>NC_080671.1:32090342-33290342 GCF_030247195.1 Topomyia yanbarensis | reverse complement strand
CGTGAAAATGATATGTCCGTTTTGATCGCATTCGAATGTACATACTAGGGTGATCAAACAAAAAAACTACCGCATTATGGATCGACGCGTTCCTCGTTCCACTCTGAGATTCTGTGTCATATCGGTCAACATTTACACACTTCTAAAGTGAGTTGAAGTTTGTATGGAAAATATCATCGAAATGTATGGAGAAACACTAGGATTGCAAATAGTCGCCACTAGGCGGCGGTGTAAGCGTCCAAGTTCAAGCGACTTTAAATTAAAATTACCGTTGACAACACGAACAAGAAATTTATACAGGTTGATTTATTTAAAAATGCTTTCAATGGGTCTTATGTCACCTTTACATAAAAGGACAGAAGTGGCAAATGGGCTCAGATACATCCATTTCAATTACAAAGAGGGGAAACAAACTGTTTGTTGCTTGGTTACGATACCTCTGCCCTCTCTCTATCATTTCGCTGACATAAAGGGCGAACACGAAATTATTGCGACACATTCAACAGGGCATAACTTTTTTACCATTGGGTAAAAATCAACCAAATTTTGCGCACTTTCTCATTGATGTGCATTATTTACATGCTGTCAAACTCGAAGTCGTGTTTTTCGATTCAACGAAAATGGAGGTGAACCAACGCGAGTCGAGAGAACAAATTCTTTCCAAACACCTGGAATTTCCTGACCTGTCGCACCGGCAGTTGAGAAAAATGTTGAACATTCACCATTCAACCGTATCCAGAGTGTTGAAGCGGTTCCAGGTGCGGTTGACGTTGGACCACGGCAGAGGAGCTGGAAGAAAACCGGGACCGGAGAACAAAAAAACGGAGGGAAAGGTGAAGCGGATGATTAAAGCAAATCCCAACGTCTCAAGCCGTGATTTGGCTGAAAAGATCGGCATGTCGCAGAGCTACGTCCAGAATGCAAAGAAGAGAGCTGGACTACATACATACAAGGTACAGAACTTCCCAGACCGCGATGAGCGGCAACAATCGACGGCTAACACTCGGGCACGGAAGCTCTACGAGAAGATGCTGACAAAATATGGCTGCTGTGTGATGGACGACGAAACGTACATAAAAGCCGATTTTAAGCAAATTCCGGGGTTGGAGTTTTTCACCGGCAAGAGCAAGTTCTATGCGGACGACAAATTTAAGAAGAAGAAAATGTCGAAGTTCGCCTCCAAATATCTCATTTGGCAGGCAATTTGCTCTTGCGCACTGAGGAGTGAGCCTTTCGTGACAAAGGGCACAGTAAATGGCGAGATCTACAAATCTGAGTGCCTCGAGAAGCGCCTTTTGCCGTTCTTGCAGCAGCACGACGAAGCTCCGCTATTTTGGCCAGATTTGGCATCATGCCACTATTCTAAAAGTGTCCTGGAGTAGTACTGGGCAATGATGAAGCGGGAACTTCGGAAGAGCAAGAAGACAGTCAAAGACGAGAAGGACATGTTAAGAAAATGGAAAAAAAACTGAGAAACTGGTACCGGATGACACTGTAAAGACTTTGATGGAAGGCATCAAGCGAAAATGCGTTCAATTTTACACTCAAGGCTCCATCGATTAACTTTTCTATTGATTTTTGAAGTAAATATATGTATAAAACTACCCTAAAATTTTGGTTTGATTTTCAACATTATAAGAAAATTGGCATGACATTTTCGGTGTCGCAATAATTTCGTGTTCGCCCTTTATTTTGCTAAGAAAAACTAATACAACAAAAGTGGTTTTTCAATATCTTCGTTTGATTACTTATTTACAATATTTTTACATCGAAATTTTATTTCTTAGTTTATTTTCTCTCTTTAATAAAAATAATAATAACCTGTAGAATAAAAACGATTGGTTGGGTAGTTTGGTTCCGTCCAAATTTTCAGAAGATCTAATTTTCCTATAATATCATTTCCAGGCGCCAATCTTATTACAATAACTCATCATGTTATAATATTGTTCTGCTTATGCAATGAACTGCATCCAAGAAAATTAAAACAAAATTAGTTATCTTAGTTCAATGCCAATTATAAGTTTGTTATTATATTGTTCGGTTGTTCTGATCGAGAAGACGTTGGAACGGTGGAACAGAAGAACGCACGTTGGTCCCAGAAGCCAGTCATAGTTTATACAAGTCTCGCCTATAAAGAATCCATAGTGCAGTACCGTCTTTACTCATGGACACACTGGGCCAGGGCCAGGGGCCCCGGGTTTTTAGGGCCCCTAACTTAGAATGAATATCGAATCATTCTAAAAATGACTCCTGGACTTCTTGACGTCTCACAATACTTTCGTGGCCAGATTAGGCATTTTACACTATGCCGTCGTAGTCCGATATAGTACCAATTATGTTATTTTTGTACGAAATTCTGCCTTATCAAAAATATTTGAGGCCGTCAGAATCAGGAATCAGAGTATACTGGCTCAAATAGAACGTATTCCGTAGAAAGTCGAGTATTTGTACCTCACGGCAGCGTGCATTTGAAGTGTTTCTTAGTTCGACTGTTTTATATGACTGGTATTGAAATAATTTCTTTTAACTTAAATTTTTATTCATTTATTTACATTTTGTATAATATTGCAGTCTAAGTGATATAGCATTTGCTTATCGTCTTTGACGAGCTTCGTTGGTAAATTGTTGCATTTCTGTTTGTGACTGTGTTAGTGAAATGAATTGTGTTGCTCATATTAATAGGTTTGAGTAATTTCGATGTTTCGCTATGTTCATTTGTTTGCGTAACAATGAAGGTTTGAACATTTATACAGTCGAATGGTGAAAAGGCTATTTATTGTTATTATTATTTTTTTCCTTCGGTCTCCTTCTGCGCTGAATGCCTATCACCGATACAAGAGTGGCGACTCTACCATCAAAACACTAGACTTGCCATTTAACTACCGGTGCTATCTTTGAGATACTAATTCGTTGAATATGAAAATATTGATATTACTTATAATGTGCTTGTTTGCTATCGTCGCCTCTCAGAACCGTTCGCTATAAAAGAAACCACAAAACTTGTCAGAATCTATAACAGAGATTTACCTCACTAACAATTTGGGCATGGAGAGACACTATTTCACTATTTCGTTCTATTCCTACAGCGAAAAATGCGAATATCTAAAACCTCGAATCGGCACTTAGAATCGACATAATATCGATTGATTTCAATGGATGCAAAATTCAATATTGCCTGCTGTAAATATAGTTGAATTATGATTGAAAGTTTTTTTTCCAGGGTTGTCCAACTGGAACTCGGAAGGGCTCCCCGTCAGAAACACACACTACAACTACAGACGAGACAGGCAATGGCGCCCACTAAAACACCAATTGTAGCGGACAGTGATTCTGATATTTATTGTACGATTTAGGTATGTGTGGGCGTAGGGACTCCGCGATCGCGTGTATCATCGCGAAGCACTCGAGTATTTATACGTTAACGTGTTCGATCGCGTGTTCGTTTGTATGTCGCTTGTGTTAACGTGTAACTTCACGTGTATAAATTCTATATTAAAACCGTTTGTATTCGCATTCTAGAATGATCGCGAGCAGACCGTGAATCTAATACTTAATTTTTCGTGCACAGTTCAGATTCTAGAACAAAGTGGGTTCTTCCATATCACTAGAGTTCCCAGTCATGTCGCCATGGAACGTCTGGTCTAGTGGATATGAGCTTTATTTTTTGATGGCTATAACTGAATGTATGGACCTAAGTTGCTAGAATGGAGAGTAAAGGTTTCCGGACGTGACCGATTCATGATCGTGCACGTTTGCGGGTTCGCGTTTGAGATCCGTTTGTGGGTTCGCGTTTGACCGTAAGTACTAAAACGCTCACATTGTTACCGGAGTGTTACAAAGTTTGCGCGATCGCGAACGTAGGTGTGCCACGTGGACCGTCATTCTGATATTTAGTTTCCGGTGTACGGATCACATTCTGACAGGGAGTGAGTTACTCCATATCACTAGAGTTCCCGGTCATGTCGCCACGCTTGAGATAGCGTTTGAATGTTTATAAGTGCTGAGACGTTCATATGATCACCGGGATGTTATCATGTCTGCGAGAGCGCGGGTGTAGGTTGCGTGGATGATCGCGAAAGGCTTAAGCATATGTATGTTTGTTTACCGCGTGTATGTGACTTCGTGTTTATAAATTCAATTTTTATATCGCCATGGAACGTGTAGTTTAGTGGATATGAGCATCACCTATGTGATTGGTCCACCTGAAGGCATTGGACTTATGCTACTAGGGTCGGGAATATGGATTTCCGGACGAAACTGATTCATGATCGCGCGAGCACGAGCTTTTGGAGGTTCACTCCTGAGACCGCGTTTGTGAATTTATAAATGCGAGATCGTGCGTGCTGTTGTGTGTGGATGATCGCGAAGGACTTGAGCGACTGTATATTGACGTTTTTGTTGCGTGTGCTAGTGTGTGTTTAATTTCGCGTGGACACATTATTTTTTATAAGCATGTGACCATTCGCATGTTCGCGCATTCTTAAATGATTGCACGTGGATGTCTTGTCTAGTTTTTATTTCTATTGGTCCAACTGAAAGCATGAGTTTGGGCTGCTAGGATCAAGGCAAGAGACTTCCGGACGTGGCCGATTCATGATTGCGCGAGCGGTGGGTTGATGCTTGAGACCGCGTTAGTAAATTTTTAGGTTCAAACGTTCACCTTATTACCGGAGTGTTTGAATGTTGACGAGATCGCGGGCGTTCGCATTTGTGACCAGGTTTGTGTTATCGCAAAGGTCACGTTTGTACGTTTGGAATGAGAGATTGTGAGTGTATATGATACAATAAGAAATTTGTGTCAGTGAGTGTTAGTGTTAATTTAATATATAGCAACAAAAGAAGGGTGCCTCCAGCAGAGAGAATTGGGGCCTAAACTCACATTGTATATTATTTGACCATGGCAGTGGATAATAAAGGTCGCCAAGTTAAGTACTAAAATTGATCACAATAATGTAGCTTAACTAAAAAGAAAATAATCGTATCCCAAGTTTCTGCTTTGGTGGAAAAGCCCCCGAACCACATAAAAGTACAGTATCATGCCGAGGGCGGAAAAGAAAGAAATTGTGAACAATATTGTATGAATCAATATAACTTTTGAAAATCACGTAGTCGTAATTTACTAACAAGTTTAATTGTATTGGCATATTGCTAAACATTTTTCGTATATTGTCATAGTGTAGGGACTATTATTGAATAAAACATCGACACCGTGTTACTCCATCATTCCTCATTATTGACGGAGGCACTCTTCAGCCTCAAACAATGTCTTACAACTATGAAGGTCAGATTATATCATATGGAGGGGGAATAGCGCAGCTGGTAAGTCCATTACACTGTACGCAGCTCACGTAAGTTCGAACTCCCACAACCGCATATAGTGTGTGAGGCCCATTGTCACTTTCGGTCAGATTGGTCAGAAATGATAATATCTTTTTAAGATCTATCAAAATCATCTTCCGTTTTTCAACGGTACCTGGACATTTATAATGCCTCCTATAGTGATGAAAATCTAAAAAAAATTCTCCATATATTTTAATTCCTACCTTATTTTTAATATTTCACATGATTTGGCTTAAATTTGAAAAATAAAACTCAAGATGGCATAGATGGGTCCTTGATGCTGGGGATCATTTTTAGATCATCCTACCCTACAGCAGTTTATATCTGTTCAATTATAGGGGCCCCTTAGCTCAGTTGTGCCCAGGGGCCCCGAGTGGTCTTAAGACGGCTCTGTCATAGTGTCAATAGATGAATGGTTAGAACTACGAACTATGCAAATGTTCTGTACGAATAGATTGCGAGGTGGGCATAGAGTCCCGTGATTTTTATTAAACTTAGGTTCCGAACGATACAAATGATCTTGGAAGGTTTTCAGGAAATTGAAAGTACAAATATGAATAAGATATGATTTTTTAAATTTTGATTAAAGAAGTTTTTTTACGGTCATGCGCCTTTTTTTAGATTTAACAAAGATCTCTACAGAAAAATCTTTAACCCTATGTGCGGGGTTGGGAATCGAACCTGGGTGAGCTGCGTACAAGGCAATCAATTTACCAACTATGCTTACTCGTCCCCACTGAGATACGATTTTTTTTTCGTTCGCGAGAATTAGAATTATTATTAAGTAATATTATTTTCATGATTGTGCACTTCTGTTACTATATAAAGAGGGGAATGATTTCCACATTACTGTTATTTACATGAAATTTGCTATGATTGTTTTTACTTTTCTAACAAAATAAATGTATATAATTCCTCAAACATTCAAGATTTTTTCCAAGACCTGAAGGGCCAAGCTCCAGCACAACGATTTGGGATCGTCTGTGTATGTATTACTTCGGGGAGAGGTTTTTTATGTGTACAGAACACACTCCAATCCAACTACTTAGTAAGTAGTTCTTTTAGTAGAGTCAAAGCATACCTCCTCGAAACACTATCAGTTTTCGAGCATCCACACAACTTAGCAATACCCGGATGAATGATCATCAGGTTAAAACCCTTAATAAACAAATTACAATTACAACGTAGCAATTCCTGTATGGCAGTAGGAAAGTTAGCTGTGGGTCGAGAATTAGGAGAATTACGAGGAGAATCTGGGCGGCACACTTCAGACTATCTAATTTACTGAGCCATTCGGCTCCCTTGTGCCATTTAGTACCACTCAGTCTAGTGCCCTATCAGCCTACTCCGACGGAGAGTTTACCGGCGAGAGAAGTACTCCCGGAACCGAGCCAACCAGCCAGGAGCCGAGGTCAGTTCGGCGATTCCGGTGGAGCAGGGCTTCCGGTTCGCTGGTATCCCAACGACCCGCGACAGATGGTGTCTCGTCGCAGTCTACTCAGTCTAGACTCCGCCGGTGAATCTAGCTTACACCGACGGAGAGTTCCCCGGCGAAAGAAGCTCTCCTGATACCGATTCTTCTTTGGCATTCATTATATTTCTCACGGGCCAACCGTTAGAGTGCCGTGGTCGGTCCAGCGATTCCGCGTAGAGTGTGGCTTCCGGTTCACTGGCGCCCCGACGACCCATATATGGCGCTCTCTCGCAGTCTACTTGCCTAGTCCTCGGCGGTGGATCTAGCCTACTCCGGCGGAGAGCTCTGTGAGCCAGTCATGATCTGCGTCACCACTAGAGTGCCCAGAAAAATGATGAATTTTTTAAAACTCAATCAGCCCACCCCTGAATCAATTCCTAGTCCCACCAGGAGTACTTGCTCCAAATTTGAAGCAAATCGGACAGATCTAGTTAACGGACCAACGTGCCTGAAGTTTGTATAGGATTTTTCGACAATTTACATGGAGAAAATTCACTAGCTCGCATTTTCGCCGCTAGGTGGCACTGTATGAATCGTATTATCACTGTAAGTGAAAATAAGAAAGATAATTTAACTGTCTACAACTTTGTCGAAGACTGCTAGTGAATCCGGCGTCGTTAAAAGAAGTTATTAAACTTTTAACGAAGTGATGTCTGAGTCAGTTTTGCATGGGGCCTAGCAGTGCATAGTTGTGTATCAGTTCTTGATTCGTACAAACTAAACATTTTCCTGAAATAATGATTAGGTTTCGGTTAATAGTATGTTCAGAAGATTTATTATAAGTAATACGAGTCATGTGTTGGTTGGAACATTTTAGTTCCACATTTTACCGCATAGAGGGCGCCAACACCAACTTTTCAACGAAAAGAGATAGATATTAGGTGTCTTCCACAAAATTAAAACAAGCATTTTTAAATAATTCTTCCGAACATCTCGATATTCTACCTCACTTCTATAAAAAGTTAGTGTTGGCGCCCTCTATGCGGTCACAGGTGGAACTAAAATTTTCTAACCAAAATATGACTCGTATTATGTACTACAATTCTTCTGAACATACTATTCAGCTAAATCTAACTATTATCTCACAAAAATGTTTAGTACGTACGAATCAAGTACTGATACACAACTATGCACTGCTAGGCCCCATGCAAAACTGACTCAGGCATCACTTCGTTAAAAGTTTAATAAATCCTCTTAACAAAGCTGGATTCACTAGCAGTCTTCGACAAAGTTGTAGGCAATTAAATTATCTTTCTTATTTTCACTTACAGTGATAATACGATTCATACAGTGTCACCTAGCGGCGAAAATGCGAGTTAGTGGGTTTTCTCCATGTAAATTGTCAAAAAATCCCATACAAACTTCAGGCACGTTGGTCCGGTAGCTAGACTTGTCCGATTTGCTTCAAATTTGGAGCAAGTACTCCTCGTGGGACTAGGAATCGACTCAGGCATGGTCCGATAGGGGTCATTTTTTTCGCTGTCCACCGCGTTTCTCCTGATGACAAACGACGTGCTTGTCATTCTGTGGACGACATTATCCGGATTGATGTACAGTCCTTCCGTTTCAAGCATCTCCCTGCGCGTAGCTTCGAACTTCGGCCATTCGAAGATCACATGCTCCGATGTCTCAGCAGCCTATCCGAATTGCATTCACTGTCGATGCTCCTTTGCGGAATCCGAACTGCATCTTGGACAGTCCGCGCTTGTCCTCCGTACATTTCGTCTGTCTGTTAAGGAGGATTCCTTCCAGGAGCTTTCCGGGTGTATCCAGCAGACATATGGGCCTATACGATGCTGGATCGCCCGGTGGCTTCCCTGGATTCGGCAGCTTGTGTACCTTCCACATTTCGGAAAAGTTTCCTTCATCTAGACACGTCTGCAACATGTCCGGGTATGCCAGGACCTCAGCTTTCAGCACCACGTTGGGCATTCGATCAGGATCGGAGATATTCTTTGATTTCAGTCGCTTCGAAGATTCTCCAATCTCATCGTTAGTCACTTGCTGATCGTTCGTGTTCGTTCCTTCTTCTTCGCCATACGGTGTCAATGGCCAAATAGTGGAATCGTGCTTCGAGAAGAGACCCTCAACGATTATCTCCAGCTTACCTGGACGCATTTCAGCTGGCGTAGATGTGCCCTTCATTTTCGCCGACCCGGTGCGCGTTGCCCCAGGGATTGGCATCTACTTCTCGGCACAGCTCCTTGTGTCAATCTGACTTGTTAAGTGTGATCTCCCGTTTTAAAGCGGCTCTAGCTTCCGGAAACACTGCCTTGCGCTCTTCTCTATCTGGCTCCGATATTGTTCTTGGAGCCCGCTTTCTGGCTCTGAGCCAAGCAGCCCGTAGCGTACTGAGCGTCTTGTTCCACCAGTATGTTGGACGCCGTCTATTGCGTGGTTCAAGTTTTCGCGGCATTATATCGACACAAGCCGTCACAATGGTTGTTGTAAGATCAGCCGCGTTCTCGGTCTCGCCAATCGGCCGAAGTGCCCCAACGAATAGGTCTTGGTTAAAGGCTTTCGTCTTCCATTTTGCTCACCGGGTAGCGATTCGCTTGGTGGTCGCTATGCACGTTTCGCATGCTCTTCAATCCTTATTCGCCGTCACTGAAAGACTACAGAATGTGACGTCGATGATTGACTCCCTCTCGTCTCTCCGAAATGTGCTAACAGAACCTTCATTGCACAATCGTACGCCTAACTTCGCTAGAGCTTCCTGCACCCTCTTTTATTGGGTACTCTACTGCCCCACCTCACAGCCCAGCCGTTGAAGTCTCCACCAATGACTACCAGCTTTCGACCAATCAACTGCTCGGTTAACTGCTCCATCATTAGACTGAATTGCTCCACTCCACCTTGGAGGAGCGTAACAGCTGCACACGAAGACGCCGTTGATTTTGACGATCACGAAACCCTCGTATGAGCGTTCTACCACTTCTTGAATGGGGAATCCGCCCATAACTTGTATCACAGTCGCTCCCGATCTATCCGCCACCCAGTTACAGTTATCAGGAAGGACCTGATACGGCTCTGCAATCATTGTTTCTGTTGTAAACTTCCAAAACAATTGCTGTGCGTTGTCACAGTGATTCAGATTTATCTGGGTTATCGCCATTACCGTTAGCCTGCAGTCGCCCTCTTGTAGGCAAGGCATTTGAAGCCACCGTCTGGAATGCAAAGCTTGCACTTCGGCCTTTACGTGCAATCTTTTGCAAGATTGCCCGTCCCCCGCATTTCCAGCACATTCTGGATATACCCGGCTCTTTGCAAACCCATGTCAAATGTCCAAAATCCAAATACTTGAAGCATTTCTCAACTTATTTATTCACTCGAGGGGCGGCTCTCAATGGGCATCTCGGTCATCCAATCGTAACTTAGCCTACACAATAACCATCTCCGGGCTTAAGGCATTAACTTCCGCCTTTCCACCCATTGATTTGGAAATAGTCTCCTGCAAGGTCGAGCTGTTAATCGTGGGACCTCCTTCAATTCGAAGAGCATCTCACTTTTTTGGGTACGCTTGATTCTTACCACGTTTTCCTCCAAATCCCTCAGATCTGGGTCCTCTTAGACCTTCTTGTGCAGCGCTGCATACGTTGACACGTCATTGCCTTTGACGAGCACGGCTTCTCTATTTGGCGCCTTCTGACGAGCCGAATGTGTGAGTTTCTTGTTCATTCTCCATTTTATTGGGTCCCAACTCTGGGTCGCTATCTCCACTCGTAGTACGTAGTGGCTTCATGTGATCCCCTGGTTATCTATATGAGCAGGGAGGTCATGCTAGGGTTAACACTAGCCTTTATGGGGAGTAGTGTCAAGAGCCGGATTGGCGTGAAATCGGGAATGGTCCATCCGAACGTAGTAACACCAACTAAATGGTGACAAGTTTAGAACGAACCTGGATACCTGCCAAGGTTTTCGCGGCAGCCGTGCTATTAGCCTACTCGCCATTTGAAGTCGGTGTCATCCTTGGGAGTGTAACAGCACGCTTGTCAGCCCAAATTCGCCATACCACTCTATTACACCCCTGTCGCTCCCCCTGGCATCCCATGTGGGACATTTTTCTTAGGCCCCACTTCTGACATACCATGTGTGGCTTACTTGGGTGCTCACCCTTCACTCCTCTGCCGCGCCACGAGGCATCGATAGCTAAGTCCCAACATACTACGCTACGACCCTCCCGTCTTCGCATGAGGCAGTCCACTTATACGCCTATACACTCACTCTTCTGTCTTGCTTCGGGGTGGCTGGGTTTACCCCTTACGCGGTTTCCAGTCGCTGCGCCAAACGTGCCTCAGCATGGACAGACCATTCGCTCGGCCTTTTTCGCACCAACTAACCAATCACTAGTTAGTCGTGCCCGTCGTCTGTTGCTCGGTGCGCCAAATTTCCTGTAGCCTACAGGCAATCTGGGTGGTTGCAGTCGAGACTGCGTTCCACTTCTCCACCGATTGACACATCCGCTGAATAAGGGTATCAGGGGTTGTGTCCCAGCCGCAGACGTCAAGCATTGCTCTTCTTTCGACGTCGAAACGAGGACATACAAACGGTATGTGTTCAGCAGTTTCGTCCACACCTGGGCAGTCAGGGCATGCGCGGACCTCCGCGGGCTCCTCTATTTCCTCGTAGCTCGAAGCACTCCTCATCTTCCCGGGTGACCAGCCCAACTGGCAGCATGCTTGCTATTACGCAGGATGCATCGTGTGATACCGTGCGGTAAGCAGATATCACTCTGAGGCACATCACGCGGTAGGTGCTCTCCAGTTTCTGTAGGTAACTGGTTACCCTCAGTGCTCTTGACCATGACGGGCCGCCATACCTGAGGATAGATACGGCAACGCCTGCCGGTAACCTACGTCTACTGGCGCACACCTTTGAGCTGTTGGACATCATTCTCGATAGAGCCGCAACAGCAGTCGACGCTCTCTTGCACGTATAGTCGACATGGCTGCCGAAGGTCAGCTTGTCGTCTATAATGACTCCGAGAGACTTCAGACTTTGCTGTGAAGTGATCACGACTTCTCCCACATGGATAACTGCATGTTGTGCCGACTTGCGGTTGTTGACGATAACCACCTCCGTCTTATGTTGAGCGAGCTCCAGGCCCCTCGCGCTCATCCATTCATCCACCGCGTTGATCGCGTGTTGTGCGGTTAGTTCTATCTCAGGGATTGACTCCCCATAGACCTCCAAGATTACGTCGTCGGCAAAGCCGACGATCTTGACCCCAGGAGGGAACTTCAGTCTCAGAACGCCGTCATACATAAGGTTCCATAGCACCGGGCCTAGGATCGAGCCCTGCGGGACTCCGGCGGTAATAGGAACCCTTTTCTGACCGGCATCGGTCTCGTAGAGCAGTACGTGGCTCTGGAAGTAACTTTCCAGGATCCGGTACAGACCCACCGGTAGGCTAAGCTGGTGTAACGAGAGCGCAACGGCATTCCAGCTTGAGCTGTTGAATGCGTTCTTCACGTCAAGTGTCACTAACGCACAGTATCGAATGTCTCGCCTTGTTCGTTGGATCGCTATCTCGGCAGTCTTTATCACTGAGTTGATAGCGTCCACCGTGGATTGCTTGACAGGCCGTCCGTACCTTCTGCGTACTGGGTTAGCCTGTTAAGGATGATCCTCTCAAGCAGTTTGCCAGTCGTGTCGATCAGACAGATTGGTCTGTACGCCTATGGGTCGCCTGGCGGCTTCCCGGGCTTCGGCAACAGCACAAATTTCTGCCTCTTCCATCTATCGGGAAAGCGGCACTCGTCAAGGCAACTCTGCATAGCTAGCCTGAACATGTTCGGGTTCGCTATGATCGCTGCCTTGAGAGCGCTGTTTGGAACTCCATCCGGCCCTGGAGCTTTGTTCATTGCTAGGGATTTAGCCACTGCGAGTAAGTTCTTCATTCGTCACCGAAGCCACCATTTCGGCCGCGCCCACACTGTCTCGTGGTGCAGGTGGCCAGAGGCTTGTAGCTCGAGACGGGAAGAGTGCTTCGATAATCGTCGCCAACCGGTCCGGAGACCGTTCTGGGGGTGGAGAGCCCCCTTTGGTCTTGGCCATCACGATTCTGTAGGCGTCACCCCACGGATTCGCGTTGGCACTCTCGCACAGGTTGTCGAAACACGATCTCTTGCTTCTTTTAATGGCCTTGTTAAGGGCAAATTTCGCAGCTCGAAACACTTCACGGCAGTTCTCTCTTGCATCCTCTGTGCGGGCTCTTTGCATTCTACGTCTAGCTCTGAGGCAGCCTGATCGTAAAGCTGCAATCTCGGCACTCCACCAGTATACCGGGCATCTGCCGTTTCTTGGCAGGGTTTTCCTCGGCATAGTGGCGTCGCACGCGCGTGATAGAACGGCTACCAGCGCATCCCCGCTTAGACTGTCGGTGTTGGCCTCCAGTCCCAGGGCCGCGGTGAAAGCTTCGCTGTCGATGTGATTGGACTTCCACCCGCGTACCTGACAGGGATCTCCCACCCTCGGATGCTGCACACCATAGTTGATCCTAAAGCGGATTGCTAATTGATCGCTATGGGTGTAGCCTTAGGCTACCCTCCATTCCATGCCTGGAACCAGACTCGGGCTGGCAAATGTTACGTCAATCCATGCCTCCAACCCGTTTCTACGGAAGGTGCTAGCGGAGCCATTATTGGCTAACACAGTATCGAGTTTCGCAAGCGCCTCCATTAAAGTCTCCCGCTATGACTACCGGTTTCCGGCCCACTAGGTCCGACGAGAGCCTGTCGATCATCTGGTTGAACTGTTCTATTGGCCACCTTGGTGGAGCGTAGCAGCTACAATAGAACACACCATTGATCTTGGCAATCGCAACACCCTCGGCGGAGGAGTGTATTACCTCTTGAACCGGGAACCGTCCCGTCATACAGATTGCCACCATTCCAGACCCGTCCGACATCCAATTGCCGTTGCCGGCAGGGATGTTGTACGGGTCTGATACGAGGGCGATATCTGTTCTCGATTCCGAGACCGACTGCCACAACAGCTGTTGGGCTGCTGCACAATGGTTAAGATTTAGCTGTGTGACGTTCACGACTTCTTCTTATTTGCCTCACCGAAGGGACACGAAGGTCCACCCATAGCATGGTTACGGGCTTGCTTCTTAGCGGTGCAGATAAGGCATTTATGCGCCTTAGTGCAGCCCCGCTCCTTATGCCCCTCCTCGCCGCAGCGACGACATAGTTTGCTCCTGTCTGTATCCTTACATTCGTGCGACTTATGGCCGGACTCAAGGCACCGATAGCACCTATCCACTGAAGCCGGCTGGGGTATGCTAACTGGACATACTGACCAGTCGATCTTCAGTTTTCCTATCACGGTAACCTTTTTTGCTTCCGCTTTCAGTAGCATGAGGTAGGCTACTTACGTGCCGAAGGGTCCCGCTCTCAAGCGCACAGAGGGCCCGCTCAATTATTGCGCCACATTGTTCTTTGACGGCAGCGACGACATCATCTGCGATCGCGAAACTCGTCCAGTTGCTTACACTGGAGAATCATTTCCGCCCCTAACGATCTCACCTGGGCGCCTTCACCAAGGACCTCTTGGGCCAAGGCCTTTATACCGCACTAGATTGCGCGTGTGTGTATGTAACGAACAAACTTTCAGTACAACGAATGTGGCATTTCCTGAGTAGTTGATGCAATGATTTCATGGGCATAGGATGGAGGAAAATTGTTCACAGAAATGCCATGAATTAATTTATTCGGAGCAACACGCTGGTGATTTCTTTTTACGGTATTTTTCAATGTTTATATATTTTTCCTAAATGTGTGCTATTTGGTAAATACGGGCCAGAATAAATCTTACTTCCACTTGCTGTGAAATCGTACATAAAACGAATAGTTAGTCTATGTTATCATTCCTATTCATCATATTTCAACAATCATCATAGTCATTCAGCAACCGTTGGAATAAATTTTATTATGAAATGGGTAAAACAATCAATGTATCACTACAAGATGAATTAGACAAGAATCCTTCGCCAGTTTCCTCGAATGAAATGTTTCAGAAAAGAATTTTTCAATGTTCGAAAATCTATTTTCTGAATCGTGAATAAGAATCACTCGTTAAGCAGTGCCTACTCTTTATTTACTGGCTGTAGGCACCTACGAAGCTTTTTCAGAACCTAACCTCACATTCGATCGATTCTGATAAAGTGCACTAATATCGCTCCTCCGCAGATCAATCACATCCACTCTTCCCAGTGCCTGTGACTTGCGATTATGGCCAGCACACAACGTACGGTTAGATCCAGTTTCTATAAAGATTCATTTCGCAACAACTCTATTATCCGTGTGGCCTGCGCCTGATGGCTAATAGGCACCGAGCGCGAGGGTAGCTCAACAACACATCGTTTATGTGCAATTAATGACCCGTTAGATTCTGTTCCCTTACAGAGTGAAGAAGAGTGAATAATTCCCTCATCGAGGCAGCTCAGCCAAATTGTTCCTAAAAGCTGTTTTTGGGCTGGCCGGTTATGCCACACACCGAGCTGACCGCCACCATCGGCACTCACCGACTCCGGAACGTTGCTTCCAATCAAGCGTAAATAGGCTTTAATTTCCAAACAATCGCTTCTTATTTTTTTACGTTTTGAATCCTCTACAATTTTGATGAAATCGAAAAGAAAGGAACCACACTTTTGGGTTGGGATCGGTAATTCATTATTACCTACTTATGGGTCCTTTCTTTCCGTTTTGAGACGAGATCTCCATGAAGATAAGCAGAAGAGAAGCGGCGAAGAAGCTCACTTTTGAGCATTCCAATATAGATTTTTTCGTCATTCTCTTTTCCCTTAAATTGTTCCTGCATTTTTCTAAAGTGGAGATGTTTGATTTCCTGTTCACAGAAAATACTGCACTACCATTAAACGGATCCTGTTTAGGAAAAGGGACCACCCAGTAGGAAAAAGTGTAAGAAGGATTAAATTTGGATTATAAGTAAATATATAGTTACCATTGACCGTAAAATTGTTGGGTCGAATTTGAAATCGCGATTGAGGTCGATAAGCGACAGAGTGAAATTAGGTTATTTTTAATCCAGCACATCATTATTTCGCACTACTTTCTTCAAGATACTTCGAGAACCGTTTGAGTAATAATCTCAATTAATTCGCCGATTTAAAGGCATTCTCCCTGTCGCTTCCATTATGAACTAATCCACCACATCTCTCGAGTTATTCATTCCCATCACAAGAAAGACCGCCAACCACAAAGTGCCCCGAAATGCTTTCGTAACCTCCTTCCATTAGCCCAGCATCGGAGCCCTTTTAACAATTTACATTCCACGATCGAAGAATTCGATTCGCAGATCAGCCACACAGTAGAAAGGCCCAGTCCAGTTCAGGATGACTCTCCGAACGCCCAAATATGGCACAAGAGCCACGAGACGCTCGTCTTCCGCACTGTTGGCAAAGCTTTCATCAACCAGACTTCCTACTTCTGCGGCCCAACGAATTGAACACGCCACTGGCCACCATGCGCAAAGTAGGCTTGGCGAGCATGACCAGCAAACATTTTTCACCGTGCCATCATGATCATAGCACATTATGACCAATTTTAGGGGTACGCTCATCACCCGAAAAAAAAACATGCACACATACAGAAAAACATGACCACTTGTCTTTCGCTCGGAACGGCACGTAAAAGTTGCGTATAATTGTTACGTAATAACATGCGTATCGGTCGAGCGAAAAATTGTCTGCTGGTTGCTAGAAGCGTGTGCGGTTACAGTTTTTTCGTTGATGCAGCCTCTCACTTAAGCCCATTTAGGCTTACCTCTGGGTCGTGACGTGATCTGACTTAAACACCATTTGTCTGATTTCGGTAGTTTCGCCAGTTTAGTATAACTTCCCCATCAGGATAAGTTGTCTTTTATTAATTTATTATGACAATATTGAAGTCGAAAACGACGGAACTAACGCTTCAATCTAGTAGATCTCGAATAACCGTTTTTGGCTTTGACTCATCAGTATGCGGCAACCGACTTGACCGCAAACATCAACTTTAAGTCTAAAAAAGAATACTGCTTGTATTCACATATCAATAACAAACCGCAGATAAAGTCCCGTTGGCAATTCTGAGTTCTAATTCTTATGACAATAGAGTTGAAAAAAATCGGATTTTAATGAGATCAGAGCGAGATCGAAACATAATTCACGAATACGAAGGTGAAGCGTGAATCCTGAGTTTCTATAATTATAGGTTATGGGCACATCTGCACAAAATAAGTTCAAGAAAGTTTATTTTTTTACAGAAAAGATCATTGACTTACTAGTCGAACCATATTTGGATCTCGCTATGATCTTACCAGAAAAAGAACATTTGTGCTAATGGGATATCATCCGTGACGAGTGATTTTCATGCAAACATAAATAGTATCCCTTATTGTTTTACCTGACGTCTATGTATGAGGTTAAGTCGGCTGCACGATACTGATGCGTCAAAGATGAAACGTTAATCCTAATTTACTAAAGTTATAGGTATTTTAACTTATTTTTTGCTTCTGATGCAGTGGCATAGCCAGAAGTTTGGGTGGGGGGGGGGGGGGGGGGGTGATAAAAATCGTTAATTTTTCGAATATGCTTCAATATAATGTAAATTTGATAAAATATTGAAAGATCAGAAACAAAACCAGTTTATCAGTTACTATTCAATTCTACAAATGAGAAAAAATAATAAAGAATACCTTTCATATCTTCATAGATTACTTTCTTTTATTAAATGTTCTAAAATCAAAGAATATACACTTTTAAAATGGAATATATGTTCGACAACTTTTCGTACGGTCACATACAGGGCCGTCTTGAGACCACTCGGGGCCCCTGGGCACAAGTGAGCTGAGGGGCCCCTATAATTGAGCAGGTATAAACTGCTGTAGAGTAGAATGATCAAAAAATGATCCCCAACAGGGAGCCATCTATGCCAAATCATTCAACCTCGTGAAAGCATTAAAAATACTGTAGGAATCAAAATATATGGAGAAACATTTTTAGATCTCCATCACTATATATGGCATTGTAAATGTCCAGGTACCGTTGAAAACCGACTATATGCGGTTTTGGGAGTTCGAACTCAGATGAGGCTACGTACAGTGTAATGCACTTACCAGTTGCGCTATTCCCTCCCTATATGATATAATCTGACTTTCATTGTTGTAAGACGTTGTTTGAGGCTGAAGAGTGCCTCAGTCAATAATTAAGAATGATGGAGTAAGGCGGGTTAAACGTCAACCAGGAGCGGATCCAGAAAAAAATTTCGGAGGGGGCCCAAAACTTCGACTTTGAAATGTTCATTGTACAACACATAATATGTAATATCCTTATTCCATTAAAATCGGTTTTGGTTATCGAATCTCGTCCGAAATGATTTTGAACATAGAATGAATTTAAAGTAGAAACTATTTCAAAATTTCTCAAGAAGTTAAAAATTTTGGGGTGGGGGGTCCGGGCCCCCAAAACCTTCCTCCTGGATCCGCCACTGACGTCAACACTACAATGTCGACGATTTATTCAATAATTGTCCTTACACTATGACAATCTAGGAAAAATATTTAGCAATATGCCAAAATAATTCAATTTGTCTCTTCTTATACAAATTGTTGGTGAGTTAGATTTTTGTTATATATTCTGACAGAAATTTTGTGCTTTCTTTTATAACGAACAGATGCAAACAAGTACATTATAAGTAATATTAATATTTTTATATTCAACGAATTAATATCTCAAAGACGGCGTAGGTTGTCAAGTGGCAAGTCTAGGGTTTTGATGGTAGAGACGCCTCTCTGGTATCAGACTCAGTGCAGAAAGAGACCGAAGAAAAAACAATAGTTAGCCTTTTCACCTTTCGAAAGTATAAATGTTCAATACCTTCCATCGTTACGCAAACAAATGAACGTAGCGAAACATCGAAATTACTCGAATCTGTTAATATGAGCAATAAAATTAATTTAAATAGTTCACAACCGCAACTATTAGGAGTTCATTCATAATCAGCCACTCTAGTCTAGTCTAGTCTAGTCTAGTCTACACATACACAGTCAATACATGTAGGGATCCTGAAAAATTGCAGGAGTTCGCCTACAATGTTTCTTGTTAATATTAATGTTTGTGGCAGTATAATATGTGACACAAGCATTAAAGCAGCCAGGCCAATTGTGCAGCGCACACAATGAAGATGATTCAAAATTATACGGCAATCAAATTATTCATTTAATAAAGAATTTAATCAACGAATTATTTTGAACCTTGAATAAGGAAGAAACGTGGACAACCGTACCGACCGTTTCAATTTAATGCGGGTTTGATAAATCGTTGGGAGTGAGTTGACTGAAAGGGTTAATGTCACTCCTTCGGTCCTTTCCTGGGATGGGACAGAGATATTTAACTCTGTCCTGGCAGATAGGAATATTAACAACAACCACCCAATTCCAAAGATTGGGTATTCAATGTAAATATTATTAAACTTATTTTTATTTATTAACAGATTAAGGCCGAAGTGGCCTGTGCCGTATACAAAAGATTCCTCCATTCCACTCGGTCCATGGCCGCGCGTCGCCAACCACGCAGTCTGCGAAGGGTCCGCAAATCGTCTTCACACCTGGTCGATTCATCGTGCTCGCTGCGCGCCACGTCTTCTTGTACCGGTCGGATTGCAATTGAGAACCGTTTTCACCGGGCTATTGTCCGACATTCTGGCTACGTGCCCGGCCCACCGTAGTCGTCCGATTTTCGCGGTATGACAGATGGGCGGCTCCCCCAACAGCTGATGCAACTCATGGTTCATTCGCCGTTTCCATGTGCCGTCTTCCATCTGCACTCCACCGTAGATGGTACGCAGCACTTTCCGTTCGAAGACACCAAGTGCGCGTTGGTCCTCCACGAGCATGGTCCAGGTCTCGTGCCCGTAGAGAACTACCGGTCTAATCAGCGTCTTGTAGATGGTCAATTTCGTACGACGGCGAATTCTGTTCGACCGAAGTGTCTTGCGGAGGCCAAAGTAAGCACGATTTCCTGCCACGATGCGTCTACGAATCTCTCTGCTGGTATCATTGTCGGCAGTCACCAGTGAGCCCAAGTACACGAACTCTTCAACCACCTCGATTTCGTCGCCACCGATGCAAACTCGAAGCGGGCGGTTCTCATTCTCTTCTCGTGAACCTCTTCCTATCATATACTTTGTCTTCGACGTGTTGATGGCAAGTCCGACGCGCTTGGCTTCTCTTTTCAGTCTGATGTAGGCTTCCTCCATCTTCTCAAAGTTTCGTGCAATAATATCAACGTCATCGGCGAAGCCAAGTAGCTGAACGGACTTTGTGAAAATCGTACCACTCGTGTCGATCCCTGCTCTTCTTATTACACCTTCCAGCGCGATGTTGAATAACAGACACGAGAGACCATCACCTTGCCGTAACCCTCTGCGTAATTCGAAGGGACTCGAGAGCGTCCCTGAGACACGTACTACGCACATCACCCAATCCATCGTCGCCTTCACTAATCGCGTCAGTTTGTCCAGGAATCCGTACTCGTGCATAATCTGCCATAGCTGATCTCGATCGATAGTGTCGTATGCGGCTTTGAAGTCGATGAACAAATGATGTGTGGGCACATTGTACTCGCGGCATTTCTGCAGTACTTGACGAAGAGCGAACACCTGGTCCGTGGTAGATCGTTCGCTCATGAAACCCGCCTGGTACTGCCCCACGAACTCTCTTGCAATTGGTGGTAGTCGACGGCATAGTATTTGGGAGAGTACCTTGTAGGCGGCGTTCAGCAGGGTGATGGCTCGGTAATTACAGCAATCCAGCTTGTCGCCCTTTTTGTAGATAGGACACACGACACCTTCCATCCACTCCTCCGGTAAAATCTCCTCCTCCCAAATCTTGGTAATCACCCAGTGCAGCGCTTTAGCCAGCGGTTTTATTATTTTTGAGCCGGCTGATCTCCTCCTGGATTTCTTGGAGATCCGGAGCCGGTAGTGTAATGTCTTCCGCGCGTGCTCCCAGGTGCGCTACCGTGCCATCCTCGTCGTCTGCTGCATCGCCGTTCAGGTGTTCTTCATAGTGCTGCCGCCACCTCTGGATCACCTCACACTGGTCCGTGAGAAGATTCCCGTTTGTATCTCTGCACATGTCGGCCTGTGGTACGTGGCCCCTGCGCGAGCGGTTCAACTTCTCGTAGAATTTCCTTGTCTTTAGCGCGGTTATTAAACTATTCCTAAACTAATAATTCATTAGACTTAACCGCCATTTCAACGTACAATCACTCATATTATTACAAATATAAAAAATCAAACAGATACTTAACGAAAAGTGTTTAGGTCAATCTTGAAGGGCATGTACTAGAGAAGTAAAACTCGTCTTCCTCCGGTTAACCGATGGCTGATGAATGTTTCCTTCTTGATTTTTTTTAACGGACTGCTTATGCCGGTCACCGTGAACGGGATAATTTATCACTAGTGATGTTCAACTCTACTGGTAATTTGAAATCCTCCACGGCGGTTGCTTCAAGCAGTTTTGTAGGTAAAAATATGTATTCCAATGATCGTTTCACAGGGCAAAGTTACAATCTAGGAGTTCATTCATAATCAGCCAGAAACAGAAATGCATCTACCAACGAAGCTCATCAATGACCAAAAGCAAATGCTATATCACTTAGACTTGTATAATATTCCAATACAAAATGTAAACCGAAACATAAATGAATAAAAATTTAAGTTAAACAAAATCATTTCAATACCAGTTATGTAAAACAGTCGAAATAGGAAGCACATATAATACACGCTGCCGTGAGGCATAAATCCTCGACTACCTACGGGCTAGGTTCCATTTGAGCCAGCGATTCTGATTCTGACGGCCTAAACGATTTTTGATAAGGCGGTGTGTCGCACAAAAATAACATAATTGGTTCTGTACCAAACTACGACGGAACTTTGGAAAATGCCTAATCTGGCCGCGAAAGTATCGTGAGACCTCAAGAAGTTCAGGAGTCTTCATTAGAGGTTTTCATGTAGATTTTTCCATTCGCAATGCCTGATGTGATGAAGAAATGAAAATTTGCCGCATCCGCGAATCGCTTGCCAAACAAGGATTGTGTACCGAATTTCGACATCTTCTTCTACCATTTTCTGTGCTACCTTGTTGGTTGCCGCTCGTGCTTGGTGCCTGTCGAACTTTCTATACGTGTGGTCGAAAACATTTCATTGTTTTTGCTTTAAATGAATTGAAGCTTGAATCGAAATGTTAGATTGACGTTTGAATGGGCCCAATACCACCCTGGTCATGCAGTGCCTCGTTTCCTATCGCTAATATCACTCCGCTTGTTTGTGTGATGCTCTTTAAACGTCACATGGGATGAGATGCAATGTGTGAATCCCTCCAACTGATCCATTGTTACCCACACGCTAAAGAGTTATAACAATTGAGTGCTACTATTTTTTGGAATGTAGTCTTCAGAGTGATTCCATATTCATCCCAAGTTGGGGGGCCCTAAATACCCGGGGACCCTGGGTCTGGCCCAGTGTGCCCATGCGTAAAGACGGTACTGGTCACATATTTCCGAAACCAACTTTGAAGATTGGTCGTCAAATGGTGAATACTTCCCAGTATTTACAAGCTCCTATCTCATGCTTCCCAGTGCGTCTATTGATGACTTTTAATCTTAGGCCGGCATCGACTGGGTACTACCGTCTTCTACAGTAGAAGCGAAATGATAAGGTGCGAGTGGGTATGGGCGCTATAACCCTACCGTGGACAGAACTGAATACGTGAGGTGGCACAGAAATCCCGCATGACTGTCCTTCGATGAGACAGGAGGTTGGGTCAAACCCAACAAGCCGCCCAGTAAACACCACGTTACGCAAAATCATGCAACAAAAGGCGGATCGGAACAATCGGACAAAGTTTACGTAACGAAAATAAAGACTATATGATTGAAAACTTGGCACATCGAATTTGCAAGTCACTTTGTTTCCCTGGGTTCGAACGAATCCTATACGATGAGCTAAAAACTTGCAACTTGAAAGCCGTAGCATTGTAGGAACTTTGCTTGGCGGACCAGAATGTGTGGAAAAAAGATTCACAATCGTTTCAGGAAGATCGGGATACCGAAGCGATGGAGCATCTGTAGAGTTACGAAAAGTCTACGAGTAGGTAAATCGCTCGAGCAAAGGCTATGTGCCACAGGTCGACATATGAAGGGATACTAATGGAGACCTTCTCACGACAGAGTGTGAACTGATCGATAAGTGTATTATGACGAGTATCGAAATAGCAGTTGACGACGAGAGTATCGCAAGAATCAGCCTGGGCGCCGACGAAAGATTCCCAGCGCCGGATCTACCTAAGATTTATGAAGAGATCGGACGGTTGAGGACTGATAAAGCCGCTGGCAATGATCAACTGCCTAATGAGCTGCTGAAACACAGAAGAGAGGTATTGGTTAGAGCATCCCATTGGGTGGTTTTGAAGATCTGGAAGAAACAGATTTTACCGGAGAATTGGATGGAGGAAATAGTATGTCCCATCTATAAAAAGGGTGTTAAGTGGAATTGCGAAGTCTTCGTGCCCTGCGAGGAGACAAACTGCCATAGACTGAGTGAACTAGAGACAATTTTCTTGATACAGCAAAGAAAAACGCGGCCTTAGGTAACTAAATTATTTAAGTAAAAGTTTAGCAACAAGTTTTCCAATAAAAAATAATGCATCTTCGGATCATTTTAGTGGTAAATCCTCCTAGAAAAAGCCATGGAAAAGCAACTCTTCAAAAAAGTAGTAAGAGACTTGATGTCTTCTGCAAAGTTTTTGCGAATTTCATGTAAAACATCTTTATTGAAGATATGAAAGCTCTATATATCGACGCTGTTGTGCTATCTTATGACAAACGTCATTTTGGGGTAAACTGAGTTAGATATCCCACATTACTTGTCTAAAAAATCTCTACAAGGTGACGTTTTCAGAACTTTGACATTCTGCTTGATTACTGAGATATAGCGAGAAACGTGCTGAGAAATTTTGTGATTTTAGCTTAAAATGACTGTGTTTGGGGACTGGCATAAGTTATCTTGATGTATTAGATGTTTTTCTATGTAAACCGGTCTGAGAAACACAATAGCATAATCATTTTCAAAATATAAATTCACGAATTATGAGAAGCTTAGCAATGCAAATTAAGTTTTAAACTTGAAATTTCACATATTTGGCAACACTACAACCAAAAATATCTATTTTTTCTAGATTCCCTGACTCATTTCCTTCAAAATGCATCTTACCGATTGTTCATAGACCAAATGAAGCCAAAGATATGAATAAAAGTTAATAATTGATGATTTTTTTCTGTGGAAAATTTTCCATGCACGATTATGACACGCCATACAAATTTTGTCATCAATACATACCTGTGGCACGTGTGAGCGCGACTTTCGTTTACATTTATAGTAAAAACTCGCAACATAGTCAACTGATCTTCGTAATATTTGAGAGATTAATACAGAATAGATAGAAGCAATTGTCTTCTTTGAATTATTCATACCATTTATAAGTTTCAAGATATTCAATCTCAAACTTTAAAAATCGTTTTTTCTTGAAATGTGCTCAATGGCGCTTGTCATAAGATAACACAACAGCAACGATATGTAACATATCGAGACTAGGGGCAGTTCACTTGTGATGCATTTATAAAAATCAGCGAAATTGAATGCATTTCATTCCATGAAAATAGAAATTCGTAATGCGTTTTGCGTTGCGTGTAAGACGTCAAAACTCTACAAAAAAGACAGCCCTACATTCAACAAAACATCGAACAAAGTGGATCAGCGTAGGACGATTGTTAAACAATCTTTTCTGTGAGGGAGTGCAAAGTTGATGCAAAAATGGAAATTAAATGCATTTTTTTCTAATTTGATGCAGATTTGTTATACATTCCTAGAGTGATCTGCCCCTAGTATCGAGATATAAATCGATATTTATGAAAATATTACCCTGAATATATGAAGCATTCATGTCTTCAGCCAAGTTATTTGTAATAAAATTCTCAAAAACTTTATTGAAAACACCAAGTTTTCGAGACCGAATTTATTGGAAGAATTAATGCATCCATCTGGGAGGATTATTCACCAAAATTATTTTACCAGAAGATGCTTTACGTTGCAAAATTCTTCGAAAATACTAAACATCTAAAGCTGACTGTTTCGAAGCTATATGATATTGATCGTAAAAACTAATTTCGAGCATTTATTTTACTTTTTTCTGGCTATTGAAGTTCATAACATAAGAACGAGTACTTGTATACGAAATTGTATTACGCCATTTAATTCAGTACTCAAATGTACATTATAAATAGTCACTAACTTTTTTGAATTTTCTTCATTTCCAATCCTACTTAGTGGCTATTAAAATAATTGATAGTACAAAAGAAAGTCATATACTCATAAAAACTGATCCTGGTCTACTAGAGCCCAACGGATAATGCCTTTTTGCATAAGTTTCCATGTGGATGTTTCCATGCAGGTATTCTATTTGATATGGACATGATTTGTCAATTATAAGCTCCTCACTAAGAGATCAGTTAAAAAATCATATTCCCACAATTTACCAAGAGTCCCAACGGTGTTTAAAATTTTAAGTTCTCAATGTAATGATCAGATAATAAACATCCAAAATTCTTATTTAAATATTATTTTTGCCTTTCTCAATAGAAAGGTATTGCAATTGCTCTGAAAACCGACTTTTTAACGGAAGCCCGGAGGGCCGAGTGACATATACCATTCGATTCAGTTCGTCGAGTTCGGCAAATGTCTGTGTGTGTGTATGTATGTGTGTATGTATGTATGTGTGTGTGTGTGTATGTGTGTGTGTATGTGACCAAAAATGTCACTCATTTTTCTCAGAGATGGCTGAACCGATTTTGACAAACTTAGTCTCAAATGAAAGGTGCAACATTCCCATAGGCTGCTATTGAATTTCTAATGGATCCGACTTCCGGTTCCGGAATTACAGGGTGATAAGTACGAACACGCAGAAAATGTCGATTTTAATAAATTCTGCAATGAATGTATAAAGGTGAAAAAATTTCCAAAATATGACCACAACTGCTTCGATTTGTAGTATTAGGTCACTAACATCCATTCAAAGTCTATTTGGCCACATTGGCCACCATCCTCGGTTCCGGAAGCCCCGGCGAACGTATCTAAATTCAGAATAACAGTCACATCGGTTTCTCGGAGATGGCTAGACCGATTCGACTAAACTTGGCCTCAAATGAAAGGTATTGCGTCCCCGTAAATGGCTATTTAATTTCATCCCGATCCGACGACTTCCGGTTCCGGAGTTACAGGTTGTGGCGTGCGATCACATAGCAAATTGTGATTCAAACCGATACTCCGATGAAAGCAAAAAAGGTAAAAATTTCGCTAAAATGTCTCTCAAACAACTTAAATTTGTTGTTCTAGGTCACCGACGGCCAACCAATTTTTTCAAAATTTTAGAACTCGAACTCTTTTAATGAATATAAACAACGCACACATTCTCGTGATTCATGATTGAGAAAGGCACAATTGCACCGCTAGGTGGATTAAAATAGGTTTTTTTAAATTAAACTGGTCATTACCAATATTTTTTTCACTCAATTAATTTTAGTTTGGGGGGGGGGGGGTTAACCTCCAAAACCCCCTCCTGGTAACGCCACTGCTGATGGGATAGAAAAATCTTAAATGTACTCAGAATTTTACTTGCAGGTTGTGATAGTAATTTATGTTTACGATACAATTGAAGGAAGCTTTATTAAATAATTGATCCTTAAGAAGAGGCACTAGCAGATAATACTCTGTGGAATCGAAGAATAATTAATATAAACAATTATGCGCAGATTTTATTTCATTCATATTTGAATAAATTAAACATCAACACAATGTTCACGAGGTTGAACACATAATTTGGCGAAAGTATTTTTAAACGTTCACTTTCTTGTAAATACAAACATTTGCACGAAAGAAATTCAGAGGTGAATGAAAAAGTTCCCACTCGCCTCCAAAAACCTTATGTCAGTTCCCATAGCGAACGTTTGTTAAATTGATCCCGAAATGTACCACAGCACAACCACGGGTTTATCAAACTGCATTCTGTAGTTCCTAGAATTGCAGCAGATTGATTTTTATTATTTTCCAAATGAAATTGAACCTCACTCACTTTGAGATCGATATAGGTAATTCGATGCCACTTCACTGCTTTGTAACCTTTTCAATTGACGACTGCTGGAGAAGACGGTGAACATAAACATCGGAAGATGTTTGCAAACATTTTGCTCTTCTTTTGTCTGTACTCCATTGTGGTCTTTGGGTAGTTGTTACCTGAGTTTTGAAGGAATTTTATTTTTTATCATTTTTTTCTGATTCAATAAACTTGACTAGCACGAGCATCTTTGCTGTCAGATAAATTTGTGTGTTCAAAGAACAATCATTACGTTTATATACACTATTATCATTTCATCGCGAAACGTATATCTTTAGTATGTGGATCTACATGAAATGCTATTGTCACCGAAAAAATATTCTTGGCTCCGTGTATTCCGATCAAAGGTTGAATCGAATATCCAACGTAGGCCTTAGTGACCAGTCGTAATATTGTTTCTCTCCTTAATCCGTCGACGAACCGGTGCCAATAACCGCTTTTTCAGCTTTCATAAAAATTTCATTTGCGTTCTTAACGTCGCGTATATTCAGAAATATTCGGGCAATCCGGCGTTCAAAAAGTTCTTATAGGACCTTTTCGCGTACAATTCAGAGCACTCTCTGCCCACAACAGAGTGAGTGGCCACGGTTGTTCGCGCCGGGCACTCGTTTCGTCTGACCTTTAACCGTTATGTGTCCGACGGGGTACCCGGGTACCTTAAACAGGTTTCAAATGATAAAATTCCAATGTTTTATCCATAGCTGGAAATTGAAACTTTGCCGTATAAGGCAATCAATTTACCAACTACGCTATGCCCGTCCCCCGAAATCATATTATATTATATTATATTATATTATATTATATTATATTATATTATATTATATTATATTATATTATATTATATTATATTATATTATATTATATTATATTATATTATATTATATTATATTATATTATATTATATTATATTATATTATATTATATTATATTATATTATATTATATTATATTATATTATATTATATTATATTATATTATATTATATTATATTATATTATATTATATTATATTATATTATATTATATTATATTATATTATATTATATTACATTATATTATATTATATTGACATTATATGCATATAATTTACGGGGTGAGGAGGATGCATCAGGGCATCATTGAAGTTACAACTAGACAATGAAGTGGAAGGCCAATCGGAGTCAAGGAGGAAAAGTGTTTGCCATTCGCGACAGATAAATTTCTCTCCAACAGTTGTAAATAACTTAACGAGCTCTTCTTCGAACAAAACATCTCGTGGAAAGCTTGACAATCATCGCTAAATTCACTATTCAATCAGTTGGATCATATTGTTGGAAGTAGACATTTTGATTTCCGCGGATACTGGATACTGCTAACGAAATTTGAGCGTACTGTGTTGTGGAGCCGCATGCAGAGCAAGGCTTAAGTTAGGATGGTGACTACCAACATACATACACATACAGCTGGAAACTGGGCTCCTGAATTTTTTTACCACGTAACAGGCCGACGAGGGTACCCGGGTACCCACAAAACTGAAATGCCAAGAACTAAGGCGATTTCCAACCGATTTCAACACTTTTGGGTGTTTTGGGTTCAGGAACTCGATTTATATGCGGGAGTCTCTCCACAGAGTCTCTCCAGAGAAGGAAAACTTTTCATGATTCCACACCGTGCCTTGTTTCTACAATGGGTAACCCTTGGGCCCCATTATTTGCAACAACGGCAGCTTATGTCCCTCTGTACAAAAAGGCGAATAGGTAGACGAGTCTCGTTCAAAAGAACCAACTTTTGAAGAACAGATCCGGCGAAACGCTCGAAGTGAGGCTAATGGAAATTAAGTCTTTTTCTGATACTCCTCAATGTTTACTGAACGCAATTGCTTGGATACATAAAACTGCCTAAAACGAAGGGTTCTGAAAGGAGCTAACCCCTTGTTTCGCAAGTAAGCCCCTCTCGGAGACCACACCATCGATCTCTACTTCCCGGACGGGTACGTAAACAAAATACATTTTCGTACACGCCCGAGTGTTGTTTAATTAGATCATATCGATGATGTTGAATGGCATATCTTTGGTCCGGTAGGTTTGTATTGAAAAGTAGATAAATCTGCATTATTTTTGCCTTCGGTATTCAAATTGTCCTCCATTATTCCTGAAAGGATGTCGGTCGTCGGAGATACCTTCCCATTAGTCAACTCTGTCATGCGGGCTTCAATATCCACCAAATCGCAGTTCTATCGCAGGGTATGGAAAATTAATGCAACGAAATTTAAAAGAATGGAGTAATTGGTACTTAGCTGCACAAATGCTCCATATAGTATCAGTAATCAACAAGCACATTTTCGCTGAGCCGTTGTTCATACAGCCCGTTAACAAAGGGTTTTTCAAATGACTAAGGAATTTTCATTTTCACTTACACACGCCATGTCTGAACATACGTCAGTACGGGTAGAAATGACTCCGAATCTTACTACCCACTCGGGAAAAAGTGTTCCTCCGGCCCTGAACTTAATTATTGACCAAGAAACAAGTTTACGGTTTAATAAGCTTTGTGAAGCTTAGCGGCACTTTTCTGAATGTGTTTTCTTTTTTAGGATTATAGTTCATAACTTGGAGATCCAATGATTTGTATTAACTATATCGACTAAAACAGTCGAGTATTGGTCCAGCAATGTAATGTGATTCGTGTCAATGATTTCAGGAACATTGTTACGATACTTGTAATTTCTACTTGCCTTATTGCGTGCCTTGTATTCTTGAGCTCAAAATAAGAAATTTAGTCAAAGCAAATAGAAGCACTGCGGGCTGTGGGACTAATCAACGCTACAAGTTGCATATTTTGATTAACAAAAATAAGAAGTTTGATTTGCAAAAATAAGAAGTCAAGAAGAAGCCTCCAAGCTAAAAAGAAATAAAGGTGGGAACATTTGTAATTTTTGAGTGTATTAGTTTTGTACTTGTAAACATCCGGACGAGCATTCCGATTCTTTGGCGCACGATGAAAAGAGAGAAAAGGACGAGTTTCACCTCGGATCTTCCGATTTGAACACTTAGGAACTCTTTTTATCTCGAAACTAACAATAAAAAATAATTAATACCGATCCGAAACAAAACCTTTATGAACAGAAAAGTAGTGGCCTGTCATTTGTTTATACTTTTCTTCTTCACATCCTCCTGATTTATCGGCTTCCTCTATCCGTCTAGAAAAAAGTACCGTTTTTACGTGTTTACGAATCATTCTGAAGGCTATGTTCCAAACAATAATAGCACTCAATTATTTATAACTCTTTAAGAGCATCAGACAATCAGGCGGAGTGTTGGTAGCGAAAACGAGGAACTGCATGACCAGATTGGTATTTGACCAATTCAAACGTCAATACAATATTTCGATTCAAGTTTCAATTCATTTTGAGCGAAATCAATCAAATGATTTCTTCAATACGCATAGAAAGTTCGAAAGGACACCAAACACAACCGACAACCAACAAGGTGGCAAAATTCGCACAAGGAAGCTGTGCAGAAAGTGGAAGAAGAAGTACACAATCCTTGTTTGGCAAGCGATCAGTGCATGTGGCAAATTTTCATTTCTTCATCACATCAGGGATCGTGAAACGACAAATCTACATGAAAACCTTCAAAACTGACTCCTGGACTTCTAGAGGTCCCACGATACTCTCGCGGCCAGATTAGGCATTTTCCACTATGCCGTCGTAGTCTGCTACAGTACCAATTAGGTTATTTTTGTACGACACTCCGTCTTTCAAAAATATTTTAGGCCATCAGAATCAGCAATCAGAATACACTGGCTCAAATGGAACGTATCCCGTAGGTAGTCGAGGATTTGTACCTTACGGCAGCATGCATTCGATGTGTTTCCTGTTTTCACTGTTTTATGTTTGAGTTTACATTTTGAATAATATTGCAGTCTAAGTGATATAGCATTTGCTTTTCGACTTTGATGAGCTTCGTTGGAAGATGGTTTCTGTTTGTGACTGATTATGAATGAACTCCTAAAAGTTGTGGTAGTGAATTATTGAAATGAATTGTGCTGCTCATATTAATTGGTTCGAGTAATTTCGATGTTTCAGTATGTTTATTTATTTACGTAACAAGGAATTGAACATTTGTACTTTCGAAGGGTTTTTTCCTTCGGATTCTTTCTGCACTGAGTACCTATGACCGACACCGACTCTACCATAAAACCCTAGACTTGCTACTTAACTACCGGCGCCGTCTTTGAGATACTATTTCGTTAAATATTAATATATTAATATTGCTTATAATGTATTTGTTTGCTATTTTTGCCTCTCAGAACCGTTCGCTATAAAATAAAGCACAAAACTTATGTCAGAATATATAACAAAAATCTACCTGACCAACAACTTGTGCAGGAAGAGACTCTATTTCAAAGCATCTTTCTATTTCAGTGATGAAATGAATGAACCTCGAATCGCGCACTTATTTTCGACATAATATCGATTGATTTCTATGGCTGCAATATTCAATATTGTCATCTGTAAATGTGGAATAATTTGTGAAAAATGTGGCTTTTTTAAAGCTGGCAATTGACTTCTTATAGCTGCATCATATCAGGAACAGTAAGAAATTGAAAACAACATTGTACGAATCAATGTAACTTTTATAAATCACGTAGTCGTCATCTTTTAGGCTACACCCATAAATGATATAGCATTTTTGAGTGATTTTAACATCCCCCTTCCCCATCGTAACATTTCATCACAAACCTCCAAATTACACCCCCCTCCCTGGTTATGACGTAGCTCGCCGGTAACTTTTCCCCCTAAAGCTTAGTATGTATTGTTCGAGAATTCAAAAAAAACCGTTTTCAACTGCGCACGTGTTCAAGAACTTTTTACTGTAATTAGAAAACTTGAAAGTTTGAAAAAAGTATAAAATCGAAGCATGAACCATTCAGTGCAGGAACCAAAAAATTTGCTCACACTTTGATTTTGGAATCATATATAAGGAAACACTTACGAATTGAAATTTGGTTTCTCTCTTCATTAGCAAGTAATGCATTAACAGGTGGTTATTAGCAGTTAGATGAAAAGGGTAAGATTGTCGTGGCATCAGGTCTTAAGACGGCCCTGTGTAGAGTTGTCTCGTCTTGTCTTAGCCTTTACCCTGTATGTATTTATTATCTTGGTCGGAGTTGTTTACATGTCAGTGAGTGTTCATTCATATTTATTTGAGTGTGGTTCTTTAGAATGGGTTACTTCCATAAGCTGAGACCGTGCTAATGTGAGATTGGTTTTCAATACAAACTAAACAGGCAAAAACGTCAAATCTAGAGCTTCTATTCAAAACGAAATATCTACAATGAGTGACTTGCTTTGTTTACTTTCTCTTTCGAGTTTTAAGGCGTCACTTTAGCACTTTTCACTTATTTTACAGTACAGATCAAAATACGGTGGTTTTGACTAGCCTATTATGCAAAGAGTTAAGAGATAAAGAGATAAATGCGACCGAATTATCAACAGAAGAGAAAGTAAACAATGAGAGTCACTCTTGTAGATGTCTTTGAAGAAAGCCTCAAAAAAGGACCAGAAGCTAATATTCAATTGACAGTGAAACTCTGATAGCCGTAAGCTTAAAGGCGTACTAAATGTTTTTAAACCGGACTAACTTTAAACCCGGCCTAAAATATTTGGCTAGCTTTAACCAAACGATACTTGTCATTTATATGGCTGCACGCAGAATTTTATTTGTGCATCGATAGCATACTTTTCTATCTGCCTCTCGTTTCTTCTGCTGTAAATTTTATGCATTGGACATATTCGGTCTATCCACTCATTGAATGCTTATTAGAAGTTTATGCATGAAAATGCATAAAAATCACAGCAGAAGAAAATGGACGGGAATAGAAAGTATGCTAACTATGCAAATTTTTGTTTCTCAGTGTGCGTTCTGATCTGCGATACACGACAATGTTAAAAACAACAAATTCAAGTTAAAGATTTTGTCAACTTGTAGCCGATATGTATCAGAACTTAGAGCTTTAACGTGTTGGATAGTTGATAGTTGGCCGATGATTGAAAACATAGCCATATCGTTTTATAGCCATTTCAATTTTTTGTTGCTTTTAGATCCTACAATATGAATAATTACGACAACTATAACACAAAGAATAGACAGCAAAAATAGACAATAACGACAGAGTTAGGTTATGTTGTATCCAAATAATTGTCAAGTAGACCACAGTGGGTGAAATAAAAGTATTTACCCCAAAAAATATGACACACGTCATTATCGTATGTTATTTTTATATTTCTTATAAAAGAAATGTATAGAATTCGCTCAAACTTTTAAGATTTTTTTCTTATAAGAAAAGGTAAAAAGATAAAATCAATCAAAACATGAAAAAAATCCTGCTAATATGAAGATGAACTCATCAAAATGTTTTTTTCAGATAAATATTAATGTATAAAACTCGTGGTATTCCTAGTAAATATTGAATGCACACCGGGCCTGCCAGGCCCGGCTTGCCTTTTTGTGCATGTAAAAAATTCAAACATAGCTGCGCACCACTCCATAGATGAAAATTTCACAATTCTTTATTTTTGTTATAGATTTCAAAGCTACTTATCAAAATTTCCATGCCCAAGCTTATACTGCATACACATTTTTTAGTAACTAAAAATTGTAACTGTAATTTTTGTAATTGTAATTTTAGAGGGTTAAAAAGGGTAAACAAAGGCCAAACAAGAAATAAAACTTTGACAGAATGATCATTTTATTTTCACAAGTGTTATATTTCATATCTGTAACGTATCAATGCAGATTGAAACGATTTTGTTTGCTAATAAAATTTTCTACAATTTTATGAATAAAATAATAAGTTCATTAAAACAGAAAAACAGAAATTAGAGTTTTAAGCATCCTAGCAATATATTTTTACGAACACCCTGTAACTATTTGTGCCATTTATACGCAATTTCCCCTTTAAAAAAACTTATAATTATTACAACAACTGACAGAATCATATATCTGTTTAATTATTTCTAGAGTTAATTAATATTTTAATCTGACGGGTTAGTATTCCAAATTTATGTCGAATTATTTTCTTACTCGCGGCTCAAGCTATATTTTGGAATGGTATATTTTGGAAAAGTAGATTAGTAGAGTAGATATATGTACCGGTGGTTCAGAACTATTTAAGCATATGCCAACATTCGAAACAATTATATTGATCACCGTTACGTTCGCGTTCAGCTTCAAAATATTTTGTATATAGATGTTTTTTGTGAGTTTATTCTTATAGTAACAATGCACATATTTAAAATCTGGTATTCAATCTTAGTTTAGGGTATTTGCGAAGCCAATTTGTAAGCTGTTAACATTCTGATTCAATTTGTTAACCACGAGTATAAATAAGAAAATTCATAAAATACTGCATTTAACGATTCATATCCGATTATCACTTATTTGGATCCATCCCCTTGAGAAATTAATTTTCTTTCGTTATTTTCTTTCCTAGTGTGAGATACGATAGATATTAACGAATTAAATGTTCCCACTTGTTTTTATAGTGATATGCAAAAAGAAAAAAATCAAAACAATTCTTATTGCAGTTCTGTTTCTAATTCGCAAAAACAACTTCGGTCTGAGCATTCGATTCGAATCGATCCAATTTATCCAAATGCGCTCTACTGTATCCCTTTGATGTGCAATTGGAATCAAGCGTATAGAGAGCAGGAATGCGGGTAGATATAGATTGACGATGCTTGTCTTTCCTACCTGACAAAACTGACTTATTTATTGTCAGCTTTATTGCGATGAAAGAGAGCCATATTTATCCAGAAGAAGCCGAAGAGAGGATTGAAAATAACGAAGTATGCGCAAGAGGAGCATGACAATTTGACGCCGTTTGCATTACTGCGTTTTGATCGGCAATACACGGCAATGTTAAAAAACCGTACAATGAGTTTAATTGAAAATTCACTGTTTATGCCATTTACTAGTATAATGTAGTTGTATTTTAAAACAATTTTGGAATCCTCGATTTAGCTTAAACCTTCGAATAGAAATATTTAAGATCCATAATTGGCTAAAATGTTATTTTGCTAATAATGGTGCATACAACCGAGAACGTTATGGAGTTGTATTGTTAGTCGCTAGCCACTCCAAGGACTGAGAGCTTCTCTAACATTATATTTAGTAGTCAGACAGTTCAGCCAAATCTGACAAATTCAAATTAAATCAAATGCTTACAGAATTTGTTTGCTTCAGAGAATTATGTGGTCTTTGGAATAGAAATCTGTCATTTTAGCCTGGTGGAGTTTATTATACCATCCTACGCAGGTATCTACTATGCCGCCATGATTTCTTTGCCAACATCTTACCTACTAATATTGACGTTGGATTTTTTTACAAGTGTATACTGAGGATGTATATTCCCAACCCCATGCGATGTACGGAGTGTCTACGGTTTGGACATAAAAAGAGAACTGCAGAGGAAATCGCGTCTGTGCAAACTGTGCAGAGCTCTACCACGATCAAACCCCATGCAAGGCAATGACTACATGTGTCAACTGTAGAGGTAATCAGAACGCACTGACAAGACCATGCCCAATATTCGAAGACGAGATGGAGATCCAGAAAATCAGAGTATCTGAGAGAACTACAATGAGAGAAGCCAGGAGAAAACGTCGACTCCAGGTCCCGCTATCGCTACTTAAATCACCCCCACTCACACAAACATTCGCAATGGTTTTACGTACCCAGCCGGTCGCAAATTCCAACGTACTGCCCGTTAATAACATTTCAGCACAACAACATACGCCGTCCAATCGACCCACTAGCGCATCACTTCAGCAACGAGAAGAAACCAAGAATAGCGAGAGACTTGAAAAACAGCTTCCAGAGCAAACCCACATCATCAAAACCAATAATATACCAGTGTAACAACATGAGTCACCCGATCTATATTATAGATCAACACCACGACAAGAAGAGCAAACTACAGGTATCGAGAAAACAGACCTACATCACTCAGAACAAACACCCAGTAACGGTAAGAGAATAGTAGTAAAATTGATTAGTGATAACAATACACAGATAAGTCCGAGAGGGAACGAAGAGAAAACTTCTGAGAAAATTACATTTGCAAGTTCTCAGTGGCGGCGCGAGATGATTTGCCGCCAGGGGCCAAAAATTAAATTTGCCGCCCCTTTTATAATGAATTTTCAAAAGAGTACAATTTTTTACCATTAATTCGATTTTTTGAAAATTTTATATGAAACCGTCCCCTTAAAAGTTTATGCGAGCAAGTTTCTAATTTAGAGATCGTGGGTTTGTATTGTATTTAACCAGACCTGCAACCTTTTCTGGATCACTTGAAAAGTACATTTTTTATTTTGCGGCACTTTGTAATTATTTATTATACTAATAACAAGGTCGCCGAATGGTGAATACTTCCCAGTGTTCGCCAGCGTCCAGCTCGTGCCTCAGCTTTGTATGTAATTGCTTGTTAAACGTCCCTAGGTGAAAGGGCGGCCAAGTGCATCTATCATAATATCAAATTTGCCTTAACAAACTAGTCACCTAGTGACCGGATAATTCAAATCATATCTGAATGTATTTTAGATTTCCAGGTTACTCGATCTTGGACCGCCAGTTCCATAGACGCCCACCGCATGCACATCTTCCTCAATTGTGCACAGCCAGCGAGAGCGGGGTTTGTCTCGAAATTGACGACTTCTTCCAGGTTCTCTGCTCTGTTGTCATAACTTTAATTGGTATCTCTTTCGTCTTTCGGCACTACAAGCCAAGCTCACTGTAGTCTGCCGTGTTTTATCAGCCTTTCAATGTCAGCATGGTTGTATACTTGGTACTGTCTGGGCTATTCTCCATTTTCTACTGTGCTGCCGAGTATTGAACGCAGAATTCTTCCCCAAACAAGCCGAGCACTCGATACCCTGCTTCCTTCAACATCCATGGCCGTACAGAGCAACAAGGAGTATCAGTGATTTGAATCCTCGGGCTGTGGGACTCTAGCTGACTACGTAAACCATATTCGCAGCAGCAACATGCATTTTTCTTTCGCGGCTAACATCTTTATCATATGTCAGTAGTGTTCTAAGATATATAAATTGGTTTACCGTACCCGATCGTTTTCCACCTCAAACCCAACACGACTGCTACGTTCTCTGCCAGCTACCATGTATTTTGTCTTGTCCGCAAGTTGTTTTCCCTGAATATATCCAGAATTTGTCGCATTTGGTCCGTCGTCGATCGTGCTTCTCGAAACCCGCTTTGATATTCATCAACAAAGGATTCAGCCAACAGACGCAGTCTCCTCAAAAGAACACGAGAGACTACCTTGTAGGCGGCATTGATGATCGTTATGTCTCGGAAGACATTATGTTCGAGTTTGTAGTCCTTCTTGAAGATAGGACATATAAGGCCATTCAACCAATCCGAAGGTATTCTTTCTACGACGCAGATCATCCCGATCACGGAGTGGATTGCTTCTCACAGCCGGTCACTTTTTAGACTTTTAGAGGTTCACGAAAAAATTGGTTGGTCTTCAAGTTAGTTTTTCAACTTTGAAGACCAACCAATTTTTTCAAAGTTTCCTATTCTAAGCGTGTGCGAGAAAGAGAGGCAACACATAACTTTACATGAGAATATCTTTTTACTGCAAAATCGTATCAATTTGCAGTCTTCGGTAATGTTGATCCTTACCACTTAAGCTACATATCTGCAGATTTTGGGATGCACAAGTTGATGTTGTACTGAATTTATTGTTTCGATTGCCCATTTTTCATATATTTTCATCTACAAACTTGAAAATTCTTGTGAGTGAACTAGAGTTTTCGAAAAAAGCTCATATTTGACAAATTGTATGTAAAGCCAATTACCGTTTGATTTAACAGTGTTTCGAAAAAAGTCAAAATTGTCTAATACTCACACTACTACAAGGACATTCAGAAACTCATCTCCGTTGAATCTTTTGAGACTAATCAATAAGTATATAGTTCTGTTCGATCGCATCCGTCGTCCCGATTTCCTACCTTTTTAATTGTCAACAGATGCGAAAATAATATAAATTCAAGCTTTTCCTCCGCACTTGATTTTCATCGTGATTAATGAAACTTGAACAATTACTAAAAAATGAAATAGAAATTTGTTGAGTAGGAAATGCCGCCCCCTGATTTTGCCGCTCGGGGCGGTTGCCCCCTTCACCCCCCCCCCCCCCCTTAGCGCCGCCACTGCAAGTTCTCACACTAGCTCAGCACAACCATCCATGGTTGATAAAAACGATAATAAGGTCGATGAACCAGAAAATAATCCCTTAGATAAACAAATCCATTACGATTTCCTTTCCCATGCAGTTAGAACATCGATATTCTTAAAAGACGCAGATAACCCAGATAGTATTCAAGCCATATGAATGCTTCCTAATACTCATCAGTCGCTTTCACATTAATACAGTGGAATTGTAATGGTTTTTATCAACATTCCCAAGAACTAAAACTCCTGATAACTAAATACAATCCGTACGTTATAAGCATTCAAGAATCACACTTTAAACCCGATTCTACTCCCTCCCTGAAAAATTTTCAAATATTTTCTGCGATTGATAATCTCCATGCGAGAGCATCCGGCGGTGCAGCAATATGTGTCCGAGATGGATTCGCAGTCGAAGAAATTGATCTTAACACCTCATTGCAAGCGATTGCAGTGAGGATGTTCTACCCGATTGAATATACATTGTGCAATATTTACTTGCCTCCAGGAGAACCAATCTCCAAAAAAGAACTTGAAAGCCTAATAGTCAAACTCCCACCCCCGTTTCTAATTATCACCGACAGTCACTGGCGGCTCCAGGGAGGGGCACGCAGGGGCACGTGCCCCCCCTATTCGACCGGAAGCTATTTTGGTAAAAAGATATTTGTATTTCCCTACTTCAATATGTTAATATTCTAAAAGTGATCAACAAGGCGATCATTTTTTTTGTTATACTTTATTTAACCAAGTAAAAGCTAATTAATTAAATTTGGTAACAAAAGCAATTTTGAATTTGTGCAAGCAATAAGCAAAGTATTAGGATTGTGGTACCAGTAATACCGGCATCGAAAATATGGAGAATAATAAGTAGTTACCGGTAAATTCGGAACTTTTGAAAAAATTATTTCTATTTTATATATTTAAAGTAGACTAAAACTTGACGAGAATCAAAAGGCCATCGCCTTCATAAATCTATCATTACCTAATGCTACGCATAAAAGGCTAGATCATTTAGGCATGGGACTTTTTTCAAATTCGTGTATTTTTTACGCTTTACCAATAAACTAGCTAAGTTTGGAACATAAATAATTAGAGCTTATCTCAAGGGAATAACTGAAAAAAATTAATTTGTTTCTTAAAAATATGCATGCATCATTCGGACGCACAATATTTGCAGCAGCAATTCGACACTTTCAGCAGATGGTGTGAAAACAACCGAATGATTCTGAATCCGGCGAAATGTTCTGTGATATCGTTCACCAGAAAAAAAGATCCCATTGAGTTTGAATATAACTTGTCTGGAGCTCTTGTTTCCCGGGTGAGCTGCGTTAAGGATCTTGGAGTGCTGTTAGATTCGAAACTTACATTTAAGAATCACATTTCGTATGTTGTTGGTAAAGCATCGCGAAGCCTGGGCTTCATTTTCCGTACGGCTAAATCCTTTACAGACATTTACTGTCTCAAAAGCCTATACTGCTCTTTAGTGCGCTCTACGCTGGAGTATTGTTCGGCGGTCTGGAACCCGAATTACATGAACAGCAGCGATCGAATTGAAGGCGTTCAACGAAAATTTATACGGTATGCTCTTCGACGCCTACCTTGGCGCGATCCTGTTCGTCTACCAAGCTACGAGAGTCGGTGTCAACTCATCCAGCTCGATACTCTCCAGCATCGTAGAGAAACTGCAAGAGCCTTATTCATCTCTGATCTTCTGTCAGGACGCATTGATTCTCCAGATTTACTAGAGCGAGTTAACATCCAAGCAAGGTCCAGAACGTTACGCGGAAACGTTCTTCTGAGAGTGCCGTTTCGACGAACTATTCAAACAGCTAATGCCGCTATCACGGGACTACAACGCCTCTTCAATCGTGTGTCGCACTTGTTCGACTTTCATTTGTCTCGAATATCATTGAGAAATCGATTCCTGCAGTTTTTTAGATGTAATTAGTTTAAGTTTCCATCATTGGGGCCGAGTACGGCCTGTTGATGTGCGTGATAAATAAATAAATAAATAAATAAATAAATGACATCAGTCAGTGCACATCTTCTTTTAGTCACTGCCTCGGCTAACCATCAATTCTCCATCTGTCCGATGTCGCTGGTGACTGCTCCTTTAATCTTCAGATCGAGTTTCATTATCGCTCAAGATTTTTCTATTGGAGTAACAGTTTTGCGGATTTCGCTAGTTTGAGATGAAATGACTCCGCTTTTGAACAATTGTAGCACGCAACCCGTGCGCACTGGAAAGGTTTTGGGGGCTCATACCCATCCTACGAGTATTTAGAATAATTACCTTTAAAAATGTCTTAACAGTAAACAATACTGCGAGCCGTTTGAATCATAAAATGTCATTTGAGTTTATACACTCTAGAAACAAGCCGTTGAAGAAATCAAGGAAAAATATTACCAGGGTGACTGGAAAGGGATGTAAGTCAAACTGATCGGCATCTCCGAATCGGTTCCTGTTTCGACAAGATGCGATAATATCAATAGTTGTGAGTAGACACAGCAAAGGTCGGTCAGCGAACTAGCAACGGGAGATAAGGAAAACCACGAACGAGCCACATGAAGTCGTAGAAGATCGGGTTACCGTTGTCAAGAGAAATTTCACTGCCGATGATATCTCCGTCGCAGTTGTTGAGAGCTATATGGCTCACGAAAATGGGCATCGATATCGAGAGAAATACCGCCGCCGAGGAATTCTCAGCGACAGCTAGCATAATAATAGGTACGAGTTGCACCAAGAAGAATTAGAAAAAGTAGCAATGAACGATAAAATAAAAAGAGCAGGAGCACAATCCATCCTGAAGTAACACCTAACGATAAATCCGAGGGATGCGGATTAGGGTAAACAAGAGGTTAAGGTTAAGTTGGCAGGCTGAACTACTACACACTACTGCAGTAAAAATTCAATACTACCACAAGCTAGCAGGCAGCGATATTTGTTGGCTCAATTTGTTGAGCTGAATCGATTGGTACGCAAGACTCGGCCCTCCACGGCTCGGAAATAATCTTTAGAGTTGAAGAATTTCTGTACCTTTCTTTTTTTTAATTTGTTTAATTGGCACGGCTCAAGGCGGTAGCTTCACGGAGCCGTAGGTCTTTCGTATCTTTCTTTTATAAGAAACGTAAAAATATCAAAACCCTACCTTCCCTTGAGAATTTCCGGCGCACGGGACTGGTAGCACGTCTTGCTGTTATGGCAGCTGACTATGACTGGACCATCATGAAAATTGATGAAGCGTAAAACCCACTCCCTTTTAAATATTTCCAAATTCATAGTCTAATCCGTCACAAAATAGCCGGTTTTCTTGCTAAACGTACAGATCCTTCGCCAAATCTTTTTTTTTCGTGAACTTACCCACGAAAACAAACTTGCATCTCCTAGGAACCTTGCAGTGAGCAGGAGCCTTGTTTAAACCCCGATTTGTTTGAAAGTTCCATAGACTTCATCGTCGATTTTTTCGCCAAACCATAATTCAAGCTATTGAGATCAGGTTTGATTTTCAGAATGACCTTCAACCACAGTTGACAAGCATGGATGGCAGTAGTGAGGGTTTCCTTATACTTCTAATCACTCGAGCCACAGTACTTTCAGGATAATCTAAGTTCCCGAGTCGACACTGAAGGTTTTTCGAGCAACTATTCACAGTGATTTTTGTTTTCTTTTCCTAGATGAGGAATAACTCGGTACCATGTTGGTTTAAAACTGTGAAATAAATAACCAAGCAAAAGTGTAAACAAACAATAAAAGGCTTTTAAAAGCTTTCCGAGATGAGCACAAAAATTCTAATTTCTCGCGTATCTGCATTCCGTTGAACGAGGAATCTGCCCAAAATCAATGGAATTCCAAGGCTAATAATTTAAAGTGACTCGAATTTGTTTTCCAAGATGATAGATTGTTCTTGTCCCTTTTTATTAGTTAAACAATATATCGAGATTCATACACGGAAGCAATATAGTAACATAACTGTACAGTGTACACACTGTTATTTGGAAATTCAGAATTTATATTTGATATTGTGGGCGTATTTGAGTAAAATCTGATAGCAAATTGAAAACTAAATTGATGTTGTGAACGACTAAAAGATCAAAATCGAGAGCAAGGAATTGTTATTTGTCATTAAACAGATCTGCTACCAGTGCACTGTGAGAGCAAATATTTAAAAAACTTTTGAGATATTTCGATGATAACAAAATAAGTACTCAATTTAATTGTTTTCCCAAGAAAATGAAAAACAAGAATTTCTTTTGGAAAACGCAGAGAGTAAAAGTACAAAAAAATGACATTAACATATTTCAGAATATTTTCTAGAAGTGAAAATTGAACTTAGGCTTATTAATGTCACCTTACTTCACCTGTCCAACAATGCCTATCCAATACAGAACAGCTTAAAATACGTGGCTGAAAGTTACAGTATTGGAATTAAGATTCCCGTGTATATGGAAAATGGCAGGTTAGAGGTATAGTTATATGAGCTATCAACGCTTACCCCTTTAAACCGAATAAAAAATACACGTCATAATTTGAAGAAGTAGAATCCGTTTCAACTGATACTTGAAGAAACTTTTTCCTGAATATGGCTAATTTGTATGTGCAAGTACTGTGTATTAAACGGGACATAATGTAAAAATTTTAAGCGGAAGATAGTCAGGTGAATACATCATAACCAATTGCCAATACATTTATGGCAAATCAATCCAACTACAATTACCAGGTTGCCAAATTTGTGGCAACTGTTCAACTGAAAACATAGCATCAAGCACCCCAACATCAACAGCCAGCTTTTGTGACCTGTAAGTGCAAAAGGTAACGAAAATCTGATCGTGAGTACGAACGCGGCATTACCGATTAGAGATGGGCAGAATAGTTCTTTAAAACAAACTAGATCACATGAACCATTTTCCCGTTCAGTTGAATTTTTAATTGTACATAGCGAATGATTGTCGAAAGTCTGATCTGAAAAGGCCGGAAGACATATGCAGTATAATTTTGGAGCGTAAACTCTCTTTGAGCGTTTGCCAATCGAACTGTTACATATATTTCTTGGCCAGTTGTGTATCATGAAATGACAGAAATTGGGAGTGAGAGGGATTTTTCTATTCTTCTTGAATGTCGTTATTCGTCAAATTCCAATTTCCACAAGATGGCATCCATGACAGTTTGCGAGACGGTAGGTCAGTTCATTGTCATTCGTTCACTCTAAAATCAATCCCTGGAATTTGGCGATCTGCTCTAGGCGAACTGGCCAATTCATTTCTAAGGAAATTAAATAATTACTACTGTGCTTTGGAAAGGAACTCCCGTTCGCTCTTTCTATTTGAAGAACCAGTTCTCCTGAACCGCTCGCGATTAGATTTCCCATCTTTACGTGAATGATAAGAGAAAAGTAAATGAACCTCATGATGCAGCAGGCGACAAGACACGTGTGTCCCCGCCGCGAAAGAAGCTATAGTAAGTATAGCACGTACTAAATCCGACGAACACTCAATAACATTTGGTTTTGTTTTTAGTTACATTTTGTAAATATATTAAAGACCATCGGTTTCGTTAAGTCACCGCAATGAGCCGTGTCGAATAAATGAGTTATAAAAAATAGTTATTTCATTCAAGGATGGTGTTTGATTCACTAGTCGCCAATCCCGAAATATGAACTGTTTTAAGAAATTATTCTAAAATTCGAAGTTTCTAAATGTATTTATTTTTTAAATGATCTATAAATAATATTTTGTCAGAAAGGCGTGCCCCTCCTTTGTCAGCCAGCTGGAGCCGCCTATGCCGACAGTAATGCTCATAATATATGTGTGGGATGTAAAGATAACAACAGTAGGGGAAAAATACTAGAAGAATTGTTTGAAGAACTAGATCTTAACTGCCTTAATGATGGTTCACCAACCCATTACAGTGTTGCTCATAACTCGTATTCTTCCATAGACCTTACGTTTGGTAGTCAAATTATGTCAACCAATTTTAGCTGGGAAGTTCACGACGACCTTTGCTCTAGTGACCACTTCCCTATTGTTCTCACGCCAGCGGGAAGATCTAACGAAGGTTCAAAACATCCACGTTGGATAACTGGTACTGCAAATTGGGGGAATTTCCAATCACTCGTCACAGTTAATATCAATAATGATAAACCATCCCAGGCCCTTGCACAAGTAGAATATTTTACAAAGGCAATCATAGATTCAGCCATAGAAACCATCCGCAAGACCTCATCCACCATAAAACTATTCAAACCCCCAAACTATTCAAAAGTATAATGCCCATATGAACACTGAAACTCTTCTTCAATACAACTTAGCTAAGGCTAAAGCAAGAAGATTAACTCGGAAATACTCGTCTGACAAATGGAAAGAGTTCGTAGCGACCATCACACCCACTACTTCAACCAGAACCGTTTGGAACAAGGTTCAGAGCATATGCGGAAAAATTAAACCAAACATAAAACCCTCTTTGAAAGTAGGTGACGTACTAATAACATCTCCGGTTGAAATAGCAGAAGAAACAGTTTGCTTATGTTTCAAGTACCTCCAACTATCCAAGTGATTTTCTTAGAAGGAGAACCCAGTTTGACAATATTGATTTCGAAGATCTAGAAAATAATGACCTCAATATCCCATTCAGTATGATAGAACTGCAAATAGCTCTCGCCAGTTGCAAAGGTTCGTCAACTGGAACCGACGATATCCATTACCATATGCTCCAACATTTACCTATCGATGGTATGTTCTATCTTCTCGAGATTTATAATAACATTTGGATACAACATGTGTTACCGGAAAAGTGGAGAGAATCAATCATCATCGCGATTTTGAAACAAGGAGCTAGCCCCCTTAACCCCGAAAGTTACCGATCAATTTCACTAACATCCTGTCTATGCAAGCTTCTAGAAAAACTAGTAAATCGAAGATTGCTGTGGTTTCTTGAGAACCACCGAATTATCGACCCTACGCAATCAGGGTTTCGAAAATATCGAAACACAATGGATAATCTAATATCGCTGGAATCTGCTATCCAAGAGGCCTATAATAAAAAGGAACACTTAGTCTGCATATTTTTTGATCTTGAAAAAGCATATGACATGACTTGGCGTCCCCAAATACTTCAAACACTTTCTAAAATCGGAGTTCGGGGTAACATGCTATATTTTATATATAACTTTTTACAAAACCGAACATTTAGAGTCCGTGTTGGTAACCATTCTTCATCTATCTTTGTTCAAGAAAATGGTCTACCCCAAGGATCCGTATTAAGCGTCACTCTGTTCCTATTAGCGATAAACTCAATGCGACTTTGCTTTCCTGTCACCATCAAAGAGTTCAAATTTGCCGAGGACACAGTAGCGTTCACATCAGGTAAATCACTACCACTTATCCAAGATACACTCCAAGATTTTCTACTAAGACTCGAAGAATGGTGCAAAACCACAGGTTTTCGATTCTCAACTACAAAGTCAAAGGTCATTCACTTTTGTAGAAAACAGACTGTACCTCCGACCCAGAATTGAAGCTATACGGCGAATCTCTCCTGTTTGTTAATGCACATAAGTTGGGAATGCTTTTCGATCGAAGGCTTAATTGGACTGCACATATCAAGCAATTGAAACGAAATGTAGACCAACCCATCCGAATTATAAGAACTCTCTTTAACACCACCTGGGGCTCCAATCGTAAAATTCTCCTTACTATGTATAAGTCTGTTGTGATGTCTAAACTAGACTACGGGAGTGCCATCTATAGTACAGGAAGGAAGACCATACTTCGTCAACTAGACACAATTCAACATATGGGAATTCGTTTAGCAACAGGCGCATTCAGGGCTAGTCCTGTCGAGAGTTTACACGCTGAATCTGGAATTCTACCTCTTCGGTGAGATTTCCAAATGATGTCAATAGGTCTCAAGATATGTTCCCTGGAAATACCTTTTATACAAAATTTTCATGCAGATGATTGATGGCATACTTCACCCAAATGCCTTTAACTCAACCTCCAAACCATTCTACCAGCGGTGCCTAGACTGCTTCGAAAAGTACGGTATCATTCTTCGAAGTCCTTTTCCTCGCGAACACACACAATACCCACCCTGGACCGGCTCGACCCGACAATCTGATAACAGACTTACAAGGTTCAAGAAATCAGAGACATATCCAACCGTCTTCATGTCCGCGTTTCAAAATGTTAAGATTACAATTTTATCTACACAGATGGTTCTAAAACAGAGGGTTCTGTCGCAGGCACGTAGCCAGAGGGGGGGCTAAAATTTTTCAAAAATAAATTTATAAAACCGGTTACTTTTAACAAAATTTGTTGCTGATTTGGTTTGAACAAATCATTGAGAAAAGGTTGAAGAAGGATATTTATAACCACCAAAGGCAATGGTCACGAAATTCAGTGTACTTTATGCTTTTGCTCGAGCCAGTGCGAAGCGAACGACAAAAATAGTAACTTTTATATTGTGTGCCTTGTCTGAAGAATAAAATAAACTGTTACTATAATTGTTGCTGTAGTAATCCATCGAGATCAGTGAGTAGCAGAAGCAAAAAGTGTTGCTGCAGCCAAATACGGTGATTATAAAATTATTGCTGATTCGCATAGGACCGAGCATTCATAATGTGGAACATTTCCTGAAGGTGTAAATGTGTAAATGGAGGTTAGACTTTCGGAAGCCGCCTTTATCGAGTTCTACCATGTCAGGCATTTAGCGCTCAACAAATTAGCACAGACGAAACCATTCATTTCGATCAACTTAAAACACATGGTTGTGTGTGAGAATGCTATAATTAAAATCCTCCTATATAAGGACGATAAGAAAATCAATGTTCCGCTACAAGATCGGATACCGCTTACTCGCAGATTAATGTCACATTTGGGAGAAATGGAATCCATTCGGAAGGGCAATTATTGAGGGCTAGAAGCAAGGAAGAAATCAGATATTCGCGAACATAAAGACAGCAACTACGATGATGACACGGAAATGTACAATAGCGAGATAGAAATGAAAAACTCCCTCCAAGACATAGTTGGTGAGGAAAAAAATATTTCCTCGCCTCGTAAACTGGTGTCCACGTGCAATGACTAAGCGCTTGCGCGAGATCTGCCAGACAAATATTTAAACTCGTTATATTAATTTTGTTGTTTACATAATATATAACAGACCCACGACCCCGCTTGTTATTTTTAAACGATAAGTTTTTGAATTACAGACAATTTTAAATTTCTGTATTAGGTCAGCGCACACTGTGCACTCTGTACTCTGTACTGTGGTACACAAAAAGTATTTCAATTTGTCTGAAAAAGATTCAGCCGAGAAGACAGTTTTTTTCGCGTCATTTAACCGCAATACCATTTTTATTGACGCTTCATTTCATTTTACGAGTAATTCGTTCCGTACTAATACACTGTTAATCCATAAATCCGTGATATCTGCAAAAAACGTGTAAAAGAAAATTCTTTTAAAAGTGGACGGGTCAAAAAGTGGTAAAACAATAGGCAATCACGAAGGGCGGCTAAAATGTTGGGACTGATTGAATCTATAAGCCGATAAGTTTGGATAAGTGTTTCGATTTCATGTCTTCAGTATGTGACAGTCTTTCGTTTCACAGGTAACGGATAATTTGCTGTAATTTAAAAACAGACAACTCTAAAAGAAAGCCTCTCCGGCAAATTAGATGTAAATGCGATGTGTTCTTTTCCATGTGTCGGAAGCAAGTGATGCTGAAATTATTAAGCTTATAAGTTTAAAGTTTATAGTTATTTTGGTGGTGTCATCAATGTTATATTTACCAAATTTTACGTAAATTAGAAGCATTCGTTAATCAGTGCTAACTAATTTTCTTTCGATTAGTGAACAAGTTCTGAGCAGTTTCGCTCAGTAGATTAAATTCTGGGTAGTTTCCATTAGTAGATTAAATCATTGAAATATATATTTTACATTGTCCAAAAACCCATGAATTCCGAAATAAAACCTTCAAATGTTCAATAATATTAACAATTAATATTTACTTAATTTAGGTAATCTTCTCAAGTTCCAACGGTTTTGCAAGATCGCTGAAAGTCAATAAAGCTAAGGTTCTTATTCTTGCTTTGTAGTGAAATCAGTAGTTTTTTGCACTCACTTTACATTTTGACTTTTACTATAGTTTCAGGGACCTAGGAAAGTCAGTCAACGATATTTTCAATTCGTAAGTCCAACGATATAAAAAGTATCTAAAAGAATCTACTTAAATAGATAAATAAATAGATAGTTATTTTCACTTGCCTGATAATATTGTCGAAGACAGTCTTTAACCCATTCTCCACGAGAGTAAAATGAAAAAAAACCTGATATAATCCACCTAGTGGTGCAATTGTGTCTTTCTCATTTGTCCAAACTACGATTCCATGGCATGGCGGATCAAGGAAGAAGATCCTGGGGGTCGGGACCCTGCCGAAAATTTTCAACGTGTTTAGAAATTTTAAAATAGTTTTAATTTTAAAGGAGCAACCCCTCATTGCATACTCCTACCTAAGCCTTTATAGGTCAAAAAATTAGGTTGACGATTTTTAGAGTGATTGCATAACCTTTCTATACGAAAAAGGCAAAAATATGCCAGTCCAAAAAAGTCAATTTTTGTCAAAATTTTTGTTTCGAGATTTCATCAAATCTCAACGTATCATACATTTTAAAGTCATTTGGCATCTAAAATGCAAATTCGATTTTGAAATTTTTCCTTACTCCTCTTTTTGAGAATTTTTCATTTCAGTTTATATGGGAATTCGCTGTGTGGTCGCACTCTTCAACCCGTAACTCCGGAACCGGAAGTCCAATCAATACAAAATTCAATAGCGGCCGATGGGAAGGTTGTACCTTTCATTTGAGACTAAGTTTGTGCAAAGCGGTCCAGCCATCTCTGAGAAACAGAGGTGACATTTTTTTCCACATACACACATACACTCACACTTACATACACACAGACATTTTCCGATCTCGACGAACTGAGTCGAATGGCATATGACACTCGGCTCTCTCGGCCGGGATTAGGTTGACGATTTTTAGAGTGATTGCATAAACTTTCTATATGAGAAAGGCAAAACATGTGTTTTTCTCAGGATTTTTATGATTACGACATAATCAGTATCATTTAAATTAAAAATTTCATAAAGTTGAGTTAACGAAAACTTCGGATGAAGTCACAGAACTAGTAATAGTAGCAAGACGCCTGATCATGAAAATAGGAGTTAAACCTATTTTCCGCATCTACAAATCGCCTGCTTTATCAGAAGGTTTGAAGCAAATTCCGACATTTACTTTTTGCGGACATCCTTTGCAACCGTAAACTTGGATTTCACATTGATATATTCCTATCCATGGAGATAACCTTGACGTTGCTTTCGTTCTCCTGATTAGCAAATGCGTGTAAAGTTTCGTGAGACGGGTTTTTGGATATTTTTCTACACCATGTAAACGTGTAATCTAAAATGCATAGCATTTTCAAGCAGCCCTAAATACTTTGAACTCTTGAATATTCATTTTTGTAACTAGAAAAATTTCTAAATTAATAATAATCAAATTCGTCGATGCACTATAGCCTTTCTTGTAACAGACAACATACTTTTAGGGTTTTTTAGTGTCTATTGCCTTAGTTTTGGAATAGTTTTCACTTTTCATAATTACGTTCAGTTTCCAGTGACTGTCTCAAGTCATCAGAATTAATCCATTTATGCAATAATTTTTAAGCCCCGAAGAATCACAGCAACCTTTGACGATGGTGGTCAACTTTTTTCGCTCCCGTCAACATTTTTCCTAAATTATCAAGCGTTAATTTTGAAGAGTAGTGAAATTACGACACGGAAAACTGATCGACAGGTTTGAAACCGTTTCCGGAGTTTGAAGAAACGCTTCGTCGTCCGGATCTGAAAACACTTGCTGGATGAAGAAATTACGGATGCTGGCTGAAGCTACCTTTGCGGGCGGACTTGTTGTGGAACAGATTTGGAATTCAAGCCATTTTCACACTGGTGAAGACTCCGGGAAACATAAATTAGCTTTAAGAAGAAGCATTCCTTAGTGCACAAACTACAAAGCGAAGATTTGCTTGCTACAGTTATGTTCGAGATGTGGTTCTGTCTTCAAGTGCTCCATGAGTGTTGCAACCATTAGTTGTAGATCATCAAACACACATCATGTCATGTGTTGTCTTAGGCGACCGAGGATCTTGAATATCCTGCAACTGTCATCAGTCAGAAGCGGCATCAAGAACCTGTAAGCAAGCAGGATGTTGGACATAATTTGCGTTCTGGACACCGGTGAGATCGTTTCTAATATTCTTTTTTAAATATTGCTATATACGCTTTATGTTTGGAACAATATTGGATTTCCGGTCATATCTGGAAGTATCCATCTGATAGGCCGACTACCCGAGCAAACGGAAAGCCCATAATACCCCCATGCTCATGGGGTTTGACATGGGTCACCATGGTCCGGAAGATCCCATATAAAATACCATATGTTGGTGTATTTATGAGTTATTGAAACCATTTTATGGTGTCTTGATGGTTGTGTATTTTGGCACGGACCATGTTTAAGATCTTTTCGAGGGGCTATGTGGTGTTTGAACCCAGAGTATTTGCTCGGGTAAGCTGCTTCCCTTTTTTGGTTTATTGCAAGAATATCTATAATTGAGTCCTTGCTTATTGATTAGTGAGTTTGTCCTACTGCTAGGCGGTATGAGGAAAACTGAAGGAAAAGCGCTGTGGAATTATGGGTTTTTTTTGTTAATAGTTTTTATTTTATTAATTGGGTCACTGTTACCATGCATGAATGAATACATGGAAACATTTCTTTTCTGTAATACGCTGCCAATTGGTGGAAGCTCGATGTTAGGATTTCTGCCTTTAGTGCCTTCGACTCACCTTTACGAAATAAGTTTGTGTCCCTTAGAGGAAATGTTTTTATTTTCTTTTAATAATATTTATACAGGAGGGCTGTGTTTGTAAGTATTAGTGGTTAGTACTAGTAATACTGATCTATATAACTCCCAATTATTACATTATGTATATCTTTCGCCATTTGTAATCTCCGTCATATATGGAAACTATTTCGGTTCCGAGCGTTTTCATTAAGTAGATGATAGAACAATTATGAAATTAAAACGCATGTAAGGACATGGCCAGGTGTGGGGAAATGAGCGGGTCTACGTCATTGCGGTTTGTGGCAAAAACTAATATGACAATGGATATGCTCATTTCTGCAACTCCATCTACGATTTGTGCAGGTGTTCGTGCTATGCTATGCTATGCTTATGCAATAATTTTTAAGCCCCTCCCGAAACAAAATCCTGGCTATGGGCCTGTTCTGTCGGTTACGCTGTTATAGAACAATCACAAAACATCATCATGCGGCTACCTTCCTATTTTTCATCCTTCACTGCGGAATTACTTGCTATCCATGACGCTGTCAAACTTGCCATAAGCACAGACTTACAATACAAATTTCTCATTCTCTCTGATTCCTTGAGTTCAATCCACGCTCTTCAAAATCCATTCAATGACAATCCCATAGTTCAACATATTTTGGATCTAATTAGATTATCCCCGAACAAAATAATTACATTCCCATGGATTCCTAGCCATATAGGAATAGAAGGTAATGAACAAGCCGATCAATTAGCACGTTCTGCAGCTGTTGCTCCAATTTACCCCGTGCGACCAACATCCTATGATATGATATCAACCATCAAAGAATTGTTTATGATCAATGGCAAGAAAATTGGAATAGCCTAACAGAAAACAAACTTCGACAAAACCAAACAACAACATACGAATGGAGAGGCATTAATTGCTTCTCAAGAAGAGATGCTGTTGTGCTAACTCGGATACGTATCGGTTATACAAAATTGACACACAAACACCTTTTTGAACGGGAACCAGCCCCATTATGCGTAACATGCCAATCCCCATTAAATATAACCTATTTACTTTCTAATTGTATAAAATATCTGGATCTTAGAATTAAATACCAAATATCCCTTAATTCTTTGAAGGAGAAAGGAAATCACAGGGATCTTTTCAATTTCCTGAAGGAGTCAAAATTATATAACCAATTATAGATAGTTTCAATTAAGATTAATCACTAGAGGATAATATAAAATAAGTTATTATATTTAGATTAGTTTATGATATACGATGTACTCTAAAATTTGTAAACTCTGTATTAGATAACAGGTGCAGATAACCTATATGTGTTGAGCACCTTTAAATAAATAAATAAAAAAAGTTGGAACGTTATTAGTGTTTTATTCAAAAAATAGTCTAAGACTATCACTTACATTCATCGTGTTGTATACTACGGCTGTCTATTCACAATATATTCTTCCATCCCCCTTCGACGATAAGAAATAAGGCCTACATAAGAAGGCCCAGGCAACCATTCATGCTGAAGATCCTTTCGGTGTCACACACACAATGCACGGGACAGCAGCAACATCCTGTTCTTTGACCACCTTCGATATAATAAATGATGCTGATGCGGAAAGACAGAAATGGACCAATGAAAGGAAGTCAAATTCAAGCACCGAAAGCAAAGCAAGAGGGACCGAAGAGCGAAATGACTTTTTTTTTCCTCGTCGATGAATAATGACCGCTTGCTGCGATGGGTATTTGGCAGGATTCGAGCAGAGGTCTGTTGTGAATAAAAGAGCTTGATGATTTTTGGCAGCCAAAAAAATTTTAAATCACTAAAACGACAATAAGGAGGAAGCTTTTCGGTCTCGGAAATCAATCATTGTCTTTGTTCGTCCGGGCCGAAGTGAAGTGCGTAACATTGGAAAGCCTATAAAACTCTTCAGCGGCGGCTGCTGCGACTGAATGGAATGCGGGTAGGTGAGTATTCTAGGAATTCGTAATGTTTTGGAGAGGTAAGGCGGTAGGTTTTTTTTTAACTTTTTAAGTGTTTATATTTAGGTTCTTGAAAAAAGACAAGTTCTTCATACAGCACTATCAAATGATTAAAGATTTCGAGTAAAATTTTTCCGATAATTTCATTCAACCTACATTCCCACGCTTCTCCATCCGTCAATCAAAGTGCGGAGTCCCCAAAAGTGATCGTCACATTTTTTTCCAGCACCCAGAACGTCTGGTACGGCATATTTTGCGGTTCACTAGCCTTGCGCCCTTTCAGCAGCTTATCGGGTATCATCATATCGGACCGAACGGGGTTACACTTGACTTGATCCGTCGCTTCGGACGGGGCAAACGATGATTTAAGCACCGCAGCTTAGCGAAAATTTTTATGAAATTTGATGTCCCTTACGTCGATCGTCACATACATACTTTTATGCGGTTGTTTATTCTTCCTGATCCCTTTTTCTACTGCTTCTCACTTGAAAGTCGGCTATCTGCTGACACACACATGTGCCTCCTGAACGAAGTTCAATTATAGGAACCGACATTATATTTTTTTTGTGTGTGTACATAACTAACTGCTTCTGCCTTGTTCCATCATCAGTGATAGTGAAAACATGTTGCAGTTCTAGCGGCAGAGTATCGAGTTACCTCGTGAATATACCGACAGCTTTTTTATCTTCTTTTTTTTCGAACCGATGACGCTGACGGACACGATGTATTTGGTTAGAGAATTTTCAAACCGCACCGATATTACCAGCTATGTATGAAAATTTGGAAAATTTCTCACGCTTATTTTGCGGACCCCCCATCGGGTGGACACTTTTTTGCACGGCCTGCCGATAAATTTTTAGCTGGGTATCATCCTATTCACTTAGTAGCAGCAGTATTCATGTTTCAAATCAATACTGTAGCGCACTCTTTAATTCTCGGAAGTTTGGCAATTTGGTTTCGAATTACTTGGGTAAATATTTAGCTAATTGCGTAACCGTTTCCCACACTAGAAGCGGCTAACGTAAACAAAAATCGAAAGTCGAAGTGCTTCTGTAATATAAAACACCTAAATGCAGCTTAGCTGAGTATCATGTTAACACCGTCGATGGTTTGAGTGGGTAATTGGCTAAAAAAGACATATTTTTCAGAAATCCAGTTAGTTGAAATTGGAAGTAGCGTAACTGTTTCTCGTTGTACTTATTGTGGTTCTATTCTGATGTTCTATTCGCATTCACGATTAATACAGAAAAGCCAGTCAAACGACATATCAATCTGTAAACAAATGCAACAAGTAGGAAGCAAAATAGTCAATTGATTTCAATCGTAAACCCCCTCATAGGAGCTGAATACTCTCACTCTCGTGCAGGCTCCCCTAAAGCGCAACAAGTAGGCGAACGCCATCCTCGAACATTTCTACCAAAGGGTGGTAAGCGTCGTGCATGGAAGCACGGCCGAAAGTGGGTCACTACGTCGAATCATTTTTTTTTTTTGCAATTTCTACCATCATCATCGTCCGACCCGGTCATAGTTTGTCCCATCGTGCAGAACAGCTGGCGTTGGTAGTATGATTGGTCGCGCAAATTATGATCAATTGATGCAAAATGTGCTACTGCGCTGATGTGAGATTGTTTCTTTTGCTTTTCGCATAAATAGCGAACGGTTTAAATACAACCATACAGCCATGTAGGATTTACTAATTTTCTTCCGAAACGATTGATTTGGTGTAAAATTAAAAATAATCAAACCGACTACTGATTACAACTAATTCATTCGATTTCTCCTCCAGTTGAGTATTTCCTGCTGGAACAATATGTCTGTAGAGACTGGCTTAGAGAAAGGCTAGATTCTACGGCTGTCCCAAATTCAAATTTGTTTAAATCCAAATAATTGGATATTTACGATCCCGGCTTGTGTTTGAGAAAAGTATAAACAAACGATAAATTTGAATTAATATCGGAAAGAGTTCGACCAAAGAAGAGCAACAGCAAAATCATACTTTACATGGTGGATATGCGGGACGAAACAGGGTTCTGGTAACGACGACTATGGCGCACAGAACAAAAGCGCATCAAATTAGACCAAATTAAGAACAAATTAGTTTTTGAAATAAATTATTCTGTTTGGCTGCCGTCGCTACCGTATGTGTATTGTTTTTGTTTGCAGCTTGTTTATGTCGGCAAAGGCTACTTGATGATGCTCTTGCCGGCTGAAGTCGTCTACATGCGTGTAGTGTATGGTGGTGGCGTTCCATTTATGTATAAAACAAAAATCTAGCCTTTTCCGGCTTTCGATCCCTCGTCCCAAGCGGGCGTAGTAAATGGGTGAATGGGCGTGCGTCGTGAGTGACTTAACCCATTTGGGAGTAATGCCCTGGGACTATAGGCACAGTCGGGATGAAACATTGCTTGGCGTCAGTCACAGTCCGAGCAGTCAGCCCTCTTGAGTTTGTTTATTTTGCTCATTTGAAATGGATGATTCGGTGGGCGTCAAACGATACACAGAATAGTGAAACGAAATAGTTATATGATGGCAATCATCGCACAACGGAAATGATTTGTGGTCTAATGTGTATTAATGTGTTTGGCCCTTTGCTACTATCTGACAGATTAATCGATTTAGATCATCTTGATGTCTTCGATAAAGTTATTAGGCATGAGATTTCACGACAGTGGAATATCTTCAAGAACAAAATGGAACTAGAGTTGTTATCGGTAAAATTCAGAAATATTAGTTATTTTTGACATAGTGGCAGGTAGCCACAGTTTTTTAATCGAATTCCCCAATATCCCAACTTCCCGTATTTTTCCTGACATGAAAAGCTACTTTGGAAAACTACCTAACCCCGTCTTCGGAGATTTCAACAAAAATCGTATGACAAGTCCACGTGAAATGCCTCGTGCATGCAAATAGTGCTATTGACACATGTCTTATATTCGACTTCACAACTTGCGATATTTGTGCTGTCATACGTCTATTGATCGGCATATTTGCCGCATAATAAACCATCACCTTCTGATGATTTCAAAAGGGTTGTATCGTACTGTGTCAGAAATGGGTTTCCCCTTATACTCGGCGGTGATGCGCATAATTTGGGGCAGCTCTGGTATCAATTTGAGAGGCAGTGAATTGGTAGAATACTTAAATCTGCACATACTTAATGTAGAAAAACCGCCCAACATTTGTACGTGCTGGCTGAGAAGAGGTTTTAGATGTAACTTTCTGCTCCGACAGTATTACGCATAAGTTGGCAAAGTGGCTCGTACCAAACGAGCTCGAACCGCTGTTATCTGATCATAAGTACATCGTCTTTGATCATTTAAACGTCTCGCTACCCGAGCAAACGAAAAGCCCATAATACCCCTATGGTCCTGGGGTTTGACATGGGTGTTTGAAATGGGTTCAAACCATGAAAACACCATCACCATGATCCGGTAGATCCCATATAAAATACCATATGTTGGTGTTTTTATGGGTTATTGAGACCATTTTATGGCGCCTTGATGGTTGTGAATTTTGTCACGGACCATGTTTAAGGTCTTTTCAAGGTGCTATGTGGTGTTTGAACCCATGAGTATTTGCTCGGGTAGATATCGTCACAAATCGTAATTCCAAATCTACGAACTGGGACTTCCACGAAGAGGGCTTGGCGACTAGGTTTTATGGGTATCTTCCGATGATTGAATGTCCAAGTGACTTGGATTAGGCCGTGGATAAAACAAACTCACTCATAGTAGCAGCATACCAAGAGGTTTGCCCGCTTCGAGTTATGCGTGCTTCTAGAGGAACACCTTGGAGAAATACCGAACTTGTTCAACTCAAAAAGTTATGTAGAAGAGCTTGGAATCGTAGACGCAGGGACGGGTTGGAGGCATTTAGGTTGGCTCGCAAAGCATGCAGAAATTTCCTTCGATCCTCTGAGCGAAGTGGTTGTAAAACTTGTCTCGACGAGACTAGTAGATTAAATAAGTTACTTTCGAAACCAAAAGACTTTCATATCAGTTTGATTAGAACTGCTAATGGTGAATACTCGAATACTCAAATGTGCGATTGAAAGTTTTGCTTCGTATAAGTCTCCGGGAAAGGATGGAATCGTTCCAGTTCTACTACAAAGAAGATACGAACACTTCAAGCATATTTTGAAAAAGATTCTTACTTGTAGTCTTGAAACAGGATACATTCCATTAGCGTGGCGGGAAATAACTGTCAAATTCATTTCCAAAGGGTGGCTGCGTCACTTATGAGGAGGCAAAGAGCTTTAGACCGATCAGTATGACCTTCCTTCCTTCTCAAATCAGTGGAACGTTTAATCGACCACTACATTCGGGATGTTAGCTTGGGCGAGCACCCGCTGCATGCAAATGCAACATGCATATCAGCGGGGGAAGTCTACTACCACCCTGTTACGCATTGTTGTCTACAACAATGAAAAAGCTTTTCAAAAAAAAACAAATCTAGTTTAGTAGTTTTTCACGATATTGAAGGTGCATTTGACAACGTGTCTTTCGAATCCATTTTGGAAGCAGCACGAGATCACGGAGTACCTTTATATATCACCAACTGGATACACGCAATGCTTAGCAACCGACATCTGGGCTCATCGTTAAGACAAGTAGAGATAAGGAAACTGAGTTTCTGCGGATGTTCTAAAAATGGTGCGCTGTCACCACTTCTATGGAACCTTATCGCCGATGGTTTGTTGAGGAAACTTAATGAGCTTGGGTTTCCGACGTATGGTTTCGCCGATGATTATCACATAATGATCACCGGTATTTGCATAAACACACTTTTTGATTTGATGCAATAAGCCTTATGTGTTGTTATCGCAGATCAAGTTAAGTATGATGGGGTAATTCTTGACTCAAAACTTAATTGGACAGCTCACATCGATTTCAGGATCAAAAAAAGCCTTCGACAAATGTAGACAGGCTTCCGGCAAATTTTGGGGACTCAAACCCAAGTACATCCAGTCGGTCTACACAACAATTGTTAGACCAATACTGGCATATGGGTACCTTGTTTGGTGGCGGAAGGGAGAAGTCATGACAATCCTATCAAAGGTTAACCATTTTTTTTTTCAATTATAGAGGTTTTAACCATAAGGTCATTCGCCTCTTCGGGTTAGAAAAATCTCTTGTGAAAAATTTCTAACCCTATGTGCGGGGTCGGGACTCGAACCCGGATGCGCTGCGCACAAGGCAATCGATTTACCAACTACGCTACGCCCACCCCGTTGGTTAACCATCTTCAGATGATGGTCTTGATGGCGAAGACTGGTGCGTTCTCTATAACACCTACTGTTGCTCTAGAGACACTCTTGAACATAAAACTACTACATGTGTTTCTGAACCAAGAAGCATTTTCTTGTGCATACCGGCTCTGGAACAGTAATCCAATAGATTGTGCAACTAGCCACACAAGACTGTGGCCTCAAATGGTTACTTGTGATGAGTATACACTTGCTCCCAGTGATCTTACACTCACATGTAGTTTTCCTTGTAAAATTTTCCATATGAGAATTCCTCTTCGCGAGGAATGACTGTCTGGATGAATGGATCGACAACTTGAAGAATACGTAGTTTGTCATACTGACGGTTCTTTGTTGGAGGGCCAAGCCGGTGCTGGTGTCTATTGTCATGAAATGAAATTACACCAATCTCATTCGCTTAGTAGATACTGTACCGTATTCCAAGCAGAAATATTTGCGATTCTGTGTGGCGTACAATCGGCACTTCAACAGTAAATTTACGGTAAAAGCATCGATTTTCACATAGAAACTTAGTTGTCAGTCACAACAGCACATATTTATTGTTGGTTTGAAATAGTTGTTGAAATAAAAATTGCTACTTGGGTAACCGTTCATTTCTAAATAAAACCCATACCGATGATGATTTTGACTATTTTGTGGTACCGTTATCTTGCTTTCCAAAATGGCGTCAATCAATATCCGTATCTGCCTACCATCCACTCGCAAATGACTTCGATATTGATGATAGTCTTCACTGTTTTGTGAAAACCAGAAGCCGCCATCTTGGATTTCAAAATGGCGTCAATCATCAATTTCCGTCTTCTACTGATCACCCCATTTCAAATGCCACCCATACTGACAACGGTTTTCATTGTTCCCTTGGAACAGGGAGCCACCATCTTGGTTTTCAAAATGGTGTAAACAACCAATTTTCGGCTATTACTGACCACTCGCTTTACAATGACACCATTATTGACGGAATTTTTCACTGCTTTGTGGTAACCGGAAGCCGCTATCTTTGCTTTGAAAATGGCGAAAAAATCAATTTCGGTCTTCTATTGACCCCCTCCCTTCGAATGACACCCATATTGACAATACTTTTGACTGTTTTGTGATAACCGGAAACCGCCATCTTGGTTTTGAAAATGGCGTCAATTATAAATTGATGATTCTTTCAAATAACACCCATATTGATGTTGGTTTCCACTGTTATGTGGTCCCCGGAAATTGCCATCTTGGTTTTCAAGTGACCATCTAATGACACCCATATTGATGACGGTTTTCACTGTTTCTTTGGAACAGGAACCCGCCATTTTGGTTTTCGAATTGGTATCAAAAAACCAATTTTCGGCTTTTTTTGACCACCCGCGCTTTACAATGACACCATTATTGATGGTGGTTTGCATTGCTTTGTGATAACCGGAAGCCGCCATCTTGGTTTTGAAAATGGCGTCAAAAATCAATTTCTGTCTTCTATTGACCAATCCCTTTCGAATGACACCCATATTGAGGATACTTTTCACTGTTTTGTGGCAACCGGAAATCGCCATCTTTGTTTTCAAAATGGCGTCAATTATCAATTTTCGGCTTTTGCTGACCACCCTCTTTCAAATAACACCCATATTGATGGTGGTTTTCACTGTTTTGTGGTAACCGGAAGCCGACATCTTGGTTTTCAAAATTGCGTCAAATGTCCATCCGTCCGGAACCGGTGCCGGAATGGCCATAGCTTGAGGCAGCTGTAGAACCGTATGATTGGAAGAACTTCGTATTTCGTATAAATCTATGAACCCAAATCGCTGGAATGATAGAAAAATATATACATTTTCTTAGTTCTCCAGTGGCCAAGATTGGTCCAATTCATGTCTATTGTGAAGGATCAATGGAAAATAGTCATATGTACCACATTTCAAAACACAATTACTTAAATTTATGGGATGTTTCTTCAAAACTCGTCCATCGCCTCATTTGGATGCCGGATATACACCACGGGAATTCGGATTAATTCCGGAACCGGTCTACGGATTTGAACGCTACTCGGTACATAGAAACTGGACAAAATTCCAGATCTTTTAAAGCCGGTTCCATCCAATGCGGTCAAAAATTGACGAAATGAGAACAAAATTTTCAGAAAAATTTTAACCTGGTACTGTATAGGTTAACGGACAAATCTACAAAAGTAAACCCCTGTAAATTTTACTCTTCCACTACGCCTGGACCCTCTTGACCTGGTACCGAGGCAATAATGTTGTTTTCGGCCTGAAATAGGTAAATTTTCAAACATTCTAGAACTCGCCTTATCGTGCTCGAAAGGAGCTAATCCATTCTTTTTCTCTTTAATGATAATATTTTTTTCTGATAATAAGAAACCTTGTGATCCTGAAATAAAATTATTTAAATTTTACAATGCAGTTTGTATAGGTTAAATTTAAAACCTCAATTAGCGGTCAAACGAGGATCGCAATAAAATATGATCCCCTTCCCTTACGGAGGATGGTTTGAATCAAACTTAGACACTATTATTTATTGGCAAATGCATTTCCAATTTCAGTTCGTTCAGTTCGAAGCAGAACACATCATTTCTTATAGATTGGGCATTCTTTATAGTCTCGATGTTAAAATGTTCCGATTGAACATTTGAAAACCGTACTATTAAAAATACCAAATAATTTGGAAATTTCGCGCTTTATTTACGAAAGCCACATAAACTTATCACGGAATACAAAGGCACTTTTACTGGTCAAGCCAACGTTCAAATGGTGTCTAGTCTAGTCTAGTCTAGTCTAGTCTACACATACACAGCCAATACATGTAGGGATCCTGGAAAATTGCAGGCGTTCGTCCACAATTTTTCTTGTCATTATTAACGTTTGTGGCACATATGGAATATGACACAAGCATTAAAGCGGCCAGGCCAACTGTGCAGCGTACAAAATGAAGATGATTCAAAATTATACGGCCATCAAACTATTCATTTAATGAAGAATTTAATCAACGAATCATTTTGAACCTTGAATAAGGAAGAATCGTGGACAACCGTACACAACCGTTTCAATTTGATAGGAGTTTGATAAATCGTTGGGAGTGACTTGGCTAAAAGGGTTAATGTCACTCCTTTGGTTCCGGGTTCCTGGGATGGGGCTGGGGCAGAGGTTATTAGCCCTGTCCTGGCTGATGAGCCAAGGTTATAGCGCCTTTACTCGCTCTCCGAAATGATAGAGCAAATTGCCCAAAACGGTTAGTTATTGCTAAACATAAAGACAAAAGGCAAAAACGCCTAAACAGCTCTGAAAGCCGAAAAAAAATAAAGTCCAACGAAAACATTTTTTTGTGGGAATATTTGAACAATAATAATAAATTAAAACGATCTAACCGGCGGTGAAATTGCGATCCAGACTACCCAATTATTCCGCACGAGTTCCTCTTGCTACTGCCACCAACAACGAAACACGTTTGCGAGAGCAAATATGCTGCTATCGGTATCCCAAATAGTTTAGAGCCGCTTCCGGAAACAGATTTGCAGCCTTCCGCCTTCCAATGTTTTTTCCTCCACATGTTGAATATAAACCACCACAAATAATCTTTTCTTCCAGAACCCAATTTTCACCGCGTAAAATTTCTCTTCTTTTATTTTTCCAAAAAATGAGCACGACGATTTTATTCACGAAATCGTTCCTCAATGTTTAATTCTACGACAATATTTCACAGTTCAAATAAAATTAAAAGGGAAAAAGTTTTGAAGTCTTTGGAAAATTTTACGAGAGCAAAAAAATTTCGCGTCTGATTTGTGCCTATGGCTACTACGATCTCAAGCCAACGTTCAAATGGTGGACGGTAAACTCGCCATACTTCAGCATTCCTCCTTGCTAAAGCACTCTTCATTTTCAAACAACGTCATGCATCTATGAAGGTCAGATTACCACATGTTAATTCTGTCAGGTTTCTGTTATACAATGAGAAATGTCACACAGTATTTTTTTATTTCTAACCCTCAAATGTCCTTTTGTCTTTCCAATGACTTTTACAATATGTCTCTTTTTTGTATTCTTAGATTGAAACACGATTCTTCTCTGCGATATTCTGCTTTATCATTTTAAACGCTATTAACTTTACCTTAGGGTGTCCTGTATTTTGTTTTTTTGGAAATTTTGTGCTTATAGTCACTTGCTAATAAATTCTAAGATCAACTTAGATCATCTTGCGTGTATAAAGCCATCTGGCGGTGATATCTATAACTATGTATTTTCTCCATTTATTTTGATGGTTTGTTGGCCTACCTGGCTCAAATTTGGAAGCCTTAGAGTGGCATGAAGAACCATACCAATATACATCTATTTACACTTGTTCAATGATGGGGGCCCCTTAGTTCAATAGTGCCCAGGGGCTCCGAGTGGTTTTAAGATATATCCGCTCACTGCTTAAATAAAAATTCTATATCCCTCCGGGGGTTGGAAGTTTAATTCCTGCTATTGTAGCACCTGCAGATCGTTCAGCATCCCTCCGAGGGTGCAGAATGTTTTAATTGTTCTGTGTAGTTATTTTCCTTACCCCTAACCTTATAACTTACCCAATCCTTCCCAGCAGGAAATGATGAAAAGACGATTCTTAGCAAGACACAAATCTCCGATCAACATGGGGAAGCCAGGGCCGTCGAGAGCCGCGGCGGGCCCCAAGGCTTGTATTACTGCCAGGCCCTTTTAAACCTAAGCCCTCTAGTTCAGTATGAGTTAGTATCTCTTCAGCCATGGGAAACTCGTAAGTCCGTGGTTTCTATTAGTCTCCGGTTGACTTATATTGCCACATCCACAAATAGCATGCCAGACAGGTGAATTTCGACAGCTTCTTATTCCGTGGTATCCAAATCGGATAAAATTGCTATAACAACGAGTACTCAAATGGTACGTTCCCTATGTTGATCAGAGATATGTGCCTTGCCATAAATCGTTTTTTCATGATTTCCCTGATGGGAAGGTTTGGGCAAGTGGTAAGGTTAGGGGTAAGGAATATACCCAGGAGACCACGAAGCATACAAAACGTATTCTTTACGGCTTCATAGTTCTATAGAGATCATTGAAAGTGTCGTAAGAGGCGAAATAGTGTGCCAGAACAGAGCTAGTTCAGAAGCATCTTAACGGCTGTCAGCAATGTTAACATAGAGCCGTATTTTTTTTTTAAATAACTCTTCCCTTTTTTATCGAGACAGCAAAAGAAAAAAAAATCGATAACGTAACCACCCTTCCTCTCTTCTTTCGTTTGACATGCCGACTGTTTAAATTGATGATTTAGTACCTATAGAAATGGGATTCGATCCGCAGTCAAAAGCCTCGTCTCAATTTGGTATACGCGTTTGAGCACTGATCTGTGAAAAGATTTGCATGTATACTTGGTTTAATCCAAACTCTACCTAGATGTTTGGTTAAAATTAAGCAAACGTCTATTGTGGATTATATTTGCAATTGTATTTTTTCGAAAAATCGCGCAGAATTTGCATTTTGATTTTAAGTTTATTTCATCATCATTTGTTACATGAAGGCATACGAGTTTAGGTGACTATTGAAACCCATACGTATATTTGTTGTTGTTCGGTGTCTCAAAGCACTATAAGAAAATTCTATATTAGCACTAAGAGATTTCTACTAAAGCTTCATAGCATTTATCTTTAAAAGCTTTTTATCACGATGTCTATGTTCTGTATATCGATATAGTGCTAGATTCAATGCTTTACATTTTAGGTGCATTGAAGCTTTGAAAATATTAGTATACGGCTATATAGCAATGTGAACGCTAGCTTATAGCTTATCTAGAGTTTAAAATTAGTGCTTATGGATACTTGGGTAACGACACAAAACAATTTAAACAGAGTATTCTGCACCCCTGGAAGGATGCTGAACGATCTGCAGGTGTTACAATAGCAGAAATAATACTTCCAACCACAGGAGGGATTGAGAATTTTTATTTTAACTGTGAGCGGATATATTCCTTTCGCGAAAATCACTTCTGATTGATTGATGGTCTGGAATATAATCAGCACGCTATGTCTAACATGGTGAAATTGTAGGGTGTAAACATTCGCCATCTTTAGCTCCATTTGTATCTTTAACAATAGATCTTAAGAAACGTCTCGAAAAGTAAACTGGAATACAGTTTGATCATAATAGGCGCCTTTCTGCTTGTAATCGTCACTCATTTTTTTTCGATATAGTGGATTGGAACACGATATTTTGCTTCTACTGTGCAGACAAAGCGACACTGATTGATTTATTTGCTGGTAGTAATGAAGCAGTTTCTAGCTTTTGTTGTAAGCAAAATGAGAAGGTAGCACATGCAGTTCGAAATTCTCATTTAAAATTATGAAATCAAAAAGATTTTCAATATACATAAGTTTATCTCGTATTGAATCCAAGAAAACCGTTTCTAATCGTAGATTTTATGCAGGTTTAATTAATAAACAATGTGATATGTCTGACGTAGGAGCCGGTTGTGATATGCTATGAGAAAATGTAAGACCCGACAACAATATAGACACAGAACGCAATAATAAGACGCAAATTAAACAACTGCGAGTATCTCAACACAATGCACTTTTAAAAGATAAATTCCTTGAACGTGCTATACGAATACAAAAAATATCCATTTTAATCACCTGTTAATTATTGTCAGTCTATCTTCTCATCTCGCCCAAAGTAGAAACTAAGAATCGTTCCGCTATAGATACAGGGTAAAAACTGGAACCAAAATGGAATTAAAAAAGTGCTGTGCTCGGTTGATGTGGCTATGATAGCGTTTTTCCATATAGCAATGCACCACTTTAGTATATATAGGCAAGGACTCTAGCGAGATGCGCTTATACAAATTATCTCCACACGCCCTTGACATCGCGGTTAACAAATTTATGTCAGGATACGGAGAAGTGGCTTCCATAAGAGCTGTAACTTCGCATTTTCCCGGGTGTCCCTAACGTTGTTCTTGTTGTGAGAATGCTTCCGTACAAACCAACTTTTTCATACGTAACCACTTTATGCGGATCACCCGAAAACGGGAAGTTCCATCTGACAATATTGGTTATGCAACCATTGTAGATTTCTATGCGCGAATCATACAAAAAGACACTGCACCATGGAAAACTTTGTGTGAAAACAGCTAAGAAAAGCCCACTTACTATAATCGTAAACAGCACACCGTAATCTAATGCCAAACCACAAACGGCTACAAAACCAATATCTACGGATCTGGCAGGAACAAATGTTCTCTCAACAACAACCGGCACCACCAACAAAGAAGCGAACGTAGAAGAGGACGGATGCGTTTGTCGGTGCGCTCGTATTTCTGTTAGACGCTCTATTGCTTTCTTCAAAAATACTTTGAATTTTTCATTTTTTACGCTTTCATCATATAACAATTTAATAAGACAAATGATTACAAAGAAAATATTATTACTATTTTTATTGCTCTTCTATGAATACCGGATGTGTACGCCCATCTTCTGGGTAAAAACGCGGGCCTCCAAATACGACCCGGGCAATTGCCCTGGCTGCCTCCCCCTCTCATCGGGCCTGTGGGGAACGTGCCATTTGAGCAAGATGCTACTGATTCCTGATTCTCACTGCGAAAAAGTTTATATTTAACAAACCAATATAACATTAGGAATTCGGCATTCGTTATCGAGCACTCAGTCGAGATAGAAGTCTTTTGTCATCGGTCCGTACACTCTATAGCGACAAATAGTGTTAATCCGCGTTCAAGGTTATTTGCACACTCTACGCCTAGTTGAAGTTTCAATATTTTTCCCTTCTTTTGTGTTTCTGTTTCTGAGTACCGTTAGCCGGTCAGTGACAAGTGAAGCAGTGTTCTTCTAGTAAGCCGTCTGGATACCGTTACCTACAAAAACTAAGTATTAGTTTTCGTTTCCCCTTCTTGGTTGTCTTAATAACGTGCACTGGGCAATAGGTCCGTGCAAAAATGACTTCCCCTGACGGCGGTTCATCTCAAGGTGAGATGGACGTCGAAATAAAATCGGCTCCCCGGCTCAAGGTATATCCGAGCTCGGCCACCGGGCCATTTGTGATCTTCTTTCGGACCAAAGAAAAAAAGTGTCTGAATCTGTTGCAGATTTCTCGAGTTCTGACGGATCGGTATTCGGCCGTGACAGAAATATCGAAAATTCGCCCTGATAAGCTTCGGGTGGTGGTTAATAGTTCAACTCAGGCAAACGATATTGCTGGCTACGAGCCCTTTACGAAGGAGTACAGGGTGTATATTCCAGCTAGCAGGGTTGAAGTCAGTGGGGTCGTTTCCGATTCGAGTCTGAATTGCGAGGACCTGCTAAAATATGGGACTGGCTGTTTCAAAGACCCCATGCTTAAGCCAGTGAAGATACTGGAATGCAAACGTTGGCATTCAGCATCAGTCGCAGCTGACGGCAAGAAAATATACGTCAACTCAGACTCGACTCAGAAAATCTTAAGCGTTCCCTTAAGGGACGCTCTAAGCGATCTTTTGCAGAAAAGCTTATGATAGCTACGCCACCTGTCTCTACGAACATCTTTACCAACTTGTCTACTGACGAAGGCGACTATGATGAACCCCGGGAGGGAACATCTTCTGTTGTGCCTAGAAGTAGTAGAAAAAGGAAGAACATTTCCTCTTCCAAGCTTCGTCGTAAAGGCCAGAAGGTGTCTCTTCATGGTCCCCCTAAAATAACTACTCAAGGAAGTACTGGTGCAAAACCGAAGCAAGTCGCTCCCGGTCTCAGTAACCTGAGCTCAGAAAAGGAGTTCCCAGCACTTCCAGGAACATCAAAAACCCCAAGTGTTCCCATATCTCAGCCAGAGAAAGAAAACAGTGCTGGCTTAATAAATTTCTCTGACATTGTGGACCGTATTCTTACAGCGTTAAACATTTCTGACCCCCTTAAAAGTATCTTGATAAGCTTTCTCCCCGCAGTAAAAACATTCTTGATGCAGTTCACTGCGAAATGGCCCCTCCTTTCAGCGATTGTATCCTTCGATGGCTAATTCATCGAACGAGGTCAAGGATTTAATCACTGTTCTACAGTGGAATTGCAGAAGCATTATCCCGAAAATCGATTCGTTTAAAATCTTACTAAATGAATTGAAATGCGATACTTTTGCATTATGCGAGACATGGCTTACTTCAGAAATGAACCTACACTTCCACGGTTTTAATATTATTCTCTTGGATCGAGCAGACTTTTACGGTGGAGTACTTTTGGGGATCAAAAAGTGCTATTCTTTCAATCGGATCGACCTCCCCTCGACACCAGGCATTGAAGTTGTCGCTTGCCAAACCAGAATTAAAGGCAAAGACCTTTGCATTGCTTCCACCTACATCTACCCTACAGCCTAGGTTAGCCACCGACGGCTTTGCGATATTGCGGAACTCCTTCCCGCATCGAGGCTAGTTTTAGGTGACTTCAACTCCCAAAAATTAAAAAAAAAAATTACAAAATTAGTTATTGCAAAAAAAATAATCCATTATACTCAAATGTTTAGTAGGTGGTTGTATTTTAATATGTTTAATATTTTTATGATTCTAGTTCATAACTTGATGATACATTGATTTATATTAACTTTATTGACTAAAAAAGTCCAGAATTGAACGATGTGCACTAGGGGCAGATCACTTGTGAAGCATTTTTAAAAATCAGCAAAATTAAATGCATTTCTTTCCATCAAAATAGAAATTCATAATGTATTTTGCGTTGCGTGTATGACGTCAAAACCCTACAAAAAATTAGCCCTAAGTTCAACAAAACGTCGAACAAAGTGAATCAGCGTAGGACGTTTGTTAAACAAACTTTTCTGCGAGGGAGCGCAAAGTTGATGCAAAAATGGAAATTAATTGCATTTTTTTTTTCTAATTTGATTCAAATTTGTTATACATTTCTATCTGCCCCTAGGATGTGCAACGATTTTCGTAAATTCTCGTCGTGTTATCGTGATATTTTAGTCTTGAGCTTACCGTCAGATTTTTGACACAGAGTCACGTGTCTTATAGTTTTCTTAATTATTTCACGGACATGAATTGTAGCTAGGTACTGTATTTTTGGTGCTCAGCGCAGTTTCATTTAATTTCGAAAATTACACTGAATCTTAACAAAAGAATAACAGGGTTACAGGTCCTAGAGTTTTCTTGTATGTAATGCTCGCGCCTATGAGACTGGTTGCTAGCAGTTGTACACAATAGCTCACATAGAAATTTCAAAACCAAAGAGTAGAGTGAATAGTCCATAAATAATAGTCCGAGTTCCTTGAAATTGTTTACGTAAGTATATTAAGATTATGTGGAAGATTTATTACTTTATGAACTATATCATGAACAGTTTCACGAACTCCACTGGTGAATCGTGTCTAACTTATTAGGAATCAACTATATCTTGAAAGTGGAAGTATTTTTTTGAATTTGTGGACCATTCCACGAATGGTGAATTGTAACTTATATGCTCGCAATCATAACCAGTTGAAAAAGCAAGAATGGCTCCATGAATTATATTCCGAGTATCGTTTAATGATTTTCGAGAAAATATCAAGTCTTTGTTAATTTTATGATCTAATTCACAACCACTAATGCCAAATAAAGATCAATGTGATAAATCATGAATCAGTTAACGTCTTATATTCGGACCATAGACAGTGTTCATAGATTTGTGGATAAAATTATGAGTCAATCATTTTCGAGTTCGCGAATTGTCGGCGTGAGAAAAAAACGTCGGCGGTGCGCCGCCGGTTTACCTTTCGGCGTCGGCGTTTGTTGAAATTTACAGGCGGCGGCGGCGTGGCGCGGCGGCGCACAGGTCTACGTTAACTCCGCATTCACATTCCACAGCCAATTAGTGCCGGTCCGAAATATGATCCGCCGTTGAATACGCATCGCTTCCGAATTCAGCCGCTTTCGTTCCTCCAGGTTTCCCATCGTTCACACATCATCTGCCTAAAGTAAATAAATATCTGCAGGAGATCCCACGAAACACCCCGATGGTGAAATGTTCTAAATAAGACAACGATCTAAGTAGCAATAATAATAATAAATTCAAATAAACGTCGTTCCCCAGATCCACTTGTCTCTTTTGTCGCTACCGCCACCTCGCACCATCGTCGTCGGATATGCACGAGATTGGTTGGAATTCCTCTGGAATCTGTTCGGTTTGTTTTTCTACAATTTGCCGGACGGATTGATGGAGGAAGTTGAGACACGGCCTGCCACCATCCACAGCCAGCAGTGTGATATCTCTACTAACTCATGAAGGCACTCCCAAGTAGCACCCGCGAAAGGCAGCAGTTCACAGTTCAAGCAACTCCAATTGAGCCAATCAAACTGAAAATGTCGCGCTGGTTGTTGGGGTTCCGTTGATCATCCTTCCTCTGGTCGGGTCCGGGTCCGGGCCCGGTCTGGCTCAGCTGGGCCTCGCGCGGGATCTGATCTGTTGTTTGTTGTTTTCGCAACGATGACGACGACTCTTCGAATGGGCAAAGCGAGAGCTACTTGGATTCATCACAACTCGCACACATAAAACTGTAGCACTAATTTAACCGATTACGTTTCATCACGATTGTTATGTTTTTTTCGCCGTCTCTCGTTACCTCGTGTACCATCCCGTTCATTCCGTGACAATCTTCGATTAACCGAGATCATTTCTTCATTTGTCGCTTTTGGGCTGGGTGGAAAACTTTCTCATCCTTTAGCGATTACTTATTGGTACCAACCAGTCATAAAGATTGCACGTGTTCCTCCCGCATTCCGAGTACGCCTCTCAACCGAGCATTGAAATCATGTGTAACAATATCCTTTCCCTGTCCTGTCGGCTGATGATGACGGTGTGACGCGGAGCTGTAAACATGTCCCATTTCCTTTTGCAGCCAACAATCATTTTTATGAAGTGCGGAGACACTTATCGGGGCGCTCGGGTTGGGGTGAGGAAGTGGTGGTACAATAAGGATCATTCCCTCCCAGTGCGTAACGGCTGTGGTCCTGTACATGTATTGGAGTTGAGAAATGTAAAAAAACACCCACACCAAGCTTGCTTCGATTGTTATTATTTGAACATGTGGCACCGGTTTCTTTCTTTCCTCTCTCGAAGGATCTTTATTTTTATTTGTTTACGTATAGGTTTACTCGGAAAGGACGAAACGATTTTCCCACGCTACCGCAGTGTCTAGAACCAGATGTTAACACGTGTTTGGGGAGTATTTCCTCGATGGAAGGCGGGATTGCACAATATAGAATTCGTGGCTCGTTTTGATGTTTGGAAGAATGGAATAGGAATGGAAAGAGTGCTGAAGTAATGTTAATTATCAATTTTCTATTAGAATATTTATTTTCAGAAATACGACAATTTGTGGGACAACTAAAGTTTGAACCTTGTCAATTATTCATGCAAAACCAAAAATCTTCCGAAACCGACAAATTTCTCCCCGACAGTATTTTATTATAGCACTAATCAGCTTGAGTCAACGCCAACGACAAAGAACAATGGAGGCAACATTTCAACAGCATAGAAATGCTCGATCAGAGTACCACTGCCATAGCATCTTGCATCGTTCCTGCAGCCTTTGTATCGCGCCGAAAGTGCATAAATTACGAGACTATAAACAGTGACCTGCTGCAGCTCGTTCGTTGCATAGCAGGCCACCGATTCAGCGTTTCCATGGTTAGCCCCGGAGAAAAAAGCTCAAATTCACGTGCCGCTGATCTGCTCCAAAGACACAGTAACACAAAACTTTCGCATCCCCTTTCTCATCCCCATCCTCACCGGCTGTAGCAGTGGGGGCGATGGCGCAACCCCAGAAACCCCTCGATCGTGATCTTTTCGGATTTGGCTACTCAGGAAAAAGCTCGCGCCTTACAGACAGTGCGACCACGGGGTCGTCGCGGCGGGAGGGGGATTCCTTATGTCAGCACGCTATGGCTATGAGGTAATATGCTACACAGTCATCGCCATCACATAGTTGGCATCGTTTCTTTCGTTGATGTCGTCGTCATGGGGCGCTGCAACTACTGCGATCGTTGTTATAGGAACAGTTGCATGTAGCGGAAAATGACTCTAGTATAGGTATAAGATTGCATTAGTGGCAAGAGTTCAATCTCTGCCATGACGATCCACTTTCACCTTTACTTGCGCTGACGTAATCTACGGCGGGGGAAGGAAAACAGGAATTCTGTTCTAGTAGTTTCAACGTTTTAGGTATTGATGCATAAGCAAGGGCTGCAGTGCTGAAGTACGTTGCTAGAAATATTTGACTTTTCAAAAAATGCAGTAAACAAAGAACATTCGTTTCTAATTTCGTAGCTTTTGTAAGACAGATACGAAATTATTAAAAAAATTATGTCCAACCAATTTTTTTAAAAGGGGGAGGGAGGTGGTCAAACAAATTATAAATATATTTTTTTATTTAAAAAAATATTTTGATCGCTCACATTTTCCTTCAATATTTCTCGTGGAATTTTGCCACAGGGTTGAGCTATTTGTTTTACCTAAGAAATTCAACCAAACATGCCTCAATCAATCAAAAGTTTATATAAGGGAAAGGGATGCTTGGTTTTGCACTTTAAGAGGTGCCATTTCTAATAGCTTCTGCTTCCAAATTCTAAATTAAAGCTTGAAAGTTCGCTAAGAACTTAATGTGAACTTTAAGGAGTACTTTTTAGGTATTATCCGAATTTTTGGTTGCTTCGGTAGTTTTCGTTCCGTCGAGGTAGCACACGGACTACTTGGCACAAAAAGCTCAAAAACCAGTTAACGATGGCCCTACTTTGGTAATGCACGGAAACGGGATCATAACATTTTTCTTATGGATTTTTATTTTTTATCAGTTCGCTTATTTGGTAGCACGGGTGCGTTAGCTTGGCGGCGCCTATTTTTTTACATTTTAATATCCAAAAACTAGTAGACTACAATTTTGCTTTCTTTTAAACGATTTACGAGAAAAAATATTTCATGAGATGTTTTATAGCTACAGATCGGACTCGATTATCCGGGGATTTAAAAAAAAATCTCACCCCGGATGATCGAGTCAAACTTTTTTATGATATTTTTTAATTTTAAAATTTAAATTTTCTATTATGGTAAATGTAAATGTACCTATTTTGGCTCTAGTCGATTTTTCAAAATTTCATGGTGTGACGTGTATTTCTAGTTGGTTTTCGTTTATTATTAATATTGGTAACGAGTTAACGATATTTATCAGTTTTTTTATAGCAATGTGTGCAATAATTCTACGACAAACTTTTTTTAATAAGGTGTGTCTATTGCAATACAGATCAAATTCGATTACCCGGGGCTTCGGCTTTCCGGAGTAAATGATTCGTTTACTCGAATACTAGAAAAAATAAAGAAAGAAAGTAAACTGGGGGTCATCTGTTTCTTGGCTCCGATTTAATTTACGTAGTGGTGCCACATATCACAGCTAACGTTTCTTTTAACACTCATCCTAGTTAAAAAAGGGCGCGTTGTGCCTCCACAAGGTAACTTTGTCCTTTTACTCGTAGCATCATTTAGTTGACCAATGTCATACCGGATTGTCACTACCAGAGCCGTCTTAAGACCATTCGGAGCCCCTGGGCACAGCTAAGCTGAAGAGCCCCTATAATTGAACAGGTATAAGCTGCTGTAGAGTAGAGTGCCAAATCATTCAACCATGTGAAAGTATTAAAAAATGCTGTAGGAATCAAAATATATGGAGAAATTTTTTTAGATTTCCACCACTATAAAAGGTATTGTAAATATCCAGGTACCGTCGAAAAACGGAAGATGTATTTGATAGATTTTATAAAGATATTAGCATTTATGACCAATCTGACCGAAAGTGACAAAAGGCCTAACACACTATATGCGGTTTTGAGAGTTCGAACTCAGGTGAGCTGCGTACAGTTTAATAGACTTACCAGCTGCGCTATTCTTTCCCCATTTGATATAAGCTGACCTTCATAGTTGTAAGACGTTGTTTGAGGCTGAAGAGTGCCTCCGTCAATAATTACGAATAATGGAGTAAGGCGGGTTCAACGTCAACACTACAATGTCGACGCTTCATTCAATAATTGTCCTTACATTATTACAATCTAGGAAAAATATTTAGCATTATGCCAATAAAATTCATTTCGTTAATAGATGATGACTACGTGATTTATAAAAGTTACATTGATTCGTACAATGCTGTTCTCAATTTCTTACTGTTCCTGATGTTTTTTTCAATCATAGTTCAACTACATTCACAGATGACAATGTTGAATATTGCAGCCATTGAAATCAATCAATATTATGTCGAATCTAAGTGCACGATTCGAGGTTCATTCATTTTAGATATTCGCATTTTTCGCTGTAGGAATAAAACATTTCTTTAAAATAGTGTCTCTTCATGTACAAATTGATGATGAGGTAGATTTTTGTTATATATTCTGACAGGTTTTGTGCTTTCATTTATAGTGAACGATACGGAGAGTCGAAATATATTGAATGAACTATAATATTTCAACATAATTTCGCATAATAGTTTATGTGGGGGTGTGTGATAGTTCCAAATTAAGACAGCAAACCGGATCTTTTTTTCTACGGAATGCTTCAACTGCAAACAGTGAAATTTTAATATTTGCATGTTTTCATGATTGGTTTAGTTCCAATTATTTGATGTTACCAGCTTAACAAATGGTAGGGTTGACTCAGTATCCGTGAATTTAGTCTGTAAGTCTGGATAAATTGTGCACATGTTTTTAGCTCTAAGTAAGAATTTTAGGTTAAGTTAGAATACTCACGGTAGTTTTAAGTAGTATTAAGCTCAAACCACTAATTTAAGTTTTATGCCACCTAAGAATAGGTTATACTGCACTGCAAATTTAGCTTTAAATTAATTTTTAAGTAGTTAGATAAAGTATTCTGTAAATGAAAGAGAAAAGAATCGTCCTCCTTCTATCCACTACTTCTGTGTTTTTCCAAGTGACAGTTTTCTGCCTTCCGTTTCATCAACGCCGCACAGATTCAGGTAGGGCTAAAATGATCGCCGTGTGGGCCGCTGTGTGTTGGTAGCAGCGCTGCAACGAGAGGCTTCGCCGTCACAGTTTATTTTTCATGCTTCATAATACAAATAATTTATTGAAACGCTAGTCTATTTTACTCCACATAGATCCACCTATGATTTATATATGTATCAATAGAATATTTTTTGCTGAACAACAAAAAAAATTTAGCTGCTTCTACCTGCTACTCTACAAACCATAGCGTCTTTAAAAAAAACAAAAAACAGGCACACATCCTAAAAACGACAAGATAGCGAGTTGGTCTATTCCGCAAAAGGGTGTGTTTTGAAAGCATCTACAACTTTCTAGAACATCCAAAAACTGTAAAAAATCAAATAAAAAAGTTACAATAAAAAACACTTTTAAGGGGGTACTCCGACATGTACTTCAATTTCATTCAATAACTTTTTTCGCTTAAGAGATAGCCATTTTGCTACTTCAACAGAGTTTCAGAAAATCATTTCGTCCACAAACTTTCCATACATGACCAGAGGTGGGAAAAAACCGGTTTAGTACCGGTGCGGTAAACCAAATTTTCACACGATTTTGTGTTTCCTTTACATCGTGTGCGGTCTTACCGCTGGTTGTGTTTCAACGAGACACGAAAACCAAACCGAGTTTCGTTTACACAGCACCGTGGTTTGGTTTTGATTTTCGTTTACCGGTGCACGAGTATGGAACGAAACACGAGAATACCGAAACCAAACTTCGGCTGTGTTGCGGTTGTGTATTCGGGTTGATGTTTATCGGCTATGCTAGTGCTGCCAGCATTTTTATTAGAAATTCAGTGCATATTTATTTTAGATATAATGTCAGGTATTTTTTCGGTAATTGAAAAATTGTTCTGAGACATCTTCCATGTACAACAAAAATGTTCCTCGTCATTTTGGAAGAAAATAAATGACTTACCTTAACTCAATATTACGGCATTTTCATGATGATTTATCATCAGGAACTTTGCAATATGGGTATGTTTGGTATGAGGAACTGCCCAAAATTGAAAGAAAAAGGAAGTTTATTAGCCTTCGCTATTTTTATATGAGAGACTGAGAGCAAGAGTGGATTAAAATTTTGTTCAGAGCAAAAGTGGGTTAAAATATTCCCTTAGATCCGAAATGGTATATTTATCAAAACTTCAGGCAAAAGCGGGCCATATATCATTTAGCGCAAAAATTGTTCGACAAAATTTTCAGAGCAAGAATGGTATAGAATATTAACCCATTTTTGCGGTACGAAAATAATACATAGGTCCATAACAGGTGTTCAGAATATTTCTTATTCAGACTTGTGAACAGAAATCGTAAGATTTTGGATCCGTATAGGTCAGCAGAACCGAAAATCGACCATTACCGCCATTTTGAAATCCAAGATGGCGACTTCCGGTTACCACAAAATAGTGAGAACCACCATCAATATGGGTGTCATTTGAAAGAATATGGTCAGCAGACATCGAAAACTGGTGAGAACTACCATCAATATGGATGTCATTTGAAAGGATATGGTCAGCAGACCAATAATTGACAATTACCACCATTTTGAAATCCAAGATGGCGACTTCTAGTTACCACACCATCATCAATATGTGTGTCATTTGAAAGGGTGTGGTCAGCAGACACCGAAAATTGACCATTACCGCCATTTTTAAATCCAAGATGGCGACCTCCGGTTACCACAAATAGTGAGAACCACCATCAATATGGATGTCATTTGAAAAAGGTGGTCATTTGAAAGAGGTTTTATATCTTAAGGTTATTTGAATTACTATATGATACCGCGAGAATTGTTGCTTTTTCTCTTCTTTCAATAACATTTAGATACGATATATAATTTGTTACTGATTTATGGAAGGTTTCAAAAAATGTTTAAAGATATCTACAGAAGTTACAGCCAGGTCTTCTGTCAAAATGTTTTTGTCTGTACCTAGGATGATAAGTTTATATCGCTTTTCTGTTTTATTGGCAAACACGTTCCATATATCGAATGTTTTTATCACTAAGACATCTGACAACATGCTTCTGTAGGTATTTTCAAAGAACGAGCAGATCCCACTGGGTTTGCGCCAACTGAACGGCGGGGGTTAGTTGGATATTTTGGTTTGATTTGATTGATTTGATTGATTTGATTGATTTGATTGATTTGATTGATTTGATTGATTTGATTGATTTGATTGATTTGATTGATTTGATTGATTTGATTGATTTGATTGATTTGATTGATTTGATTGATTTGATTGATTTGATTGATTTGATTGATTTGATTGATTTGATTGATTTGATTGATTTGATTGATTTGATTGATTTGATTGATTTGATTGATTTGATTGATTTGATTGATTTGATTGATTTGATTGATTTGATTGATTTGATTGATTTGATTGATTTGATTGATTTGATTGATTTGATTGATTTGATTGATTTGATTGATTTGATTGATTTGATTGATTTGATTGATTTGATTGATTTGATTGATTTGATTGATTTGATTGATTTGATTGATTTGATTGATTTGATTGATTTGATTGATTTGATTGATTTGATTGATTTGATTGATTTGATTGATTTGATTGATTTGATTGATTTGATTGATTTGATTGATTTGATTGATTTGATTGATTTGATTGATTTGATTGATTTGATTGATTTGATTGATTTGATTGATTTGATTGATTTGATTGATTTGATTGATTTGATTGATTTGATTGATTTGATTGATTTGATTGATTTGATTGATTTGATTGATTTGATTGATTTGATTGATTTGATTGATTTGATTGATTTGATTGATTTGATTGATTTGATTGATTTGATTGATTTGATTGATTTGATTGATTTGATTGATTTGATTGATTTGATTGATTTGATTGATTTGATTGATTTGATTGATTTGATTGATTTGATTGATTTGATTGATTTGATTGATTTGATTGATTTGATTGATTTGATTGATTTGATTGATTTGATTGATTTGATTGATTTGATTGATTTGATTGATTTGATTGATTTGATTGATTTGATTGATTTGATTGATTTGATTGATTTGATTGATTTGATCGATTTGATCGATTTGATCGATTTGATCGATTTGATCGATTTGATTGATTTGATTGATTTGATTGATTTGATTGATTTGATTGATTTGATTGATTTGATTGATTTGATTGATTTGATTGATTTGATTGATTTGATTGATTTGATTGATTTGATTGATTTGATTGATTTGATTGATTTGATTGATTTGATTGATTTGATTGATTTGATTGATTTGATTGATTTGATTGATTTGATTGATTTGATTGATTTGATTGATTTGATTGATTTGATTGATTTGATTGATTTGATTGATTTGATTGATTTGATTGATTTGATTGATTTGATTGATTTGATTGATTTGATTGATTTGATTGATTTGATTGATTTGATTGATTTGATTGATTTGATTGATTTGATTGATTTGATTGATTTGATTGATTTGATTGATTTGATTGATTTGATTGATTTGATTGATTTGATTGATTTGATTGATTTGATTGATTTGATTGATTTGATTGATTTGATTGATTTGATTGATTTGATTGATTTGATTGATTTGATTGATTTGATTGATTTGATTGATTTGATTGATTTGATTGATTTGATTGATTTGATTGATTTGATTGATTTGATTGATTTGATTGATTTGATTGATTTGATTGATTTGATTGATTTGATTGATTTGATTGATTTGATTGATTTGATTGATTTGATTGATTTGATTGATTTGATTGATTCGATTGATTCGATTGATTCGATTGATTCGATTGATTCGATTGATTTGATTGATTTGATTGATTTGATTGATTTGATTGATTTGATTGATTTGATTGATTTGATTGATTTGATTGATTTGATTGATTTGATTGATTTGATTGATTTGATTGATTTGATTGATTTGATTGATTTGATTGATTTGATTGATTTGATTGATTTGATTGATTTGATTGATTTGATTGATTTGATTGATTTGATTGATTTGATTGATTTGATTGATTTGATTGATTTGATTGATTTGATTGATTTGATTGATTTGATTGATTTGATTGATTTGATTGATTTGATTGATTTGATTGATTTGATTGATTTGATTGATTTGATTGATTTGATTGATTTGATTGATTTGATTGATTTGATTGATTTGATTGATTTGATTGATTTGATTGATTTGATTGATTTGATTGATTTGATTGATTTGATTGATTTGATTGATTTGATTGATTTGATTGATTTGATTGATTTGATTGATTTGATTGATTTGATTGATTTGATTGATTTGATTGATTTGATTGATTTGATTGATTTGATTGATTTGATTGATTTGATTGATTTGATTGATTTGATTGATTTGATTGATTTGATTGATTTGATTGATTTGATTGATTTGATTGATTTGATTGATTTGATTGATTTGATTGATTTGATTGATTTGATTGATTTGATTGATTTGATTGATTTGATTGATTTGATTGATTTGATTGATTTGATTGATTTGATTGATTTGATTGATTTGATTGATTTGATTGATTTGATTGATTTGATTGATTTGATTGATTTGATTGATTTGATTGATTTGATTGATTTGATTGATTTGATTGATTTGATTGATTTGATTGATTTGATTGATTTGATTGATTTAATTGATTTGATTGATTTGATTGATTTGATTGATTTGATTGATTTGGTTGATTTGATTGATTTGATTGATTTGATTGATTTGATTGATTTGATTGATTTGATTGATTTGATTGATTTGATTGATTTGATTGATTTGATTGATTTGATTGATTTGATTGATTTGATTGATTGTTTTCAATTTGATTGATTTCATAGATTTCATTGTTTTCATTGATTTAGTTGATTGTATTGATTGCATTAATTTCAATGATTTGATTGATTTGAATGATTGCATTGATCGCATTGATTTCATTGTTTTTATTGATTTCTTTGAAGTCATTAATTTCAATTTCAACATTGTTACATTAACATCAACGACTTTCCCGAATCAATATATTTATCGGTTTCATCGGATTATTCGCCAAGAAAGATAACCATTTTGAATTTCGTGTCCGTTATCTTGGTTTTTAATATGGTAAAGAACAGAATTGTGAAACAATCGCCCAGAACCTAACATTTCGATATTGCCCCATCGACTCTCAACAACTAACCTTATTCAATTCAGTTGTTCAGTTGTTTATTCGGCAGCACTGCACATGAATTTACTGCTTCTTCTTTCAACCGAAGCACCGCGTACAGAAAAAAACCAGGTTCGGTTTTCTAAAGCCGAACCGCTACCGCTGTTTAGAATACATCCCAAGCAACATATGTAACAAGTCAAAGAAAATTTTTAATCTATTTGGTTGAATATCAGTTGTAGGAAAGTATCAAAGCATTTTTCAGAACATGGATTGTTGCCAATAGACCACAAACAAGTTTGTTGCTGCTAATCGAACCGTAAAAAGTAGTTTTGTTGACTAAAAGAATTATTTCCTTTTAACAACACCGACTCTAAGCGATAGTTAGTAGGTGGAGCCTATTATGTTTGATAACAGTTAGTTGAAAGTCACTCAGCACTATAGTGGAAAGCAGCTGTCAGCGTTAGTTTGCAATTAGTATCATATAAAGAACATAATACTTGCAAACTTGGAAAATACTTGTTTACACTTTAACAAAACAAATTTGCAACAACGAGATGGCGTTATCGATGCATTTGTATTCGTTGTCTTTCTTCTGTCAACGAATCAGCCACAACGAGAAGGCGGCCATGATGCTTTCATAAATTGTTGCACCATATTCGAATTGCATATTGGTAGGCGCAATCGAAAACTGCATCATTTGTATGGAGCGCTTTATCTTATTGTTATATTTTCATCCACTCCTGATTTTATGTGAGGACGCATTGAAAATATAAACGTAAAATTGAAAAATTCACAGTAAATCTAGATGCGCCGGTGAAATTTCAGTAAAGAAGAGCAAAATATTTGCTTACAAATATTCCAAATTATCTTGCCAAAATCACATCGCATTATTCCAACACCGAAAATTTTCCAAACATAATTGAACTCGATTTGAAACTAGATGGCAAAATTGGTTTGCAATACAGCGTACGTTTTCATGACAAGTTACAAATAGACTCCGCCTTGGGCTTTTTTGGTGATGAAACAGTTGAGATCAAGTTCACCCCGGCTAGATTATTACATGTGATTTGGTTTCATTATTAGTTGTTAATATTATTTTACTACAATATATGTTGCTTGGGATTAACACGAGTTGAAAATCGTGCACACATGTAAACGGTGCTGAGTGACTCGGTTTGGTTTTCAAAACCGACACTCGGTCAAGGTTGTCATTTCGTTTACCGTGTGAACGAAATCAAAACCACACACGATGTGGATCGCTTGTTTACACGTGTTGAGACTTTGAGCACCATACCAGTGACTGTACGTACCGGTTGGTTTTCTTACCCACCTCTGTACATGACTATCAATTTTGGCAACAACTTGCAAAGTTATTTTTTTTTTATCTGCGTACAAACTCCCTTAAATCAAAATTTTCCAACATTATATTAAACTACTTAAAAAATAAAGAAACCTTTCCGAAGACATCAAAGTTTCGTCGCAAATATCAATGTCCGGCTTTTTTTTGATTCCGTCCCACTGTGCGTCGGTAGTTAAGTCACAGACTAACAGACATAACACTATGAGGAAATTCCCTCAAAAAACATCGATCCGACAATTTTCCCAGAACACAAGCTCCACCTTTTATTCACGGTCCCAAACACTCATTTACTGGTGGGTTACCCCTCAGGTTTGGGAACAATTTTTCACTAGTGGTCTATCCCCCATATGCTTGTTCATTTGTCAGTGGCGCCATAATTTAAAACGTGGCCACAGTCCCAACTACGAATATATTTGAAATGACCGTTAAAGCGGACGAAGTTTTGTTTTTGAGTGTTATGTCTGTTAGTCTGTGGTTAAGTGGCAAGTCTAGGGTTTTGATGGTAGAGTCGCCTCTCTGGTGTCGGCGATAGGCACTCAGTGCAGAAAAAGGCCGTAGGAAAAAAAATTAAATAATTATAATTTGCCTTTTCACCTTTCGAAAGTACAAATGTTCAATGCCTTTATTGTTACGTAAACAAATAAAAATAGCGAAACATCGAAATTACTCGAACCTATTAATATGAGCAACACAATTCACTACCACACTACCAACGATCTAATCATCAAAGAGGAAAAGAAAATGGTATATCACTTAGACTGCATTAGCATTCAAAATGTAAACCCAAACATAAATGAATAAAAATTTAGGTAAAAAAAAATCATTTCAGTAGCAGTCATGTGAAACAGTCGAAATAGGAAACACATCGAATGCACGCTGCCGTGAGGCATAAATCCTCGACTACCTACGGGATACGTTTCATATCGTATATTTTGATTCCTGATTCTGACGATCTAAAATACTTTTAATAAGGCGGAGTGTCGTACAAAAATAACGAAATTCTAGACCAACACGTGAAAAGGGCGTAAGGGCAAATGAGAGCCTCTTTGTGTTTACTTTCTCTTTCGATTATTATGGTTTCATCATAAAACTTCCCAACATTTTTTTTCAGTATATAACGAATGACTCTGATTTCGTCTAACGTATTACACTAAGAGTTAAACAGCAAAGGTAAAAACGACCGAATAATTGACGGAAGAGAAAGTAAACAAAGAGAGACTCTCATTTGCACTTACGCCCTTTTCACATGTTGAAGCAGAATTGGTTATGTACCAAACTACGACGTCATAGTGAAAAATGCCTAATCTGGTCGCGAAAGTATCGTGAGATCTCAAGAAGTCCAGGAGTCGTTTTTAGTGGTTTTTATGTAGCTTTGTCCATTCACATTCCCTGATGTGATGAAGAAATGAATATTTGCACCATGCGCGAATTGCTTGCCAAGCATGTGTGGATTGTGGATCGAATTTCGACATCTTCTTCTTCCACTTTCTGTACAGCTTCCTTGTGCAAATTTTGCCACCTTATTGGTTGCCGCTCCTGCTTGGTGCCTTTCGAACTTTCTATACGTGTTGTAGAAAACATTTAATTGTTTTTGCTCAACATGAATTGAAACTTGAATCGAAATGTTGGATTGACGTTTAAATTGGTCCAATACCGTACTGATCGTGCAGCGCCTCGTTTCCTACCGCTTGATTGTCTGATGCTCTTTAATCGTTACATGGGATAAGGTGCAATGGGTGAATGCGAACTACACGCTAAAGAGTTATAAACAATTGAGTGCAACTATTTTTGGAACATAGCCTTCAAAATGATTCTATATTCTTCCCAAGTTGGGGGCCCCTAAAAGCCCGGAGCCCCTGGCACGGGTCCAGTGCGCCCATGCGTAAAGACGGTACTGATTACTACGCATGTAATCTACGCAAACTCTCCCACTCATGTTTGTCACCAGCGAAGGACTACCAAAGGTTACGTAGATGATGGGTTCCTGGCCACCTTAACGAGAAGTAATGTAATGAGGGCCTTTACATAGCCTAACATCCGTTTTTGCTTGAGCTACCCAAGAATTGAAATCGTCTCCAGTGACTGCCGGGTCTCTTATCAAAAGATTGTTAACCATTTCAGGACCAACTTGGTTAAAGATGCCATTGGAATTCTGAGCAGGAATCAATTGTTGATGGGGATAACGAGAGAAGAGCAATATTGTGCCCAAGTCTACCGAAGCTCAGAGCAGAATATTGATCAGAATTTTACACCAGATCTCATTGAAAATAGGAACATGATTCTATTAGCATCTTGAATAAATCATAATCTTCAGCAGAATCCTATCTTGAAAAGCATTTCACCAGAACTTTTCTCTAGAATCCTGAATCAAAATTCAGAAAACAAACCGTAGAAATACGAATAAGGATTCTTACGAAATTCTAAATTGGAATGCTAAGAAAGCTTCGATCAGAATCCTGGAAAGTATCCAAACAGAATCCTGAGAAGCTTGTCATCATTATCCCAGGAGGGTGTCAGAGACCGACCGAGCAAAGTTGGTATAAAGACATTTTATGTACCAAAAAGGGTTGCAGTGTATTAGGGACCATCCATAAGTTACGTAGCAGTATATGGGGGAGGGGGGAGTTTTGTATTTTGTGATGATGTGATGACAGGGGGGTAGGGGGTCATGTCATGCAACGTAGCTTTTTAAAAGGGGAATTGGAGGAGGGGCATTGTGGATGCCGAAACCAGTGAGCCCATCGAGAATAGAAATAGTACAGAACATTTTCACGGAATTTATTATAAAACAAATTAGGGATCGCTTGTTGACGTATATGATCCGGTATTCCATGAATCTCTTCCTTCATGGATGTGTCGAAAAATACAGTTGATTCCTAGTTCAACTGTATTCTTCTACACATCCATATCTACGAAATTATTATGTGGTTTGTTTAGATCTTCCTTGCCTCCTTGCCTTGCCTCTTCGATTTCTAGCCTTGGTCAACAACGGGACAAGCTGTTGTTACCAAAACGTTTGAGGAATCAACTCAACTGTTGAACAATATTGCCTTGCAGTCTCTCATAAGAGTTTTCACATCATTGTCCTCGTCGAAACGTGGTTGAACGATGACACGCTTTCCAGTCAAGCGTTCGCTACCGGTTACGAGGTGTTTCGTTGTGACCGGAACCCGAACAATAGCCGAAAAACCACCGGAGGCGGCGTATTAGTAGCAGTTAATTCCAGCTTGAAGGCAAGAGCTGTCGAGAACATTTCTTGGGTTTGCAAGTTTGGACGATTATCGAGCTTGGCGACCGTAAATTGTACCTGTGTGCGTTGTATGTTCCACCCGACCGCGCGCTGGACATCGAATATGTCGAAGAACACTGCATCTTGGTTTTTGCGATCCTCGAAGATGCCAATGCAGTTGATGAGATCATGGTGGTAGCATATTTTAACCTTTCTAGCATTTCATGGAAATCTTCCCGTCATGGATTTCTTTATCCGGATTCCGACCATTCCGTTCTCCACCCAGGTGCAGTGAGACTATTTGACAGCTATAGCTCAGCCACTTCACTACATATCAATCCTATTGCCAATGAGAATAGCCGCCACCTCGACCTTTGTTTTGTCAGCGATCAGATTTCAGCCACATCAATAGTGATGGCTCCCTCTCCTCTAGTAAAGCCAGTAGCGTATCATCATCCATCGATCGCCACGATTGATAGCACTGTGGTGCATGATTTCGATATTTCACCGCACCGCTCGTCTCCGACGATTTTCGTAAAGCTAACCATGAAAGTATCGCAGACCTTCTTTCCACCATGGATTGGGAAAATATTCTAGACCCCGAACATGTCGAAACCGCAGTTCAAACTTTTTCCAGCGTTCTGGCATACGTTAATGACAGGTACGTTCCGAAGAAAGTTCACCATCGACAAGATAACGAGTACGCTGCGACGGCTCAAGTCCATCAAGAGAGCTGCCCAAGTATCGCACAATACCACTCAAAAACTATTACGTCACGCTCAACCACGCTTATACACGAGCCAGTCAACACTCTTTCAATATCAGCAAAATATTCAGCATAATCTTATGTCGCATCCTAAACGTTTCTGGAAATACGTGAACGAGCAGCGCAAGGAATCTAGACTGCCTTCATTTATGACTTTCCATGAGAGCACAACTACCACATCTCGAGACATATGTGCACTTTTTTCGGAAAAAATCGCGAATGTATTCATGATGAGGCACTAACTAACTATTGAGCACCTTCATCTCTACGTTAGGAATACCTCAAGGAAGTCACTTGGGACTGTTGGTATTTCTGCTATACTTCAATGATGTACATCTAGTTCTGAAGACTCCACGATTGTCCTTCGCATATGACCTCCAGATATTGCGCCTAATTCGTTCAATTGAAGATTGCAGATTTCTCCAACAGCAGCTTGATGTCTTTGCTGACACGAACCGCATGTGCGTAAACCCGAAGAAGTGTTCGGTAATATCGTTTTCACGGAAAAAAAATTCGATTCATTTTAACTACCGTCTACTAGAAACAGACATTGAACGCGTCAGTCACGTTAAAGATCTGGGAGTGATTCTGAATTCTCAACTTACGATTAAACAACACTTCTCCTATGCAGTTGGTAAAGCATCTCGAGCACTGGGATGCATCTTCAGAATAGCCAAATATCTATTGTCTCAAATCGCTCTACGGTTCTTTATCGTGATCAATTCTAGAATATTGCTCTGAAGTTTGGAGTCCAAACTACAATAATGGCGTTGAGAGAATCGAGTCCGTTCAGCGTCGCTTTTTACGTTTCGCGCTTCGTAGATTGCTGTGGAGAGATCCTTCCCGACTACCTCGCTATAAAAACCGGAGTCAGCTGATTCAACTAGAGCCCCTACATGTCCGAAGGAATACCGTAAGAGCTTTGTTCATCGCTTACACTCTGCAAGGTCGTATAGATACCCCAGCTATTTTGGAACAAATCAACATAAACGTCGCATCTCGAGCACTACATAACAACATTATGTTCCGATTGCTATTCCGACGCACTAACTATAGTATGTATGGAGCCATCACTGATCTGGAACCAGGCAGCTTCAGCATTCGATTTCAACGTTTCTCGACAAACTCTGCGTATACGTTTTTCCAGACTATTTAATCAATTAGCTAACAATACTTGACCTTATTTTTAATTTTTGTATGACTATTGTTTTTGTGTACTTGGTTGTTAGAAATTAGATTAATATTAAGGCCAACATCACGGGGGCTTTGATATGCCTGTTGATGTATTAAACAAATAAACAAAGGAGTTGTAGTTTTAGATAAAGTATTAAAAAAATCGATTTTTTGAAAAATAAGAAGGTATGTAACCCTTTTAGAACGTTTGTTTTAACAAATGTCAACTATCAAATAAAGTTTTCATTTTTTTTACTATTATTATTTTCATTGATCATCTATGAATACCGGACGCAGGCCCCCAAATACGACCCGTGCCCCAGGGCGATTGTCCTGGCTGACTACATCGAGCCTGGAGATGTTGACCATCCAGATTCACCTGAATGCTTCCAAATTTTTATGTGTCGTCCGGACGTTCAGACTAATATTTGTCTAATTCAGATTTTAAAGTATTTGTTCAGAACTTTTGAAAATAGCAAAGTAAGTCGTGGATAACCATTTCGAATTCGTCTCATCAGTACTTGGAAAGTGATTTGGTCACACAGATAGACAAGGAATTGTCAAGCGAATGATTTATCGTAATCAGTTAGCTAGTCAGAAGTGTTAAATGCAGATTAAATCCTAGCGCACTCGGAACATGGTTCAGCTAGCAAGCTAACGCGCCAATTAGGCACTCGATATTTATAGCTCACACAACTTATGTGAATATCGAAAGCAATCACAAAAGCAGTGGTCGAAAACTCTAAAAAACTATTAAAATTATCAAAATGGTGATCATTTTTGTGTGTTTATAAAATGTTTTGCACTGCTAAAAATCAGAAAAACCAATTTGCGAAAAACAGTACTTCGGCAAATTAATTACGCTCAAAACGGTATATGTAGATTTGGATTCAGTTAACCGATGCGGACTGAATTAGACGCGCCATTTTTATAATATTCCATTGTATCCCAAAGGCAGGTGGAGAATTTACTGATTTAAACATAATATACCGTATAATACCTAATAAAAGACTAACAAAATAGTGAAGACGATTTTTTTTTCGAAATCACCACTAGTTCCGCTATAATTATTTAAGATAAAAGTATATCTCTAAATTGAGCATTACAGAGGTCATCCTCATTAAGTAATATTGTTATGAACGTAACCTAGAGCGTAAAAATCAGAGATCCGCAAATTGGAGAATTTATTTGGTTGTATTACGTTGTAGATTACAGTTACCGAAGTGCTCCACTTCACTTGATTTTGACAATTGGACTGGGTGTAGTTTTTGTTATTCAACCCAAGGTACATTCAAGTAAGCAGATGTTGAAGGGTATCGCTGCGTGACGTGACGGGTTCACGAAACTACTCAAGGTGTTCCTCAAGGATGTCACCAAAGACCACTGATATTTGTTTTGTTCATCAACGATATTAGTTCAATAAATGGAGTTTCAAAGGTAGTATCAATCTGTAACAAAAATGAGTGTAGAACAATTCATCCCCAGTCGTTCCAGCTGGAAGTACAGTAAGAATTATATGCATCTCGTAAACATCAATAAATTTATCTATTAAGTATTTTCAATTATTCGGTCAACCCGAAAATATTGCTTTGTACCTAAGGAAGAGAAAAATACGGTAAGTCTAGAGCCGTTTGAGGTTGATGTTGTGATTGACAAAATCGAACATGTGCAAGATACAGATCGGTTAAAATTCCAAAAAACGTTCCTAACGTTCCCATCACTCTGGGAAGCTAGTCCCGAAATTCTTCGAACCGGGCTGTGCCTGTTTTCTATATTCGGTATGCATGAAGTGTTATTTCCTGCTTTGCCATCGTCATTTTAAAATCGATGCTCTGGACCCGCCGGCCGCCGTCGGTCATTCTCAGCATTTCGACGTTCGTTCGTTCGTCGGGTCTTGACCATTATTAGTCCCATCGGGTTTTTGTGCTTGCGTGTGCCATCCACGGGAAAGAGGAGCACGGGGAGGCCGGTTGGGTTGCCGCCAATGTGCAAATTATCGTTTTCATGGGAAAATTAAATGGTTGTAAACAATTGTTCTTGGCGGAATGTGAGGGAAAAAAAGGAAAAAAATGAGGGGAACTGACAAAAATATCGATGACGAATGGCCATTCCGGCAGGCGGTTCAGCGATGGGTGGGAAGGTCGTGCCGATTCTGAGAGTTGAATACCGACACATCGCAACCGCAACGAACGGGTTCTAAGAACTAAGCTTGTCTGTATTCAGTCACTGACTGTAGGTGGATTGATTGCTCGGAAGAAGTGGATTTACCCGTCAACCGCCGACTTGTTGGTTATTCATGATGCGTGCGCTTTCACGGGAATTTCTTCGATTGTTTTATGGCCATTATTGGCTGGGAATCAGATATTCCCGATGTGTTCCTACTGTTCATCCTGCACTGTTATTTAATCCAACGACTTCCAATGAGCGGTAAACAATCGAATCACTTCAACGGTAACTGTAAATCCCCGTTTCAATATTTTTCGCCAAAAAAAACCATAACGATTTTCTCCAATCTGACGCTGCTCGTAGATATAATGCATACGACCTTGAATACAATCATTATCGGGTAAATTCATCCGTCTCGAGAGGTAACAGGCCACATCAAGTCCAGTGCGTAAGCAAATACCGCACAAATAGCTAAAGATCTGTTTACCGGGAAAGTAAACAAATTTACTTCGCTCTCATCTCTATTTTCTTGCGGAAACTTTACAAACTCTCATCCGATTTTTACGACCCCCGGGTGGTGGGTAAGTTCTTTTCGGTTTTGTATTTATTCTCCCTAGCACGGCCATTCCGTCTTCCTTGTACGGTTACTCAAGCGCAAATATGAACTGTTTATGTGCAACACGTGTTTCCTGACCGGCATTCCAATCATCATGGCACGCCTCGATCTCAGGGTGTTCGTCATTCGTTCGGTTTGGGTTCTCGCATCAAACCTGGAAACAACGGAGGTGGGTGAAGGATGTAGCATCCAAGTAACCAAGTAGCATCACTACACAAATCTTCCCCCTTTGATTACAGTATGTTGCGAGTAAGGATGACTCATTGGCCAAGGTTTTGTTTATAGTCTCACGATTAGGAAGCAATATTTTAGCGTTCAATTTATTATGTTTACTTTCTGTCCAAAAATGTGTATTTGGATTTCCAATTAGAGAGTTATTTCAACACACCATGACCGGCATCGGAAAAGGTTCATCACTAGCTTAATTGTAAGTATTGCTGAAATGGATGTTATAACTCACTCGGTCCGGCTGGTTGAAAGACAATTAGTTGTTCGGAAACAGAGTCTACCAAAAATAATCGTCAATCTTACCAGGAAAAGCTATTCAATCCGCAATTTCACGCTTCTAAAAAGTCCCGTTGGCGCACGCCCAGCAGCAAGTGGAAAGCTCAGGTGCCAGAAATGACCTCACGCTGAATCTAATCGTACCAAAGAATGGGATTTTATTCTCCTTTTTTTCGGATAAAGCTAAACTCAATTAATTGCTCGTAGTCTTATTGATGCCACCGTTCCGGAATGCGCCACCACGAACTCTGCATAGAAAGTAAAGGAAGAGTGGCTCCAGCCACCGATTCAACGATCGAAGGTGATGACCACAGCCAGTCGGTGCCACCCAAGGGCGCTGATCCAACAGCGATCAACAGAAGCCAGACCGAGCCGAGGTCATTCGTTCCAATCAACGAACCGTCATACATTTGCCCCTTCCTATCTTAGCACTAGAATGAGAGATTACGAAGCGTACACAAAAACAAGCAAACGAGGAAAGAAAGTCAAAACAAAAAAAAGCAGGAATAAAACCCAGGTTAATCAACTTTTACGGAATAGAAAAGCAATTTATTATGAATAATAAGCAAAAGATGAAACTGCCCAGATGGAAGCGTATAGAACAGAATCACGGTGAAAGAAACAAAGAAAAAAAATGACTAGAACAAATTTGAGCTTAAAATTAAAAGGGAGGCAAGCAGAACGAGAGAAACTTTTTTTCTGATCCACCTCCTAGCATTTCCTCGAATCTACCTCCCCCCGTACTCCACTGCACTAAACATCTATAATTTACCAATATTTTAAACCGCAATTACTCGAGCTGAAACGGTTCGTAATTAACCGGCAGCGTCTTCCATCTACGGGTTGGGGATCGAGATTTGATCCCGCCGCCAGCAGAATCGATGAGGATGCTCTCGAAAGTGGCCAGGCGCCGGCTGAGCTCGGCAATATACTCGACGGCCCGCTTGAGGGTTTTCACTTTCGAAACGCGCTTGGCCGAAGATCGTGTCGCTGGCACCATCTGGCGGAGTCTAGCGAAGGCTTCGTTCACGGCACGCACACGAACCCGCTCCCGCTGATTGCGACGCTCGATGAGGGTGGTGTGCTTGTGGGCGCGGTACGGCTGGAAGGTGACGGTGGTGGTTGGTGATGACGATTTCAGCTGGGACGGCGATTGAGCTGGAAGGTTGAAATGAAAAAAATAGATTCGTTAATAAATTGTGTCTGAGCTATTTTCATCAACGTAACTAAATGCTACAATTGGTATTGTATTACTTTTATTCTGGACTAAATTAACGACATTTGATGTTTATTTATCCAGAGATGTGTCGCTTAGTATAAATCGAATTGCGCTTTAAAACACACGGTGCGATAGTCTGTGCTATGATGTGCCATGGTGTTCAACAATTTTGCCAGCATTTGACAATGATTATGCATTTTTTTCCACAGAACTGACACGTATTGATTTGACCTCGATATGTGCAAAGAATTCTCTGTGTAACGGTACTATCGCATTATGTTTTGTGCTGCAGGGTCAGGTAGGAGGAAATGGATCGGCCCACCAACATTCTCACCACATAGTGAATTCCATTTCTCCCAAATGTGGCATGGATCTGCAAGTAAGCGCTATCCGATCTTGTAGCGGAACATTTGTTTTTCTCATCGTCCATATATAGGAGGATTTTAATTATTGCATTGTCACACATAGCCAATGGCGGATCCAGGGGGATGGTCCTGGGGGTCGGGACCCCCTCCGAAATATTTTCACTTGTTGAGAAATTTAAAAAAGTTTAGTTTTCTAACTCAAAATCATTCCAAACCAAATCGGACAAACGAAACTAACACTCCTTAAATAAGGTTATTGCGTATTCCGAATTGTATAATATCCATTTTAAAATCGAAATTTCAGACCCTCCCGAAAAAAATTCCTGGATCCGCCCCTGCACACAGCTATGTGTTTTAAGTTGTTCGAAATGAATGGTTTCGTCCAGACTAATTTGTTGAGCGCTATGAGCGCTGAATGTCTAACATGGTAGAACTAACTAAAAACAGCTTCCGAAAGTCTAACCACATTTTACACCTTCAGGAAATGTTCCACTTTATGAATACTCGGTCCTAAGCGAATCATCAATAACTTCATAATCACTGTATTTGGCCAGAGTGCCACTTCTTACTTAGCTGCTACTCACACATTTCGACAGATTACTACAGTAGGAATTATAGTAACAGTTTATTTTGTTCTTCAGACAAGGTACATAGTATAAAAGTAACTATTCCTGTCGTTCGCTTCGCGCTGGCTCGAACAAAAGCATAAACCACACTGAATTTCGTGACTATTGTCTTTGGTGGCTGGAAATAGCCTTCTTCAACTTTTTCTCAATAATTTGGTCGCACCAAATAAGCCACAATTTTTTTATATCGATTAGAGAGGTTTTAACATTAAGGTCATTCGCCTCTTCGGGTTAGAAAAATCTCTTACCCTATGTGCGGGGTTGGGATAGGAACCCAGGTGAGCCACGTACAATTTTTTTTATTAAAAGTCGCCGAAACACACGTTTTAAAATATTATTTTTGAAAAATCTCGGTGAGAGGGAGGGCTTCAGCCCCCTAGCCACCCCTCTGGCTACGTGCTTGAGATGAAGAAATTTTTTCTTGTGCTAAATTGTTGATTTCATTCAAATTATTAATTATTATGATTGAAAATTTATGACACTTTATTTGTCATTGCAATAGACCTTTCTTGTCAGACCTAACCCCTATTTTTCTTAATTTTTATCGAAAGAGTTCCTATTTTTAAGGACATTTCTGTTGAAAAAGGATTTTTTAAACTTTTCCTGATTTTTTTATGATTTTTTTAAAAATTGCAGAATGCAAGAATGTTGAATATTTTTTTCACCAATGCAAGAATGGTGGGACATCAAATATAAGTTTCGGCAGCACTGTTTTGCATTTTCCGAATAGTTTTCTCGGTAACACTGCAAATGAAGTGGTGTATCACGGTATAACATTCATTAGTGAATCTAAACAAGTCGAGTGAATCTTAAACTGTCAAATTGGCTTTCTGAGGTTCTCTGATTTATTTTGAATATTTTGCCGGCGATTTATCGGTTCCCATGATTCAGAGACGTGTAGATCAGAAACCATTCCCTGGTCAAACCACTCGAAATTTGATTCGGAATCCTGAATGGACTCAACATGGGATCCAGTTTAAATGCAACAACCGATTCCGAAACGGAGTCAGAATCGGTTGTTGCGTTGGAACTGGAATCCATATTGAATCCATTCAGAATTCCGATCGGTTCCGGAATAGATTTTGTTTTTCCTCCACAAATGCTAACGTGTCAAGCGGAGATATTCCGGCAAATGCATTGCCTAAGTCACGATCTGTAACATTTCCAGACCGGGTGCAGCATGTCACCATGGCATTGAGAAAAATTGATGTGTCCCGCGCGGTAAAAACGTCTCGGCAAATAGAACAATGAGATTTGAGCAACATCCACAAACAATAATATACGTTCACTGCTCGGATATCACTGCATTGTTAGATTGCCCATAAAGATAACTTTTGATCATATTCACATTGTACGCAACCGACACAATGCAAAATAAGGATTGAGCTGATTGAAGATACAACAAAAAAATCCGAGTTTGGAATGATCGCGAACATCACCATTTACTCCACCGTCAGTTCAGCTAACTAAACCCATCAATCGTTTCTACAAAGTTTCTTCGCTATAGCATTAGAATCAATCCATCATTCGACAACAAATTGTATGTAAAATCTTAATTGCTCGGCTTCGAAATAAAGATAGGATGTCTCAAAACAGAATTCCGCGTGCTAATTAGTCTGTCGTTTTCACTTTTTCCGGACTATCAGAGTATAAATACGATTCGATAATATTTTCTAGAAACCCGTTTCCTAGAATCAAAGGCCTATGTGTTACCGTTTGTGTAGTTTACCCTATTTAACCAGTCCGCACGCAAAGAAAGCAGAAGAGAAGAGTACTCTATACTACTGTTCATTGTAGTCTGGTGTGATCGACTCGTTGCTATAAAATCGGAGTTACTATTTGTGGTAATGCACCTTAGCATGCACAAGATCTAGTTTAACTAAATTAGAATAAATGTTTAAATAAAGAATATAATAATTGGTTAAGACTTTAAAAAATATTTAAAAATACATAGCCGATTTAGATAAACACTCCACTACGATAAGTAGGATTAACGGTCAATTTGAAAATTATAGAACACAATTTGTAAACACACAATAAGCAGATTACTTTTGGAATACTGGAATCAGGTAGGACGAATAATCCAATAATATTCTAGTCCAACCGAGTAGCACCTCTCCTACACTGACTGACCCACGCCGTTTCATCCAATCAGGACTCAGTTGGTATTCGCTACGAAATCACGACGCTTTGGCAAGGACTAGTTCCAAGGCAAGGGAATAGCAGAAACCAGAAATCAGACTGACCGCGTGTCACCCTTTTCAAGCGTCCAGACGGTCAACACAAACGAGCGCAAATCTAGACGCACTCAACCCGTCAGGCCACCCAAACCTTTTGACGAGTGTTGGCGAGCACCCGAGCAACTAGCCTTCCATCACAGATTGGGTAGAAATCGATCGTCCCCACCCGACGTCGTCCTAGCAAATCCCACCTACAGTAGATCACGTCACCGCCGGCCGGCCATTTGTACACACACACACACTAAGACATTGTAGGTATAAATATAAGTTGTTTGATAATTAAAATTGAAGTGCCTTGTGTTTCTGGTTGGTGTCCCTGAGCCGACCTTGAGAGTACAGACCCTCAAGCTCGAGCTAGCCGTGATAAAAGAGGCGTTTGATGCCCACCCCAGACGGTCCCCGTGGCTTAATCAGGGACTAGGGGTTTAGTCAAGGTCCTTCTGACTACGAAGTAACATATGTTATACCAATCCCCAAAAAGAATCAAATCCCAGACCGAAACTCTACAAACCTAGAAAACTATTCCTTTGAATACATCAGTTCCTAGAAAACAAATTCCTCTAAAAGAAAACAAATCACTAAGAATAAGCCACGCAAGATTAGCAAATCCACTCGTAAAAAATATAGCATAGAACTCGTTACAAGTTTAATTCCAATCATTCTAGGGTATACATTCGCCTATTTTTAATGCGAAACTCTTGAAACATTTTTTATCAGTAGATAACTTGGGTGTGAAATTATTCGACTACAAAAGCTTCATCCTTAAGATTGTTTCAAACTATAAATGAAAATTCGATTCCCTTTCATTAAGGTCATAAGCATAGTGTACATAACTCTATTTCTTTCTCTCCTATAAGAAATCTGGGGACAGTGCAACTATACGAAGCGAAACTAACAATAGTGCAACTACTGCGGAAGATACTAATACTAGATCGAACATTTTAAATCAATCTATGTCAATGTGGATACTTTTTCTTATAAATTGGAAAGTTAAAGTGTTCGATTGACTTCATCCATAGATTTTACAATGTATTTTTTGAAGTATTTTAAGGAAATGTTTGATATACAAATTATCTCTAACAAAGAATTTTAAACTTTCAATGAATCTCTCATTTCAATGTATAAACAGATTACGACTTAGGATCTTTTGATACTGATGAAGATTGCAATGCGTAAGTCATCACAATACGCGTATCTATCGGTAATAGTGAAGTGAAGATATGTAAGGATTGAAGCATTAGAAAATATATTTTTAGGCATACTTGTTTAATTTTTGATAATTAATTTTCCTAAAAGAGTAACTTTTGGAGCACCTACCCTACTTAATTCGTACATCTCTCATCTAGGACGAGTATAGCACATTTGCTACGATAACGGCAGTACTGGATAGAGTTGAACTAGGGATTCATGCTACATGCCCATATGTAAGCAATAGATAAAATACAATCCAACGGCATGAAAAAAATTGAACATGCGAGCCATACATTTGGAGTTAGTTCACTCGCTCACGACAGATTCATGCATTCTTGCACTGCGAAATTTCATCGCCAGGAGAGGTGTGCCAATTGAAATTATAAGCGACCGGGGAACAAATTTCATTGGCGCGAGTCGGGTTCTGAAAGAGGCCTTGAAAAATATCGACCAAGAGAAACTGATGAAGCATTTTGTTAGCGTAGATACGAAGTGGTCGTTTAATCCGCCTGCATCGCCGCATTTCGGAGGCTGTTGGGAGAGACTAATTTAGTCAGTTAAAAAGGCTCTGGATTAAATTAAGCAGAAGCGCCTTCCAACCGACGAACTACTTCGAAATATGCTCGCTGAAATTGAAATGATAATTAACTCTAGACCGCTTACTGAGTTGCCGCTGGAAGAGGAAATATCAGAACCGCTGACACCTAACCACTTACTATTAGGCTCATCTAACGTTTCAAAGCCACCGATCGCGTTTGACGATAGCTGTGCCGCACTAAACCGAACATGGAAGATGTCACAAGTCTATGCCAATGAATTTTGGAAACATTGGGTTGCAGAGTACCTTCCGACGCTTACTCGAAGAGCCAAATGGTTTCAACCAGTAAAACCAATAGCTGTGGGGGACATCGTAGTGATCGTTGATAACGATTTCCCCAGGAACTGCTGGCCGATTGATGTCAGCATGTCCATTAGACTGGCCCAAAATGGCATAAATCACGAAATCAAAACCTTACCCCCCAAAATGATAGTTTGGGTCCTCACCAAGCTTTCCTGAAAATTTCAGCTCAATTGGTCCACTGTAAGGGGTTCCGCAAACTGCTCAAAGTTTGTATGGAAAAAAGAGACCAAATGTATGGAGAAATGCATCAGTTTCACATTTTCAGCTCTAGGTGGCGCCGTAATCGATGAAAGTCTTTCGTGTGAAAAAATAAGAATCTTCATGTAACAATGAATCGACTCGTGAAAACCGGAGGTCAATCTGATGACAGCAGACAAAGTTATAAGCGCGCAAAGTTGAGGGTGTCTGGTACTGCAGTTGGGGTGGCTCTGTCGAAAGTGCAAAAAAAAATTTGCATGAGCGCACGAATTACATGAGGTAGAAACACTCGATTACATGGTTAAACAACTTCTAATAACTCAAAATGCTGGCTATTTGGAAGAGTGGTATCTTCGGCAAACTGGACAAGTATGTCAAGGGCTTTCCGGTAAAGACCTAAATAATTCAGAATTCTCTCACTAGGTGGCGCTAGAGCGAATGAAAAGGCCCTATACTTTTTTTTAAAAGTGCTATACTGCCCATGATCGCATATCAGTCCCATAAAGATAGGAAATCTCATAGAAAACGGGACAACTATGCGATCATGGGTAGTATAGCTCGTGATCGGGAACACTTGGCTGACCGTAGTCTTCTGCAAAGTAGATCATAAGGTCAAGGGCTTTTCGACTGAGAACAGTTTAATTCAAAATTCTTCCTCTGGGCGGAGTTGGATTGCCTGGAAAATTCTAACACTCTTTCATTTTATATTAGGCAATATCTCGTGATGGGAATCATTTAAGGAGGCAGAGTCTTCGGCGCAGTAGTATAATTTCATAATTCTCGTACTAATCGACATCGACATTCGACGCGCTTCTAAGCGCTGTAACTTTCAATCTATTTCTTGTATCTCTATAAAAATTTGGGAAAATATTCTTAAGCTGTTGTACTTTCAGATGAAGTAATAAATTTTTTTCGATTTTCTGAAAAAAAAGGTATGTAACCCCTTACGTATTGTACAATGATCATTTGGTCGGTGTTAAGTCAGATCGGACTAAGGGACATTGTATTGATTTCGAGAACAACGAGTTTAATGTTTGAATCGCAGCATAATTTATATTTTAATTTGAAAAGAATTTGCGCCATAATTTTTTCATATGGCAACTTTTTCAAATCTGGTAAAAGTCGAATGTTGCTGAAGAAATTCTTTATCCAATGCTACGTTTTGTGACTTAGTTAAGACACCTAACATTTAAAAATCGAAATTTCAGACCCCGTATAAAACCTATTTGGAGTCATACATAAATGACGTAGCATTTTAGAGGGTACGGAGGGTATACCAAATTTGCGACGAAGTGTGACGTGGGGGAGGGTAGTGTCCGAAGTTGTGCGATGTAGCATTAAGTTTAATTGTTTTTAAGAGCATCAAAACCCATTGATTAGAGAAAAGAATTTAATGTCCCTCCATTCCCAAGAGAAATAAATTAAAATTCACACAAATTAATTTTCACGCGGTTTCTGATGTGGCAAATTTTACGTTTCGCGGAATTGCATTCTCGCAAAAAAAGAAAAGATGCGGATTTATCTTGCATATTAGTAAGATTATGTTGCAAACTAGTAGATTAAGTTTGGTAGCTGAATTAGATTTTCTCTTCAGATTCAACCAAACATAATTTAGTAATTTAGATGAACGTGTCCTTCTTAGAATCATTGGCAGCTGCAATATTGTTAAGTGAGAGAACTTCTCTTCATGCTCCATGACATCCTATTCAAAACAAAACTATCAACACTAGAATAGCGGGAAAAACGTAAGTTGCAATCACGATATTACGATTTTCAACAGCAACCAGAGTAGTATAACAAGAAAGAACAACTGAATGGCTGGCGTCCAAAAGAGGTTAACCCACATTTTGCATTTTTAAAGGAAATGGAAAAAACTTCCGCATTTCCAAATTAGCATTGTCTTCATTGTAAAAATACACTATTTGATTAGTAGTTCATTGACCCATGTGGTCTAGAAAAAATAAGATCATAACATGTACTAGTTTTCAATTCACGAACATTTTCGTAATTGGGGGGGGGGGGGGGCGAACCTCGGGGGTGCCTAGCGTCCAAAAAGGGCCAACCCACAATTCACACGTCCTTTCCTTATTTTTCGTTTTAGAGTTAGGTATGGTGCCTTTGGCAAAGTTGTTGTGTGACATCTAGCGCTTTATTTGATCATTTCATATTAGTTCGGAAACAATCGCTAGGGCGGCGCTGTTTTCAACTTTTAAATGGAATGAGATAGAAAGATGGTGTCTTGGGCAAAGTTGTACGTCAGGTAATTATAAATATGTCTTCTAAAGATACCAACTTTCTAGGTCATATAGGTTTTGAAACATGGTGCATTTTTGAAAACATAATCTGTAAGTAAATGTTTTAACTAAAACCTTCTCTATCTCGAAACATACAGGACCTTCAAAGTTTTGCATCTTCAGAAGATATGTTTAAAATTATAGGACCTATAACTTTTTCGAAGACACTACATTTCTATCTAGCTTTATTAAAAAGTTTTTAACAGCGCCGCCTAGTGACTGAATTTCGAACTAGTGTTATTCAACCAAATAAAACGCTAATTGTCGTACAGAAACTCTTCCGAAGGCATCATAACTCTATAACGAAAGATAATAATTTACTCATTTTTTTAACTTTCCGACCCCAATGTACCGTTTTTCTTTTAATTCCTTATTGCTCGGTGAACTTTCAATGTAGAGACATGATACCTTCACTGGAATTTTCGAAAAATATGCTCAAAAATATACATTTGCGCAAGAAATAAATATTAGATAGAAAATAGCCATACATAGCAAGTGTATCAGCGGCCCTTACCTTCAGGAACGACTGTTTGGGCCGGAACGTCAACGTACAATGCAATCCAATTAAAACAGTATTATATCGAGTTCGCCGATATGTGAGTTTCAACATAAAATTTACTGATTGCGAATCGACAGACTTTTTCTTAAAACCTTGGAAAACGAACGAGAAAACTTGAATTCTCACAAGACTCAATGTGGGCCCCCCTTTGGAAGCCAGATAGTACTGGGGTTACCTCCATGGTCAACTTTGACTGCTAATTGCAAAAAATCTAAAAATTATTTTCAAGATTCTTAAATAGCAGTACACGTGGATTATTACTTAGAACTATCAAAAAATGCAAAAAAGTCGGTGAAAGTGAAGTCATACGAGTTGTCGTTTCTCAAAACTCAATGATTTTTTTTCGAAATTACCGGAATATCCGCGAATTTCCTTCAGGAAGATCCGAACAAATGGGATCAATTAGCAGATTTTTTAGAAGGCAGGGAAAAAATAAAGCATTGCTAGTAGTGAACGATTGCGCGGAACGAGGTGTTAAGTTGATCCAGGAGTATTGTGGAAAATTGACGAAAAATGAAGATCAACCTCAATTTCTTCTGCAAGTAGTGCAGCAGCGTAGACAGACTTTTCCGAAGACCACACGTACTAAAATAAAGGAAGGTTTTGTAGCACAACAAAATTAATAAATGTAAAATAGATGTGTAACTCTGGTGAAATGTTGAGAAAAAAACCACTTTACATCTCCCTCGGATAATTTCACTTGAGAGATAATAAGCCAAAAAGAAAAAAATGTCGATTAGTACGAGAATCATGTTCACCATTAGAAATTATACTACTGCGCCGAAAACTCCGCCCCCTTAAATGATTCCCATCACGAGATATTGCCTAATATAAAATGAAAGAGTGTTAGAATTTTCCAGGCAATCCAACTCCGCCCAGAGGAAGAATTTTGAATTAAACTGTTCTCAGTCGAAAAGCCCTTGACCTTATGATCTACTTTGCAGAAGACTACGGTCAGCCAAGTGTTCCCGATCACGAGCTATACTACCCATGATCGCATAGTTGTCCCGTTTTCTATGAGATTTCCTATCTTTATGGGACTGATATGCGATCATGGGCAGTATAGCACTTTTAAAAAAAAGTATAGGGCCTTTTCATTCGCTCTAGCGCCACCTAGTGAGAGAATTCTGAATTATTTAGGTCTTTACCGGAAAGCCCTTGACATACTTGTCCAGTTTGCCGAAGATACCACTCTTCCAAATAGCCAGCATTTTGAGTTATTAGAAGTTGTTTAACCATGTAATCGAGTGTTTCTACCTCATGTAATTCGTGCGCTCATGCAAATTTTTTTTTGCACTTTCGACAGAGCCACCCCAACTGCAGTACCAGACACCCTCAACTTTGCGCGCTTATAACTTTGTCTGCTGTCATCAGATTGACCTCCGGTTTTCACGAGTCGATTCATTGTTACATGAAGATTCTTATTTTTTCACACGAAAGACTTTCATCGATTACGGCGCCACCTAGAGCTGAAAATGTGAAACTGATGCATTTCTCCATACATTTGGTCTCTTTTTTCCATACAAACTTTGAGCAGTTTGCGGAACCCCTTACAGTGGACCAATTGAGCTGAAATTTTCAGGAAAGCTTGGTGAGGACCCAAACTATCATTTTGGGGGGTAAGGTTTTGATTTCGTGATTTATGCCATTTTGGGCCAGTCTAATGGACATGCTGACATCAATCGGCCAGCAGTTCCTGGGGAAATCGTTATCAACGATCACTACGATGTCCCCCACAGCTATTGGTTTTACTGGTTGAAACCATTTGGCTCTTCGAGTAAGCGTCGGAAGGTACTCTGCAACCCAATGTTTCCAAAATTCATTGGCATAGACTTGTGACATCTTCCATGTTCGGTTTAGTGCGGCACAGCTATCGTCAAACGCGATCGGTGGCTTTGAAACGTTAGATGAGCCTAATAGTAAGTGGTTAGGTGTCAGCGGTTCTGATATTTCCTCTTCCAGCGGCAACTCAGTAAGCGGTCTAGAGTTAATTATCATTTCAATTTCAGCGAGCATATTTCGAAGTAGTTCGTCGGTTGGAAGGCGCTTCTGCTTAATTTAATCCAGAGCCTTTTTAACTGACTAAATTAGTCTCTCCCAACAGCCTCCGAAATGCGGCGATGCAGGCGGATTAAACGACCACTTCGTATCTACGCTAACAAAATGCTTCATCAGTTTCTCTTGGTCGATATTTTTCAAGGCCTCTTTCAGAACCCGACTCGCGCCAATGAAATTTGTTCCCCGGTCGCTTATAATTTCAATTGGCACACCTCTCCTGGCGATGAAATTTCGCAGTGCAAGAATGCATGAATCTGTCGTGAGCGAGTGAACTAACTCCAAATGTATGGCTCGCATGTTCAATTTTTTTCATGCCGTTGGATTGTATTTTATCTATTGCTTACATATGGGCATGTAGCATGAATCCCTAGTTCAACTCTATCCAGTACTGCCGTTATCGTAGCAAATGTGCTATACTCGTCCTAGATGAGAGATGTACGAATTAAGTAGGGTAGGTGCTCCAAAAGTTACTCTTTTAGGAAAATTAATTATCAAAAATTAAACAAGTATGCCTAAAAATATATTTTCTAATGCTTCAATCCTTACATATCTTCACTTCACTATTACCGATAGATACGCGTATTGTGATGACTTACGCATTGCAATCTTCATCAGTATCAAAAGATCCTAAGTCGTAATCTGTTTATACATTGAAATGAGAGATTCATTGAAAGTTTAAAATTCTTTGTTAGAGATAATTTGTATATCAAACATTTCCTTAAAATACTTCAAAAAATACATTGTAAAATCTATGGATGAAGTCAATCGAACACTTTAACTTTCCAATTTATAAGAAAAAGTATCCACATTGACATAGATTGATTTAAAATGTTCGATCTAGTATTAGTATCTTCCGCAGTAGTTGCACTATTGTTAGTTTCGCTTCGTATAGTTGCACTGTCCCCAGATTTCTTATAGGAGAGAAAGAAATAGAGTTATGTACACTATGCTTATGACCTTAATGAAAGGGAATCGAATTTTCATTTATAGTTTGAAACAATCTTAAGGATGAAGCTTTTGTAGTCGAATAATTTCACACCCAAGTTATCTACTGATAAAAAATGTTTCAAGAGTTTCGCATTAAAAATAGGCGAATGTATACCCTAGAATGATTGGAATTAAACTTGTAACGAGTTCTATGCTATATTTTTTACGAGTGGATTTGCTAATCTTGCGTGGCTTATTCTTAGTGATTTGTTTTCTTTTAGAGGAATTTGTTTTCTAGGAACTGATGTATTCAAAGGAATAGTTTTCTAGGTTTGTAGAGTTTCGGTCTGGGATTTGATTCTTTTTGGGGATTGGTATAACATATGTTACTTCGTAGTCAGAAGGACCTTGACTAAACCCCTAGTCCCTGATTAAGCCACGGGGACCGTCTGGGGTGGGCATCAAACGCCTCTTTTATCACGGCTAGCTCGAGCTTGAGGGTCTGTACTCTCAAGGTCGGCTCAGGGACACCAACCAGAAACACAAGGCACTTCAATTTTAATTATCAAACAACTTATATTTATACCTACAATGTCTTAGTGTGTGTGTGTGTACAAATGGCCGGCCGGCGGTGACGTGATCTACTGTAGGTGGGATTTGCTAGGACGACGTCGGGTGGGGACGATCGATTTCTACCCAATCTGTGATGGAAGGCTAGTTGCTCGGGTGCTCGCCAACACTCGTCAAAAGGTTTGGGTGGCCTGACGGGTTGAGTGCGTCTAGATTTGCGCTCGTTTGTGTTGACCGTCTGGACGCTTGAAAAGGGTGACACGCGGTCAGTCTGATTTCTGGTTTCTGCTATTCCCTTGCCTTGGAACTAGTCCTTGCCAAAGCGTCGTGATTTCGTAGCGAATACCAACTGAGTCCTGATTGGATGAAACGGCGTGGGTCAGTCAGTGTAGGAGAGGTGCTACTCGGTTGGACTAGAATATTATTGGATTATTCGTCCTACCTGATTCCAGTATTCCAAAAGTAATCTGCTTATTGTGTGTTTACAAATTGTGTTCTATAATTTTCAAATTGACCGTTAATCCTACTTATCGTAGTGGAGTGTTTATCTAAATCGGCTATGTATTTTTAAATATTTTTTAAAGTCTTAACCAATTATTATATTCTTTATTTAAACATTTATTCTAATTTAGTTAAACTAGATCTTGTGCATGCTAAGGTGCATTACCACAAATAGTAACTCCGATTTTATAGCAACGAGTCGATCACACCAGACTACAATGAACAGTAGTATAGAGTACTCTTCTCTTCTGCTTTCTTTGCGTGCGGACTGGTTAAATAGGGTAAACTACACAAACGGTAACACATAGGCCTTTGATTCTAGGAAACGGGTTTCTAGAAAATATTATCGAATCGTATTTATACTCTGATAGTCCGGAAAAAGTGAAAACGACAGACTAATTAGCACGCGGAATTCTGTTTTGAGACATCCTATCTTTATTTCGAAGCCGAGCAATTAAGATTTTACATACAATTTGTTGTCGAATGATGGATTGATTCTAATGCTATAGCGAAGAAACTTTGTAGAAACGATTGATGGGTTTAGTTAGCTGAACTGACGGTGGAGTAAATGGTGATGTTCGCGATCATTCCAAACTCGGATTTTTTTGTTGTATCTTCAATCAGCTCAATCCTTATTTTGCATTGTGTCGGTTGCGTACAATGTGAATATGATCAAAAGTTATCTTAATGGGCAATCTAACAATGCAGTGATATCCGAGCAGTGAACGTATATTATTGTTTGTGGATGTTGCTCAAATCTCATTGTTCTATTTGCCGAGACGTTTTTACCGCGCGGGACACATCAATTTTTCTCAATGCCATGGTGACATGCTGCACCCGGTCTGGAAATGTTACAGATCGTGACTTAGGCAATGCATTTGCCGGAATATCTCCGCTTGACACGTTAGCATTTGTGGAGGAAAAACAAAATCTATTCTCGAACCGATCGGAATTCTGAATGGATTCAATATGGATTCCAGTTCCAATTTAAACTGGAATCCATGTTGACTCCATTCAGGATTCCGAATCAAATTTCGAGTGGTTTGACCAGGGAATGGTTTCTGATCCACACGTCCCTGAATCATGGGAACCGATAAATCGCCCGCAACATATTCAAAATAAATCAGAGAACCTTAGAAAGCCAATTTGACAGTTTAAGATTCACTCGACTTGTTTAGATTCACTAATGAATGTTATACCGTGATACACCACTTCATTTGCAGTGTTACCGAGAAAACTATTCGGAAAATGCAAAACAGTGCTGCCGAAACTTATATTTGATGTCCCACCATTCTTGCATTGGTGAAAAAAATATTCAACATTCTTGCATTCTGCAATTTTTAAAAAAATCATAAAAAAATCAGGAAAAGTTTAAAAAAAAAAATTTCAACAGAAATGTCCTTAGAAATAGGAACTCTTTCGATAAAAATAAAGAAAAATAGGGGTTAGGTCTGACAAGAAAGGTCTATTTGCAATTATAAGATCGGTAACGTGATGCTTTTTTGGGAGCAAGATTGGGTGCTTTGTTGTTTCGTCTGCATATTCGCACGCGTCTGTGCGACCGAGCATCCGAAGAATACCATTCGTATCGAGAACTGGATTGAGTTTATACAGTGAGCTACCTTTTGGTAGTGTACGTCGTGTTTTTCCGCTTTGCGTTTTAGCTCCTCTTAATATCTGTAGTTCCTAGGCAAAACTCGTAGATTGGACGAGTTTATAGATCACAATCTCAGCAGCTATAAATTCATCCTTAGCTAACGGACCACACACTGGTGCTTCTTTAGTAACCTGGAACGGATGTTTGGCGGAAGGCGACAGATGAATGCTATGCGCCATACCAAACGAATCCAGCTCGAAAAGTCTTCAAACTTAATCGACGGTTCTCGAGTGAAATGATGAAGCGAGTGCGCACGAAGTTCTTCCGATGTCGTGCCGAAGTTTTGGTTCGACAATGGCAACTCTTGTGTTAATTTCCACAGAAAATCTGGAGCATGAAACCAACGGCTGGGCGGCTCAAGGCTTGGCACCTTCCGCCATTTCGTGGCCTCGTCGGCAACATTTTTATTAGTCGATATCCAGTTCCATTCCGAGACATCCGTTGAGTCCAGCAATTCACTGACCCTGAACGCCACGAACTGACTATACCGACGATGGTCAGAATTGAGCCAGCAAATCACATCCCGTGAGTCTGTCCAGAAAAATCTCTGGGACGGTTTTAGCTTATGCGACTCAACGATACTGTTCGAGCTTCGGTATTGAGACGAAACGTAATGGGGCCACACGAGTTTTCGATCCGATCAGGGCACATTCAACGCGATCACCTTCTTCGAATCTGAAATATGCAACAGCAGCGAAACCGTTTTCCGATGCGTCGACGAATACATGGAGTTGAATTACCGTCGTGTCGCTGGCTGAAGTAATCGTTCGGTAGAATCTTGGAACATTCACACACTCGACCAGCGGTAACACGTCAAGCCACGTGTGCCACTTCTTCCATTGCTCTTCCCTTATGGGTTCGTCCCAGGCTATACCTGAACGCCATATTTCCTGGAGTAGGGTTTTTAGATACATCAGAAAGTTTCCGATCAACCCTAGCGGATCATAAACCATCATAAGCGTTCTTAGTACCTGCCTTTTCGTTGGAATTGCCTTTCCCGAGAGTGCTCTGTGAATCCTCGGAGATACCTTAAACGTAAACGAATCCGTAGTTGTGCACCACCACATGCCTAAGATTTTCTCCGTCGCTGGTTCGTTCGATATTCAAACTCTTCTCCGTGTCTAGTCTGGCATCCAGTGCTTCGATTACGTGCTGTGAGTTCGACAGCCAGTGTCGAATCTCAAACCCAGCCTGAGCGTGGATGAAGCGTACGTCCTTAACTAGTTTGATCGTTTCCTGCTCTGATTCCACACTGGATAGCATGTCGTCCACGTAGTGCTCGTCAACAATGGCTTCGACCGCTCTGAGGAACTGGGCGAACAAGTAGCGCCAAAGGTCATTACTTTCATGATAAATACGTCGGAATCGCGGCTTGAATCACCGTCGCGCCAAAGAAATCTTTGACATTGTTGGTCTGTTTCGTTGACCATCACTTGATGGAACATTTCTCTGATGGCCCCTGTTATGGCAACACGGAATTCTCGGAACTTATGCAGGACTGTCAGTAAAGAGGTTAACTGGTCTGGACCGGCCAAAAGAAGAGAGTTCATTGATATCCCGGCGACGGAGGCAGCCGGTTCCAAAACTATCCGGAGTTTGTGTAGCTTGTTTGGATTCTGAACAGGAAATATCGGTAGGTACCAGCATCGTTGAGGCTTTGCGGCAGCTTCCAGAGGAGTAAGCCTCCTGATATGACCCTTTGCTCATATTCCTGGATGTGCCTCTTCAATGATTCAAGTAGATTTTGGTCTTTCTGCATTCGTTTCTCTAGACAAACCAGTCGCTTGAGCGCCATCGTTCTGCTCTCCGGTAGTTTTACGTTGTCGTATTTCCATAAAGCCCTGTCTCGTATCTGTCGCTTTTTACCTGAGTGAGTGATGTCAGCAATTTGTTAGCTTTTTCTCCATCCTTGGATAGCGTTAGCTTAGTCGCATCTGCTACACCCATACTGTCAAGCGAAAAATATTCCTTGAGGGACATTTGTAGATTCGCGTCCGCTTCTTTGCTACATGGACAGATGTAGAAGCTATGGTGTGCCGCATTTTCCGGTGCCGACAAACTAGATCTAAATGAGCACGACCCATACACAAGCCAACCAAGACGTTTTTTAGTCGCAGTGGGTTCATCTACATCTCCTTCGTGACTATCAATGGCATGGCCCAAGCGGCACTTATCAATCCCTATCAGGATCCTGGGAGAAACGTTGCTATATGACTCAATCTTCAGCCCTTGCAAATGACTATACCGACGAGCCATTTCATCAAACGACACAGATTGGCGTGGTAATGCGAGATGGCCAACAGTATGTACCCAAGTAACCAATAAGCATGCTGAATGCGTCTTAACGGCTACTTGATAAGCTTTTGGCAAAATATACGGCTACATTACTGCTGTGCTATGAAAATGCTTTTTTACTACTGTTGTGCACTCAGAATGCTGCTTACTGGCAAGAAGTTTTTAAACAGTTTTTCAAATGCTGATTAACAACAGTTATGCATAACGAATGCCAGCATACTGCAAGAAGCATCCGGAATGCAAGTTTTACGCTACTTTACTGCATACACTAATGCTTGTTGGTTACCTGGGTACTTTAGGTAGAAGATGTTTTGCTCTCGCTATTGATTCCTGAGATTTCCAACGAAAGTTTCACTGAATCCTTCTCCCCGCGAAGCTGGTTCGATGTCCAGTTGAGACATAAAGATTGTGGTTCACCTTCCATACGTAGCTCTTTCAAGAGGCTATGCTCGATCAACGTTGCTGAGGACCCGTCATCCAAGAAGGCATACGTTCTCACCGACGTGCCATGACCGTGAATAATTACAGGAACATAACGGAATAAGACTCTTCCAACGCTACCAATATGTGTATTCTGAGTAATAGTTGCCTGTCTATCGGAATATTGTGTCTGCGCTATCATAGGTTGATATCTGGTATCGTTATGCAGTAATTCGTTGTGCATATAGGAGCACCCGTTTCTGCCACACGATTTTTTCACCTCATACGTTCCGAAATGCTTTTTTAAATGACAAAGCTTTTGTTGCTTCAAAGTCATCAATCGTCCGTCGTAAGAGCCAGAAATTTCTTGCAAGTGGCAGGACTGCTATATACTCCACGACAAACGACGCATTCCTTGATGGCTGGTTCTGAGACCATCGTGTTAGATGATGTTGGTACGCTATCGCCATCGACGTGCACGTGCACATCTTCTCTGCGAATACGTTTTTCCGTCTTCATTCCATAAGTAGGGACAGTAGGTGGTATGGTTACAATGCACGCTGCTTCTACTAACGTTCCAAGCCAGTCACTGAAGTCGGAGAGTGTCCCAGCACTCATCTGCTGCCGATGCATAGCCCAAGTGAGCTTAACGGTGGGCGGTAACCCTTCAATCAAATGCAGAAGGGCTACGTTACACAGATGCTCTTGTAACCCACACGCCTTTATCGTAGCACACGTGTTCTAAACAGCAACACCGAAATCTATAAGCGTGTTGAGTTTTTCGGCTTTTGGAGGGGGCATATCCCGGATGCGACATATCAAGGAGTGTACTATAATTTCCGGACGGCCAAATAACGTACGCAATGTATTTATAACAACTCTCAATCCAGATGGATATAGCAGCCGGCTACGAACAGCCTCCAATGCCTTCCCCTTTAGGCTGCGTTGCAATCGAAGGAAATTCTCTTCCTCTCGAAAACCACACATTCTTGTGGAGTTCTCGTAGCTTGCAATAAACAGGGGCCATTCTTCCGGGTCCCCTGCGAAAAACGGTAAATCTTTAGCAATCGCTTGACTTCGGCTCAGCTCAAACGGTTCGTCGAACGAAGGAAAATGCTGCATTATGCGTAATGCGGTCGGTGGAATATATTCAGGCACATTTCCGTTCTGCGACGTTGCCTGACTACCGGGACCTGGTACAGAATTTCTCACACCGAAGTGCAGTTGTAGACGTTCCTCGAGATGCTTCCTCTCAAGCGCCTGTTTCTCCGCCAATACTGTTAGCTGTTGCTCAATTTGCTCCGTAATATTCAGGATGGTTGGGGCCGACATATTGTTCACATGTGGGATTACTGTACAGTTGGCATTTGGTGTGATTCGGCGCGTTTCCAGGGCTTGTAAACGTTGGTCGAACTCATGTTGCTATCTCAATAAAGACCTTTCTACTTCCAATTCCTTCTCTGGTATACGCTGCTCGTAGGAGTTTTGCTGCTCATCGAATTTTCGCTGAAGTCATTGATCTCCGCTAAACGTGCCTGGCTGACTAGTGACTCCTGCTGATCCATTGCTCCTGGTGCCAGAGGCGTAGAGAATCCGAATGCGCCCTGAGCTGCCTTTGCTTCAATGCATTTCGTACAGCTCCAGCCAACATACGCTATTCTCTCGTCGACGCCCACGCACTTGAAATGGTGCCATTGACTGCTTTCATCACAGCACGCCATGCGGCTGTTGTCCGGAGATTGGCAGATTCTACAACTCGTGCCGGAGGGGGGATCGATCACCTGAGAGAGACCTTTGCCTTTCGACATTCTAGCGACTTATTGCACAATCCGCTCGCGTATAAACGAAATTTTTAATTTGTTGCAGTTACAACTAAATCGACGGTTTCCGAATTTATAACTTTATTCCTGGCGCAGATGGTTAAAAATTACCTGCATTTGAATATAATTTTCATTAGGTTTACATAATAGTTCATTGTAGTTTTAGTTAATATAAGTTACTTACGTTTAGTGTCTGATTTAGCTTGTTATAAGCAACAATAGTAGCATGGGCAACTTTCTTTGCCGCACGTGGAAATTCTATAATTAGGTTATATTTCAACGACATGTAATTCATTTACCTTTTTTAGTTTTAGGGCCGATTTCTTCACCCTCGCTTACCGCTTAAGCCAGATTGAAACGTACTGGTGAACCTGGTTTAAAAGTTAAGCGAGGGTGAAGAAATCGGCCCTTAATCAATTAGCTTTAAGTAGTATTGGATTGCTAGATTTAAGTACAATTTAGGTTAAGCTATTTTAAGGAAGAAATTTAGCATGTAATTATAATTACTGTAGGCCTATCAGATCAAATCTCACCTTTAGTGTCTCGCGTCTATTCTGTGACAATTCATTTGCATGGTAAAGTTAAGCTTCTTATAATTAGGTAATTTATTGTTATAATGTTGGCACTGAACCAAATCATGGTCTGCTTCTCGAGCCAAAGTGATAGATGCAGGTTCGGCGCATGAGAGTCACGACAGTTTTTCTTATTTTTGTGTTTTGCTGCTGCTCTATCAGACATAAATTAAATTTTAGAAAAGTTTGTCAACTGTTTCATAAAATTTATCATTTTGGAGATGAACAATTGAACTGCAGTCTTCCAGTCTTCATTCAAGTTTGTTAAGAATATATACCTAATTTGTTACTGATACTTTTTGCATGTAGCAGTTGGGAAATTGGATTCTGAGATGATTATGACTTTCGTTCGTTTAGTTTTAAATAAAAATGCACTGAAAAAAATCAGTTTGGACAAGGAAAAGTTTCTTTTAAATAACTTTTTTTTTCCTTGGAAATTCCTAACTTGAATTTTTGATGGTACGTACACAGAAAAAAAATATTGGTAAAAGTAAGAGTGTTCCGCTCTTAGCAAAAAACAACCAACGCCAACTATTAGGTTGAAAGTAAAACTTTTAAATTAATCAAGAAAAATAATCAAAGTAAAAGTTTTCCTTTTAAGCAAATGAAGAATAGTACTTAAAACAAAAGTTTTATTTTTAAACTAAGAGTATGCGTTGGTTGTTTTTTGCTAAGAGTGAAAAACTCTTATTTTTACAAACATTTTTTTTTTTCTGTGTGTATGGAACATAATTACCGTTTTTTTATTAATCGACTTTAAATTCTTAAAATCGATATTTTTCAGTGTATAAGTCGATGAACAATTTTTGAATATTTTTATTCAAAAATTTGACTAATTCTGTGAAAATCACTCATACGACATTTTTTGGAAGTATTAACATTTTTAGACTATAGCCATTTGATAAAAAAAATGATAAAAAAATTTGACCCTTTCCAAAAGACAGTTTGGATCATTTTTGGAAAAACAAAGTATGCAGAATGGCTTTTTGTGACAAAGTTCTCATGTACAGAAAGTTTTATTAAAATCTGAGAGGGTGCTGACGACATTTGTTCGAGTTGGGGCGAAATTCGTCTATATTTATAAGAAAAGATTGTTATTACTTTTGACAAATAAAATTATTATCGTTAAAAAGGTAAAAATGACTAAATTGAACTGAAATTGTGCGGCAAAGTGAAACAAGTATTTATCAAGCATTTACAGTATACGTGGTCGATTAACTTTAACAGAAATAAGACAGAAACCACACTATAATTTAAAATTATTCAGAAAATTCATCATCATCAGCTTCATCAAACGTTACCAAACCACCCACGACATGGAAAAACGGTGCCTTTCATCAATATTGTGGATTCAAGATACAAAATATTGTCGGCATAAAATAAATCAACAAGACGCCATTTTCATTAATAAAAATAGCCACCTTGTTCGAAACATTTCGGCAGGGTGAAAAAGTGCGAAAAGAAGAAAGACGAAGGAAAAATAAGAAGCCGATTGTCACGTCTTGTCTTACTAGCAGAATTTTATTCATGCATCGATTGTATACTTTTCTATCTGCCTCTCGTTTCTTCTGCTGTAAATTTTATGCATTGTACATATTCGGTCTATTCACTCATTGAATGCTTACTAGCATTCAATGAGTGAATAGCATATTGGAAATAGAAAGTATGCGAACAATGCATATTTTTGTTTCTCAGTGTAGGTTACAATATAAAAAAGTTAAAAATTGGAATATCTGGCAACGCTAATCAGTAAAACCAGTACGAAAATTGAGCCCGAATTCCAGCAGAAGTCAGCTAGAATTCCAGCTAGTTTGACTGGGAGAGCGCTAATTTGGTCGAATTTTTTTTAGTGGGGGTTTATACAAAACTGTCAAACACGAAACAAAACAAACGAAATTTAAGTGAAAAGTTGGGGTCGGTGAAATGTAGTGATAAATTTGCATGCAATCTCACATCTTTTAAGGATTAGCGTAACGGAAATGAATTCCCAAATAAACATAAAAACTACCTGCCGTACATGCATGCAAAGTACGGAAGACGGAAGGCAAATTTTTGCAGATTTCGAAGATACCACAATCGCCAGCGTTCTAGCAGAGTGCACTGCCGTGCAGGTAAGTCAAAACATGCAATTCGTTTGGGGGAGAGTGAGTCTGAACGGGCATTATTCGAAGATAGGGAAACTTTTTAGTTTATTTTTGAGCAAGTTTTTCCAAACTTTATAATAATGTATAGGGATGAGGATAAATAGCCTTAGTGACATTGTCATGCATTTTTTTATATTTTAGATTATCAACGACGAATCACTTCCGAATCAAATATGCAACAAATGTTTCACTGAACTGTCAGGCTATGTTGAATTCATCAAACGGGCTAGAGAAACTGACAAACAACTAAGAAAGCTGCTCAAAAAACCTTTTGACAACGACAAAAGAGAACTATCGGTAGTACTAACAGACATACTCAAACAAGAGCAGCGAATCAAATCAGAAGAGGAGATATCAGATATTGATCACAACGAATCAGTCGCTGAAGATAGCGTACTACCGGCTAGCAAATCCTTCTACATGATGGTGGAGCTGAATTCTCCAAAGAAAGCCACACGTTCTAGGAAAATCGGTCGAAAGGCGAAACCAAAGCCTGAACCGGAACCGGACATACTCGATGAGATTGAGCAACGTACCTTCGCCAAAATTGAAATTCCTCCCGGTCATTCCGTTTGCTGTGGATGTTTTCAAAGTTTCGCGAGCATGGAAGACCTACTTCAGCACGGTTCAACGTCTCACAGTAAGAACCGTCCGATCAACACCATTAAGGAGCATGTGTGCAAAATTTGCTTCCGACGTTATTTGACCCAGCGGGCAATCACGGAACATCGGGATAAAATTCAGCAAATGGTAATTTATGAATGCAGCATCTGTCAGATGCGTTACACTCAGGCTAACAAGAGGAGATTGCATGCTCACAACCACGACAAGCAAGCGCAATTCCTGTCGGAAGAGGCAAAAGCGCAGCTCGGTAAAATATGCTGTGCGGTTACATGTAACGAATCATTCCCCACGGAAGAGCTACTGATTCAGCACGCTCGAACAGCGCACAAGTTCAACGCGATCGAAGCAAAGATGAATTTCAGCGAGGAACGTCCAATAGGCTGTGATATCTGTCACAAACATTTCTCGACCGAACAAGGTCTCGAGCAGCATCGCATCCGAAAGTATCTCCCCAGAAAGCATCAGTGTTCGATTTGTGGCGAAAAATTCCTCGCTCCTTCCGCAGTAGTCGAACACGAGCTGACTCATCGGAACGAAAAGGATGTCCAGTGTCAGGTTTGTCCGAAGCGGTTTTACACGGCGAAACAGTTAAGGGAACACATGAGGAAACATTTCGCCCCACCAAAGTTTGTGTGTTCTCTCTGCGGGAAGGCATTCAAACAAAGTAATACGCTGAACGCTCATATGCTGGCTCACGAAGGTAAGCTACCGTATGTGTGCGATGTGTGCAATAAAGCTTTCCGGGTGAAAAACAAACTGCAGTATCACATGCGGACGCACACCGGGGAGAGACCGTACCCGTGCAGGTGAGTGTTCGTAGATTCGGGTTGGGTATTTGATTTAAATCAGGATTTTTTTTTGTGTTACAGATATTGCGAGGCAGCGTTCGCTGAATCTACTAATAGAATGAGGCATGAGTTAATTCATTTGAAAGAGAAAAATCTGCATCAAGAATGATGCGTCACAAAAGCATTTGTTACTATGAAACAATTATATTGAGAAACGAAGCGAAGGGTTCATTATTTGTGTGAATTAATATCACTCGAATTGAAGTCGTAGTAGTCACGACTGTATGTTATAAGAGAAAATGTTGGCGTCAGCTGAGCACGCGTACTTGACTTATTGTCGATTTTAATTTTGTTTTATTAATGGTATAATTTGTTTAAGATTAAAAAAGTAGTTGTTTTGTTTAAAAAAAAGACCCGCATTGTTTCGCATATATTTCGGTATACATGTAATTCCAGATTAAATTTCATCACCTGGAGAACTGTATTTTAACGAATTGGTTTTTTGTTCGTTCCTACAAAGTCTCCCTTGTAGAATTAGATCCAACAGCATGGTTCTCTGTTGCGAAAGAAATAGTTGAAGTGGATAAGGGTTAGATCATCTCCTGCTGCAGCGCTTTACGTGCGAGTTTCGCGTTTACGTTCCTTCGCGAGACGTTGAGATTGAGGTTGTTATCGTCAGTATCGTAGCCGAACAATTTGAGTGCTCCGAATCATGACCGTTACTCTTGGGTCGCCATTTTCCAGGTGACGAACGCCCGCCGGAGGCATGCCGAAATCGTCGACGACCTTTTCCAGGGATGCATAACTTTAGCTGGTGTCTCTTAAAGCATTTGCCTGCACTCAACATTTGGCTCGGCCGCATTTGAAAGTAAATAAGAAGCAATGCCACGACCACTAAGAATCTTTTCGGGCTGAGACTCCAACATATGACGAGTGACATATATTTTTATTTCCTTATTATACATCATATTATCATGATTTAATCTGTTCCACAATATTCCGCCACGTTACTCGGTCAGTTGCTGCTTGTCTTCAACCTCTCAGGTGGCCGATACTCGCCAGGTTCTGCTCCACTTGGTCCAGTCACCGGGAACGCAGCGCTCCTCTCCGTCTTGTACCTGCCGGGTTGGAGGTGAAAACCAACTTGGTGGGGTTGTTGTCCGGCATCGTCACAACATGCCCCGCCCACCGTACCCTTCCAGCTTGAGCTACTTTCCGGATACTTGGCTCACCATAGAGTCGTGCAAGCTCGTGGTTCATCCTTCTCCTGCACACCACCGAAGATCGTTCTCAGCACCCTTCTTTCGAAGACTTCGAATGCTTGCAGATCCTCCTAGGGCATTGGCCACGTTTCGTGCCCGTAGAGAACCACCGGTCTAATCAGTGTGTTGTACATGGCGCATTTCGTGCTGTGGTGAAGCTTCCTGGATCTCAAAGTTTTTTGGAGCCCATAGTAAGCACGACGTACAGAGATAATACGCCTTCTGATCTCCCGGCTGGTGTTATTGTTCGCAGTCACCAATGAGCCTAGATAGATGAACTCGTCAACCACCTCGAACTCGTCGCCGTCGATCGTAATACTACTGCCCAAGCGTTCCCTATCGCGATCGGTTCCGCCAGCCAGAATGTACTTCGTCTTTGTGGTAGCTGAATGGTGACGCGTGTTACCTGATTGCTTGCCCAAGTGAGACTGTTAACTCGACCACCGCGAGTGTGCCTGACCTACTGACACGCTTATATGTATGCGTGTGTTCATAAACCGTAATAAGATTAATAGAGTCTTCGACCAGATATTATTTATAATTGGTGCATCTACCACATCTTTCGGCATTTTGTTTTAAGGATTAAATTATATTTTGGAAAATATTGTATGTATAAACTTTATATAAGCAAGAACAGGATATACTTATCTTGATGGGCTAAACCTATTCAGCGGCTGAATACGGCGACCGGATCGACGAATCGGGGGCGATGTTTCTTGAGTCTCTGCATCGGATTCATTCCCTCGCGGGGATGATGAGTTGTCTATCTCAGCTTGATCCGCTGGTTGGTCTATTATTTCAGCTGGAAGACTACTGGCATCTTCTTCGGTTGCGTCACTGAGTACCGATGGTAGCTTTTTTAAATGCGAATTATTTCGATCATACGTCCGTCCTGTGGCATTCGATTTCACTGTTACATTCGTGCCATTCCTATGCAACACAGTGAACTTCTCGTTTAGGAAGTTGGTTGCGAGTTTGTTTGTAGGCATTAGATTCCTCATCAGCACTGTATCACCAACTGTTATGCTACCTGGCCTAGCTCTTCTTCTAGCATCTTCCCGCTCCTTTTGCAGCATCTTTTTCTCCAAATCCTGATCTCTGAAATCTGTGCAGGGAGGAATAGTTTCGATGTCATCGATCTGAGGTATTTTAGAGCGCAATCTTCTACTTTGTAACAGCTCATTGGGGGCTTTACTGGTCACGGTATGGGGTGTATTATTATACAACTCCAGATAGTCATCGAGCTCTCTTTTCCAATCGTTGTACAGGGAGTGAGCAATTTTCATCCTCTTTAGAAGCGATCGATTTTGTCGTTCTACTTCCCCATTAGCTTGGGGCCAATAGGGTGAGGTGTGATTAAGATGTACTCCTTGATTTTTACAAAACTTCTCAAATTCCGTGGATATGAACTGCTTTGCGTTGTCAAGTGTGATTGTTCTGGGCGGACCCCACAATCGAAAAATTCTCTTTAGCCGCTTAATGGTTTCTTGCGCGGTGATACGTTGCATGATTTCCAGTGCCATGTACCGACTATAGTAATCTATGACGACTAAAACGTACTCGCCCGTGAACATGGGACCAAGAAAATCCATTGCAATATCAATCCACGGTTTCTCTGGAAGCAAATGGCGTATCATTGGTTCCGGTGGATCTGAAGTTTGAACCAATTGACATCCTTCACAAGTTTCACATGTTCTTACCGCATCCAAATCAATGCCAGGCCACCAACATCTTTCACGCAGTCGTCTTTTCATTATAGATTGGCCGGGATGGCCTTCATGAGCGAGTTGACACATTCTGGTACGCAGCGAACTTGGTATGACAAGTTTCGTTCCGCGCATAACAAGGTTATTTGCATACGAAAGGTCGAGACGAAAGGCGAAATACTGTTTCAGATCGTCACGATTCCATTTATCATGTATAATATAGGCGATAAGTTTTTGTAGTTCCAGGTCCGATGCTGTAGCTGTTATGACTTCCGAGATGTCAATAGCAGCACATTCTTGGACAGCCCTATATGATGTTTTCAGTATATGAGTCAAATTCTAACTGAGTAGAATTGTTAATCAGACCTGATAGTGATTCTACAACAGTACGTCCTACAATGTATTTTTTTCGTAACATATTTACCTTGAATTTGAAGGCTTGGATTCGCAGCATCCATCGCTCGATCCTAGCAGTAGGTCTAGAAGTAGCGATAAACAACGTTTCTAACGGCCGGTGATCCGTTTCAGGCTCGAAAATTATTCCCAACAAATAAATTTTGAATCTCTCCACCGCCCAAACTATACCGAGGGCTTCCTTTTCAATAGGTGGCTAAGTCTGCTCGATATTGGAAAGACTTTTCGAAGCATAACTGATGATTCGTGGCAGGTTGGCTTTAAACTGTATCAGTACAGCTCCTAATCCTACACCAGAAGCATCCGTCACCACCAAGGTACGGTCCTTCGGGTCGTAATAGCCCAAGTTATCAACGGATCCCATAAGTGTCTTAATTCGATCAAAAGATACTTCCATCCGAATGAAGTATCTTGTTTTATTAAGAGTCTTAGTGGATAGTTCAATGTGGCCAAATTCGGAATGAATCTGGAGACATAAGTGACTAGTCCCAAAAAACTTCTTAGCTCCTCTTTGGTACGTGGAGGTCTGCATTCTTTAATTGATCTAACCTTTTCGTCACTAGGTGATACCCCTTGTGCGGAGAGTTTGTGGCCCACGAATACAATTTCTTGCTGTTTGAATTTACATTTATGGTCGTTCAAAAAAAATGCCATATTGATTCAATACGTTTAAAGTAAGTTTAACTGCAGTGTCATGGTCGCTTTCATTCTCACCAAAGATCAATATATCGTCAATAAATACAACGATATTCTCGCATCCTGTCAAGATACTTTCCATTAGGTTCTGAAAAAGTTCAGGAGCGCAGTTCACTCCGAATAGCAATCTCTTATAGCGAAAGAGTCCCCAATTTGTTATGAAAGTAGTTACGTCACGACAGTCTTCCGTAAGCTCCACTTGATGGAATGCTTGTTTGATGTCTAGTGTTGTAAACAGTGCGGCATTTCGAAACCTTGAGACGAGATCATCGAATATTGGTAAGGGGTGGTTAAGTCTTTGGATCGCTTGATTTGCCCTCCGCATATCTATGCATAACCTCAATTTGCCATTTTCTTTTAGAATTGGCACCAAAGGAGAAACCCAAGAGGTTGGTTTGATTACTTTTTCAATAATACCCAACTCGAGAAGCTCATCTATCTTCTGCTTAACCTTTTCTAATAACGGAATTGGGCAACGTCGCAAGGGTTGTATAATGGGCGGTACACTTCTATCAACGGGCAGACTCAATTCGATTCCCTTCATCTTTGGAAAGGTTTTGTTTGTATTATCGATTCGTCTAACCGAATTTGGATGACTGCTAGGTAGTCCAATTCTTAGCACTCCTAATTTTTGTGTGGTTATTTTTCCGAGGAGAGGTTTTTGTCCTTTTTCAATGACAAAAAACGACGTTTTTGTTTTCAAAAGCTTTCCATTATCGTCCACTTCTAAGTCGGCGTCAAAAACAGTTATCAGTTTCAAGGGAACTCGTCCGTATGCTAAGAATCTTTTATCTTGATCGAATCGTTCGTTGGATATCTTTACATCCCTTAACTACATCAATTCCCACGTAGTATCATCGATTAAATTATGCTTCGACCCAGAGTCGATTAACATCACAATGGGCACTCCCCCTATGCAACATGATAATAGTTCGTCATCTTCTCCACCCACATTATAAACAGAAAAATCTTCCAAACAAAAATGATTTTACTTACCGAGCTATCAGATGGTTTTGTGTGACATACTGACCGGAAATGACCTACTTTTCCGCAACGTAAACAGCTTTTATTCACAGCAGGACAGTGATCTCCGCCTCGATGCAGATTAAACCCACACCACAAGCATCGCACACCTTTCCCAATGGGTTGGCTGGAATCATCCTACACCTTGTTGAATGAACTGCTTGAACCTTTATGTGTCATCTTTGATGATTGGTATCGCACAGACTGATATGCATTGCCTTTTTTGGTGGTTCCATCCAGAGTCAATGTTTCTTTCTCCAACAATTTTTGTCTCAGATCCTCTGGAGTGTACTGAATGATCTTGTCTATTATTGCGAGATGCCGACTTTCAGTTTCCGTTTTTCCAAACGAGCATTTCTCTGCCTTCAATTGAACTCTAAGAGCAAATTTTTCAATTGGCTCGTCTTCCTCTGGAGCCATTGACCAAAAAAGAAATCGCTCAAAACTGTCATGATGTTTGGGTGCAAATAGCTGTGTCAGACGATCCTTTGACACTAAATAAGGATTCAACCAGGCTTCATCTTCGATTTCAGGGAGTGCATAGAATGCACGTTGCAATTCTAACCCTCCCATTGCTAGGAGCTGCATTTTTCTACCGTTGCCGTTCACCCCATTTGCAGCAGCCATGACACTCTCGAACCATCTGATCCATGAGTTCCACGCATTACGTACTTCAGAGGGAGGAAGATGCTTGTATTTAAAGTGCGGCAAATTATATGATGCCGGGCTAAAGAAAGCCACATTTTGGATCACTGTCGAATTTGGCGGGTTCTCACTTCCCACATCGTTATGCTCCGCGTTCATCATTATTACAACTTCGTAAATATTTACGCGAATTGACACTTAATATGTAACGCAATATTAAAAAAAAACAGTCCCAACGATATCGGTTAACACTTATCCTGAAACAAAATACAAAAAAAATAGCGCTTTTCCTAAAACGTTTTCTTTTATCACTGCTGGCCGGAATCAAATATGCAACTTTGTTGGTAGTACCATTTCACACTTTATAATGGGAATATTGGGACACCACCGTAATCAAATCGGCATTTGTTTTATACATTTATTTTCACCGGCCGGAATTAAATCGGCAAACTTGCTGGCAGTGCACTATCAGTGGCAACCTTCAGTTTCTTTCCGTAATTAAATCGGTATAGGTTTCACAAACTCATTTTCAGCCGCCTTAATTACATCGGCGAGTACATCAGCATTTTACGCTTTTCATCCATTCACTAACAAATCTGAACTTGCTTTTTCCGTAATTGAATCGGACTACATTATCGAACTGCAATTGCCATAATTTAATTAGCTTCAATAATTTAACTTTACTTCATAAATGCTATACTCCGTTTTATTCGTGCCGGAATCAAATCGGCAACACTTTTGTTTACATAGCCTTACACATAGAAATAGATTCTTCAACCGTTATGAAAAACGGTACCTGCGCCATAATTCACGAGAGTCACTCACACTACGATGGGCAACTGTAATCTGTTGCACCATCAGCAACTCAAAATCTTGAGCGTTTTTTCAAAACGTCATATCTGCAATCTTTGTTTACTTTCTCTTCTGTTAATAATTCGGTCATTTTAACATTTATCCCTCAACTCTTTGCATAATATGCTAGTTAAAACCACCGTCTTTCGATCTGTACTGTAAAATAAGTGAAGTGTTATAGTGACGCCGTAAAAATCGAAAGAGAAAGTAAACAAAGAGAGTAACTCATTGCAGATATGACGTTTTGAAAAAACGCTCAAGAAATGTGCTTTTCAATTTCGAGCTTTTAGTGTTTCACACACACAAATTTGCACTGACTTCGTTCTTTTTTTCCAAGATGGACTCTATGACCTTCGCTTAGAGTCTTTCACTGAGCCCGCATACACAAATTCTTCGTAAATTTAATCTCACTTCTAAATTTATCTTTCTCTTCCATTATTAGTTTTTTTTTCTTTTTTTTCCATTGAATATTGAACACGTGATTCTTCGGGCCAGTAAAATAAATTTGCACTTGCCGCGTCCAAAATGGCTGTGCGTAGCAATAGTACAGTCTACACAGCACTCAAAACACTCAGGTAGGTTTCAATTATGCCGGTGAAAATAACTCGATGCGTCCAAAATGCCTTCCTATGATGGCCAACGTTTTTTTTCTATTTAAAACCACTTGTTTTCACTCAGGAGCCAAACTAAATGCACACAAAATAATTTTTCTCCTCGTCGCCACGGTTTGTGGTAGCTGAATGGTGACGCGTGTTACCTGATTGCTTGCCCAAGTGAGACTGTTCATTCGACCACCGCGAGTGTGCCTGACCTACTGACACGCTTATATGTATGCGTGTGTTCATAAACCGTAATAAGATTAATAGAGTCTTCGACCAGATATTATTTATAATTGGTGCATCTACCACAGTCTTAGACACATTTATCTTTAGTCCTACTCGTGCAGCTTCGCGGTTCAGTCGGGTATACCGATCTGCTACCATCTTCTTGTTTCTACCGATTATGTCCACGTTGTCAGCGAAGCACACGAACTGTCCGGACCTCGTAAAAATCGTGCCCCGCATGTTGAACCCCGCTCTTCGCATTACACCTTCCAGCGCTAAATTGAACAGCAGGCAGGACAACCCATCGCCTTGTCTTAGTCACCTGCGTGTTTCAAACGGACCCGAGAGGCCGCCCGAAATTTTGACACACCACCTTACACCGTCCATCGTAGCCTTAATCAGTCTTGTCAGCTTCCCAGGGAAGCCGTTCTCGTCCATCATTTTCCATAGCTCTACACGGTGTCATATGCGACTTTAAAGTCGATGAACAGGTGATGTGTCGGCGTTTTTGAAGGATTTTCCGTATAGTAAAGATTTGATCGTTTGTTGATCTGCCGGTGATGAAACCGTCCTGATAACTCCCGACACATCCATTTACCAGCGGTGATAGGCGCCGGAACAGAATCTGGGATAGCACTTTGTAAGCGGCATTTGCCACTGTGATCGCTCTGTAGTTTTCACAGTCCTTCCTTTCACTCCTCCGGTAGCTGTTCCCTGTCCCAGATTCTTTCGTTTATTCGGAGCATGCCTTCCGTCAGTTTCTCCGGACCCACCTTGAACAGTTCCGCTCCTGGACCATCCTTACCAGCTGCCTTGTTGTTCTTGAGCTGTTGAATAGCCTCGTTAACCTCATTCATAGCGGGCGCCGGTACATCCCTGTCGGCTGCGACACTGACATAATCGTCCTCCTCGAACGCCCGATTGTCGGGCCTGCGCACCATTCAGATGTTCATTGTAGTACTGCCTCCACCTTTCGACCACCTCACGTTCGTCCGTCAAGATGCCATCTTCCTTGTCTCTACACATTTCGGCCCGCGGCACAAAACCGTTGCGAGTCATTCAACTTCTTGAAGAACGCCCGCGTTTCCTGGGAGCGATACAGCAGCTCCATCTCCTCCCTCTCTCAGACTCTTCCAGGCGGCACTTTTTGTCCTGAAAAAGACTAGTCTGCTGTTTTCGCTTCCGTCGATATGACTCCACGTTCTCACGAGTGGCTTGAAGCACTGCCCGTGCTGCATTCTTCTCATTCAATATCTCTTAGCACTCGCCATCGAACCAATCGTTCCGTAGACTCCTCTGTACGTATCCCAGGACGCTGTCCGCAGTGCTGCTTATGACTGCTTTAGTCCTGGTCCAGCAGTCCTCAAAGGGGGCATCGATGAGCTCCTGCTCCGGTGGCAGCGCTGATTCAAGATGCTGCGCGTACGTTGTCGCGACGCTGGTTTCCCTCAGTCGGTCCAGGTTATACCGCGGCGGGCGCCGGTATCTTACACTGTTCACTACGGATAGGTTTAGACGCAGTTTAACCAACACCAGATAGTGGTCCGAGTCGATGTTAGCGTCACGATAGGTCCTTACGGTGGTAATGTCCAAGTGCTGGAAGAAGGTGCTCCTTATGGCTATGTTCTTGGAGGTGGCGAAATCGATTAATCTTAGGCCGTTCTCGTTCGTCTGCTGGTGGGCGCTGAACCTTCCAATTACCGGTCTGTATTCCACCTCCTGGCCAACCTGAGCATTAAGGTCGCCGATGACATCATGTCTTGGGCAGCGATCGTATTCACGCTTCAGCTGCGCGTAAAATTCGTCCTTGTCGTCATCACTACTTCCGAGGTGGGGACTATGCACGTTAATTATGCTGACGTTGAAAAACCGGCCCTTGATCCTCAACCTGCACATTCTGTCGCTGACCGGCCACCATCCGATCACATGCTTTTGCATCTCCCCCACCACCATAAAAGCAGTTCCCAGTTCGTGTGTATTGCCGCAGCTCTGGTAGATGGTGTGGTTCCCGCGAAAGACCCGCGTCGTAGACCCCTTCCAACATACCTCCTGAAGCGCCACAATGTCGAACTTGCGGTCTTTCACTATATCACAAGTATTTGAGTGCTCCCGATAAAGTTAAGCGAGCTGCAGTTCCATGTCCCAAGTTTCCAGTCTCTTATCCGTTTCCGTTTTGCCAATTTTGTCCATCCGAAATTTCTTGTTGAACTTCCTGAGCATGCTATTTTTATGGGCGGCTAGCTAGGCCTGCGCCAACCTTGCAGTAACGGGAAGAGAGAGATTTGGGCTAAGCGCTTATTTAAAGGCGGCACTGGCTCGCCTTGTCAGGGCTGCTTTAGAGCATGTGGTATTTAGGCCTAGAACGTGTAGGGCCCACTACCTCGTCCTACCACACCCGCCGTTAGCCCCCGCTACATGGTTCGGGTCGCAAATCACAGCTAGTTTCTATCGCGACTAAGCATTATCCACCACCTATGACCCGCCCGGTTGCTTGCAGCTCAGCTTCCCACATAGCGTTCCTCCACCACCACGGGGTTCGGGACGAGTGACATTTCCTCTACAAATTACAAATCCTTTAAACCAATGTCGGATAGGGACTAAGTACGATTTTATTAAGCTCTCGAGCATCTAGTCTATCGCGTTTCCAGTTGCTTCATTTGGTTTCGTTTGTGTATTTTTTCGTGCTCCAACATAAAGCGCCTTGTGATGAATCCTGCACTGCAATGCACGCATTTGTATGGTTTCTCACCTGAAGTTCAATTGTATTAAAATCAATTATACATTGCGAAGTTTGTGGCAAAACACTTACCCGTGTGAGACAGTTCATGTCTCATGCGGTTCGAAAAATCTGCAAATGATTTGTCACAGTGCCTAAAAATCATTTCCCAAAAGGTTACTGTAATTCCCTATTTAAAAATTCGAATCCTAATCTTACCTACAAGGGTAAGGCCGTTCTCCGGTGTGCGTCCGCATGTGATATAGCATCTTGGCTTTGACACGGAAACGTTTCTCACACATTTCACACTTGAACGGGAGCTGTCCGGGCTCATGAATGATCATGTGCGACTGCATCGCTCGTTTCCGTTTGAAGGACACACCGCAGACGGAACACATAAACGGTTTTTCGTTGGTATGTTTTACCTGATGCCTTTTAAGACCTAAAAATCGATAACTTATTAAAACTGAATCAAAAAAAGATCCAAAACTAACTTTGCTTGTCACCAAATCCCTTGGAACAAATCCCACACTGGAACGGTTTCTCCTTGGTATGACTACGCTCGTGAATCGTCAACGAAGACAAGCTGGGAAACTTTGCCCCACACAGAGTACAAATATTTTTCGAAGGCATGTACTTGAACCTCAGATGCCTTTTCAAGCATTCATCATCTTTAAATCGCTTAAAACAGACAAGACACTCAATTGGTTTCCCTTCGTTGTACGCCAGTGTAGCTTCCACTTTGTTCGCTTTGTGTACGGAGTGAGCATGAGCTTGCAGTTGCTCGTCAGTTTCGAAAAATTCCATGCAACCTAGGGCACAGCACAATCTACCATGCTTTTCCATCAGTTCCTCCAGGGTTGGTGGGTTTTTCTCCGGTTTCAGGGGACACTTTTTGAAATGAGTTCGAGCATGCTGAAGTCGTCGATGCTGATCCAACACTCTAACACCACACTTTCTACACTGATAAACCTTGGTCACCTTTTCCATCCTTCGCCTATGCGCTCGAATAGCAGTGTCCGAAGAGTACCTTCGATTGCAATGTTGGCATGAAAACTTTTTATTTGAATTCTGTTGATTAATCGTATGAGCTTCTTTGGCATGTGTTTTCAATACTTTCATGTCGTCAAACTGGATCAAACATGAGCAGCATAGAAGCTGTTCTTTATCGATATAAACAATTTGATATGTTTCAATTTCTACCTCGTCCGAATGTTCATCGTTGCTTGCCGTATCTTCGATATCAATAGCTAGAATGTCATTTCCTTCCAAATGCTGACCATTTGTCTCATCATGCTCAAAATCGCTATTGTTTACCGATAAAGATGTTGGTTCTTCAACGTATACCTCCGATTTATTGGTTGTTTCACTTCCCGCAGCAGATTCGAAATGGTTATCATTCAATTTTACATCGCTCTCAGCTTCCTGTTTAATTTCGCTTCTGAATAACTTTCGTAGCGATCGATCCGAGTTTCTGGCTTTCCTAATAAATCTAACAATTTGTTTCAGTTCCATCATGCACGCCTTGCAAATGTGTTCGGGAAGACCATCATTTTCAGTGACCTACGAAAACAGCTTGTTAGGTTATTTTAGATGAATTACCGTTAACTTTCCTAAAAAAATGTGAACATAACGCAAATCATTCCGTATGACCCCATGCTCCCCACGGGTTTGTTTACCTTTACAGTGGTGCACTCCAGGATGATGTTAGCGATGAAAACATTCTCAAACTGCGTGAATACCGAAATCACATCGGTGCTGTTTTCCATACAGATCCGGCAAATGTTGGAACTCGATGAGTTTATTTCAGTCATAATCGATATCCGTCACCAAATTACTTATTAAATCAAATTTTAACCGATTACTTCCATGGTCCGCGGACAATCTTGTATGTTGTTGGTGTTCCAAAGACTGACAGCTGACAACGACAGGGAATGTTCAGTTCCATACACACTATTATTAATGATCAACACTGAACCTAAAAATCACGTATAATTCTCGACAAACATATAATTAAGGCCTAAAAGCCAACTGTCAAAATCCAAAGAGAATAGGAAAAGAGACGAATAGTGTGAAGCCAAAAATACCTTATTGAGCAAACCAATCGTGCAATGTAAATAAACATTACTCATGCTTGAGTTGGAGGAGATAAGTATTGTAAATCTATCAAAAAAAAATTTGAATTTACGTCAGAATTTAGTGCAATCGTGATTGTAAGGTGCATTCTAGAGTCTATGTATGAGTAAAAACAAGTTTTAGAATTATTTCATCTCTTTGTTTCGAAATGCACATCGTTTGATAAACAAATCCAACGATCGACAAAAGGTTTGTTTTCAAAATATAATAGGAGTCATTTAAAGTGCTGCCTTTGGAAACGGTTGCCAAATTCTAGTGTTGAAATCATCGTAAAGGGAGTGTTGCCGTTTTGACTGATTTTCACTCTGCGTCTCTTTCACTATTCTCTTTGTCAAAATCCACTTTGAATGGAAATTCCGGACAAACCGTTACTAGCCCGAATAGAAATGTACAGTAACAAAACCATGATTTTCACTGTGACAGTACAGTAATTTTACAATAATTTACAGTAAGTTTAAGTGTTATGCTACAATACAAAAACATTAAACTTTAACGTTTTTACAATAAATTTCAATGTAAAATAGACTTTTACAGTGAAAAAGGGGGGTGGTTATGTATCTTAACATTAAAAAAATCAATTTTTCTCCATACATTTTTTTCTCGGAAACAGTTAAATGTAATGTGAATGCACTGTATCAGTTTTTTGCTGAACTGTGAAATTTATTGTTACATGAAATTTTATTGCAAATCTACTGTGAGAACTTGGCATCGAACAATGTTGAAACAGTAATAACTATAATATTTATTGTTTTATGATTGTTTGTAGGGTAAATGCTATTGTAAAATTCTATCCGGGAGTCGAACACAGTTCATAACAGTTTATGAAAGAGAAAACTTTACTCTTTCGTTTACTACCAACATCTGTGATTGGCGTGTAACGGTTTGTCCGAAATTTCCATTCAAAGTGGATTTTGACAGTTGGCTTTTAGGCCGTAATCATACGTTTGTCGAGAATTTATCTGAAAACAATTATTTTCCATGCAGCTTTTCACATGATTTCTATGTGCAAATCACATAAATATTCGCGATATGGTTTTGATTACATTCATTGAACAATCACATACATTTTATATGAATTGCCATTTAAGGCTATTAAATAGCATGATATTTGAAAACAGCGAAACTCGCATTTGACCCAAACAGAGAAAACGGCGATGACATTTTTGAAGTTTGGTTTTAAATGTTATTTAAAAACCATACCGATTTTTACACCTATTATTCAGCCAAAATGCTCACCAAAAGTGCCTTTTCATTGAATAGAACGAACATTCGCGATCAAGACATTTAAAAGAGCGGATTGAAGCAAAATTAAAGTTACGATGTTATTAGTATCACGCTCACAGTTTCGTCGTTTTACTTTCGTTAGTTTTGGTATCTTTGCTGCACTTACGTTGTTTCATTTGTGTCAATTGTGTGACTAATCTTATAATTTTTCAATCAATTCTATGACTGAACTGTTCCGCCGAGGCAGTATCCCAACAAACATTTCGTAGTTTTTTAAACGTTTTAACAGTTGCTTTATTCAGCTCTAGCTGAACATTGGAGGTATACGTATAGATCATATATCATTTATGTCGTGAATTTCGGGAGTTAAATTTACGCCTTTTATCCGCGGGAAACTTGGACGAGTGAATGAAGAACGACTCTGAAATTCTTTCGCTCATCGGACAGTCCTACACACATACATGGGTAAGTCATAATACCGATCCCAACTTCGGGCGCCAGCAACCATTTCCTCTCATCTGAATATTGCTCTCGCTATGCCTACCGCGATTCTTATATGCACGCGCCGGTAGGAAGGCGAGCGTATGTATCATTTCCTCGAAAGCAACCTGCGGATATTTTCGTGCCCGTTCGTTTAATATGATTCTTTAACGCATACATACACTCGCTGGTACGAAAGCGAGCGGCGATGTATTCGAAACCTTGCACGTATTAGTCTCATTCGCTTCAGTCACATTCTCTGTTCTCAGAGAGAGATTTATTTATTCAAAGAATATGGTTACAGCACAAACACAAATATAGAGGAGAACTTCACCAAGCTTTAAGTTAAATATAATTGCACCAACCCTTAATGATTAATTTCGGTTTCACTCGTATATCTAGGCTTTATTCCCCACAGTTTATTCCACCCTTAAGCATCCGGGATTTGGAGAATTTATTCAGCTTGTCTGATTATAGCACATCAAAGAACAATTCTTCAGCATGTATACAGCCTGAAGAAAGACACAGTTTAGCTTCATCAATAAATCTTTTCGTTACCGCCGTTCAGATGAGAAAATTATCATAGAAAAATTATTAAAAAAGACATTTATTTCAAATTACACTCGCTATCAATCTCTTTGGAAGCCATATACTTTTATTAGTGTTACGTTACAATTAGAGAAAAATTGTATTACCTTGTTGGAAGTCATATCACGTACCTGGATTCGAACCAGCAACCTGTTGAATACTAAGCACTTACCTTACTGTCTGCACCAATCTTGCATACATCGAATGCTTAAGATTTCACCGATGTACCGAAAAATCTAGGCTGCTGAATAGAGTCTGTACAAAGACTACACTAGCCTTTTATAGATTTGAGTGAATCTAGTTGGCTTGGGTTCGAATCCCAACCTACGATAATTTTTTTATGCGATAATTTTTAGAACATTCGGAAATTTTAAATCAGACAATTTACTGATTTATAATCGGCGATTAATGGTTTGTTCGGAATTGGGTCATTTAATGAGAAAAAAAAATTATTACGTACATCGATAAAGCTGATTTTCGTGATTACAACAATGTTTTTCCAACTCAAGAAACGTGAAAATAAAATTTAAATTAAAAAAAAAAAGATGGGTGGGTAATGTCTGCGACATAACCGGAGAGATGTAGAATACATAAGGAACACGTTCTTCAAATATGTTGATACTCATTGGAATTTTCGGACAAAAGGTGATTTGGGCGAGGAATATTTCTAATTATTCTTTACAAAAATGATGGTGGTCCTGAAAAGGACCGGTTTTGTTGGCGTTGTTGGTCTTGGTGAGGGAGATGGCTAACGATGAAATTAATTGTTAGCATGAGGAAGTCGCGTAGTACTGGCCAATGGAAGAACAGATAATAATTGATTCCTGAAAATCAATTTTTCTTTATTCATGTAAATTATACATACTTACAAATCTAATAGAAGATTCCTGGTCATATTTCTGAATCATTAGTGCGAACATTGTGTAATTTGGTAAAGTACAATGAAAGTTACAAACTTTCCAAACTCGACCTTCTGTTCCTTCAGAAATATTAAAATGGGGTGTCTATATTAAACCGTTAGTCGTGGTCACAATAAAAAAAGATGGGTGGGTAATGTCTGTCACATAACCGGAGCGTCGTGATTTCAATTCGAGACGTTAATTTAAATCTAATAATATTCAACAGAATCACGTTTGAATGGGAAATTTTCAAATAATTCTCTATGGTAATAATGGTGGTTCTGAAAAGAACCTTTGGTATCGGCGTTGGTGTTGATGGTGATGCGCTGGATCGTTGGGTATATTTGGCATGATAGTTACGTGCCTGGCGAACTGTTTTGTAGCCTCGAACAAAACGACAAGACTGGCTTCTTCGGGTACCATTACGGCTGAAATTTATAAGCATAGCTCGACTTTGAAATCCTGCACAATCTCACGAATCAGACACTGGTAGGGCCATTTTGTTTGCTACTAGCACGGAGCTGCACAAAAAAATCATTTAATTCAGTTAGTTCACAGAGGCTGCCAAAAAGCTCGAATAGAAGCATGCGACTTCAACATTTCTCTTAAACACATGCAATTGAAGCAACACTGATCACTAGAGGGATGGTGAGGGAACACGCACATTCATTTTGGTAATTCTGATAATAACAGTAGAAAGGAATGGAAAAGCAGTGCACGAAACGAGCGAGAGGATAATTTAAATTTTTGTTCCGTGTGCAAGCTACTTCTTTCCACACAACGTATTATGTTGCTTGTTGAAAATTTGTTACACATCTTAAAATGAAAGTTTCAGTTTAACTAGAACACAATTGATTGGTCCTGAAAAGAACCGTTGCTTTTATAGTAATTTACGCCCACTCCCAGCGGACACTGTGAGCCAGTTTGATTTGTTTTACGAGAAAGTTACGTACTTGGCGCACTATTTTGTATCCTCAAACAAACCGACCAAGTAGGCATCACTGGCTTCATTACGCCTGAGTTTTGTAAGCGTAGCTCGACTTTGAAGTAATACACAACCTTACGAACCAGACGCTGGAATGTTATCCAGCGGATTAGTTGCTGCGTTGCCCTTTAGTTGGGGCGAAATACTGGCATGGCGACAGTTCCTGATCGGTAGTTAGTTGCGATGGGCTACCAGTAGCTGGGGCACTTTTGCGGACCGTCATCATCGCCAACTGCTTTCCTCCGGTGGACTGGCTGCTTGCTAGTGCTTGAACGAATACGAATGATGAGAAAAACCGACCGACCAATATTCATATATGAAAACACGAGAAAGCACTACTATCGCTCTCTCGCTCGTTTTCGTGCCATTCCTGTGCCTTTCCTTTCCGTTCGGCTACCAATACCAGCATAACCAAAACGAATATTCTGTCTTTCCATCGCCTTCAACCTAGTGGCCAGTGCTAGCAAACTTGCATGTTCAGTTTTTCAATAACAACATTCCAACAATATTTTCAAAGAATGTTGCAGATTTGAAAAGAAGGAAGGAAAAGATCTTCACAAATTTAAATTCTTTTGTCTTATTTGTTAGCGCTGATACTGGCCATATGATGGTGGGGGAACACCCACATTCGTTTTAGTTATGATGGTATTAGCAGCAGAAAGGAATGGAAAAGCAGTGCACGAAAACGAGCGAGAGAGGATAATTTAAATTCTCTTTCTTTCGTTCCACACCTCGTATTTCATATATAGCTTTCTGAAAATTATTTGTTATACACCATAAAATGTAAATTTCAGTTTAACTCTTATTAGAACACAATGAATTGGTCCTGTAAAGAACCGTTGTTTTATTGCGGGAGCATAATTCAGACGCACTCCCCGCGGACACGTTGAGCCAATTTAATGTATTTGGCCTGAAAGTTAAGCGCTTGGCGCACTATTTTGCATTCTCGAACAAACCGACCAAGTAGGCATCGTTGGCTTCTCGGGGCATCATTACGACTGAGCTTTGTAAGCGTAGCTCGACTTTGCAGTCCTGCACAATCTCACGACCCAGACGCTGGAACGATAGCCTACAGATTAGTTGCTCTGTTGCCCTTTAGTTGGGGCGAAATTCTTGCAGGGCGACAGTTCCTGATCGGGTTGCGATCAGTCACCAGTAGCTGGGGCACTTTTTCCGACCGTCGTCATCGCCAACTGCTTTCCTTCGGTGGACTGGCTGCTTGCTAGTGCTTGAACGAATACGAATGATGAGAAAAACCGACCGACAGATATTTATATAATCGCGCTAATATGCACTACAATCGCTTTCTCGCTCGTTCTCGTGCCGTGCATGAGCCTTTCCTTTCCGTCCGGCTTCTAATGGCCTAACCAAAGGAATATGCCGTCTTTCCCCCCACCAACTGCTCTCGTCAAGCAACCCAATACGAATAATCATAGGAACAAACATGTAGTGGACCTATATATAAACTTTTCATTATTTTATTGTTCGATTGGTCCACCATTGTGACGGCTCTGTGCGGGATGGGCTGAAAATTTTCACTTTTCCGGGTCGTTTTCGAATTTTTTTTCAAAACATAATTTTTTGTTATTAGTGCATGTTATACATTCTTCAAATTTTAATACAGCATAGAGGAACATATTTGCAACAAATTGGCCTAAAAACAAATCATTCTGTTAAGTATGATAAAAGTTATTAACGTTCAAAATCTGACGCGGCGCCGCAGCCGATATTTTGAAACGGGACCCCTATATTGAAAACTTAAATGTATTCTACATTAAAATAAATAACTTTTAAGTGTGCCTCACATACATCTTATGTGACTATCACATACCCCTAGCGTTATGTGTGAAACACATAACTATTACGGGAACATACGATGTGAAAAAATCAAACACATTCAACATGGCGTCAAGTAACAGCACGGCGGCGAATACATTGCTCTCGGACTTGGGCTTCCCGATCAGTTTATTAGAGGTTTTTGAACGTAAAATCATTTTAGTGAGATTTGTTTGGACAGTGAATTAAAACGAATGCCTAATATCACTGAAAAATATAATAGTAAAGAGAAGCAGAATGTTGTAATGAAAATGACATCCAACGAAATGCGCATTTTTGCGCATTATTTTACGTTCATCGCTGGGCCATATGTGCCACACGACGAGCCAGTTTGGAAATATTGCTCAACATTGATTAATTTGGTTGATTCCTGCATGCAAAGATCATTTGCAACAGAAGCTATTATTGAATTAAGAAATTTAATCGATACACACCATAGGTTATTTATTGAACTCTTCAGAAAGGATCTTAAGCCAAAGCATCACTTCTTGCTTCATTACTCTGGTCCAGTAGAAAAAATGATGTGTTTCCGATATAAGGCGAAACATAGAGGCTTTAAGCAATATGCGCATATCACGTCCTCACGGCAAAATATATGTTTCACTCTTTGCATTAAAGCTTTATTGCAATTCGCTCATGATGCATTAGGTAATTTTTTTTTATAGTGGAAAGCAAAGACAACTTTCAAACATCAGACCTTCGCTTTCGTAACTATTATACTAACCTGCAACAACCAATAAATATTAATACTGGATATAATATCATGTTTTCTAGTGAAACTCAGTATAGAGGAACCAGTTACAGAAACGGTTATTTTGTTACGATGTGTGTAAATAACACTATGAATTTATATGAAATATTGGAAATCATCAATCACAGCAATATTTTATATTTGGTTCTCCAATCCTGGATAGTAGGCGACTACAATGAACATTTTCTAGCATATGAAGCCATCAAGTGTATGTCAGTAGTAGACATTTTAAACATAAATCTATTTGATGGACCACCGATTACACTACACTGCATTCACAATAGGTTTTATTTTCGTATTAAAAATGCTTTCAATGCAGATATGGATATTTAAGTTTATACTGTAGATAAGATAGTTAATAAACTGTATACATTTGTTGTAATCGAAAGTAGTAATTGTTTAAACATCAATCCAAGCAGATTAGTTTTAGGACTTTAGATTTGATTTGAGATTTAGAAATGCAAAAGTAAACAGTACTAGAAAAACTCTAGAAAGAGAACTGCGGAGACTCCATTTTGGATCGATTGGATTCGCGTTTAGCTGTCAAAAAACGAATCCAATCGAACATTGCCTATCCTTATAACATTGGACGTGCTGCCATACAATGCCGGGGCATACGTTGCCAAAAATGCTGTTTTTTTCTCCGCAGTTCTCTTACTATGAGTTTTTCTAAACAGTACTATTTGTCAAAATATATGATTATGGTTAGTAAAGGTTGCCAGTTGTGAAGAATTGTCTTCATTTCGAATTGACACTGGAAATGATGTGAAGAAGTTTTGAAGACTTGACACGGAGAATATTTTGAAGCGTTACATTGAAATACATACCCAGTTGAATCCACACAGAAACACATATCTCGACAAACATATGATTACGGCCTAAAAGCCAACTGTCAAAATCCACTTTGAATGGAAATTCCGGACAAACCGTTACACGCCAATCACAGATGTTGATAATAAACGAAAGAGAAAAGTTTTCTCTTTCATAAACTGTTGTGAACTGTGTTCGACTAGTAACGGTTTGTCTGGAATTTCCATTCAAAGTGGATTTTGACAGCTGGCTTTTAGGCCGTAATCATATGTTTGTCGAGATATCTGCTATTTCTGGCCCAGGTTGAAGATTCCAAGACGGCTTAGGATGCATTGCAAATCAATGATCAGCGCAGCCCAGTAATTTCAGCCGGAAAATAAGCCAAAATCCGGATTGTATCTAGCTAGTATCCGGCTCTAGTGACACGATCGTTTTGTCACTGGAACCGGATACTAATTGGAGCCATTTATTCAATTCAGTTACATTTATTCAATTCAGTTACATCAACTAGCGAAGCATTTGAATGTTATTATACAGGTAACTACCAATCACATGAATATCAGATAAACCCACCTCAAGCAACATATGGTTACTATTAAGCATTCAGCTAACAATCACCTGACAAGCAAATGAAAGGTATATGATTTTCAAATAGAAAGTATGTGGTATTCCGATAAAAAGTAACTGAATCTCACGTAACATATATCTGTAGTCAATACTGATTTTTATAGGACGGAAGAGAGAAAAGATTATGTGTGATAATAATGACATTTATGTGAAAAGCGTTATGGAAAATATTTACATGTTTTTGCATATGAAAGGTAAGTGATATTTTGGTTGAGTGCCGTACCCGAGGCGTTAGTAATGTCATTACTGAGCAGTAATGTCACTTTTAATGAACGTGGAAGGCGAGTAATGATGGAATTCCCATACAATTCCAAGCAATGACACTACTTACTAATGACACTTGTATTGCGCGTGAAAGGGTCCCTATAACCACTCAAATTTGAGTGCGGTCAACCACTCAAGTGCACGTAGTCAAAAAATGAGTTTGCCTCGTTTACTACTGAACGAGACATGCAAATAGCAAAAAATCGAACATCACAAGCAGCCAGGGGGTGCTGTCAAATGCAGCCAGTCCATTTAAACTATGTGAGGCAGAAAGAGAGGCTATGTGAGACGGACGATAGAATGTACAGAATAAAAGAAAAAGAAAACATCTATCGGCAAGTCCCGTCACAGGTTTACAGTTTTCAGTTTGGGGTGAATATGTAATACATATTTGAGTAAATTTTACTCAAAAAGTAAATGCGGAAAAAATCGTTCCGTATATTTTATATGACAACGATACTTCAAATATCGTTTACCTGAACCACAGAGAACAGACATATAAACTGGAACAAACTTTCCCGAAAAACCTGTGTAAACATTTGAATGAAAACACGTTAAAAATCACTATCGCATACAGGTTCGCATGCGTTGTTGAAAAATAATATTTCGCAGTGATATACGTACGGGGTTCAACAAATTACATTTTGGAACCACACCACATTTCAGTTTGAAGCTCTGCGAATAACATTAGAAATCAATATGTTTTATATTATTTTCGCAAGATGTTTACTCACCGTCTTAAAAAATGATACTTTCCCTTCGGTTTCGTGAGCAATTATCAACAAATTAAAAATTAAATGCATTTCTTTCCATCAAAATGGAAATTCATAGTGCATTTTGCGTTGCGTGTAGAACGTCAAAACCCTAAAAAAAACTAGCTCTACATCCAACAAAACGTCGAACAAAGTGGATCAGCGTGGGACATTTGTTAAACAAAAACTCTTCTGTGAGGGAGTGCAAAGTTGATGCAAAAATGGAAATTAAATGCATTTGTTCTAATTCGACGCAAATTTGTTATACATTCCTAGAGTAATCTGCTCCTAGGATTTCACTTTCGTTTACTGCTGTGATTTATAATCGGCGATTAATGGTTTGTCCGGAATTTCCGCTCGAAGTGGATAGTATGCTTATTGGCCCTTTTCCAAAAACAAGCACGGTGAAAAAATTACCCATTTTATGTATACAAATTGTCCATTTTCGGAAGTTATTCGAGATGTCAAAAAATGGGTACTTTTGTTTTTAACAATGAGTACTTTTTATCCATTTCACAACTACTCGATGAGGTAATGTCAATGGGTATATTGATCTTAACAATGGGTGAAAAAACCTTAAGAATTATTTCAAGCGAGTTAACGTGCAAACTAAGGATCGTAGCGGAACCTGCAAATTATCGGTCTGCATCGGAGTCCGTGGCGGAAACGGAACATTTTGGCAATGCTCCGAAAAACACTGTGGTTTAGACTACTAAGGATGCTGCAAATATTTCACCAGTTCGGCATTTTAAGAGCAGCCAAAAGATACAGCCATCAAAAAGATATCCAGTTGGCGGTTTTATTTTGCTAAAGAGTTTTGGAATAGGATCTCTATCTAGATTCCTATACTATTATAAGGAGACAATAATGTGAAATGAATGTTATATCTTTTTTTTTTTTTAAATTCAGAAATTATTCTATTGACCGTATTTTTCATTCTGGCGCGATTTTCGTGAATGGGTATTTATTGCGCATTTTGATTTACCCAGGTTGGCGTACAAAGTCTGTACTCATTTATGGGTACAAACTTTTTACCCATTTAATGGGTTATTCCACTATTATTGAAAATTAGTTTTCATACGCGTTACTGGGTACTTTATTTTGTCAGTGTATGTTGCGATATATGATGTAACCACAGCTGGTTGTTTTCTTTGTAGTGACAACCTTGCTGAAGAGCTACCACTATCATCGACACAAGCTTGAAATGTCAATAGAGTCAGAAAAAGTGAAGAAACATTTTTCAAAATTTTTTCCTAAATTGCATTGTGAAAGCTAACAATTTTTGGCAAAATTTCAGCTTTAAACAACACCCAAAGATGGCCAGCGTTGAAGTTCCTCGAGATAGAACGTTAATGTGTCGCGTGTGCATGGAAAACCATCGGAGAATGATTCCGATATTTTCCAAACTGGAAGATGCCTTCATAGCGAACATCATCACAGAATGCACAACCGTCCAGGTGAGGCATCAGCGGGATGTATAAACAAGCGTAGGGGATTGCCGGGCAATATAGGTACTGAGTGTTCCTTTCGTTTTTATTTGTAGATTTTGGAAGACGATGGATTACCGGAGCATATTTGTGGCATCTGTTTCGATGATTTAAGCTATTTCGTAGCTTTTATAAAAAAGACTAGGAAGTCTGATTGCCAGTTGAGGAAAATGTTCATATCGGATATCAAACAGGAGTGTGACGATTTGAATGAACTGGAGGAGAAATATATTTTAGAAGAGGAAGTGTCCACGGAATTGAAATCTGAAGAATCTAGCGACGACAATGCTGAAGTTGAAGAAGAAACTGACTATAAAGATGCTCTTTACGCCGAATATATTGAAAATGAAAGCTCGAATGAAGGGTCACCGCAGAGTAGTTCACCAATCGATCATAGTCCTAAAAACCGTAGAAAACGAAGGAAACCGAGTGAGTGCGAAAAGACGGAGGAAGGAAATAAATTTGATTATCTTGACGAAACTGAGCGAAACACATTCCGAGTAGTTGAGGTTGACAACCGACGTGTTTGCTGCAGCTGTCTAAAGTTATTCAACAATGTGAAGGATCTTAAAGAACACGGAAGAAATGAACACGCGTTAAATCGAACATTTAACATCACGAAAACGCACGTTTGTCAATTCTGTTTCCGACGGTACTGTTCAGCTTCCGCTTTGAAATTGCACCACAAGAAAATAGCGCTCATCAAGCAGGTATTCGATTGTGTGAAGTGTAGCACTCGTTTCACAGCATCCCAACAGCGTCGTAATCATGCCCATAACCACCCCGAGCCGGCGCCCAAATCATCCATCGTAGTTGCTTCGATTCCTGTAAAAGTGCAGGAAATGGTGGGAAGAATATGCTGTGCATTCAATTGCAATCAAGTGTTCCAGAGTGACGAGGAGTTGCTGGACCATTCAGCCAGTGCCCACAAAGTCAACAAGGTTCAGTCAAATTTGGTGAATGCTGAACTGCGACCGGTAGAGTGTCCCATATGTTATAAACGATTTGCCGACGAAAACGGGCTTAGGTGTCATCAGCAGAGGGTTTATACTCCGAAGCGACATATTTGCTCGATATGTGGACAAAAGTTTTGGAACAATAATGAACTGGAACGGCATGAAAGGGAGCACCGCAACGAAAAAATATTCAAATGCGAACAGTGTCCGAAAGCTTATTACGGCAAGGATCGTCTGAAGGCACACATGAAGCGCCACACGGCAACGAGGGAGTACATGTGCAACATATGCGGCCAATCGTATATACAGAAGCACAACCTGCAGACGCATATGTTAATGCATGAGGGCAAACTGCCATTCGAATGTGAGGTTTGTATGAAAGCATTCCGAACGAAGTCCAAACTGGTCTATCACATGAGGGTGCATAGCGGTGAAAAACCATATCCCTGCAGGTGAGATGAATGTTGTGTTTTATGTAACTTTTAACTGAAAGTATTTGCTTCTTCCGCACAGGTATTGCGATATATCTTTTGCCGATAGCACGAACCGGTTGAGACATGAAATGTCGCATACGGGTGATTATCTTTATTGAACATTTTTAGTAGATCTATCTTATTAATTATTAATGGTCACTTCTAGGGATCAAACCGTATAAGTGTGAATACTGCGAGAAAACGTTCATCACCAAGCGTTTGAAGAAGGAGCATGAAAGTACTCATACTGGTAAAGTGTTATGAGTTGTCCTTTTTGTTTATGTCTGACTTAATGCTTTCTTACGCAGGAGAAAAACCGTATCAATGTAATATTTGCTTCGTGTCTTTCAATCAATCGAACGCCCTAAAGGCACACCAGGCACTTCACACCGAAATCATCTGAACGTTGGAATACTCGCGATTGTTTTTCCAGACTGTGTCGGGTTCTCGTTACGGTGTGACGAAAATGGTGTGATTCAGTAAAAAGGTGCTAAATAACAAGAAACTTTGGCTAAGACCAGAAAGGTGGGAAAAGTCGTTTCCGTATAGTTTGGTTCGAATATTTTAAAAATGCGTCTTTTACGTTCTGTGCATGTTATTTAAATACTTATTTTTTGCGATAGTATAATCTGATGTAATTTATATCCGTAGTTTCAACGATATAGCTGCCAGAATATCTATTCTCTTACAGCAGTTAATCGTGAGTGTGAAATAAAACATACGATCAAGCTAATATAAATTTAATCGTGTATAAAACCTATGAGTTTTCATTCATTTTGTTATATCACTTATACATCAAACTATAGTAGTTTAAAAACGTGACGTTCATTGCTGGCGCTTTAGGGCTATTCGGCTTCAGTAGGAAGACTCCCCAGGGCTCGACTCGACTTCCCAAAAAAGTAAAGTCTATTACAGTCCGTTGCGGAACTTGCCCTTCTATTTCGACGGATTCGGCAGTCGATTTTTGGTGTACATAACAATTGCTATGATTCTACTGATCACCAAGGATCGATTCCTTCTACCACACGGAAAAGATTGGTTAACCAATTTGCGCATGAGGGCATAAGAACTAACTTATAAAATGTTTCGCGTTGCCTTCTTTAGTAACTGGCACCAATTTGCAGTCAGTTAGACGATGTATCCAAACAGTTCGAACACCTAAAGCAACTGGTGCCAATTTTGGTGGTAGTTTGGATATATCGTCTAACTGGCTGCAAGTTGGTGTCAGTTACTGACGAGTAGAGCACGAAACATTCAAATCCATTTTTTCCAAACAAAATTCAATTTCGTAGATTTGAGAATCGATCCAGAATTGAAGCAGTAGCGGAATTATGTGTAGAAGACCCGCCGCGCTTAGCGAGGCGAGATACTTTTCGAACAGAAGAAACCCTATATTCAAGGGATTAGCCTTCAAGACGCTCATCAAAAAGTTGCTAGACTTTTAAGCCGTTCCCGTTCCGGTGGTATGAACCCAGCAAACGGAATAATCCCATAATCCAAGGTGTGAAGCGACCCGTGATGAGAGATGTGTGGTCGGGAAGGTGTAAAAGATGGATGACCGTTAACGGAGCTTGTGGGGTACCTGGCCACCCCTCCCCCCTCCCCCACCGCAAGCGTCCCTTACCACGTTAATGCGGAGCTCTGGCGTGGCGAAACTTTTTTCTCGCGCTACTCGTGGGATCTAGTATGAGTCGTGAAAATAATCATAGTAATAATGAGAGCAAAGTAGATGAGGAAATGACGAAGTTGGTGAACCCCTTTGCCAAAGGGGGTTGGCGATGTCTCCTCCCGGAGGTGACAGCGGAGCGACGGGGGCTGCAACCAACAGTACTGAGGGATCTTCAGGTGTGATAGGAGATAACTCTATCAACACGCTTGGCACTACCCGCGATGCGGGCGGTAGTCAAGCAACTCGATAATATCGAGTTTACGAGCGGAAAGCAGAACATCAGCAAGGATCTGAAACAGAACCTGCTGGTGCTCCGCCAGGTTGTTCGAGTCGCAAGACAAGAACAGGAAGCTTATATGAAGAGGGTGGCGGGAAGAGAGAAGGCCGATAAAGGCATCCAAACCGAGGCCTTCTCCTTCATCGGTGGAGCTACGATGGCCCAAGAGGCGATTGATTTCGCCTTAACGGCTACAAAGAACTTTTTGGAGGACAAGACTGCGAAGCGGCCAAGGCAGTCACCAGGTGAAGGTGCGCGGGGCGACGCCAAACGACGCGCAACCGCAAAGGTCAAGCGTCGTTTGGAAGGTGCGGGTCTGAGTGCGAAGGATCCCGTAGGGCGTCGATCCAAAAAGGTGATTTATCAGCCCAAGAAGGCGAAAGGTACCAACCGGGCGCAAAGTGTTGGGCCACAAGTAGGTACCAGCCAGCCGGTGCCATCGGCACAAAAGGGGGCGAATAGCAGCTGGTCAGTAGATCTAAGCGGAAGTCGAACGCACCTCGAAGGTCAAGGACAGAGAAGAGGCCTTGTTGGTGAAAACCGACAAGGACAGTTCTGCCGAAGTCCTCGAATCAATGCGGGCGGCCGAAAGCCTCTCGAAACTAGGACAGGATGTGCGCAGCGTTAGACGCACCAAGACCGACGAAATGATCTTGGGGCTGAAACGAGGTGCGCAATCCAGGAGGGTGACGTACAGCAAGTCGGCCCAAGAGGTTTTGGGAGAGGTCATTGGGTGCGGAAGTGACCCTCCAATGCAAGCAACTCGATGAGGTTACAAACGCAGAAGACGTCGTAGCAGTGTGGCGTAGAGATCGAGCGGACCTCTGTATGCCTAAGGGAGCGACTGCTTGGCACGCAGATAGTCTATTTCAAGCTACCGGTTGCGGAAGCCAAAAAAGTGACCGAAAAAGGGAAGCTGAAGATCGGCTGTTCAGTATGCCCAGTAAGCATACCCCAGCTGCCTTCAGTGGACAGGTGTTATCGGTGTCTGGAGTCAGGCCACAAGTTATGCGATTGCAAGGGCCAGACAGGAGCAAGTTGTGTCGTCGCTGCGGTAAGGAGGGACACAAGGCGCAGAATTGCGATAGGGCACCAAAATGCCTTGTCTGCGCAGCAAGAAGCAAGGCCGTAACCATGTTATGGACGGACCTTAGGGGAGGCCGATAAGAAGAAGCCGTGAACGTAACACAACTGAATCTTAATCACTGCGTATCTGCTCAGCAGCTGCTATGGTAGTCGGTCTCGGAGTCGAGGGCATATGTCGCCCTGCAATCCGACCCGTACAACGTCCCTTCCGATAACGGTAACTGGGTGGCGGACGGGTTTAGGATGCCGGCAATCTGTACAACGGGACGGCTCCCGGTCCAAGAAGTAGTACATTGCTCTGCGGACGGTGTGGCGATTGCCAAGATCAATGGGGTGTTCTATTGTAGCTGCTATGCCCCACCAATGTCGCCCATAGAACAGTTCAACTAGATGATCGACAGGCATTCGTCCGACCTAGTGGGTCGGAAACCATTCGTCATGGCGGGAGATTTCAACGCTTGGGCAGTGGAGTGGGAGAGCCGCTGTACAAATAGCAGGGGCCAAGCGCTACTGGAGGCGCTTGCGAAACTCGATGCAGTGCTCGTAAACGATGGTACCACGATGGTAAAACCAAACCAGGGCTGACATACGACGTATCGTATGTCAGCCCTGGTTTGGTTCCAGACATGGACTGGAGGGTAGACGAGGGCTACACCCATAGTGATCACCTAGCAATACTCTTTAAGATCAACTATGGTGTGTAGCATCAGAGGGCGGGTAATCTCTGCCAGGTACGCGGGTGGATTTTCAATCACTTCGACAGCGAAGTTTTCACTGCGGCCCTGGGACTGGAGGCCAACACCGACAGTCTAAGCGAGGATGCGCTGGTAGCTGTCCTATCACGCGCGTGCGACGCCACCATGCCGCGAAAAAATGGCAGACGCCCGGTATATTGGTGGAGTGCCGAGATTGCAGCTCTACGATCAGCCTGCCTCAAAGCTAGATGTAGGACGCTACGAGCCCGCACCGAGGAGGTGAGAACGGACCGCCGTGAAGTGTTTAGAGCTGCGAAATCGGCCCTTAATAAGGCCATCAAGAGCAGCGAGAGCGCGTGTTGTGATAACCTGTGTGAGGGTGCCAACGCGAATCCGTGGGGTGACGCCTACAGGATCTTGATGGCTAACACCAAAGGGGGCTCCTCACCCCCGAGCGGTCGCCGGACCGCTTGGCGTGGATTATCGAAGTATCCTTCGCGTCTCGAGCCACAAGCCCCTGGCTACCTGCACCGCAAGACATTGTGGGCGCGGCCGAAATGGTGGCTCCGGTGACGAATGAAGAACTACTCGCAGTGGCTAATTCCCTAGCAACGAACGAAGCTCCAGGGCCGGATGGAGTTCCAAACAGCGCTATCAAGGCAGCGATCATAGCGAACCCGAACATGTTCAGGCTAGCTATGCAGAGATGCCTTTGCGAGTGCCGTTTCCCCGATAGATGGAAAAGGCAGAAATTGGTGCTGTTGCCGAGGCCCGGGAAGCCGCCAGGCGACCCTTCGGCGTACAGACCAATCTGTCTGATCGACACGACTGGCAAACTGCTTGAGAGGATCATCCTCAACAGGCTAATCCCGTACGCGGAAGGTACGGACGGTTTGTCAAGCAACCAGTTTGGCTTTTGGTAGGGTAAGTCCACAGTGGACGCTTTCAACTCAGTGATAAATACTGCCGAGATAGCGATCCAACGAAAAAGGCGAGGTATTCGATACTGTGCGTTAGTGACACTTGACGTGAAGAACGCATTCAACAGCGCAAGCTGGGATGCCATCGCGCTCTCGTTACACCGGCTTAGCCTACCGGTGGGTCTGTACCGGATCTTGGAAAGTTACTTCCAGAACCGCGTACTGCTATACGAGACCGATGCCGGTCAGAAAAGGGTTCCGATTACCGCCGCAGTTCCTTAGGGCTCGATCCTAGGCCCGCTGCTATGGAACCTAATGTATGACGGGGTTCTGAGACTGAAGATCCCTCCTGGGGTCAAGATCGTCAGCTTTGCCGACGACGTAACCTTGGAGGTCTATGGGGAGTCAATCCCTGAGGTAGAACTAACCGCAGAACACGCGATCAACACGGTGGAGGAATGGATGAGCGCGAGAGGCCTGGAGCTCGCTCATCATAAGACGGAGGTAGTTATCGTCAACAACCGCAAGTCGGCACAACAGGCAGTTATCCATGTGGGAGAAGTCGCGATCACTTCACAGCGAAGTCTGAAGTCTCTCTGAGTCATTATAGACGACAAGCGGACCTTCGGCAGCCATGTCGACTATACGTGCAAGAGAGCGTCGACTGCTGTTGCGGCACTATCGAGAATGATGTCCAACAGCTCAAAGGTGTGCGCCAGTAGACGTAGGTTACTGGCAGGCGTTGCCGTATCTATCCTCAGGTACGGCGGCCCGTCATGGTCAAGAGCACTGAGTGTAACCAGTTACCTACAGAAACTGGAGAGCACCTACCGCGTGAAATGCCTCAGAGTGATATCTGCCTACCGCACGGTATCACACGATGCATCCTGCGTGATAGCGAGCATGATGCCAGTCGGGCTAGTCATTCGGGAAGATGGGGAGTGCTTTGAGCTACGTGGAAATAGGGGAGCCCGCGAGCGCACCAGGGTGACCTCGGTCGCCAGACCCACCGGCTGATACCTAGCATATCGAGCTGGGTGGGCGGACCCCATGGGGAAGTTCACTTCCACCTGACACAATTCCTGTCAGGCCATGGCTGTTTCCGTCAGTACCTCCACAGGTTCGGGCACGCGGAGGTCCCAGTCTGCCCGGACTGCCCAGGTGTAGATGAAACTGCCGAACACATACTGTTCGTATGTCATCGGTTCGACGTCGAAAGAAGAGCAATGCTTGACGTCTGTGGCTGGGACACAACCCCTGATACCCTTATTCAGCGGATGTGTCAAACGGTGGAGAAGTGGAACGCAGTCTCGGCTGCTACCATCCAGATTGCCAGTAGGCTACAGGTAATCTGGCGAACCGAGCAACAGACGACGGGCACGGCTAACTAGTGATTGGTTAGCTGGAGCGAAAAAGGCCAAGCGCAAAAAAAAGGGAGTGAACGGTCTGTTCATGCCGAGGCAGGTTTGGCGCAGCGAATGGCTACCGCGTAAGGGGTAAACCCAGCCACCCCGAAGCAAGACAGAAGAGTGAGTGTATAGGCGTATAAGTGGACTGCCTCATGCCAAGACGGGAGGGTCGTAGCGTAGTATGTTGGAACTAAGCTATCGATGCCTCATGGCGTGGCAGAGGAGTGAAAGGGTGAGCACAAAAGTCAGCCTCACATGGTATGGTAGAGGCTAGCACAAAAGTCAGCCTAGCAAGGAATGAAAAAGGTGAGCACACAAGTCAGCCTCGCATGGTATGTCAGAAGTGGGGCCTAAGAAAAATGTCCCACATGGGATGCCAGGGGGAGTGACAAAGGTACAATAGAGTGGCACGATTGAGAGTGAATCAGGTGATAGGGTGAGCACCCAAGTCAGCCTCACATGGTATGGGTAGGGCGAGCACAAAAGTAAGCCTAGCAAGGAATGAGTAAGGTGAGCACACAAGTCAGCCTCGCATGGAACGTAAAAGGTGAGCACAAAAGTCAGCCTCATGTGGGAGTGTTTGAGAGTGAATCAAAGTGTGATTGAGAGAGCACCCAAGTAAGCCTCATACAGGATGTATGAACGCGTGAGTGAGAGTGAATGAGTACATTTAGTACAGCCATCCCCCCAGAAGTAATACCGAGAGGTAGTTCCTGGGAGGAATGATGGCGGAGCCCAATGGAGTTTGGTCGGTATTAATGGCTGGTCACCATTCGAGCCCGACACGCCCGCAGTGCACCCCGTGTGGTAGATTGGACCCTACCAATAGCACGTGTACTGTGCTAGGACGTAAAGGTCTTCTCCATTGTAAAAAAAAGAACACGTCACTTCACTTGTTTTTACCTATTACCGTTGTCACCTACTGTGAAGTGATGAAAATGAACACCGTGAAGTGAGAGTGACAGTGATGTGACGTTCGGAATAGCCTTAAACTAAAAAAAATCCGTGTCGTTCAAATTTGTGTTTTTTTTTTTGTAAACTGACGGAAGTAACTTTGCTGGTCGAGATTTTTATCTGAAAATGAGTGTTATTAGAATTATGGTTCGATACAGACAGTGAAGACGAGGAGGAATATGCTAATCTTGCAATAGATCGTCGGCGCATTAGAGATACTTCCAATCCGTTGGATCAAACTGAAAAATCGTATGTATTTGAAAACAAAATTCTAGCTAAAATCTGAAAGGGTAGATAGAAAGTTACATGCTTTAAACGCATTTTCAGCTTTATTCGTTTGTTCAGGGTATCCAAGGAGATTTTTAAATACCTGCTGGATATAATAGATTCGAAAATCAATCCAGTACAACTATCTACATCAGTTCCTCCGACGATCATGTTGGCAGCTTCCTTGAGATTTTTCGCGGAAGGCAACTACCAAAAAGGCGTAGGAAATGATAGATTTATCGGATTGGCGCAACCAACGATGTCAAAGGTGTTGCAGCTCGTTTTGAACATTATTGAAACTGAAGTCTGTCCAGTTGCAATTCAGTTTCCATCCGAAGACCGCGAAATAAATGCGATTAAACTTGGTTTCTACGCTAAAATTGGATTTCCAGGAGTAATCGGATGCGTAGATGGAACTCACGTAAGCATCATACCTCCAGCTCGCGACAAGCACCTGTTTTACAATCGTAAAGGATTTTACAGTCTAAACGTTATGTTGGTAAAGTTGAAATAAGGTTGTAGGACCTATCCATTCTACTAATGTAGATGTTGAACAATTTTACAGGTTTGTGACCATAACTTAATGATTCGGTATCTCGATGCGAATCACCCAGGCTCCTCTCACGATTCATTTGTATGGAATGGTAGTTCGCTGAATCAGTTACTATCACAGAGATACGAAAACGGGGAGAGGAACTCCTGGTTACTAGGTGAGAATGAAGTTAATGAGTGTATTGAAATGTCAAAGATTCCAATTAGTGTTTGCCGAATTCATTAATCTTGCTTTTGTTTTGAATTTAACAGTTTACATCTCTTATAGGTGATGCCGGCTACCCTTTGACGCCATTTCTTATTACCCCCTTTCGTACGGGTACAAGTACCACTGATCGACAGACGAGGTTCAATGAAGTGCTTTCCAAAACTCGCATCACAGTGGAAAGATCGATTGGAGTGGCTAAGAATACTTTTCGATGCTTATTAGGAGCAAGACAGCTATATTATAAGCCTGAAAAAGCCACGTAAATAATAAATGTGTGTGTTGCTCTACACAACCTTCGCATAAAGCATAGAATGGATTATGATGAGCCGGTATTACAGGATGGAGAAGGGGACGCAGAATTACATGGTATGGATGGAAATCAAACTGATGCGTTTAGGATAAGAGAAGAAATCATGAACAATATTTTATGAATGCAGCCAAGTTATTTTGAGCATCATGTAATAAAACTATAAACGAGAAAGGAATAGAATAAATGTTTTATTAAATGACATACGACTTACTTAAAGCGATGGAATTTATAATGGTATCTTCAAAACAATGACGGTTATACTAACATTATTAGGAAACTAACTGAAAAAAGTAATAGTAATAAATTAATCGTCACTTTCATCCTGGTCCATGTCATGATAATCCTGCGCATCAGTATTAATCGTTGTTGTCCGTCCCATTTCAAAGTCTAGCTTCTGCTTCTTGTACTGAAGCAGTTGCAACTGGCATTGTAGCTGCTGGCTTTTAGATTTTTGCTTCTCTTTGCTCTTTAGATTTCTGCTTTTTGAAAAGAAATTTTTCCTCGTCCAGCTGCAACCGCTTCTTTTCAAGCTCGAATCGCATTTCTTGCAAATCGTACGATTTACGCGAATATCGAGCGCAGTCCGACACATGCCGCTTCATCTTACTCAGATCATCAGTCTGCCTTTCAAGCAGAACTTTACGGTAATTCCGATTAGTCATTCGTCCACGGACGCGCGTTGCTGGTTGACCCTTCCTAATCGCATCATCATGGACTGCATTATCATGCGTAGACTCGTCGCCCGGGACATTCGGTTCCTCACTCGGGTCATCGTCGCAAGGCACACATGCTGGGCGTTCATCAATTTCAGTTGCACTAGGTGGTAGTTGTATTCCAAAAACAGATCCTAAATTTCACAAATCAATCATCAATTATGGTGATAAATTTAGTAATAGTTGAAAATTATACCATCGTGGTTCATCGCTCTCTTGTGAAAGGAGACGAATGATGGTTTCTTCCAGGTCGTTGAATGAATGTAGAGTGTTTGGCCCACCTCCAGTGGCCGTCTACTCATTCTTGTTATGCTGCAGCTTTCGCTTTAGTTGCAGCTTTTTGTCGGTCCAAACCTACAAACGGTAAGCAGAAATTTAGGTATGATTAATGAAAGCGTAATTGATGGAAAAGTATAGGTTGTGTACAGGAAGCACTCCGATATTTAGTTTGAAAAATTCGTTTTCTAACAAATAAATGCATGCATTAAAAGGGACAATTGAAAGCACAAAGCCTACCTTTTGCCATGCTGCTACGGAACGAGTGGGAGGACCCAAACTATTCAGCGAATCCTAGAGAAGTAACTGATTCCCGTGATTGGACAAACTTACTTCCTCTGGCTACTTCGGGATTTTTCTCCATGAAGGCTACAAGGCGAGCAAACTGTCGCTTGTTCGTCTTTTTCTTCCTAAACAAGTATAAAATTGTTAAAATATTAGTAAAAAGTCAAACAAGAAGGAAAATTTGAACTTACTCCATTTTACGTGACTGCTTTACACACTCGAAAATGGCGATGAAAAAAATCACGAGAAGTGTCATTTTTTCAATAAAATGATGGTGACGTGGTAGTCATAATAACACCGAGTTCATCCATGTTGTCACTTCGGATGAACTCTTCCATTTTTTATCACTAGGGTGACTCCCGTAATAGCATTGTTGCCACTTCACTTTGTTTTCACCGTGAAATGATACTCGTAATAAGGGCCAGTGACCAGAGGAAAATTTCCTTCTAGTCACCAAGTGACGTGACTGTGAGAATAGGGCCCCAGAATCCACAGTTTTCAAAAATATCACCGAAAATGTTTCATGTTTCAACGATAGCGAAGAGGAACCGGTGGAAATGATACATTTTCAAATTGGATTTAAATGTACAATTATAATATTTTTTATCGATTTAATTAGTTTGTCTGATTTGGTATTATGCATGTTACGTGTTTGAAAAGGTTTCTTTCGTAATGTTTTATCTAAAAAATCTTAAATAAATGGTGTCCACAATGTCTTAAAAAATTGATATAAACTTATTTTGGACACCCCTCGATTTTCTTTCTTGACAGCTATTTGTTTAACGAGTTAGAATAATCAAAAAGTGAAAAATTTTGTAACTGTAGGTCGCCTGCTCTTTTTGGTCAAATTATTTAAAAATGTTCAAACCAATGGATGTCGAAAATCAAACGATTGAGGAACATTTCATTAAAGACCATAATATGACCAAAGAGAAGACTTCTGAAATCCATGTTCAAGAACATTTGTAGTTCGAATTTGTTGAATTCGACTATATTTTTTTTTTATTTCGGTTATAGAGGTTTTAACCTTAAGGTCATTCGCCTCTTCGGGTTAGAAAAATCTCTTATGAAAAATTTCTAACCCTATGTGCGGGGTCGGGATCCGAACCCAGGTGCACTGCGTACAAGGCAATCGATTTACCAACTACGCTACGCCCACCCCCAAATTCGACTATATGCTGACAAATCTAAGAGACATATCACAGCTAAATAATGATAATAAGAGTGTGCTTGCTGAATTCCTAGAATCGCCTGAAACACTCACACGAACAGGAACGTCACGGTTCAAGCGACGTAGCCCTGCTATTTTAACATTGCACCGAACAGTTGAATACCACAAGGCGAAAACTGAAGAAAAAAGGAAAGTAAAGAAAGAGAAACAAAGAAAAACTGAGCTTAGAAAGAATAACAAGAAACCACCTCGTAAACAAAAGAATTAAGAATTAATATTTAGTACAAGAAGATTTTTGACGCACTTTGAACCTTGATTTATTATCCACTTGAGGATGTTACTCCATAATACTGCTACAGATGAATTGTTACACGAAATATATTATTTAACAATTGCATAACATTTAATGCTGCTTTGTTAAGTCTGCAGTAACCTAATTGTACCGAAAGTTTTTCTCTTTCTCAAAATGATAGAACTAAAAAAATACTTCATGCAGTCAGCCTTCCTTATAAAGATTAATGTACCATTTTTGATTGGCAGCCACTGGTTTGCTTATGTTCTTCTTTCATGCATATATACTGCAAAGAGAACGAGTCAGTTTAGTAGAAAAAACTTCACTGTTGCCAAAATATATTCAGTCACATTGTAAGTAGGGGTTTGCCCACTACTCCGGTTCTTAATTGCCCGGCGCACCCTTTGTTTCAGGGCGGCCTAGGTGCTTCTACCAAGACTTTCGGATTTCGTAACACAACAAAAAAAAAGTAAACAAACAAAATAAATTATTAGATTTACCGACTTTTATTCTCCGCTACTCTCTCAACTGCTGCTGTTGCTGGTGATCTGCTGCTACCGTTGGCGGGAAGACGGGCGGTTTCTTCCGACCGGCCGGGACTGCAACGGCCGAGTTCTCCCGGAATGGCGTTGGCTGCTCCGGCAGCGGTTCTTGGCGTTTAGCTAGGGAGGTGAGCTTGGCTCCTTTGTTGGAACCTCCCTAGCGACGTTGGCGACGAATCGCCGGATCGTCTACTCGCCGTAAACGATCCCGTAAGTTACCGCGGTAAACTTCCCAGGGGGAACCTTTGTCCGCCCTGCTTCGTTCTCCTTGGCTATTAGCTATAGAGGAGAGCTAGGCTCGTTCGACTTATCCTCTATAGCGAGAACGGTCGATGTCACGGTTCCTTATTATTTAGCCGGGGAAGCGAATAAACTCCTTAACTGTTAGCTTACCCCTGTTGGCGAACCGACACCGTAATTTTCACTGTGCCCGAACCACGGGCCGGCAATCTTGACGGGTGATTTTACCGTCGCACGCGCGCACTCTACCTCACTGGCACTAGTGGCGGGAAACTGTCCCGAAAACAAAACACGTAATCTGGCCGACGTCTGTCTATCGCCGTGGTTCGTCACTTTCTGCCTTATCTCGATGGCCGCCTTCCGCACTCGACTATCACAAACCGCCAACCGCCTTGTCGAACAGCTGTCAAAGATGAGCAGCATAACCAGTACACACGAATTTTTGCAAGAGGAGAGCGGTAGCCTACCTAAGCCCTATGTTACTAATTCACAAACATAAAACAAAAATTATCTAACCTATCTGTACGAATAAAACCGTTCACAAACGCGAAAATGAACAAAAATTTACAACTAAATGTGAACGGTACCGAACAGCGGTGAGCATAATTTTACGTAAACAATACACTCTACGGAGTGTATACGCAAAAAAGGGTATATTTCCACCCAGTGCTAAATTATTACTATTATTATTACGGGTTACAACATTCAGTGTGTCCAAAATATTCTTGGAACAAATTAGTGTGGAAGGGTCCGAAATGTGAAAAATTCATGCTGTGAAGAAATGTAATTTTCGAGTTTATGTCAATGTATAAAACATCCATTGACAGTTTTCTTTCAAGAACAGTGATTTTGGAGCAGACTCGTGCATGTATTGCATTAAAAACATAGGCAAGCAAATATTTTGTGACGTTCACGTAATTTCACTTCCTCTAGGGGTCCAAAATTGGTTGGTTACCCTACATACACACTTAGTTGAAGTCAGCTAATTCCCCGCACAGCCGAGTAATAAGTAAATTTTTCAATGTACAAGCTTACCAAATCACATGCGCCCTTGTGTATGTAAATTTACTTTTTAATCGAAATGGTCCGTTTACTTGTAAAACTTGAATATTCTTATACGGATCACAAGAGAAACTATTTGTTCGAACGTTGCTGTAAATTTTTGACACTAGCATTGTTACTATGGATTTTTTTCACTTATCGGCTTGCAGACAAAAATACAATGAGTTTAAACGCACTTTCATTCCAATAAAAAATAATTGATATAAATATATTAACTATTAAATTCGAACAGCGACTTCCGCTTACCAAAAAAAAAATCATATTGAAAAGAAAATTATTTGGCAGGGAGTGGTAAATAAATCGAGGAGATTGCCACCTTAGAATTATAAATGGCTTCAATCCATCATTTAGTTACCACCTCTTTCATATGACACCCATTTTTTACTTATCTAAATGTTTTGTGACAAACGTATATAAGTAAAATATTTCGCCGGATTCCAGTGCAGAGCAAATGAGCAGCATTGGGTGCACCTTAAGCGGATTCTCAGATACTTGAAGGGAACGAGTGAGTACAAGCTGGTTTATGGATACGATGAATCGGCGGGGGAGTTAGAGGCGTTCATGGATGCTGACTGGGGAAACGATCCCAACGATCGGCGATCCGTTTCTGGTTATGTTATCAAACTCCACGGTTCCACGGTGACATGGGTAACCCGGAAACAATCGTCCGTTGCACTATCTAGTACAGAAGCAGAGTTGATGGCGTTATGTCAGGGTAGTTGTGAACTCATGTGGGTTATGAATTTCCTGGACTTCATTGGTGTTACTGTAGTGAAGCCCGTAACGATACACGAAGATAACCAATCTTGCATTTCGGTTTCAGTCGAGCATAGAAAGCATAAGAGGATGAAGCACATCGAAATTCAGCATTTCTTCGTTCGTGAGCTGATTGAACGAGGGCATGTCCAACTGAAGTATTTGCAAACTGATAATCAAGTTGCCGATTTGATGACCAAAAGGTTAGCACAAGTATGATTTCGAAAGCTGCGCAACATGCTAAGAGTAAGCAATTGAGGCAGGATATTAACCGAACACTGATATCATTTGCATTACTGTGTAATATGTTTCACCAATTGACTTACATTGATTCACCGTGTATGATGAGAGAATAAAATATCATTCGTATACAGGCCCGACGAGAGGGGGGGTCAGGGGGGGCAACTACCCTGGGGCCCGGGTCTGTTTTGGGGGCCCGCATTTTTAACTGAATTAAATTTATTTTAATTTAATTGATGAAGTTTATTGTTTCTGTCGACACTGCAAATATATTACAATCAACTACTTCAACTTTAGCGGCATTAATTGGGTTCGCAATAATACATCATTTCTGTACCCAGACTCATCACACTCATCAACTAACACGTGTATCACTCAGCTACTCGACGGTTACAGCACCGCGGGGCTAGTTCAACTATGTGACGTCACTAATGACAACAACTGTATTTTGGATCTTTGCTTTGGAAGCCAGGAGCTCTCCGATCACTTTGCCGTTTGTCGTGCTCCAGCTCCTCTCGTTAAACTATGCCAACACCACCCTGCTCTTCATTGTTTTCTCCGAAAATGTGTACCTTGTACATTCGAAGATACCACTGAGAAACTGACATATGCCTATCGCAAGACAGATTTTCGAGGAATGCACCTTTTCTTGTCTCGTATCATTTGGAATGAAATCTTGCCACAATCTGATGCAAACGCAGCGGCTGAAATTGTTTCGAACGTACTGATTTATGCTATCGACCAGTTTACTCCTAAAAAACTCAATCATGGCTGTGAATATCCTCCATGGTCGAATCGTACACTAAAAAAGTTTAAATCGGCCAAAAGGTCAGCTCTAAAAAAGTTTTCGAAATACCGAACCGATATGCTAAAGAATCAGAATCTTCTTAAATCATTGTTACAAGAGACTTAATAAGTCTCTCTTCAATTCCTACCTTCATCGTATTCAGAGCCACCTTCGTAACAATCCAAAAAAGTTTTGGAATTACGTTAATGAACAGAGGCGTGAGTCAGGTTTACCCACTTCTATGTCGCTGGGTGATTTAGAAGCGACTTCATTTCCGGACATCTGTGAGTTATTTCGCCAACAATTCAGCAGTGTTTTTACCAATGATACTCTTAATAATCAACAAGTCTCCGCAGCAGCCGACAACATTCCCCGTAGGACTAGTATTGGACCTCATTTCACGATATCTTCCGATATTGTACAAAAAGCTTGCACAAAACTCAAGTGTTCTAACACTCCTGGACCTGACGGAATCCCATCATCTATCATTAAAAAATGCTCCTCGTCGCTTTGCCTACCTCTGTCCGTCGTTTTCAATATATCGTTGAGTTCCGGAGTGTTTCCTACCATCTGGAAATCATCTTACGTTTTTCCGGTTTATAAAAAAGGATCCAAAAGCGAAGTTCCCAATTACCGAGGAATCGCATCTTTATGTGCACTATCGAAATTATTGGAGCTCATCGTTCTCGAGTTTTTGACACATTGTTGTTCTAGATACATCTCAGAAACTTAACACGGTTTCATTCCCAGGCGATCTACTTGCACTAATTTAGTAGCCTACACCTCATTTATCGCTCGCTCGGCTACAGGATCGATTGCAGGCTGATGCAATATACACCGATCTGCCGGCCGCCTTCAATAAAATCAACCAATGGCTTCGATCTTACTTGTCGGGCCGTAAAATGTCTGTTAAAATCGGGAATCATTTATCCTCATCCTTCGACGTAACGTCCGGCGTACCTCAAGGCAGCCATATCGGTCCTTATATTTTCCTTCTATACATAAACGATCTGGATTCATTGATTAAGTGCTTCAAGGTGTCTTATGCCGATGACTATAAGTTATTCCATGTAGTTAAAAGTTACTCTGATGCTTTGTTTTTGCAATCTCAGTTAGACATTTTCGCTAATTGGTGCATGACTAACAGGATGGTTTTGAATGCCTCGAAGTGTTCTGTGATTACGTTTGCACGAAAACGCTCCATCGTAACATTCGACTACACTATCTTGCAAAACAAATTAAAAATAGAAACTACAGTGAAAGATTTAGTGATTCTTGTGGATTCAAAGCTTACATTTAAGGATCACATTGCTTTTATCTCGTCTAAGGCTTCGCGTAATCTAGGAGTTATTTTTAGGGTTACTAAGCATTTCACTAACGTACAGTGCTTAAAAACGTTGTACTGCTCGCTCGTTCGTTCCACACTGGAATACGCCGCCGTTGTTTGGGCTCCTTTCTACAAGAACAGCATTCAACGCATCGAGAGTATTGAGCGTAAATTTGTGCGTTTTGCGCTGCGCCACCTGCTTTGGAGCGATCCCTACAATCTGCCCAGATACGAAGATCGTTGCAACCTTATTGGTCTTGAAACACTGTCTTTGCGCCGCAATGTGACCAAAGCGTCTTTTGTCTCTGATCTGTTATTGTCTCGCATTGACTGCCCTGATTTACTCCGTCTTCTCAACATTGATATTCGCCTCCGAAACCTTCGTTCCTACTCTTTTGTCCGTCTTCCAGTGTCTCGTACTAATTATGGCAAAAATGAACCCGTCAGTAGCATGTGTAGAGTGTTCAATCAATGTTACAATGTCTTTGACTTCAATTTGTCTCGCACTTCTTTAAAAAAATTGTTTTCGCGCACCCTTTCCCAAACCTGATAGTGTAAGCCAATTTTTTATGTTAATGTTAATACTTTACCTATGTAAGATAGAGTTTAAGAAGTGTTTATTTTAAGCAGTGTTTAGTGTTAGTCATTGTATCATTTGGTTTGTTTGTTAAATGTTGATACCTAAAAGATAGAGGTTTTGTGCCTACGGGAGAAGGAGCTTTTGAAAATCCACTCCCGTGGGTTTTTCCCTCTCAATAATAATAACTACGTTCCAATAGTTCCAATGGTTTTCTGAAGTACGTGAACGTAACCCAATTAGATTCATTTAACAGTGCAATAGAACCATTCTGGTTTCATTTATCGCAAGTGTTTGTCAAAGTGTACAGTATGAAGTTGTGTACAATTTATCATATTCTTAGCTAATGTTACTAATAAAAGTTGGATATTTTCGGAATGGGGTTGACGAGTAGATGACGAAAATCAATGAATGAAGCCACTTTGAAAACCAAGATGGCGAATTCCAGTTAAGACATCTCTATAACCTAAAATATTGACATTTTCGAAAAAAGATAATCATAGAATAGATATAGGTATATTGATTTGTGATGCGGATGATATGATTATAGAAAACTTCTCTAAACCAGAAGACGCTATATTGGCCTTCAAAAGGGCATCGCTCATCTACTCGGCAAACCCGCTTAAAAATACCCTCATAGTTTATACAGATATTGTTTGAAATAGCTCCAAGGTACCATTTCTATTATCTACTCATTAGGCCCGTTTCAAAAATTCCCAAATTGTTAGGGTTATCGAGATTATTGTTCAATCGGAAGTCTCCATCCTGGATTTCAAAAAGGTGCCAAATATCCCTTTTCATCATGTACTTGTCAAGCCCGTTCCGGAAATACCCATATTGTTAGGGTTATCGATAATGTTGCTCAACCAACGAATTTTGATAAGAATGTGAAGCGAATTTTTTACGATCTAAATCCCAAAAAACGAACTAATTCAATTTACGAACCCTTGGCTTGGTCCGTAAATAGAGGTTCCAGTGTACACATTTGATGCAGAAAAATGTGGGCGTTGAACTAGATACTTATTCTACCTATTAGTATTCACCAAAAGTTGAAACTCTTTCTCTCACAACTCTCTGTCTCAGTCTTTCTAACAGCAGACTTCGCTGTTGGATCCCATTCATCGCATTCGGAATGTTTTCTCTCTGAATGTTAGCGCAAATGTAACAACTGATTCCAAAACCGATTTTACCATTTTCAGAAACCAATAAAGAAAATTCGTTCAGGTCATAGTGACAACTGCAATAGCTGCATCCAGTGCCTCAAAATCATCAACATGTACCAACAATAAGAAACAAGGCAGCATCAGTGGTGCGAAATTTTACATTCAGTTGCCTATTTCTGATTAATTTGCTGAATTCAATATTCAGTTTCAATGCTTCCCTCATTCATTCACTTCCAAACTGACTGAAATTTTATGCAGAATCGAATGGTTGAGTGCAGAGGAAATATAAATTCATTCACAAACCAAAGCATCCATTTGTTATTATGTGGACAGTTTGAAGGCAGAAGTTCTTTTACATTTTCGAGCATAACTGAACTGCATAATCTATATCTGGTGCACTTTTGCTTGATGATATCAGAGCGGACGGGCGAGGAAAACAAAGAAACCTTCGATTCATCGCGGCGGGCATGAATAGAATTTTATTTCTCTTTCAAGCTCACGAAGGGATGTCAATTTTTCTAAGCTCGGATTCTGAGCAGCATTAACGATGGTAGCATTAACGTGCGTCAAGGGAGCATGAACGATGGCGATATGGACTGTATGGCAATGTCGCAAAAAAGGTTTCCAATTGCAATGGCAAATCGGACGCAAGTCATTCTAATGGCCAGCCACAAACAAATATTCCTTTATTATTTTTATTTTTTCATCTATTACTTATTTAAAATACTGACGACTCTGGTAAGCTAACGCATTCGTATCAAATAAACAATTTTCATAAAAAATAGTTTAATTGAAACGGTTGCATTTGTATAGTTCCTCTAATCGATGTTGAAATAAGAAGTCATATATGGTACGGCCCGTCAGTAGGGGAATTGTGGGAAAAACCGACACTGTGGGTAAAACCGACACCCCACAACATTTCCTAGAAATCAAATTTTTATTCATTTCATAATGATACATTTTTATTAGTACGTTTATTTAGAGCATTCGAAGAAAAATTGGATTTACGTTAGTACGCCGAATGTCATAAAAATAAACAAAACATACGACAGAAGCTTTCATACTCGTCTGGATGTTAAATTTCGTTGGTAGATTTTAAGGTTTTAACCGAACAAAAGCTTTTCAAATCACCACATTTTTCAGTACCTATTATTATCGGCCTGTCCTATGATCAACTAGGTGCATTGAAGACGAGTTTGAGAAATTCAATATTTTTAATCGCTTTTATAAAAAAAATGTGCGCTGTTGGGGTAAAACCGACACCCTATGGTTAGGGTAAAACCGACACGCTGTTAAGATGGTTGTGTATACTTGCGATTCATTTTAAAATACTGGGGATCTCTGTGACACTTCAATTAGCCTATTAGAACACTATAGTATCAACTGAAATGCACAGAAATACTTTTATTGTGTTTATTTCTTGTAAGTCTCTTTAAAAATCAAAAATTGGAATTATCGCTTATCTGATTCTATCGAAGCTGCTGCTATTTCTGCAAAAAGCTCATCAAACCGAATTTCTAGTGTTCTCTTGGTTTGTCATAGACGAACTTTATCACAATGAGACAATGATCTTATGTATACCCCAATAGATCGTTGATGATCAGAGTCTGAAAAATCAAATCTGAAAAAGATAGTTTTACTAAGAAGTGTGTGTGTGTCACTTATAAGTGAATGAATCCAATTAGCAGAACGTAGAACGCTTGAAAATCTTCTCTTATGAAATAAAATGAAACTGGAGGTTGCAATGATGTGCGCAAGGATTATTTGGAAATACTCATATCAATAAATAATCCTATAGCATAAAATACTCTTATTTAGAGTACTACGCTTTCGAACTTTCTTCCCCTCACTACATGATGAAGCAATAAAAAGCACATATTTGCATCATACATACTCACACTTTATTAATCACGCATATATCTCATGTTTAATAAAGATAAAGATTTTAATAAAGTGGAGAGAAAATAAATTAAAGGGGTGTCGATCTTACCCCTATAGGGTGTCGGTTTTACCCGCAGTGCCTACAAAAAGTCACTTTGTTTTCCAAGTTTTACAACCAATAATTTTTAATGAAATTAATTTTTTGAAGCGCTGAAAAAATTAAGTCTTGTTAAGAATTTTCTGAAGAAGAATTCTGCATAAAAACTATAATTTTATTGGTTTTGTGGCAACTTAGAAAAATTGTTTAGCTTAAGGTGTCGGTTTTAACCATAATTCCCCTACTTCGAACCCCGGGGCCCGGCGCGGCTCTCGACGGCCCTGTTCGTATATAACCATGCAACAGAACAATACGCGCTTTTTTATCTTGTCCCTTTCCTTTTGTTAGTAGCAATCACATACATTTTTCCCTCACAATATCGGTTTGCAAGAACCGGTTAGATGAATCACTCAATACAATGCGCGTAAAAGAATATTCCACAGTAAATGCCGTTTAAATGTACTTAAACATCAAATAGCATACAACAAAATTGAAATTCTACTAGAACGCCGAAGGGCCTCAATCCGAATGTACGCTTGAAGGTTTTATCCGAGTTTCACACTCCAATAGATAGGAAGTGGCTTTCCAACGCAGGATCTGCCCTTTTGACTTTTAATTGCAGCCACTAGAACAAATCACTTCATATTCGAATTTGTACTGACCTGATCTTACAACAGCTCTTGAGAAACCAGCCGTTTATTGCACTTAAAATATTTTTTCCCCTACACCTTTGTCCTTCAAAGACGCATTACTTACCCGATGTTGTTTGCCCTTCAAAATGGCTCAGCATGCTTCGATTCGCTGGATTTGATTCGCTATCATCGCTGACACCGAAATTAACACAACTTTTCTCTTCGAAATTCTCACCGCACAGCTCCAAACCATCACAGCTCACTAGATCACTTTCGCGGTCTTCACTCCACCGAAAATCTTTTCTACGCGTTGACGATTGAATTGTGCAGCAACTTCCAATGCACTGTTGAAAGCTTTGTTGTGAACGCGCCAAATTTCGATGAAGTTCATCCGAGTTTGCTCCTCGGTGATCGTAGAAGTAGCACTCGTACATGTTTTGCATCTTTCCTCAGGACCTACGACTTTAATTCGAGACACCCGTTCGCGGCGGTGTTTTAAATAATTATAATGATCGCAGTCACAATTATGTGGACCTAGAGTATGCCTTCATGGAACAAAACGAGGAAAATAAAGGATTCTCCTCGTTGAAGAACGTTGAAAGCGATAGGCGAAAACCTGCTGGTAGAGCTTCAACCCATCGCCGGTACCTAAATGATAACTAACACCTTTCCTGCGGGGTGCGGTGCGTTACAGTTCTCTAAACGGTTTTCTGCGAGCACGTGGCGGCTCCTTTCCTTGCACATCATTCTTTCCTGTTTATTTCCCCCGACATTATTCTTTCAATCTACGGGCAGATGCGAGTCGTTTGATGAGTTGCGTCCAAAAGGCATAAAACACCACCTTGGCGCGGTTTGCCTCCCGCAGGAATAAATTATGGGTATACAAATCGACTTATTGTGTGGGGGTTTATTCTACGGCAGTTCCGGACACTGACTTTGCTTATCTATTTAAATTATTTCACGTTGTTAGTGTTCACAAAAATTTGTATAATTGGCGGTAGAGTTTTTTGTGCATTGAAAAACCTGTTGTGTGTAAAGTTGTCTCCACTGGATCACAAACTGAGAATCAATTGAGAATTCTGATAATTAAAATTCTACCTTTATTCCGTCATATTTAAATGTCGAATATAATTCGGGCTATTTAAATTAAATAATTCCACACTCCTATTAAATGTACTATGGTTTATCACAATGATTGGTGTTTTTCTTAAACAAAAGTTATTAACAATGTATTTCGAATCAACTATTCATCTCCTTTGCGCTACACCTTTTTGGGATACCCGAACGAGTTGGCTTCTGCAATTAAATGAACAACTTATTAACTCGTCAACTATCAAACAAATATAATAACATACCTTCATACTCCTTCTGATACAGCGTCAGCATTTCCCCAATCAGCCGCCCTTCGTAGTCTGGTGCATCCAGGGTACCTCCATACCGGGGCCGCAAGCAACCCGGATCGACGTGAGAAGTGAGTGATGCCCAGTCCCTGTTATGGAAGATGATCTATAATGTGAAGAAGAGAAACAATATCACAATCAGATCGACGCAACAATTGCTGTACCAACGGGGCAACGTAAATACCCTTTTCTTCAGCTTATCCGACAGGAACGGTTTGAAGATGGTGAACAGCATGTTGAACAGATACGAATTGTTGACGACGTGAATGGACTTCAGGCGCATCGCCGTGCACTCCTGGACCCACTCGACGGCCATGGCAGCGAAGCGGGGTGTAAATTGGAAAATCTGCGACAACGAGAGACCTTCCATGTCCAGAATTACAACGGCACCGTTCAGCTGAGTGCGGGGCTCATTCATGCCAGCCTCCAGTGCGATCTGCATCGCACGGAACAGGTCGTTCAGGGAGACAACGGATGGTTTCCATTTTTCTGTAAGGAAGAGTTGGTAATATAAAGATTAGGTATTTTTTGAAGACATTTGTAAAGATGCAATGTTGAACTCGCTGTTGACTACGATATAATCAATTGACAGCTGTTCCTGCCTAATTGTAAATAATTTGCGTTATCACTTAAAATGACCCTCTCCGACCCATACACTGTCTTCAATCGCATAGTCGACTTAAAGACACTGGATTTCCACAGTATTCTTGTCACCTATGCGAATAGCGATCGCAATAATCATTCAACACGATGTGTTGAGAGCACCGTTTCAGTTGTTTTACTTCGACCGTGAACTTGGAGAGACGTTTATTTTAGCGAGTGTTGTGTGAGATGTGCAACAATTTCACTGATTCACCATGGACATAGCAAGCTGGATTTTGGTAGTGACAGTATTTGCGACGGTGGTCTATCTCGGCTATCGTTGGTCCATCGCCAGCTTCGATTATTTTGTGCCACGTCGAGTGCCTTTTGTCAAGCCATGGCCTCTGTTTGGTGGGCTGTGGCCTTTCTTCGCCGGCAGAATGCATACTAACGATGCTGTTTCGGCGGGCTACCGAATGTTTCCCGAAGCAAAATTTTCCGGTTTGTTTGTCTTCCGGCGACCTGGTTACTTGGTTCATGATCTGGAGCTGGTGAAGCAGATTGCGATCAAAGATTTCGATCACTTCACCGATCATGCGAACAATTTAAAGGAGGACGTTGATCCGCTCGTGGGAAGGGCGTTGTTCTTCATGGAGGGATCGCGTTGGCGTCATGGACGGTCTGGATTGAGCCCAGCATTCACCGGCAGTAAGATGCGAAATATGTTTGTTTTGATTTCGAGCTATACCGAAAAGGTGATGCGGAAGCTGATGATAAGCTCCAACGGAGAGACGCTTGAAAAAGAAATGGAAGATTTGTTCCAGAGGTAAATATGGGTGTGTTATTCCATTTTCGTAAAAGTGTTGTTGATATAATTTGTTACAGACTGAGCACTGACGTAATCACATCCATCTCATTGGGCATGGAAGCTGATTCGATCCATGAACCGAAGAACGAATTTTTCTGCTATTGCAAACGTTTGATTTCAACAACTGGATTTCAAGGATTAAAATTGTTCGTTATGACAATGCTTCCTGCCAAATTCTTCACCTTGTTGCGCATGACGATTATACCACGAGATGTGGCTGAATTCTATGAACACATTGTGGCCACAGTCATCAAACATCGCGAGCAAAGCAATATTTCGCGTCCCGATTTCATCCATCTGATGATGTTGGCTCGGAAAAACGAACTAAAACTAGAGCACTCAGATGAACAACGAGGAAATGTTGAATTGCAAACCGAGGAGGATCACTCTCCGATAACAACCGGGGATCATTTACGGTGGACCGATATGGACATTGCAGCAGCGGCTGCATCCTTTTTCGTTGGAGGAGTAGATAGCACGACTACCTTGCTTTGTTTTGCTCTCTATGAGCTTAGTTTGAATCCAGAAATTCAAGATAAACTTCGTGAAGAAGTTGACGGTGTTGCTAATAGTCTCACTGAGCAATATCTATCATACGAAGCGTTACAAAAGATGAAATTCTTGGACATGGTGGTCATGGAAACACTTCGACGATGGTCCCCTTCGGGAGTAACCAATCGGAAGTGCATCAAGCCGTACATCATGGTTAACAGCGATGGTACGCAGGTCACCGTAGAAAAAGGACAATTGATAGTGATTCCAATTCAAGCTATTCACACCGATCCCCGTTATTATCCGAACCCAATGCGATTCAATCCGGAACGGTTTTCCGATGAAAACCGCCACACGATCGATCAAAATGCTTTTCTACCGTTCGGTAATGGACCACGTAACTGCATCGGATCAAGGCTAGCGTTGATGCAGATCAAGTGTTTGTTGTACCAGCTGCTGGCCTACTTTGTTGTGAAATTGTCTAGCCGAACCGATGTGCCGGTTCGAATTGACACGAGAGCTGTTGGAATTAAGGCGAAGAGTGGATTTTGGTTCAAGTTGACTCCGAGGGCAAAGTAGAAATTTGGGTGCATAAAATGTTTCATAAAATTCACAATTAAAGTTAAAAACCCTTTCAACTTTGAAGAATATTTTGGAAACTTAACGGGTGTTTAATAATAAATGAGAATTTTTTCAGTCATGTTGTTCAAAAACAAATAGAATTTCAACGAATTCAGTTTTTTCTAGTAAAAAAATGTTTATTCTTAAAAAAAAGTCAATGAACATTGAAGAAGGGGCCCTGGTCCGCCGTGCGGCGCAACTTAGTCGCGATGCTCTCACAAGAGAGCGGGGCGACACTGACATCCATTTTTCGCATATAATTCCGGATCCTTGTGGTCAATTGCTTCGTATCCTTGACCTGCCAAATATTTTTGTACACTAGGGTACTAAGGGAGCCGAAAAAATCCCTTCTTTCGGCACGTACGGTATCTTTTTCTGCTCAAAATACTCCAGCGTCTTCTTTGCGTAATGGGACGACGCGTTGTCCCACCAGAAGACGTACTTCCCCTCCGTATGATGCTCCTTAAAGAACGGCAGAAAAATTTTCTCAAGACACTCCTCCTGGTACACTTGTTGATTGATGGCCAGACAGCTCGGCTTGAACCACGGCTTTGAAATCACTCTGTCCGATGTGGCAACGTACAGCATAACTTTTTTCAAATGTATGGTTAAACTTATATTTTACTTCGGGGGATGTGGCTGACTTGTCGCTGGAACAGTAGGTGTAATTTCCTGGAATGTGGGTCTTCGAGAGCGGAAAGTAACTTTCGTCGTCCTGCACGAACAACGTCCCGCGGTAGTTCTTCGTCATCCACCGATTTCACGATCGCTATCTACTCGTCTGTGTACTCGGGGGGCCGAATCTTCTTCCTACAGATGATGTCCTCCATCTTGAGGGTGTTCTTCTTTGTGTTGTGTCTTCTTTGTCATTATCTTCGTCGGACGGCCGCTACCGGCCTTCCGCTCCACGCTCAGGGATGTCAGCATCCGATAAACTGTACTCACGGGCACGTTTTGGTCTCGAAAGTGGTCTACCGTAAACTTTTTTCCACGATGACCATGCATTTCGTAAAACCGTACGACACGCTCGCGGAGTGCTTGAGGTTTCGACGCCATCTTCGATTGAACTGACAGCACACGAGCGAAAAGAAACATGCCATCCATTTGTAGGAGCCATTCTATTAGAGAGAAAAAAATTACACTCTTTACTTTAATCACAGAAAGGTATTGAAATTATTCTCATTTTTTATTGAACACCTGTTAAATAGCTAAGTCTTATATAACAATGAAATTAGCTCTACGAATTGATATAACGTTGTTTGTTGGTTTATAATCAAACTCATTCTGACAAAAATTGACAACAGTGGATGTGAATGTTGAAGTTCAGACGGTTATCGTGCATCACATCCAGTTGATTCTTCGCGTGATTGAACCCTTTCATGGGTTGCCTGGCTATTATTTCTGCTCCCGGCAGCACTGTAGATACGCTACTTGCATCATGTGTCCAATCATGTCGATAGCAAATATTTCTACTTCTAGCTTCTCTTTAAGTACTTACTTCATCTTCATCAGACGAGCATTCATCATTAGCAATTCTAATTGAATTGACATAAAAGTTTTCTGATTTCGAAAGAAATTTAATTATCAACTATCCTCGTTGAGACTTGAGACTTAAGTTCGGCTTTTAACCAAGGGATTCCTCTAGAAGCACGCATAAGTCGAAGCGAACAAGCCTCTTGGCATGCTGCTACTATGATTAAGTGTGTTTTATTTCCACTACCTCATCCGAGTCACCTGGAGATTCAATCGTTGGAAAATACCTATTTACTTGAGCTAAATGCTCCCTGATTTGTCACGATCTACTCAGATTGTAAAAACTTTTCGCAGTCCGTTTGCTTTTGCGCGACTCAAACTAAAAATATTTTATTTTAGTAACAAGTAAACCAAACCCTTAAATCTACTTACAATAATTTTCACGGGTTATTCTACTGATAACAAGGTTATGTCTCTCCTTACGCAGTGTACCACCAATAGCAATCTATTTGCCCTATCTTAATCGCCTCGCACGAGGATCTTGTGGGATATTGGCCACACGACAAATCACTTGTTGCTAAGCTGGAATTAATTGGTGTTAACACTGTTCGATGGAATTCACAGAACACTTTCTTAAATATAATTATTACCTTGAAGAATTCAATTTGTAGATTAGCACTAAACACGTTAAATGTAGCAATCAATGCAGATTAATTTCACTTTTGTTTACATCTAGGTTTTCTCTTACATCTAATGATTTCTGTTGATGCAACGCCTTATTTAGAGGCTGACTTTTTAATGAAGCAACGATTCTAGAGATCGAGGGGCTAGATCGTACCTATCTTAACACCCCGACCCGTATTGCCTATCCATGGTTGGCCTTACTATCATTTAGAACATCCAGAAGAGCCACCTTGATCACTGGTCGTTGTAATGTTCCATTATTAGTTAGCACGTCAACTTTACGTACCTGGCCGTCTAGTCCTGGGTAGGTCTTTATTATACGGCCTCGCAACCAACCGTTTCGCACAGTTTCGTCTACCACAATCACTAAATCACCTTCCTGCAATGATTTTTGTTCCGAAAACCACTTGGTTCTTCTGGCGATAGTTGGAAGATAAGCTTGAACCCAACGCTTCCAAAATTGGTTGAGTAGATGCTGTAAGAGTTTCCAGTTTGTTCTCAGGCAGATTGATTCATGTGCTGGAGACCTATTCGTGTTGGAGGCTCCGCCCGAGCTCATTAGGAGGAAGTTGTTCGGGGTTACTACTTCCTGCTCTGGCGTCTCCAAAGGTACAAATGTAAGCGGATGTGAGTTGACGATCATCTCTGCTTCCGATAAAAGCGTTGTTAGTCCCTCGTCGTCCAACTTGTCACGATGGGACAGTACTTTTAGGGCCTCCTTCACTGAGCGAACCTTTCTTTCCCATGCGCCACCCATGTGAGGGGCTGATGGCGGATTGAAGTGCCATTCTGTTTCAGCATTGGTAAATGCTGCGGCTATCGAACGGTTAATTGTTTTAATCTCTTCAGACAGTTCTCTCGCTGCACCTCGGAAATTGGTGCCATTGTCGCTGAAGATCTGTTGAGGTGTCCCTCTTCTAGCGATGAACCTTCGGATAGCCATTTTGCAAGACTCCGCAGATAATGAATGCACCACCTCCACATGAATGGCACGCACTGTGAGGCAGGTGAACAGTGCCACCCAGCGCTTATGGTTGCTTCTTCCTCGTTTCACTAGCAACGGTCCAAAGTAGTCCAATCCAACAAATGTGAATGGACGAACATACGGAGTGACTCGTACCTGTGGGAGTGGCGCCATCCTTGGCTCGATCGGTTTAGCTCGGTATACACGGCACCACATACACTTCTTCACGATCTTGTTCACGACTGACCGTAGTTTAGGAACGTGGAATTTCTGTTGCATTTCGTTCATCACTGTACTTTTGTTAGCATGACCGTATCGTTGATGAAATCGTAGAATGAGCAATTCCGTTACATGGCTCTGCCTAGGTAAAATCACCGGATTTCGGAAGTTAAAACAGTAGTATGCGGCCTTCGGATCTATGCGACTTTCCATTCTGATGATGCCATCTTCATCTAAGAACGGAGATAAACCTTTTAGTGGGCTAGTCTTACCAAGGCGTAAACGCTGGGCAATCGGCAAATCAGCATTTTGTTTCAGTACCGCAATTTCCGTCTCAAAAGCTTCAGCTTGTACCATTCGCCACAAACTTTTCTCTGCAACTATATAGTCGTGCTGAGTTAGTGAAACGCTCCGTGATACTGGTAACGCTCTTTCGTGTGAACGACATTTTCTCGCAAAATGATGTAAATACGCAAGTCGTTTCAAGAGATCTTCAAAACGAGAAAACTTAGAAAACTCGACCAATTCTCGGTTTGACGTTCGCCTATGTACGTGAAGGTTTCGTAGTTCCTCCGTCGCCTCATTTAAATCAAGCTTCCTCGAAGGCCAGTTTGTTTCTGGCAAATATAAAAAATCAGGCCCACGGAACCAAATGTTCTGAGCATCGAAACTTGGTCCGCTTCCCCACTTTGTTGCATGATCGGCAATATTCATCTTAGTTGGTACCCAATTCCATTCCTCAATCGTTGTTTCGGCAAGTATCTCTGCGATTCTGAAGGCTACGTATTGACGATATTTACGAGGGTCTGCCTTGAGCCACGATAAAACAGTCGTCGAGTCTGTCCATAGAAACCGTTGCTGAATAGGTAAATTGTGATTTTCTGTTATTGTTTTCATCAGCCGAACTCCCAACACTGCGGCGTTTAATTCATTTCTGGGAATTGTCTGCGGTTGTAGGGGAGTAACCTTGGCTTTGGAAGCTACCAGTATACATCTTGGGGTGTTACCATCCATGATACGAAAGTATGCAACGCAACAGTACGCCAGCTCACTTGCATCTACGAACACATGGAGTTGCAGTGACTGATAACTTTGTTGTCCATAATTAGGAAAATAGCATCTGGGTATTCTCACACGATCTAGTTCTGGTGCAAGTTTTACCCACCGCTGCCAGTTTGTGAAATCGTTCTCTTTGATAGGTTCATCCCATTTGATTCCGGATCTCCACACATCCCGTATGATAATCTTTCCGTGAATTGTATAGGTGGCAATTAGTCCTAGCGGATCAAACAGGCTCATGACAACTTGTAAAATTTGCCTCTTGGTTGGAATAATTTCGCCCGTTAGTAAAGGTTGTAGATCTGATCTAAACTGTGCGGCGAACACGAAGACATCTTCGTCCGGAATCCACATTATACCTAGCACACGTTCTGCTACTGTTGTTTTTTCTGCTGAAAAGCTTTTTACAGCATTCGTCGTCTCTACACCGACCCGTCTCAGAACCTGATCTGAATTAGATTGCCAATTCCGGATTTCGAAACCAGCTTTACTGTGTACTGTACGCACATCCACTGCTAACTTTGCCGCCTCTTCGATGGTGTCTCTGCTGTCCAGGTAGTCATCCACATATGTGTTATTGATGATGGCAGTCGCTGCTTCAGGATACCGTTCTGAAAAATCTCGGGCATTTGTGTTTTTTACATATTGCGCTGAGCACGGAGAACAGCTTGCCCCAAACGTAGCCACATCCATGATGTAGATCTCAGGCGTGGAATGTTCATCGCTGCGCCACAGAAACCTTTGTGAGTGCCGATCTTCTTCTCGAATCTGTAGCTGATGAAACATTTGGCGAATATCGCCCGCAATAGCGTACTGCCTTTGTCGGAACCGACATAAAACAGATAAGAGCGGAGTCAAAAGATCCGGTCCTTTTAGCAGCTTGGAGTTAAGCGAAATTCCATTAACTGTTGCAGCTGCGTCCCATACGACACGTATCTTGTTTGGCTTACGAGGATTACAGATTACTCCCAAAGGCAAATACCACACACGTTGGTGGTCTGTGTTGCCTAGTTCTTCTGTGGTCGCTTTGTGAGCATACCCTAGTTCTTCATACTCAGCAATCTGGTCAGTCACTGCCTTCTGCAAGTTCGAATCTAAACGTAGCCGGCGTTCTAAGCATTTGAGCCTACGCACTGCCATCGGGTAACTATTTGGAAACACTACTTTATCAGTCTTCCAGAGCAATCCTGTCTCGAATCGGCCAGATTCCGTCCTCCTTGTTGTTTCCTGCAAAATCTTGCGGGCGCGTTGATCCTCCGTCGACTCCGGTACGGCCAACGTAGTGACTCCCAAATCTTCCAGGGCAAAGTAATCTTTCACCAAATCATGAAGTTTTCGATCATCAGAGCAGTTACAGACATGAATCATGACTCTGTCGTGTCCCGCTGTTTCGTGCCGACCTCCAAACATAGTCCATCCCAATCGTGTCTTAATAGCTACCGGTTCTTCGTCTCGCCTGTCTCTCTTATTAAGAGGTAACTTAAGCCTCGCATTGTCAACTCCTATCAGGATTCTCGGTGCAGCCTCGAAGTAGCTTTGGATAGGGAGACCTCTCAGAAACGCAAATCGTTTCGATAGTTCTTGATAATCCAATCTTCGGGAGACATAGATTGTCTACTGTTCGAACATTTTGCAGAGTATATTTAGATTGACGATCAACTCCAGATATGGTTAATTGCACTCTTTTTGAAGACGACTCTTTCCTGCTTACATTGCTAGTCCATTGGAGACAAAGTGAGCTTTCAACTCCTTCCAATCCTAATTCATCAGCGAGACCATTCTCTAGCAGCGTTAGATCCGATCCATCGTCCAGAAACGCGAATGTAGAAACAGATCTTTCGTTGTTATGTAGTATTACCGGGATAATTTTAAAAAGTGAAGAAGGTAGGTTATGGCGATGTGCCGATAAAACCGCTGGAGCTTGTTGAATATTTTCTTCATCTGCTTTCGAAGTTTCTGAATGCAGTAGTTTATGATGTGGCTCTGTGCAACCGTGTACACCACATGGTTGCTTAGTTCTACAAGGCCACTTACCATGTCCGCTTAGACAACGCCTACACAATTCATTTTGCTCCACAAACTTAAGTCGTTCAAGAAGAGTAAACTTGAAGAATTTGTCACAGTTCCGGATTCTGTGATCAGTGCACTGACACGCTAGACATGGTCTCCTCTCTCTATTTTGGTTTGAATAGGTAGCTGTTAGTTTCTCACTTGGCTCTGAGCCATGTTCATTATCGGTAGAATGAGTGTTGACAAAGCCATCCTTCTCTTTCTTTAAACTGCGACGGGAGCTGCCGTCGGCATGACCATAGTCCGTTGGTAAACTGACCTGACAGGCAGCTATTTTGATCGACGACGCATAATCACTGAATGCTCTTAATGAAGCATCGGAAATGCGCTGACAATGAAGCCCCCACTCCAAGCGCATACTAGGTGGTAACTTTCCTACTAGCTCCATTAGCAGCATCGGATTGGAGAGATGGGCTTGTAAATTGGACGCCTCGATGTATGTAACTAGGTTTCGCACCTCTCTCCCGAATGTGACTAGCGTTTCAAGTTTGTTTACGTTCGGAGAAGGAGCGGAACGTATTCTTGAAAGCAAGCAATGAAGCAGTTGCTCCGGTCGGCCGCATTCGTCTCTAAGTGTGTCAATTATTTCCGGGATTGCTGATGGAAGAGTGAGGATACTCTGGACCTTCTCTCTCGCACTTCCTATTAGGCTTTTCTGTAGCCTCGCGAGGTTTTCATCAGGCTGTATTCCACACATAGCCGTAGTTGATTCAAATGAGCTTAAAAACATTGGCCACTCTAAAGGATCACCCGAGAATTTAGGCAACTCTTTGCTGACAACGTAGCGTGCTGCAAGCTGTTGCGGACTGATGAGACCGTCTGTTGGCCATACGGTATGCGACGGTGGAATGTGTGCTGGGGCAGATTGTTGAGGCACTGGACAGTACTCCGACGGGTTTGATGGTGGTATTGGCTGTTGCACTATAAATGATGGATTCGGTCTAATATTCATTTCTGTGGGATGATATTGATTATTGGGCATCACCGGTGGTTGCCGCCTATGCATATGTTCAGGTGCGAGTTCGGGTATAGATGAAATAAAATGTCGCTGCGCTCCGTCCGATTGCGCATTTGAGGGAAAGGATACGCCCTTTGGGACCGACCCTGATGGTGGCGCTATGACTGCGTGGGAAGGCCACATAAGATATGATGGCGGAAGACAAGCTGCTGATTGTTGTAGTGTAACCGGGATATATTGTCGTTGATTTGGCATCATTATAGGCGGGTCGATTGTGTCTTTAACATCAGGCAACGACGGAAGTGTTGTTACCATCGGTATCATTGGAGGAAGCATGGGCTTCGATAAACCGAATGAAGTACTGAGTTGAAATGGCTGATTTCGAACCTGAGGCATCGGTGGCATATGAGCTTGATTCAACTGCAATGAGCCAGATTCTTGAATTATTTGATGTTGTTGGGCAGCCGAAGGGACCATCTGTGGGCGAATCGGTATCGTACCGACTGTATAAATAGGCTGTGACACTGGAGCGGTGTAGCCTAGAGAGCATTGTCCACCGGGAAAGAGTGGTCTTGGAGCTATTCCTGCTGCTACCGAGGACGCGATAGGCGTGGAAGTACTGGCAACTGGTTGGGTAGCTTTTCCATGTTCTGGGTTTTGCTCGTTTACCCAGTGGTGCACGTCAACTTGGCTTCGCCGGCTTCCGAAACTCCTCAGACTTCCTCCTTCCTTTTCTGCCTCAGCCTCAATCTCTAACTGATGTTTCTGGGCTAGGAATTCTCGGTCCTTCTGGGCCTGCTGGTCCTCCAAGGCTTTCTTCTCCTCTAACTGTTTTAATCGTAACTGAGCACTTGTTGATCTGATCGATGTGATCGAGCCACAGAATGTCGAACAGTTATTACAGCTCCATGAACGGTTGGCAACTGATCCCGTCACACCGGCGCAGCTAAAGTGCCACCATGTGTTACATCTGTCGCAAGCAACCATATTTTCAATGTGATCCGGACGGTCACATCCTTTGCAGTTATAGGCTACTTGCTGCATTGTACCATTGCTAGAATGCATGGTGGTATTGTTTGCTCCTGGGGCGCTCATAACTTGTTATTTTTGAGTTTGTAAAAACTTTTCGCAGTCCGTTTGCTTTTGCGCGACTCAAACTAAAAATATTTTATTTTAGTAACAAGTAAACCAAACCCTTAAATCTACTTACAATAATTTTCACGGGTTATTCTACTGATAACAAGGTTATGTCTCTCCTTACGCAGTGTACCACCAATAGCAATCTATTTGCCCTATCTTAATCGCCTCGCACGAGGATCTTGTGGGATATTGGCCACACGACAAATCACTTGTTGCTAAGCTGGAATTAATTGGTGTTAACACTGTTCGATGGAATTCACAGAACACTTTCTTAAATATAATTATTACCTTGAAGAATTCAATTTGTAGATTAGCACTAAACACGTTAGATGTAGCAATCAATGCAGATTAATTTCACTTTTGTTTACATCTAGGTTTTCTCTTACATCTAATGATTTCTGTTGATGCAACGCCTTATTTAGAGGCTGACTTTTTAATGAAGCAACGATTCTAGAGATCGAGGGGCTAGATCGTACCTATCTTAACACAGATAGTACCCGGTGGTGAATCTGTCCTATTCCGACTGAGAGTTTCTCGACAGCGGAATTTCCCCCGATATTGATGGTTTTTCCGTGAGCCTTTTGGCACCATTCTTAGTGAGCCATTTAGCTCCGAGAGCCATTTGGGTCGCATTTCCGCGAGCCATTCATCCCCAAGCTTAGTAGTGATCTACTCGGATTGACACTGGTGGTGGACTTAACCTACTCAACAGGCCAGCTTCTGGTTCGCTGGGGCCCCGAGGACTCACTGCTGGCGCATCGACGCGATCTACTCGATCTAATCTCCGGCGGTGGATCAGCCTTCTTACGAGTTTCCTGATAGGGTGCCGAGGTCGGTCCGGCGATTCCGGATAGAACGTGGATTCCGGTACACTGCCGCTACTCGATCCAGTTCCTGGCGGTAGAGCTACTCCACGGGGCTTACTCGAACTGCCGGTTTCCGTCGTTACTTCGTTGGTGTCTTCTCCTTTTTCTCTGTCGCTCCACCAGTATTTGCGCGACTACTCTATTGACAGTTATTCCAAGTCCTTTCATCTTTGCACATCTCTTCTGCGACATTCATACTCCGGACAGTAGGGTAAAGGCACATAACGGAACCGATATAGATACTTCCTGAAGCAACAGTGAGCCAATAGGAACAACGTTAGATGAAAGTCTCTCTCTCCGTGCTTTCTGTTCGCCTAAAAGGATTCTTTTGGAGTTAGATGTTGGGTGCATCATCCATTCTCTGCATTAGCCCAATTCTGTTTTCTCTTGACCATCGGATTGGCTCTAAATCTTTCTCCTCATACCTCTCGTTACCTTCCATTGATAACATTCGATTTCGCCAGCTAGGGATCATCCCGGCGATGACGCTTTCTGCCTATCACGATATGATTCTGTACACGGAAAAAAAATTGTTCGCAAAATCGTGAATAAAGTCACAATATATACGTGAACGGAGGTCTTAGTGGAATGTACGTAATGTTTCAAAGGTTTTCTTCCATTTTCTTCCATTTAATAACTGTGAATAAAGTGCCATGAATTCTGGATCAATCACGTTTTTACGTTACGAAAACAGGACCATGAACAAAAATCATGTGTTTTATAATTATGTTCAATTTCCCTTTAGTAACGCCCGCGTAACGCTTTTATTAGTGGAAACATTTGTTTTTGTTTTGTGAACTTCAGTCACGGTTGTCGCCATGTCAGTACCAAATCGATTTTCCGTACGTGAACTCGTTCACAACTTTATGAATACAGTAATGTTTCGATTATATCACGGTCGGTTTGTATTTTAGCGTGATATATTTGAAGCGTGATGTATTCAAAACATAACAAAAATACATTCAAGCATTAACTCATGTATTTCTATAAACAAAAAGTAATAAAAAGTTAAAGTTAATCAAAAGAATAAATCATAGTAGGGTAATGAGCCTATTTTTGCCATGCTTGTACAATCACACTACCCATTTGAAGTCGTTGGTTAGAGCAGCGTCTGCCATCTTTGTTCAACGCATTGGGTAAAACGGCATGGCATCAGTGGATATTTTTTCCCCATACAGCGTCACTTTACGTATCCCGTACCGTTTCATAAAATTGTTGAACCATCCAAAACTAAACTTGAAGGAATCTGGCACGTTAAGGTTTTGGACAAATATCTTGACTATTAAAATCAGTGTATTCTAAGAGACTACGATTCAGTTCTCGTTATTTCAACATCCATAGAAATAGTTCCATCTTCAATTGTTGATGTTATCCTTTCAAAAGATAGATATTCACATCGATTCAAGAGAAAATGCATATCTTGGCATACCTACCATATCTTGCGTAATCTGTTTTTTCTCATTATTTTGTTAGATTTTCCTGCAGATAACTAACAATTTCACATAGAAGTCGATTTGTTTACCTGCAACACCAGACGGTCCATTAAGGTCACGGCAAATAAGTTACGAAGAATTTAAAATTATAATTGAAATCGGTCGAAAGATATTTCGGCAATCCTAGTCATTGCAAGAACGTCTTGATAAAACATGATTTCGAGATTATTCACGTTTAAAGTTTCGCGCCACACCTTCTCTTCACTTAATGGAACAAGATGAACAGCGCTATAACTTTGCTTCTACTACTTAGTCCTCTATAAAAATTTCAGATACTTTCTTAAGAATATATACTTTAAGATAAAAGAATGAAAAAGTTTGACTTTTTGACCGACCTCATCATATATAAACTCTTAACGAAATAGTCCGAAACGTACTAATAGGCTCATTACACTACATGTAAATAAGCAAATCAATTGTAAAAAAATCCTAAAAGTGCCAGGACACAATATGTGGCTTAACTGGATCAAAATGTAGTGTGCCTTGTCTGTTTTTCAAAAAGCGTGATATAATCGAGGGTGATATGAACGAATATTGATATAAACGCATAGTGATATAATCGAAACATTACTGTATTATTCATAAAACCGAAGGTTAACTCATGATGTTGTTCATAGATTTAGGAACATTAGTCACGAGATCAATACATTCTGGATATTTTCTCGTGAACTAGTTCACGAAACTCGAAATTTTATTCATGAATCCCTTCAATCCTTGTGAACTAATTCATGATTTCTAATATATTAATCACGATCCAATATCCGTGCTCGTGAAAATGTTCACAAAATTGTGAAATATTTTTCATGTATTCATGGTTCATGAATCCTGGTACAAAAGTCACGACTTACCATTCATGCTCGTGAAATAGTTCACAAAATCATCAAATATTGATCTTGAATTCGTGAACTGGACCATACGTGATCGTGAAATAGTTCACGAAATCATAAAATATTGTTCATGTATTCGTGAATTCGTTCATGATCCCTAGTATACGTCTAACAATTCGTGCTAGTCAAATAGTTCACAAAATTATGAAATATTATTCATGGATTCGTGAACTAGTTCGAGATGAACGCAACGCTCACGAAAAAAATCGATAACACACACTTACACACAACGAGCCTTTGTCAGTATTTGGTTTCGTATCAAATTGCTGCTTACGAATCTCACAAAAGATTCCCTTCTTCTCCACCTTACACCCTACATGCCCCCCGCACCCACCCATCCATCGTATGCTATCTCGTCGGTGCTGCTGTACTGCACTGCATTTTGTTTTGTTCAACTGTTTTCTCCGCTTCTATAAATAGCTCCTGACATGAAACTTCTAGTAATAAAATCCAACCGTCAGATTCCTAGATTAGAGCCGAGAACAGCAGCGAATCCAGAAAAAAAAATCGGGGGGGGGGGTCCGAAGTTTTGATTTTGGAATGAACATTGTAGAATACGTTATGCGTCAAAACTTCATTTTATTAAAATTTGTTTTGGTGGTTTTGGTTTGAAATGATTTTTACTTTGAAAATAATATAAAATTGAAACTATTTTAAAATTTCTCAAAAATTTAAAAATTTTCCAGGGGGGGGGGATCCGGACCCCCAAGAACCTCCCCCTGGATCCGCCACTAGCTGACAAATATCTATTCGCTAAAAACACCTCGTTACAACCCGTTCCATAACGACATGTACTCGCTGACTAGTAAAATGGTATATACAGGGTGTTTGGTTCATGGTTAAGAATCTCTCGGAGGGTGATAGACTGCCATATTTGGAGAAAAAAATTGTTCTACACATACCATCAAATCTCAACCGTTACAGCGTTATTGAACTTTTAGTGTAAAAAACTTATTTGTCTTAAAATACCTCTAACTTTAAAAGTATACTTTATATTTTAAATGTTTTAGTTCCATTCGAAAGGTAAGAAAATTTTGCATTGAGTGATGCCCTCACATGTTTCAGTTAATGAGTTTAACTAGCCTTTTCAAAGTAATTTATTGCAAATTAAACAATTTCAGACGATTTTTCGTTCATTTCTTGAAAATCATAATAGTTAACCTCATCATTTTAATAATTCAGATTGTTAGTCTTGATGAGCTGCTTAATTTGTTCTTTGACATGATACACTTACCTTTTCTTATTTTCATGATTTTGGGTTATTCAACTTGGATATTTTTATGTTATTTTCACTAGTACCAGCTCTAATTGAAAAATTACGGCACTTATTGTACTTTTTTTCTTTTTATTCGAAAGCCAGGAACATTTTACAGTGAAAAATGTATTAATACCTTTCAGTTAAGTGAATTTAGTATTCTTTTAAAAGTAAATTAGTTTAAAGTTAGTGCTATTATTAGCATTTTCGTTAATTTTCTTAAAATAGTAAATTATAAACATCACCATTATTATCATGGAAATAATGCATCTCAGCAAGCTCTACAGTTCTTTCTTTGACTCCATTCAATTATCTCTTTTGGTTTCGACGCAAAATCGTTTTTATCACATCGTTTCATATGCAAAAATAACGATTTCGAACCCACTACATTTGTGGCGAGCTCATGCTGTGTTAACTATTAAATAGCAGCAAAATGAAAAGAGATGTAGACAAAGTGTCAAATTAAAAGTTATAGAGAACATTAAGGGGCATCAAATGAACAATAGTAACGATAAATTTTGTTGATTAATAATTAGAATAATTAAAAAACTCTCCAAAAAACACAAATTTTGAGTTATTTCGTTAGTAAAAAATCATTTAGTACACTTAACTAAAAGACATTTGTACATACATTGATAGGAAATTTTCTCAGCTTTCCAATGAAATCTTGTAAATAATGATATAAAGCATATTTTTTAGATTAGAGTCTTTTAAGCACTTGCAAGTCGGTTACGGGAAAAGTATAGTAATGAAATTACTAAGAAATGAGAAGAGATAGAAACATGACGTCCAAGAACAAATTATGAATCGTCCCAAAACTCAACTTTTGGATACTGGATATTGCTATAATCATACTTCATTATTTCGAGAAAATTAGCAAAAACCTCCTCAAAAACACTAACTTTTAACTACTTTACAGTTAAAAGGTAATTAAAACTAATTACTTAAAAGAAATGAGAACACCATTCAATAGGAAATTTTCTTACCTTTCAAATGGAACTGAAACATTTAAAATACAAAGTATACTTTTAAAGTTAGAGGTATTTTAAGACAAATAAGTTTTTTACACAAAAAGTTCAATAACTTTGTAACGGTTGAGATTTGATGGTATGTGTAGAACAATTTTTTTCTCCAAATATGGCAGTCTATCACCCCCCGAGAGATTCTTAACCATGAACCAAACACCCTGTATACGCTTCTCACTAATGATGAGTGAGATAATATTGTTTGTCAAACATCTACGAATTGACAAACATCTACTCGTTAAATGCCTACTTACACCATAGGCCATAGCGACACATGATGGGTAGCTGTTCGAATGAGCTATATAAACTTCATATGCGGGACCGCATGGAGACGTTGGTATGTGTTCTTCAAGTTTTCTCTGTACTGTGTAGCTAACAACGTGTACACAAAATATTTGTCTTTGTTTTGAAAACTTTAGTCACGGTTTCGGCCATGTCACTACCAAATCGATTTTCTGTACGTGAACTAGTTCACAACTTTATGAATATTATTCATAAAATCAACGGTTAACCCGTGATGTTGTTCATAGATTTAGGAACATTAGTCCACAAAATCAAAACATTCTGGATATTTTCTCGTGAACTAGTGAACGAAACTCGAAATTTTATTCATTAATCCCTTCAATCCTTGTGAACTAATGCATGATTCCTAATATATTAGTCACGATCTTTTTTTTTTTATTCGTTTCGTTTATTTGATAGGCACAAATGCGTTAGCTTGGCGGTGCCGAATTCTTTTGTTTTTACATTTTGAATATCTTAAAACTAGGAGGTTACAATGTTGAAATATTTTTTTTATAAAAGAGAAAAAATTTACAGCTATCTTAAGACTAGAAACAAAAATTCTATATATAAGAGAGGGGGCAAAGATTTTTTTTTATGAAAAATTTTAAAACAAGGAGTTCAATAGTAATAGTTTTTTAGGAAATATTTACAGTTATCTTAAAACTAACAATATACGGGAGACTGAGGAGACTCGATCCCCGGGGAGACTTGATCCCATCATTGTAACTCAAAGGCGGATCAGAATACATTAATCGAATATACTAGAGAGTTGCGTAGTTTTATCTAAACATAAGTTTCTTTAACACAAAAAAATAAATTGGACATGTGTTACCGAATTTTTACCGATTTAAAGAAAAAAATCTCAGAAGAACTGAAGAAGATTTATTTTCCAAATTTTCAAACTTTTATACAATTGATAAAATCACCCACTGCATACTATACTTTTGCATACAGAAATACAGGAAAATGTCAATTATATGAATACGTTATGATTGAGCTGATTTTTTTGTTCAACTATATTTGTACTAAAATTTTCTGAAATAGATGCTATGGGTTCACTTGATCCCTTCAAATTCGTGGAGATTTGATCCCCTTCGCCATGCTCCATGCACACCACTGAAAATAACCAAATTCACACCAGAACAATTGAAGTCATTGTTGCCATAAAATAACAAAAAAACTGTCAAAAATGAACGCTTCATCATACAAAAACTTAACTGTAAATGTTTACTACAGCATACGTAGCAACCATGCATCCCACATTTGACGTTCCTCAACCATAATAACGACAGCTTTCAAATCATTGCACAGAGATTTGGGGAATTCGTAATAAAAATCAGGTGAGAGATGGGTAATATGTAGTAACAAAAATAGTAATATCTAATCACGACAATTTAATCAATACCACAATACATTTATAACATTGAATGGGGTTAGGTACCTATTTTTGCCCTATTAGGGAGGGTACCACCAACGACACGACTAGACACTGGTGTTACAAAAGTGTATCGCAAATATGACTACCCCTCAGTGACTCAGGTAACTGGTACTGTCAAATGTGATATTTGATTAGAAAAGCATGAAACCAGCAACACTGATGAATTTATTAGGTTTTACACCAACCGACATAACCCAACAAAATGAGCCGGATGAACTTCGTTTGACAATTCTCGGTGGTTTGTTTACATGGGAGTTACGTGAGTGCAAATGCAACAGATGAGCACCCGTTGCACTCGAACTCACGCAACTGACAAAGTAAACAAACCACCGAGAATTGTCAAACATGAACTTCATTCATTATGAGTTCATTCGTGTCGTCATCTTGTAGAACTCAATTGTTATTTTTTCAAAACAACTTATGCTGATTTCGGTTTTAGATCAGAGTCGCCCTAGGTTCGCTCTAATATTTACAAAATCCATACAAAAGTGACAGCTCAGAGCGAACCTAGAGCGACTCGGCTCTAAAAACGAAATCAGCATTATAGTTACCGTAACAACCCCTAGTTACGCTTTATTGTGGCAGAACGTTTGATAAACAAAGCGTAAAATTTTTCTCCTTGGATCGTTTGATGACGTTCAATAGATTTTTAAAAATTTGGGGAACTACTGGACAAGGGACAAGTCGTAAATATTAAGAACCCTTTGCTGAAGCCAGTGAATATAGTGAAGTGTAAGCAACTACATTCATCATTCGCGGATGATTGAAGCAAATCAGGATCATTTTGCCGAACAACGTTCGCTTCGACAAAGTTCGTCTCCCTTCAGCAACACTCCAAGATCTTTTTTGAAAAAATGCTAAAAAGAGCTTCGACACTAATTCTACGTTTTATTGCCCAGATCCCGGAACATCGAAATCCCCGAGTGCCCCTATGTTTCAACCGGAGATTGATGAAATTTGCTGACATCTTGGAGTGGATATTCATAGCTTCCAAGATTCCTGCCAATCTGCACAAGAGTCCTTCTGCTTGATTGCAGTACTCTCACCTTTGTGCCTGCATAAGCTGACCGTGGTTATTCGAAGCTGCAGTGTTGGAAATTTAAAACAGAGCATCCTGGAAGTCGAGCTCATTCTTAAAGATTTATAAGAATCATATGGCGTCCCGGTAGGTGATGTCTTGACAATTCGAAAATTTAATAGATGTCGTTGATCTACCGGCTGCCATAAAGCTGCAAGTTGTGTGTTCTACTTTCCCGGGTCATCGTTGCCCTCCCTTTCACCCCTATACTTGATATTGTTGTTACTCAGAAACCAAACCCTCAGTAAATGTATTCCCCAAGCATAACCGGATTCTCTTACAATAAAGAAATTAGAATCCATTTCCTCTAATTTTAATTCCAAGCAGTAATTTTTCGCTTAACAGAATGCCTACCTCCATTGGTAGTTCATAATAATGGTAGCACAATTCAATAAATCCCCATTTGTGTAGTGAAATTCTACCACCCTTCACTGACTCCGCCGGAATGTTTGGAATCGGTAACGTCTACCTGCCGGTCAACAGCCACTGGACCTGATTCATTCAAAAATCGAATTCGACCTACGAAGATTTGAACATCGAGGCGATACATTAGCACGGCCTGCCTGTTGATCCACGATCAGCAGTACTATCGGATTTGTGGGTAATTGTAATTGTAATTTATTAGCTTACGATACCCTGTTTGTTACATTTGTATACCTTATGTCAGGTCAAGGAAGAAATTAATAAGGGTAGAGTGTGCAGGAGCTAAAGCAGAGCTTAGTCGAATGATTACTGCAGCAGCTCAATTCAACATTTTCCACAATGATAGCACGCTCAAAAACTATTAGAATGTGTTCCCTTTTCAAGTTAAAAAATTCTGAAGGCAATTCCGTGAAGTTTTCTTATATCGATACTCGTGCGATTCCATTAAAACAGTCAACATATGCATTAAATTGGCGAACGAAATATACGTACGGGCGCTGCGACGGGTGGAATCGAAGACCAACATTTAATCAATGAGAATAAATAGCTAGTAGTTGATGGACAGTCGTGCACGATTCCGTATAAACTCTCACGACAAAATTCACTACCAGGAAGAGGCGTAGGGTATCAAGCCGCTTTTGCAATGCTCGTGAAAAAATTTGCTAGCGCGGACATTTTATTTTTCCAGGTGAGTTTTTTGGATGTCTAACAAAGATTTGTAAACTAATATGACATTTGCATCAACAGACTTGATTTTAATGGCAGTGTTTTTTCTCGACGGTCGAAATAGACTGGTCGGCGCAAGGAATACCAGTACTATAAGTCCTTCGCATTTACATGGATTAGCTGTTGGCAGCTGTATTCCTAACGGAGAATCTACACGCAGAAAAATTCAACGTATTTGAATCTAAAATGTATGTTACTGAAATATAACTTCGAACGATACAATTATTCGCCTATATTTTCAATAATGCAGCGATAAACTTTTAATAAATACATCGTCAATTCCGATAATTTTACTCTAAGTTCTATAAAACAATTACTGAAATAGGGAACGATAGTATTTCCGCTGTTTCTGAATGGCTGTTTCTGAATTCCGCTGTTTCTGGATGGTCACGAATTCCTTTAACGATTTAGACATTTTGAAAACGGAAATCGTCAAACGGTCGCTTTACTAGAGATACATTAATCATTCCAAACTATCGTATGTCTCGCTCTTCATTGACTCGCTGTGTTGACGCGGAAATATCGGAAGCCATAGTATAGCACTCAATATTTCCTTGCACCAAAAATCATCCCACCAGGGTTCTCAGGACTTGATACTTTGCGACAACTCGAAATCATTCGGTTCATTACTGCCTCAGCGTAGTAATTTTGCCAAAAACAGCTCTGGCAATGGAGCGTGATCGGTCTTAGCCGTCTAACAGACAACACAAAAAAAACTAACTCTGTCGAAGTTAACCTGAAAAAGATTCTAAATTTTATCAGATATATAACACAATAGTCAGAACTTACCACTCCGTTATCAATAGTTGTTTAAATATATTTTACAATCCGTGGAACAGACCATAGCTGATTCGGGTTAACACACCGGGAGATAGTGAGACGTGTGAAATTATTTTTTCCGGTAACTGGGCATCTGTCCACAGTAAACATAACATGGTTGCTATATACAGCAACTGAGAATCAATAAACAAAGAAGTGCTGCTGGAGAAATTATTTTTACGTTAGAATCAAGGGGTCACTCAATGCACTGATAAATGTTGGTAAATGACTCGGACACTTTTTCTTCGAAATGTTTCATTAAGTTGCAGGTCGTGTCGTTGGTACCACATTATTTCGTTATTAATTTTATTATTTCAGCTTCTTTGCTTTGTTATTAGGAACCATTTTTTTATTTCGATTATGGAGGTTCTAGCCTTAAGGTCATTCGCCTTTATGAATATTTATGAATATTATTCATAAAATCAACGGTTAACCCGTGATGTTGTTCATAGATTTAGGAACATTAGTCCACAAAATCAAAACATTCTGGATATTTTCTCGTGAACTAGTGAACGAAACTCGGAATTTTATTCATTAATCCCTTCAATCCTTGTGAACTAATGCATGATTCCTAATATATTAGTCACGATCTTTTTGCCTTTCTCATATAGAAAGGTTATGCAATCACTCTGAAAAACGTCAACCTAATCCCGGCCCGGAGGGCCGAGTGTCATATCCCATTCGACTCAGTTCGTCGAGATCGGAAAAAGTCTGTATGTGTGTGTATGTATGTATGTGTGTGTATGTGTGTGTGTATGTGTGTGTGTATGTGTGTGTGTATGTGTGTGTATGTGTGTGTGTATGTGTGTGTGTGTATGTATGTGCGTATGTGTCAAATAATGTCACTCATTTTTCTCAGAGATGGCTGGACCGATTTGCCCAAACTTAGTCTCAAATGAAAGGTGCAACCTTCCCATCGGCTGCTATTGAATTTTGGATCGATCGGAATTCTGGTTCCGGAATTACGGGTTTCAGAGTGCGGCCACACAGAAATTTCTCATATAAATTATAGGAAAAATTAAAAATAGAATTTTTATTTTTGATGCTAAATGTGTTCAAGGTGCATGAAACGTCGAGATTTGATGCAAACTCGAAAAAAAAATTTGACTACGATTCACTTTTTTGGATTTTAGTACATTTTTGCCTTTCTCATATAGAAAGGTTATGCAATCACTCTGAAAAACGTCAACCTAATTTTTTTTTTCGACTCGTTTAGGGTTTCTGGATTTTAACAGGGGCGTAGTTGATGGTTTACGGAGAGGGGTTACACCCCCCCCCCCTCTACTGTTCGCGCCCCTCCTTTAAAAATCTCCTTAAATCACCCCTCAGACCACCACCTCATACCCCTCCCTTTCAACCCCATCATCTTTAAACCACCACTATATCACAAAGCATACCAATTTAAGCTCGGGAGTCGTTCGTTCATGGGACTTTCGCCCTCCTCACATACCCATCCCCGCATGACAAAATGAGTTAGCAAGCAGATAACATTGATCTAATGCTGATTAGGCTAATGGAGTATTATATTTTTTTATTTCAAGTGTTTCACCGTCAACTCAAGTTCGTGGCTGGCATGCCATTGTGTATAAGTGCAAAGTGTACTAAGAATGTAATGGACATTTCCACAATTATGTTGAACATAAAAAGCCTCCGTGCCATAGTTTAGAGAAATGAGAAAGGCACAATTGCACCGCTAGGTGGATTAAAACAGGTTTTTTTTTATTCGTTTCGTTTATTTGATAGGCACAAATGCGTTAGCTTGGCGGTGCCGAATTCTTTTGTTTTTACATTTTGAATATCTTAAAACTAGGAGGTTACAATGTTGAAATATTTTTTTTATAAAAGAGAAAAAATTTACAGCTATCTTAAGACTAGAAACAAAAATTCTATATATAAGAGAGGGGGCAAAAGATTTTTTTTTATGAAAAATTTTAAAACAAGGAGTTCAATAGTAATAGTTTTTTAGGAAATATTTACAGTTATCTTAAAACTAACAATATAGTGTGGTACACAAAAGGGGGAACAAATATTTATGAAAAATTTCACGGATGTTTTAAAACTAGGGATACAATTCTATTTACAAGATGGGGGACAATAGTTTTGGAATACGGAATACAAATTTGATTTTTTATCGGATACTTATACTTGATCATTTCCAAAATCGGTGTAGAAGTAGTTGTATCAAGGACAGGGGAGAGAAGGCGTAGATGGTGACCGGTAGAGAAGAGCAAAACTTGCAACTCTCGGGCAAACGGGAGATCACCGAAACAAATTTGCGCCTCAGTCTAGTAGGTCGGATTGGCGGATGGTATTCTTCGGACCCGCGGGGAATCCTTCAAAAGTCATCGGACCTTGAGTAGCTCTCGCTTCAGTTTCCGTAGTGGTAGTCCCACAAGGCAGGAGAAAGCTTCTAAAACGAGAAATAAAAAGAGAGGGGCTAAATTGGGATATTTATCGTTTTTATGAAGGTATAAATAAGGGACATATAGGGGAAATCACGATTTGCCAGCATATCTCGGACTGGGACATTGGGTGGTCTACCTCGGGCCCGAAGGGAATCCTTTAACTGAGACCTGGCGTCCAGATACCCGGCGCATACCCAGACAACGTGCTCGATGTCGTGATAGCCCTCGTCACAAGCGCACAGACTACTCTCCGCAAGCCCAATACGCCGCAAATGCGCATCCAAGGTGTAGTGGTTGGACATAAGTCGGGACATTACACGAATAAAATCCCGACCCACATCCATCCCCCTGAACCAAGGCTTCGTTGATACCTTTGGGATAATGGAATGTAGCCATCGTCCAAGTTCACCATTGCTCCACGAGGTTTGCCAACTGTTGAGTGTCCTCTGACGACAAATACTAAAAAATTCGTTGAAGCAGATTGGTCTTTCGTATATGTCACCATTTAATGCGCCCACCTTTGCTAATGAGTCGGCCTTTTCATTGCCCGGGATAGAGCAATGAGAGGGGACCCAAACAAAGGTAATCTGATAAGATTTTTCAGATAACGTACACAAGGACTCCTGTATCATCCCCAGAAAATACGGGAGTTGCTTTTTAGGCTTCACCGCACGAAGAGTCTCGATAGAGCTGAGGCTGTCCGAAACGATGAAGTAGTGATCTGTGGGCAGAGTGTCGATGATCCCAAGAGTGTACTGAATTGCAGCTAACTCTGCGACGTAAACTGAAGCAGGATCATTGAGCTTGAATGAAGCGGTGATAGTATTGTTGAAGATACCGAAGCCAGTGGACCCATCGAGATTTGATCCGTCAGTGTAGAACATTTTGTCACAGTCGACTTCTCGGAATTTATTATAAAATATATTGGGGATCACTTGAGGGTGTATAGGGTCCGGGATTCCACGAATCTCTTCCTTCATGGATGTGTCGAAGAATACAGTAGAATCAGAAGTATCTAGGAAACGAACACGGTTGGGAATATATGTAGAAGGATTAATGCTCTGTGCCATGTAGTCGAAGTACAAGGACATAAATCGGGTTTGAGAATTAAGCTCGACGAGCCTCTCGATGTTTTCAATCACCAACGGGTTCAGAATGTCGCATCGGATGAGCAATCGATATGAGAGTTCCCAAAATCGATTTTTTAGCGGAAGAACGCCCGCCAGCACTTCGAGACTCATCGTATGGGTCGAGTGCATGCAACCCAAGGCAATGCGCAAGCAACGATACTGGATTCTCTCCAGTTTGATGAAGTGTATGTTCGCAGCGGAGCGGAAACAGAAACACCCGTACTCCATCACCGACAATATCGTTGTTTGGTACAACCTGATCAGGTCTCCTGGGTGAGCACCCCACCATGTTCCAGTTATTGTTCGGAGAAAATTGATCCTTTGTTGGCATTTCTGTTTCAGATACCTAATGTGACATCCCCAGGTACCTTTAGAGTCGAACCATACCCCGAGATATTTAAATGTGAAAACCTGGTTGATCGTTGCACCCATTAATAAAAGCTGGAGTTGCGCCGGCTCACGCTTCCTAGAAAAAACAACCAACTCAGTTTTCTCCGTGGAGAACTCAATACCCAGCTGAAGAGCCCAAACAGACAAATTGTCCAAGGTATTTTGTAATGGTCCTTGCAAGTCGGCAGCTTTGGGCCCTGTAACAGAGACCACCCCGTCGTCTGCAAGTTGCCTTAGCGTGCATGAATTGGCAAGACAATCGTCAATGTCATTCACGTAGAAATTGTAGAGCAGGGGACTTAGACATGAGCCCTGGGGAAGACCCATGTAGCTAAATCGCGATGTTGTTAAATCGCCATGCGAAAAGTGCATGTGCTTTTCAGACAACAGGTTTAGCAAAAAGTTATTTAAAATTGGCGAAAGACCATGCTGGTGCAGCTTCTCTGACAGAGTGTTGATAGAAACTGAGTCAAAAGCCCCCTTAATATCCAAGAAGACTGATGCCATCTGCTCTTTGTTAGCATAGGCCATTTGGATTTCTGTAGAAAGCAACGCAAGGCAATCGTTCGTCCCTTTGCCTTTGCGGAAGCCAAATTGTGTATCTGACAGTAAGCCATTTGCTTCAACCCAATTGTCGAGGCGAAACAAGATCATTTTCTCGAACAACTTCCGAATACAGGACAGCATTGCAATCGGCCGATACGAGTTGTGGTCGGAGGCTGGTTTTCCTGGTTTTTGAATGGCGATGACCTTCACTTGCCTCCAGTCATGAGGGACAATGTTACCCTCAAGAAACTTGTTAAATAAATTCAACAAGCGTCTCGTGGCAGAGTCTGGCAGATTCTTTAACAAGTTAAATTCTGTCTGGCCCTGGGGCGTTATTGTTGCACGATAAGAGAGCAAGTGAGAACTCCACCATCGAAAACGGTGTTTCGTTCGCGGTATCGTGAGGAGACGCGGCGCGGCACGTTTTCTGTACCGGGACAGAGTCCGGACAGATCTTCTTGGCGAAAGCGAATATCCAACGGTTTGAATATTCCACGTTCTCGTTGGTACTATTACGGTTACGCATACGTCGAGCCGTACCCCAAAGAGTGCTCATCGCTGTTTCTCTCGTTAACCCGTCGACGAACCGGCGCCAATAACTGCGTTTTTTGGCTTTCATTAGACTCTTCATTCGCCTTTCTAACGACGCGTACTGTAGATAGCTAGCAGATAACCCGTCTTCCCGGAAGGCCTTATATGCAGTGGACTTTTCCGCGTACAGCTCTGAGCACTCTTTATCCCACCACAGGGTGGGAGACCGTCCATGGGTATTCGCGCTGGGTACTGGTTTAGTCTGAGCTTGATTCGCACTGTCGAGAATCAAGCCAGCCAAAAACCTGTACTCTTCCTCCGGAGGAAGTTCTTGAGTGGATTCGATTTTAACGGATATCGCGGTCGCGTAACTCTTCCAATGAATGTTCCGTGTGAGGTCATACGATACATTGATTGTTTCCGATGGTCTTGAACCGTTAGCAATTGAAATCACGATAGGCAAATGATCGCTACCGTGGGGATCAGGGATCACCTTCCACCTGCAATCTAACTGTAGCGATGTCGAGCATAGCGATAAATCCAACGCGCTTGCGCGTGCTGGTGGTGTAGGAATCCGCGTCATTTCTCCCGTGTTTAAGAATGTTGAAATTATCGCAAAGATCTTGGATTAATGTTGATCTATTATCATCATGAAGACAGCCCCATACCGTACCGTGCGAGTTAAAGTCTCCCAGAACTAGCCGCGGTGCCGGTAAGGATTCCGTGATATTACAAAGCGTTCGGTGCCCTACCGAGGCTCTAGGAGGAATGTAGATGGAAGCAATGCAAAGGTCTTTACCTTTGATTAAAACTTGACAAGCGACAATTTCAATGCCTGGTGTTGAAGGGAGGTTAATTCGGTTGAAAGAATAGCACTTTTTGATCCCCAAAAGTACTCCTCCATAGGGGTTTTCTCGATCCAGACGAATTATATTAAAGTCGTGGAAGTTGAGATTTATATCGGAAGTTAACCAAGTTTCACATAATGCGAAAGCATCACATTTTAAACTATTTAGTAAAAATTTAAAGGAATCGATTTTCGGGAGGATACTTCTGCTGTTCCACTGTAGAACAGTGATCGAATCGGTGACCTCGTTCGATGACTTAGCCATCGAAGGATACGATCGCTGCAAGGAGGGGCCATTTAGTAGTCAACTGCTTTAAAAATGTTTGCACTATAGGGAGAAAACGTATCAGAAGGCTTTTAAGAGGATCAGTAACATTGAAAGCTGTGAAAATTAAGTCCACTATGTCAGAAAATTTCATTAGTCCGCTACTGGACTGAGTATCTGTTTGAAAAAAGGGGACACTTGGGGTTTTTGGTGTCCCTGGAAGTGGTGGGTACTCCTTGTTAGAATTAATATTTCCAAGTCCTGGAGCAAATTGCTTCGGCTTTTGTGCATCACTTCCGTTGGATTTATTTATTACAGTTGGCGCACTCTGGGTGGACGACATCTTGGCACCCTTACGAGGCAATGTAGGGGAGGCTGGATTTCTCCTCTTCCTGGAATCTTCTGGGTTAACCAAAGACCCTCTCGTGGGTCGTCAGATTCTTGCTCAACGTTAGCCAAACCAGCATAGGGATTTTCGGACAGGACAGATGGCGAAGCATTCTTTAGCATTTCTGCATAAGAACGCCTCGAGCGTTCCTTAAGGGAGCGCTTAATTTTATCCCCGCGCTGCTTGTACGCAGGACATGATTTAAGAGCATGTGAAGGGCCCCCGCAGCAAATACACTTTTCAGTTTCTTTGTCGCAAGAGTCATCCTCATGCTCTCCTTCGCATTTGCCGCATCGTTTCTTATTTCCACAATATGTGGCTGTGTGGCCCAACTGCTTGCAATTGCTGCAGCTCATGACCCGCGGTACAAACAGCCGAACTGGTAGGCGAACCCTGTCAAGGAGGATGTAGTTGCGAAGAGCAGTGCTGTAGTTGCGGTTAGTCACGGTTAGTCGGCGACTAACCAGCTCCTGGAACCGAAAAAAAATTTTTTTTGAGCCAAAAAAAAAAAAAATTCCGTTGGCCTTATCATTCTGGAAGGCAAATTTAATGATCCCAGCTAATTGGAATTTTGTGAATCTATTCAAACTCGTAGGGTATTGTCAAACTCCCTGCCGCGCTAGTATGATATTTTCATAACTCACATGGCGATCCCAGACTGTATGGGGCACTGGTATGATATGCTCATAGGATACTCTCAGATATTTAAAAGCACTAGTATGATATTCCCACACCTCGCAGAGCGTTTCAACATTAGTTTGATACTTACAAGTCACGCAAGGCGCTCTCAGATTCTCTCGGACGATAGTCTGATGTTCCCATCGCTTGCAGTGCGCTTCCACACCCTCTGGGGCGCCAATATGATATTTGCAAAACTCATAGGACGCTAGTATGATATTCCGATAGCTCGCAGGGTGCTCTCAGACTCGCAGGGGCACTTGTTTGTCATTTTCAAAGCTCTCAGGGCGCTCTCAAGCTCTTCAGGGTGCTAGTATGATATTCACAAAACTCTCTAATATGTTATCTTAATTTGCCGGGCGCTTACAAATTCTCTGGGGCGCTAGTCTAATATTCTCATAGATAGCAGGGCGCTCTTAGATTCTCTCGAGCGCTTTTACGATATTCACATAATTCGCAAGGCGCTCTCAAACTTGCTAGGGCGCTAGCCTAATATTCTCATAGTTCGTAGGGCGCTCTAAGATTCTCTGGAGCGCTAGTATAATATTCCCATAGCTCGGAGAGCGCTTCACTCGCTGGGGTGCTTTTCACAGCTCACAGGGCGCTCTCAGACTCGCAGGGGCACTAGTTTATCATTTTCAAAGCTCGCAGGGCGCTCAGATTCTCTAGAGCGCCAGCATAATATTCCCATAGCACGCTGGGCGCTCTCAAATTCTCTAGGGTAGCCTTATATTCTCATCGCTCGCAGGGCGCTCTCAGATTCTCTCTGGCACCAGTATGATATTTCCATAGCTCGCAGGGCGCTAATCTGACATTCCCATAGTTCGTAGGGAGCTTTCAGATTCTCTGGGGTGCCAGTATGATATTCCCATAGCTCGGAGAATGATTTCATACTCGCTAGGGCCCCAGTATGATATATAATATCATAGCTCACAAGGCGCTCTCAAGCTCTTCAGGGCGCTAGTATGATATTCACAGAGCTCGCAGGGCGCTCTCAGAATCCCTTGAGCACCAGCATGATATTCCTCGCAGGGCGCTCTCAAACTCTCTAGGATATTATGAAACTCTCATCGTCCGCAGGGCGCTCTCAGATTCTCTCTGGCGCAGGTATGATATTCCCATAGCTCGCTTTCGGACTCTCTGGGGCGCCATATGATACTCGGAGAGCGCATCCTTGGTCGCTGGGGCGCTAGTATAATATTCTCATAGCTCGCAGATCGATTTCAAGCTTTATAGGGCGCTAGTATGACTATGGGGCGCTAATAAAATATTAACATAGCTCGCGAGGCGCTCTCAGATTGTCTCGAGCGCCAACATGATATTCCCATAGCTCGCAGGACGCTCTCGAACTCTCTTGGGCGCTAGTTCGATATTCTCTTAGTTTGCAGGGCGCTCGCGAATTTTCTGGAGCGCTAGCATAAACACTCTCAAACTCACTAGGGTGCTAGTTCGATATTCTCATAGCTCTCTAGGGCGCTAGTATAACTGTATGGGGAGCTAGTATGGTATTCCCATAGCTCGCAGGGCGCTCTCAGATTCTCTCGAGCGTCAGTATGATATTCCAATAGCTCGCAGGGCGCGCCCAAACTCTTCAGGCGGTAGTTCGATATTTTCATAGTTCGCAGGGCGCTCACAGCTTCTTTGGGGCGTTAGTCTAATATTCCTATAGTTCGCAGTGCGCTCTCGGATTCTCTGGGGCGCCAGTACGATATTCCCATAGTTCGCATGGCACTCCAAAACTTACTAGGGCGCTAGTTTAATATTCTCATAGCTCCAGGCCGATTTCAATCTCTCTAGGGTGTTAGTATGGGTCTATGGGGCGCTAGTATGATATTCCCATTGCTCGCAGGGCACTCTCAGATTCTCTCTGGCGCAAGCATTTTGTTCCCATAGCTCGTAGGGTAATCTCAAACTCTTGAGAGCACTAGTCTGATATTCTCATTGTTCGCTGGGCGTTTTCGGACTCTCTAAAATGCCAGTATGATATTCCCATAGCTCGGAGAGCCCTTTGACACTCGCTGATGCGCTAGTATGGTTCTGATTAAAATATTCTATATTATGTACCAATTTCATGCTTCTGGAAAAATCAAAGATTTAGTCTTTATATCCGCATTTAAACGATCATAACGTTTTTTCCATCGGAATACAGCAAAACAAAATGATATATATTCGTTGTTGGACATTACGAAAAATATCTTCATGTCTCTTCATTTTTGTAAGTTGCTTTCTGAGTCAAGCAACCTCTGTCACAAGAATAATCTTCTCTGTTCGGATTTATTTTGAATATTCTAAAACTACTTTTCTGCAAGGCTTAATTTTTGTTTTGGAGCAATGTATAGGTTTGTTCCAGTACTACATGTGATCGTTTCGGAGAAAACAGCAGTAAAAAATACACGCTCCTATTTACACCTATGATCGATTCAGTTGAAAACTGTAAAATTCAACTGTATCGATAGTACCAAAGGAAGAACAAGAAGCGACTTCCGGGATAACTTTCTCCCTGTTTGCTCAGTACTTCCAATTTACTCGGTACTGGAACAAAGACAATTTTTACATGAAGTTCCAAATATTTTCATACTTTCGCTACATAGCCTGTTGATTTCGAAAAGAGGCATTTCCGCATTATTCCGCACACAGAACAGAATCCACTATAACCGCGCTACCGGATCTCTCGGGAACTTCAGTTCTGGATAATATGTTTGATTTCGTCTGCCAAATAATGCCTGCACTTCATAATTACAGACGGATGTTATAGAAAGAAAGCGGTATCTCGAGAAAACAAAAAAATCAACACAGTTAACAATCGTCGTTTTATGTTTGATATCACAATATGACAACACGTCCAAGCAGCCCTTTGGTACTTTTAGTTTCCAAGCCGAAGGTTTGCCTATGTCACTTTCGTCCAATCACGAGCTGGTTCAGAATTGGTTCAAAAACAGGGGACAGAGCTGGCGGATCCTATCGTAGGTATCCATTACAAATCCCAAAACTGTCGATTTGCAAGGACCATTGCAAGATGTCTTGGACAATTTGCCTACTTGGGCCCTCCAGCTGGGTATCGAATTCTCCAAGGAGAAAACTGAGCCAATCGCATAAACATGCGCCGTGCATTGTTCCGCCAGATCTCAACTATTAAATTACCTTCAGGCCCGAGTAAGGTCATCCAATGTCCCGATGCGGGATGTACTGGCAAACCGCGATCTCCTCTATATGTCCCTCGTATGTAGTTTCCTAAAAACCATCAATATATAGATTTACCTGCCCCTTTTATTTTTATTATCATTCTCAGAAGTGTCCTCTTCCACATATATCGTACATCCTTGATGGTTTGATGCAAGTGACACGAAACATCTCTGTCGAAAATGTTAACAAACGTGGAATTTGCAGCACAAACATCACACGCGCAACTCATCTGACGAAGACCGCCCGAGTCTGTAATCGATGCCGTTGATCTCCCGTTAACTTGAACCCCTGTTTCTAATACCAAGGAATTATTCCCCCTCTCCATCTGATTTTTTTTTTGAATTTATAATAAAAGCAACGTTCGATTTTTAAAATAGCAAAATGAAATTATTTAGCTCATGCACTAAAAAATCAAGAAGTTTTCATCTTCATCATTAAGGGGTTATATACAAAGTTGGAACTCAAAAAATCGAATGAAAATTATTGAATATTCACACACTTTTGAAAATATCTGTGCGAAATTTTATCCAGGTCGGAGAACTAGATTTCAAAATATAGCCGGTTCGCAGCGCGCTGGTTCTTTCGCGAATAAGGTGAACACAACAAAATTAAACGCAATTATATCGGAACTAAGTTTTTTGAAAAGTACCGTTGCGGTGAACGTGATTTCGCAAAAACTACTCATCCGATTTTCATTTTTTTTTTAATTGTTTGTATTTACACTTGTACTTGAACGGTTGCTTTTTCATCCAAAAATTATCAATTCTTTGCAATGATTTTTTGTTTAAAACTCCATTTTTTGATCAACATAATTTTTTTTGAAGGAAATTCTTTTTTATTGGGAAACCGCTCCGTTCAAGTTTACCACAATACATTTTTCTTAAATAATCAGTTTACTTTTTTGATTTCAGTTGAGCGGTTCGGCTTGGAGACCGTTCATTGCAAACCTCTGCCAAAAAATACGCTTCGGGGATGGGGGAGTTCTGCCAATCTTGAATATTTTTTTAATTCAGCTTGTTTTTTCGAACTTCGAGAGTACTGCCACTACTACTTTCGCTTTTTCGAATAAAATTTGCATTAAGCACTTTAAAAAAATCACGAACTTAGCTCACTTTTTCGCCACAACTTTGTATATAACCCCTTCATAGAGGTATATTTCAGTCCCTAGGGTGGCTCAGCTTATTGAACAAAGCCTATGTTAAGAGTTAGCATATTATGTACTAGACTACCGCCCCAATACCTCAACAGTAACAGTTCCTGGGGGTTCGTTTAGGGCGTATGTTTAAAAACAGGGCATTGCCATCACCAAACAAAATTCACATCAGATTTACAAACCATTTTGTAAGTTTCTATCACAGGGTGTCTACTATAAAGTAGCCTTTGGTATTATTAAATTATCTCATGAAGTATTCAGACTCCCATATGAATCTTTTACACCATCTTTCCAACATGATTGTAAATATTTAGAAAGTAAAAAATGGATCGAGATATAAAAATATTCAATTTACTAATTTCCGAACTCTTAAGTTCAATAAAAAATCCAACTTTAATTTTAATTTCTTTCCATATATTGTCAAGTTTACGAGTTATCATTATGGTTATTATGGTATATGTACAATTTATTGAATAATAAGCTTAAAAAATAACAATTGACACACTTTTTTTGTTAAAGGGTGTGAGAAATTTTTTTCGAAGAAATCGGATATTAATTTTTATGTGGAATGCACCCTTTATAGCAAAAAGCACCAATTTAGTACTTTTCGTTATGTTTGCATTCACGCCGCTCATTTTCCGGTCCACTTTACGTATAGTGGCGTTATAGTTTTCGTACCCCATCAATGTCGTTGCGCCCCATCCAGGTTGTTGCGCCCTATCCAAGTCGTTGCGCCCCAGCTTTAAATTGGCGACTAACCAGCCAATATTCTACAACAACAGCGCTGGCGAAGAGAGGACCCGGCGAATGTCACCCGAAGCGAGCCTGATAGAGAGTAGGTAGTCTTAGCTCCCTCGGTGTTTGCGGTATACAATTGTTTGCATTCCAAGATCTTAATCTGTTCAAGAGAGGGGTCCTTAAAGCAGCCAACCCCGTGCTCCAACAGTTCTTCGCATTTCAGGCCCGGTTCGGACACTACCCCATCGATTTCTACGGCCACACAAGGCACGTGCGCTTTAAATTCCCGCGTAAAGCGCTCACAGCAAGCAATCGCGTTTGCCTGGCCGAGATCATTCACTAGAACACGTATCTTGTTTGCCCGAACACGTGTTATCTGAGTTACGGCCGGGTAATTAGCAGTCAGATCTCGAGAAAGTTTTAATATATTAACCGGTTTCTCTCCGGTCCGAAAATATACCACCCATGGCCCAGAGGAACCTTCTGGGTACTGCTTTATACGGGGAGCAATGCGAGTGTTAGGAGGATCAGGGACTTCCATGATTACATCAGATGGTATTTCGCCCTCGGCCATTTAAGCACGAGGGCAGTTATATAAACGGGAATGTGTCTTATTATTTGATTACAAAGTAGAGTAAAAGTAGGGAAAAGGAAAGAAAGCAAACGAGGAAAAAAAATCAAGCAAAACTTATCTGCAAACAACGTCGATTGTTCCGCACTAGCGAAAACAATGTACTGGATTTACTGCCGGCACCAGCAGAATGGCAGCTAACGAACGAACAAAGGATGACCTTCACTCACTGAAATTTACACACCGAACACCACTGTGAAATATAACGATCCGTTCTGTTCAAAGGTTGGGAGACGTATGATAAAAATAATAATGTTGTTTCTGCTACGCTCTGCCCTACCAAAAAATTTTAGGCCGTCTTGGAGGCGTAAGCCTCAATAAAGTTTAATAATGACTTTGTGAAAGTGTGTTTGATTTAGTCCACATCAATCGACCCTGCCTTTACCCTCAAAATGATTAGAGAATTTTGGGGACCTGTTAACTGGAAAACAAACAGAGAAAAAATTACCGGAACGGTGAGGAAAATGAAGAAACGGTAAAAACCCAGCTTTTTATTGGAAACACTGAGAAAAGATATGTTCTCAAGCTAGAATCGTACCTGCGATCTCCCAGTCTCTAGTTGGGTGCATTAACCACTCCGCCAGCGAAAGTAGATAACGAACGAGATTTGGCTCGAACGAGGAGAGGGAAAGGTGACGATTTGCTTATAGGAGACATTGGGGGTCGATAGGTTCAGGCTATGGGCGGTGATCACGATACTATCGGGAATATGTGATGGCATCATCACAGTTTCGCAATGGCGGAGTGGTTAACGCACCCAACTAGAGACTGGTAGATGGCAAGTTCGATTAATGCTTGAGAACATATCTTTTCTCAGTGTTTCCAATAAAAGGGATTCTTCATTCTCACCGTTCCAGTCATTCTTTCTCTGTCTTTTCCAGTGGACACGTTCCTAAAATCCTTGAAAATGAAAAAACAAGACAAAATGACTAAATTAATTGAATGTTTTATAAAAAATAGTATAAAATAAAAATAAAAATGAATAAAACGAATAAAATGTATGCTGGGCTTAATATAACTATAATTAATAAAATAAATAAAAAATATCAAGAAATTAAAACAATGGATGGAATAAAATGGATATAATGATCAAACTGAATACAGCGAATAAACTGAACAAAATAAATAAAATATTAGAAACATTAAATTAATTTATTAAAACACTTAATATTCATTTCAAAAGAAAAGAAATAAAATAAAAAAACCTGTTTTAATCTACCTGCAATTGTGCCTTTCTCAATCATGAACACGAGAATGTTTGCGTTGTTTAAGCTTTCAAATGCATATATTACATTTTGTTATTATACATGACATGACAAATATACAATAAAAAGAAATCATTATTCGAGTTCTAAAATTTTGCAAAAGAAAAAACAACCACGGTAATATTGAACTGAAAAACGGTGCGAAATCGGCAAAGTCCCAAAAAGTTGATTTAAAAAAAAATATTTCGTGATAACATAACATACGGGGTCGCAATACCTTTCATTTGAGACTAAGTTTGGTTGAATCGGTCTAGCCATCTCCGAAAAACCGATGTGACTGTTTTTCTGAAAAAAGATACTTCCGCCGGGGCTTCCGGAACCGTAAATTTTGAAGACACTAAACTCAAGCTGTTCACACAACATGTGCGAACGCATACAGAAACAGGCTAATCCCGAGAGATGTCTCAGGAAAAAAGCATAGAAGGTCGGGTTCGCTGACGAAAACGCGAAAAAGAAGCCTTAAGCTTTGATCCTGCACATACGTTGTGCGAACTGTTTGTATTTAATGTCTAACTTGCGCCAATTTGGGTTCGTCAATTTTTTCCCTTTGGGGAGTAAAACTTTTACTAAAAATGACATGATTTACCATAAAATCAAAAACAAGTAATTCTATTATGTCATCAAAATATTAAAGCGATATAAAAACATTCATATACATTGATGTGACCACTCATATAATAAACAATCTCTGTTCACATATTACGAACTACCAATACATAACAAAAACAGTCTACTTTTCTCGCGGGACCAACTCAAACCAGAACCCATTCTTCGCATTCATCCCAATCGAACGTTTATCGAGCTGCATCGGAACGTCAGTCCGTGGGGAAATTTCCACAACGAAGTAGGCCAGCAAATAGTACAGGAAGCACTTGGCATGCATTAGCGCCAACCGGGATCCGATACAGTTTCTCGGTCCACTACCGAAGGGCAGGAAAGCACTCGGATTGAGTTTGGAACGATTTTCCTCCGAGAACCGTTCCGGATTAAAGCGCAGCGGGTCTGGATAGTATCGTGCGTCCCGTTGAATTGCTTGGATTGAAAAAGTTACTACTTGTCCCTCCTCGACGGTGACTTTCGTTCCGTCGGCATTTTCCATGGCGTAAGCTTTGGTGCATTTGCGATTTAAGGCTCCGAACGGTGGCCATTTTCGTAGGGTCTCAGTTACCACCATGTCAAGGTACCTCATCTTTTGTATCGATTCGTAGGTAAGTTTTTGATTACCTAGCTCTGCTCGAACCAAATCTATTTCTGCTCGTAATTTTTCCTGAACATTTTTGTTCAGGGACAACTCGTAGACAGCAAAACAAAGCAAAGTGGTGGTGCTTTCTATTCCCCCGAAGAAAAAAGAGGCTGCGGCAGCAGTAATATCCATATCAGTCCATTTAATGTGACCTTTTTCAGCGGTCTGGTAGTGTTCTTCGACAGTGGAATACCCCGCGCTGCTAAATTTTTCATCCGTGGTTTCCGCTCCCAGTTCATTTTTTCGAGCCAACATCAGCAGGTGGATGAGATCCGGCCGAATAATATGATTCTTTTCACGGTGCTCAATCGAACTGGAAATTATTCTTTCGTAGAAGTTCGTCACATCGCGAGGCATTATTTGAATACCCAGAAGAGCCAGAAACTTTGGCGGAAACAAGGTCATTATAAAAACTTTGAAACCCTGGATCCCGCTGGTTGAACTCAAACATTTGCCTCTCAAGAAAAATTCATTTTCTGGATCGTGAACCGAATCTATTTCCACGCCGAAAGAGATCGAAGTCATCACATCGTTACCCAATCTGAAATGACGCAATGAAATCAATGACAAGCATTAAAGTGTACTGATGCCTAAACAAGCACTAACCTTTGAAACAAGTCTTTCATCTCCCGTTCGAGCTTCCCTCCTTTGGCATCCCTCACAAGCCGTTGCATCGCAGCATCTGCGTAATTCGACAGCAGAATAAACATGTTTCTGGTTTTGCTGCCAGTGAATGCCGGACTGAGAGCCATCCTGCCATGCTTCCAACGGGGACCGTTCGAAAAAACCAAAGCCCGTCCCAAAAGTGGATCCACCTCCGGTGTAATATCATTGGCCCGATCGCTAAAGTGATCGAAATCTTTGATGGTGATCTGCTTCACCAGCGCCGGATCGTGAATCAAGTAGGCTGGTAGGTGAAAGGTGAATAGTCCTGAAAATCTTGAACCGGGAAACGTGTAGTATCCTTGCGAAACCGCATCGGCAAGGTGCAGCTTTCCGGAGAAAAATGGCCACAATCCGCCAAGCAGGGGAATCGGTTCAATGAACGGAATGTTTCGCTGTTTGAAGTAGTTGAATGCTGCCGTACTCCATCGGTAGATCAGATAGGTGACGATTGAGAGCAGTACCAGTGCCGTACTGAGGAACCGTAGTAGGTCCATTTTCGTGTTCACAAGTTCACGGTCAAATCATAACTGAGGGTTAGGATCGCGATACGCGATTAGATTAGATAAATGGTCTTCGCATCTGATGGATATTTCGTAAGAATTGAGCAAAAACAGTACCGACAGCATGATGCGTGATGCCAGTTTGGTTCGTGAGTGTACGTAACGGTATGCGATGTATTCAATGGTATTTCATCATACGCTAATAAATTGATGTCTTCTGTGGATGGTAGGTCGGTGGTAATTCTTGTAGTGGCACATACATTTTTAGCACCAAATAATGCACGAGTATGAATCGGTATCGCGTGAAAAGCAATAAACGTACGCGCATCATTCTGGAAATCTGGAGAAATCATCTTTGAACATCAGCGACTAGTCGAACCAATTACGCGACTTTATTTTATCATCCTTTTATTTCTACCTCCTCCCTCCTCCTTTCCTTCCGGTCATAGAAATGATGAGAAGACATGGCAAGGCAAAAAATCCTCGGCTACCTACGAGGAACGTGTCATTTGAGCCAATATATATATATATATATATATATATATATATATATATATATATATATATATATATATATATATATATATATATATATATATATATATATATATATATATATATATATATATATATATATATATATATATATATATATATATATATATATATATATATATATATATATATACATCATTTTTCTTCCAGAATTTTGAAAAGGGGCCCCTATATTGAAAGGTAAGTCGTTAGTCACGACAAAAAAAAACATTATTAAGCAAAGTTGTTAAGAAAATCTTAAGCAATAACTTCGCTAAAGGGACTACGTGTATCTCTGTCGATTTTAATAGTTTAATTTTCATTTTTTTGTCTAGGACTTTTCTATTTTGTAGAATTTCAAAATGTTTCAAGACTTTATTCTGCATAAGAAAATACACATTTCTTATAATGCAAGTTATTTTGTATCTCTTACATCTTTGGAGTTATCGAATGTTTTAGTGCCCAAATCGCAAATTTCTGCAGACGAAGCTATACCAATACTAATCTGTAGACCAAACACTATCAAATCCAGGGATAACCATTTGTCACATGCTGTCTTTTGCATGCTTAAACATATACAGTGAAGACCCAATGCCTCCGATTTTTTCTTTCACCGATTTTGTCTATCCTCGATTTTGTCAGCTTCATATGAAAATCCATTTGGTGGGCGCTAGCATGTCAAATTCGACTAAATTCTTTGTTTAGTGAATGTTTTCCTTATCTTAGAGATGCAAAACATGGAAAAATAAAACTATTTTTTTTAAATTATGCCTTGTAAGATCTGTGAGAATTTTTTTTAATGATCAGAAAGGGTTATGTCGTGAAACTAAAGGAGAATATTTTAACCACCGAGGTTTATTGAAAAGAAAAAAAATATCCCGATTATGTCAATGGCCTCGTTTTATCAGCCTATACTTCACCAAGGGGCTCATAAAACTTAGCATACGAAGTTTTTTGCTATAGGAAAAATGATATAAATAGCACCTTGTTGCAACTACAAGTCTTGGACTTCTATGACTGGTATGATATATGTATACGGTATACATATATCATACCAGTCATAGAAGTATACAGTATACCCAATGCAGGTGTCGGCCCCCAAATCCTTATTCAGGGGCCAAAGTCATTTCGTCTTTCCTATTTCATATTGCACAACTGTCAGCAGAAACCCAGAAATCTAGAAACAAAAACACATGAAATTACTGAGAGGATCATACTCGCTAGTTCTCTAGGGTAGAAATTAATACAAATCTAGTACTCCGATTGCTGGAGACAGCTGATCCCCCAATCAATCAGAGGATTTCCTCAGAAGAACAATACTCCACTGTCAAAGGATGTGAAATATTCTTTGGTTGGACCGGATGACAACACAGTCGATGAAAGCGACACAAGTGATGATGAAGTCATTTTATTATAATTTTAATTTAAACAAGAAGATTTGGGATTACAATCGCCCATGTCCTTACGATCGCCAAATGGAACGAAATGTTAGTTGAATACCTACTTGAGAAGATGCGCAAAATCCCACGTAATCTCCATAGGCATTACGGACGTTAGAATTGGTTAGTAGGGAAGGAAAATGGGATGTGGGTTTGGGGTGATTTATATAATATTCAACTAAATGGATAATGAAAATTAATTATAAGTCGGATTGATCTCACCAAACTCACTTGGCTGGTCTGTTACAGGTGCAGGCTTCAGAAACCACCGTTACGCTACTTTTCCGAGCATTCCGCTCAGATAAAATTGACTAAAAAGGCATCCGGGTGGCTGATCTGACTGCAAACCACAGACCAATACCGATGCTGATATTTCCACTAAGCTTAGTATATTATTATAGAGATAGCTAAACACAACAGATTCGAATGTGCAAGAATATAGCACAATTTTTTGCGTCCACTTTTGGTCAAAGCCTTCTTCTCGGTATAGGAGGGCACTTATCTGTTCACTAGATATTCGACTGGATATCACAGATCACTGGCCCACAGATCACTTTATTTTGCACGCACAACGGACTTGTAAACGCGTAGCACCCGCCGTCCATGGGACGACCTGTCACGTCTTCTGAATGATCCGCGTTGTTAATAGGGAACCAGAATAAAAGGAAAAAAATTGAAAACATGCGTTTCAATTTTGTTGTTGAAAAAATTGACGGGAACGAAAAAAATGCGTGACCAACGTGTACGCCTACTGCGATAAGACTCCCTTTATTGTTGAATTAAACGATCTCATCGTAAAATACAACAGAGTTTATATCAAACGTTTTGTTTCACCGACCGACGGATGAAGGTATGAAATTAAATTGTTGAAATACTCCGGAGGTCAGTAATTTATACGTAAATATAATATTGAGTTTCTCATGTTATGTTTCTCATTTTGTTGTTTTTATGAACTGCAGTCTTAAAAGAGGCAAAATGGTCAAAGGTATTTAGCGATTGTTGGTAATTAATTGATGATTTCAATTTCGGATGAAAGGTATAATTTTTATTTCTTTTATTTTTGGTCAGCCAGCACTACAAAAAAACTTCATACTTATTCCACATCTAGTTTGACATCTCAATCTCTGTTTATGATTGAAATTTTACGATATAATCAACTCAATCCGAAATAAAAATATTTTCACAATTTTCGACAATACTTTCAACCTTTACGCTTTTCTAAACTTTCTCCCTTCAACTCCTTGCTCTCCTTTGGCTCTTAATATTGAAAAATATACTTCACTTTCCAGTCCCTTGCTAATTAAATGCCGTAACAACTGTTGACACTTTCAACCTTCAGTAGTATATATGTAGTGAAACAAAATGTCAATCAAATTCTAGATCAAATTCATTCCTTTATTGAAATGAGGTCAGGTCAGTTGTTTGTGTGCTCGTTCAGGTACCGTCGTGCAGGGCTACTTTGGATATGTGGGGCTACTTTGCACACTTTAGTTTTTCAATATTTACTAACAGACGTGCTTTAATTAGTTTTTAATCAATTTTTTTATTACTTTTCAATATTTTTCATAAAATAAGTTATAAAAATAGACATTACACCCAGGTTTTTACGCGGTTTTTTACGAGGTTTTTTTTACGCGGATTTTCCAATTAACGCGGTTTTTGCAAAAATAATCTAAGTCCTTTTCAATGCAAAAGACTTAGACTTTTTTCGGAAAAAAAATTCTAAGTCCTTTTAAATGCAAAGAACTTAGAAAAATTTTGGCAGCTTTTATTTTGCGCGGATTTCGCCATTAACACTCGGAATACCAAGGGGGTAAAAAAATGGGAACGCTTACTTTGACCGGTCATATCTCAGCTGTTACATAATCGATTTTAAATCTGTCTTCACCAATATAAAGGTATGTCTTTTGTGAACACGTCGAATTAAAAAAATAGAAGAATAGAGTTGTCTGCCGTAAGTTACAGTAAAAAGAGCATAACAAAGTCAGTGAGAAAAAAATGGGAACGCTTCTTTGACTTGCCATATCTTAGCTGTTTGCTCACCAATTTTAATTCTTTCTTCACCATTGGATAGGTAAATCTTTTATAAAAACAGTGAAAAAAGAATGATGGAAAACAAATTTGTGTATCTGAAGTAATTGTAAAAACAGTAATTGAAAGTCAGTACAGACGAAATGAGTTTTTCTGTTCAAACAATCGTATCACGACCGTTTGTCAACCAATTTCAATTTTCCTTACACCAATGCAATCCTTAGAGCTTCTAGACTTGTAATATATGCAATAAATAGTAGATTTTCAAAAATTACTATACTTTCTGAGTTTTTAGGAGATAGGATTTTTACAATGTACGTAGCATACGGTTGATTGAAATTCTTTGCGACTTGTTAGATTTACTGTTTGAAAATTACCTGTTTACTCAATAGTTCTACATATTATACATGGAGATTATTATATCAAAATGATTGCACGAACGTGGAGAAGCACATTATTGCATGTAAGTTACTAAATAATAGAGTGTGTTAGGACGATTCAGTAAATACGAAGAAGTTCAGAATTTTAAAATATTCGTCATATAACTTTAAATTTGAAGCGATGACCTATACATTTTAATACACCAGTCGATTGTAATTGATGGCGGATACAATTTCTGAAAAACACATTTTTATATTTTCTCAAAAAATAGCCAAAAGTACGTAGAAGTACAGAAATTCCATTTAGTTGGCAAACAACGTCGAGTTCAAAGTGGTGGCCTATACCTTTTATATACCAATCGATTATAATTGATTTTGGTTACAATTTCTGGAAGAACGATTTTTATATTTTCTCAAAAATAGACAAAAGTACGTAGAACTACAGTAATTTCATTTAGTTGACAAATAACTTCAAGTATTTAAAGCTATCACCTATGCAATTTATACACCAATCGATTGTAATTGATTTTGGCTACAATTTCTGAAAGAACATATTTTTGTATTTTCTAAGAAAATAGCCAAAAATACGTATAAGCACAGAAATTTCATTTAGTGGGTAAATAACGTCGAATTTTAAGGGATGATTTATACTTTTTTATACACCAATCGATTGTAATTAATGGTGGCTACAATTTCTGAAAGAACACATTTTTATATTTTCTCAAAAAATAGACAAAATACGTAGAAGTACGGAAATTTGATGTAGTTGGCAAATAAGGTCAAATTCAAAGTGATGGCCTACACTTTTATATATATATATATATATATATATATATATATATATATATATATATATATATATATATATATATATATATATATATATATATATATATATATATATATATATATATATATATATATATATATATATATATATATATATATATATATATATATATATATATATATATATATATATATATATATATACATATATACCAATCGATTGTTATTGATTTCGGCTACAATTGTTGCAAGATAAACTTTTCATATTTTCCCAAAAAACGACAAAAATACGTAGAACTACAAATTTCCGTACTTCTACGTATTTTTGGCTAATTTTTGAGAAAATATAAACAATTGTTCTATCAGAAATTGTAGCCGCCATCAATTACAATAGATTGGTGTATAAATAGTGTAGGTCATCCCTTTTAATTTGCAGTTATTTGTCAATCAAACGAAATTTCTGTACTTCTACGTATTTTTGTCGTTTTTTTTAAGAAAATATAAAAAGTTTATCTTGCAACAATTGTAGCCGAAATCAATTACAATCGATTGGTATATATATATATATATATATATATATATATATATATATATATATATATATATATATATATATATATATATATATATATATATATATATATATATATATATATATATATATATATATATATATATATATATATATATATATATATATATATATATATATATATATATATATATATATATATATAAAAGTGTAATCATCACTTTGAATTTGACCTTACTTGCCAACTAAATAAAATTTCCGTACTTCTACGTATTTCGTCTATTTTTTGAGAAGATATAAAAATGTGTTCTTTCAGAAATTGTAGCCACCATTAATTACAATCGATTGGTGTATAAAAAAGTATAAATCATCCCTTAAAATTCGACGTTATTTACCCACTAAATGAAATTTCTGTGCTTATACGTATTTTTGGCTATTTTCTTAGAAAATACAAAAATATGTTCTTTCAGAAATTGTAGCCAAAATCAATTACAATCGATTGGTGTATAAATTGCATAGGTGATAGCTTTAAATACTTGAAGTTATTTGTCAACTAAATGAAATTACTGTAGTTCTACGTACTTTTGTCTATTTTTGAGAAAATATAAAAATCGTTCTTCCAGAAATTGTAACCAAAATCAATTATAATCGATTGGTATATAAAAGGTATAGGCCACCACTTTGAACTCGACGTTGTTTGCCAACTAAATGGAATTTCTGTACTTCTACGTACTTTTGGCTATTTTTTGAGAAAATATAAAAATGTGTTTTTCAGAAATTGTATCCGCCATCAATTACAATCGACTGGTGTATTAAAATGTATAGGTCATCGCTTCAAATTTAAAGTTATATGACGAATATTTTAAAATTCTGAACTTCTTCGTATTTACTGAATCGTCCTAACACACTCTATTATTTAGTAACTTACATGCAATAATGTGCTTCTCCACGTTCGTGCAATCATTTTGATATAATAATCTCCATGTATAATATGTAGAACTATTGAGTAAACAGGTAATTTTCAAACAGTAAATCTAACAAGTCGCAAAGAATTTCAATCAACCGTATGCTACGTACATTGTAAAAATCCTATCTCCTAAAAACTCAAAAAGTATAGTAATTTTTGAAAATCTACTATTTATTGCATATTTATTGCAACTCTATTCTTCTATTTTTTAATTTGACGTATTTACAAAAGACATATCTTTCTATTGGTGAAGACAGATTTAAAATCGATTATGTAACGGCTGAGATATGACCGGTCAAAGTAAGCGTTCCCATTTTTTTAGACCCCCTTGGTAGTCCGCGTAACTTTTTACCCCCTTGGTATTCCAAGTGTTAACACGGTTTTTGAAAAAAATATTCTAAGTCCTTTTGAATGCAAAAGACTTAGAATTTTCGGAAAGATGGAAGAGACGGGTCTGGAAGATTCCTTATGGCCCGCGCCCCAACAATATGAGTATTTTCGGAATGGTCTTGAAGAGTAGGTTCTAGAAATTGATTTTTGACGCCATTTTGAAATCAAAAATGGCGACTTCCGGTTTAGCGAAAATTCCCTACAACCCATGCAATATGGGTATTGTCAGAATGGTCTTGAAGAGTAGGTACCAGAAATTTATGTTTGGCGCCATCTTGAAATCCAAAGTGGCTACTTCCAGTTTAGCGAAATTCGCTATAACCCAATAAATATGGGTATTTTCGGAATGGTCTTGACGAGTAGTAGACAAAGATCGATGTTTGACGCCATTTTGAATTCCAAGATGACTTCCGGGTTAGCCACCTTCACTATAATCCAGTCAATATGAGTGTTTTTGGAATGATCTTAACGAGTAGGTTCCAAAAATTGATTTATGATGCCATTTTTAAATCCAAGATGGCGATTTCCGATTTCGCGAAATTCGCTATAACCCAATCAATTGGTATTTTTGGAAGTTGAAGTTGTAGTACAAATAGTTTTAATTAAACAGTTGAGTTTGCTTAAATTTAAGCAATATGTTTAATTTGAATAAATTCAAACCCCCAACTCACACCACATACGTCTCTTTCTTCTCTCTCTTCCATTCGCACTGCACTTTCCAGGACGAACACATAAAAATATTTTGCTTTTTGCTGGTTTATGATTAGATCTTATATTTGAGGGTGATTTAGATGATTGCCCTAATTTTTCATGCGATAATTTCGGTAAACCGGAAGTCGCCATCTAGAATTTTAAAATGACGGCAAACATCGACGTCAAAACCATTCCGAAAATACTCATGTTGATTGAGTTGTAGAGAATCTCGCGAAACCGGAAGCCGCCATTTGGGATTTGAAAATGGCGCCAAAAATCAATTTTTATGGAAAACCTTGCGGGGAAGATTTATTTATTTCTGGCACCTACACGTCAAGACCATTCCGAAAATACCCATATTGTTGGGGTGCGGGCCATAAGGAATCTTCCAGACCCGTCTCTTCCATCTTTCCGAAAATCTTCAAGTCTTTTACATTCAAAGAATATTTTTTGCAAAAACCGTGTTAATTGCGAAATCCGCGCAAAAAAAAAACTTCCTAGTCTTTCGCTGAGTTTTTTTTGCGCGGACTTTCGAATTAACGCGGTTTTTTCACGCGGATTTTCCAATTAACGCGGTTTTTTACGCGGATTTTCCAATTAACGCGGTTTTTTGCGCGGTTTTTTTTATGCGGTACGTATCCCATGCTTTGAACATTTTTTGTATCTTGTTTAGTTATTACAAGATAAACGATTGAAAATCAGTACTTTTTTACAAATTCGAAAATTCAAGTTAAAAAATCTCTAAAATTCCGCCTACTATGATGAAAAAAATACGTGTCGAATATTTTTGACCACTAAACCTAAAAAAAATAATAAAATGGAAAAAAAAAATTGCGGCAAATTTTGCGTGGAATGCCCCATATGTAAATTTTGAATACGATCGGTTTAAAGCGTGAATTTATACTTTTCTTGTGATGCAATTTGATTCCATATACCCTTTAGCTAGAGCCAGACAGAATTTCGACTCATTTTCCGGTTGGACCTACTGAGTTTCTACTGTTCGTGAGCTCAATGTTTAACCATGTGTGCGAATATCAAGACGTGAAGTTACGAGTTGACACTTACACAAGAATACGCTTATGGTCACTTTTCTTCGGAAGAGATGTTGTTAGGTTTTTGTTCTGAGTTCCCAGTCTTTGAGATATCATGTCTGCGGTGTTACCCAATGTTGTAGTATTCCATGATATAGAAAATGCTTATACTTACTCCCCACCTCCAGCACCAGTATACGGGAACCGTTCTGGTCCCGCAGCGGCTGAAAAAACAGCAATCCTTCTGCGTACACGTGCTTCACCGTAGACGGAAATAGATCAGCGCAAGCGTCAGGGTGTTTCTGTTTGAAGCGGTAGTAGCGTTGAATCTGGTATAGCGTCACAGTAGAATAATAAAAATACAATCAGTATCAGATCCGGGAGTAGAATTCATTGGGGGTGCTAATGATGATGATGACAATGAGCTATGACCACATACAAACAGACATAACGCTACATGAAAAAACAAAATTCACTATCGTGAAGCTAACGACACTCCACCCACAACGCTACGATCGATTAGTATACTGCGCATAAAAACATAAGAGTCCCATATTGAAAAACAGCAAGACGAGAAAAACGCTGATGAAGATTTACATTTTCATTGAACTTTTATGGATGGGACAATCATGTTTTGGTATTTTTTTGAATATTTTCCAAACAAACCTGGTATCTTATTTGTGCATTGTGATTCTGTGGTGATACAGAAAGCAAACCAACAGATAACTCATTTTTGACAAAAATCCATATGGGGCTCTTATGCTTTTATGGGCAGTATAGATGTGCAGAATCACAGCCAGTAAAGGAAAGGAACCAGCAAAATGATTTAGCATTTTTCTTGTCAATTAGAACGATAATGACGCTGCGCTCGCTTACATGGGAAAAAGTGAGCGTCGACGTACTGTGTGTACAGCGTAAGTCATTCTGGATCAAATGTCGTTTTTCAATGAAAGCCACCGATTGGACTAACGTTGGGTTTTTCGAGCACAAGAGCGGCCACTAACCATGTTTCTTTCCCATTTCTTCTTGAAAGCGCAACCTCAGTGCAATTCCCTGCCCGGCGTTCTTCATTGAAAAGCGTCATCGTAATAAAGTGAAGTCATGGTTGTTTGTATGTAGGTATGATCGCTCGAAATACGTTGAATCACTACTCACCAGTGCAAATGCGCTATCCGGGTAATACTTGCATGGCCGCAGGAACTTGACCAGGAACGCGTCGTCCTCGATTGGCACGTAGAGGGATTTTTCCTCTGTAACAAATAGAGAATGGAAACATTTGGTATGGGATTCTATGAAAGCTTTGGACAGTGTCATATTTTAATGAATGCCAGATAACTAGTTTGAACTTATTTATTCCCTATTTATACCGTGCTGATTCACCTCTAGCGTATCCAAAGCAAACAACTATTCCTACCTAATTACCGCAGGTGAGTCAAACCGTCATGATTGATGGCTGCTATCGACGACGGACGATGTGACGGTGGCGATCAAGGAGGCGTTTTCATTAATTCACGGTCTAGGTGATGAACGGTGAACTTGAAAAAAAAAATATTACGCTCCGGCGCTCGGGCGGATCTAAACAGTTATATAGCTAACAACTTGTTGCACTCGTGGGAATTATAGTTGTTCTAGTCGGAAACACTACCCCCAAGGGTACATTTATTACCCCAATGTTTACCTTTTAGTTACCGATTGAAAGCAATTTGTAACGAATGTGAAAAGTACAGAATGGCGATCACACTAGTTTACCATGTAAACAAACTCGAATTGTCAAGCCTGCTTTGTTTGTCTTCTGCAGATCTCCGTGGTCACCGATGAGTTTATTTGCATTGTGTTTGAGATATGTAATAAGCAAACGGTAATTTCCTGCGGTTGATGTTCTAGAAACATCAGGGACCGAAATGTTTCTTTCTAACAATATTTGAATTCTGACGCTTGTCAGAGGTTAAAAAGAATAAAAATAAAATTACCGGTTTTATAGTCCAGTTTTATACTAAAACTTGTTTTCCAAAAATAATCAGAACAAATCGCAAAATAACAAGCATTCAAAATACAAATAACACAAAAGTAGGTGTTATTTTTAGTCTTTTGCGTTTCTTTTCGTACACCATCGTACAACAAATTCACACATTTATTGCCGTTATATATTCTAGAAACCTTTGATTCATCAATATGCAAATGCGAATAGATTCGATAGTTTTAGCTGAGAGCAAACCGAAACCTGTTTTTGCCTTTTTGAACTTTCCCCCGGTTATGTTGTTAATTGGAGGTAAATGGACGGTAATATTTGGCGTCAGAGTTCTGAGCGTCACCGGGTTACTACGATGACGAGATTCATTGGATTTTTTTCCTTAGAATTGAGCGACCGAAAATAATATTTAGAAAGAGATAGGGTTGGTTTGACTCGAAGGTTCCGGTTTTTTTGGTGCGATCTTCGGGGTTTCGTGTTTTTTCGTCAATTGTCTCGGGCCGTTTGCGACGACGCACAGTGGAAAAAAATCTATAAAAAAATGCGAGTTTTTTTAGAAGGGTTCATTTCAACCATCTTTATTCCTATAAATAATTCTGATGTTTTTGGGATTGCGAATATAATTTAATTACATTTAGAAAGTCGATACATGTAATAAAAGAACTATTAATTCTTCTTTTGAATGGCACAATTTCCGTACAGGAGAGCAGCAAAATGAACTCGCATGGTTGCCGCATGCGATTGGAATTCCGGTTTTGGTTAATCACTACTAATCAAATACTCACGCAGTGTTTTAATATGTGCTTGTTAATGAACTTGATAACTCACTGTTCGACACTACCCACAACCAAGTTGGTTCCAATAGTTATACATGTTTCTGCACAAGCGGTACCCGGCGTTCAGCTGTAGACACAAACAAGCGTGGCGGAACAGTCATAGCAGGCGCGCTCTTGGGATTTAGTCAAGGGTAGTCTGGTGTGACATCAAATTCAAAGTCAAAGTAGTGATCCGGAGTAAACAAGGCAAGTTTTTTGAGGTAGCTGAATTTGGTTTATTTCCTTCCTTTCATCTATATTTTGAATGTTGTTTGGTGGTTTGGGTTTGGCTGTGCTATACGTCTTTCAGTGGGGTAGCCAGAAGTTGGACTCAGGGAAGTGTTAATTAAATTGCCTTATGGTTTTTGTTAATTTCCTCAAAATAATGAATTATGATTATAGCAATATCTATTATCCAAAAGTTGAGTTTGAGGACGATTCATAATTTGTTCTTCAACATAATATTCCTATCTCTTCTCGTTTCCTTGTAATTTCACTTCTAAACTTTTCCTGTAATTGACTTGCAAGTTCTTAAAAGACTCTAATCTAAAAAAATATGCTTTATATCGCTATTATCAGGACTTCATTGGAAAGCTGAGAAAATTTCCTTTCGATGTATGTACAGCTATCTTTTAGTTAAGTGTACTACATGACTTTTTACTAGTAAAATAACTCAAAATTTGAGTTTTTTGGTGATTTTTGTAATTATTCTAGTTATTAATCAAATAAATTTATCGTCACTATTGTTCATTTGGTGCCCTTTAATATTCTCTACAACTTGTTATTTGACACTTTATCTCTATCGCTTTTCATTTCGCTGCAATTTAATAGTTAACACAGCATGGCCTCATTACAAATGCAGTGGGTTCGAAATCGTTGTTTTTGCATATGAAACGAGAAGATAAAAATGATTTTGCTTCGAAACTAAACGAGGTAATTGAATGGAGTCAAAAGAAGGATTGTAGAACTTGCTGAGATGCATTAATTCCATCTTAATAATAGTGAAGTTTATTATTTACTATTTTAAGAAAATAACGAAAATGCAAATAATAACACTAACTTTAAACTAATTAACTTCTAAAAGAATACCAAATTCACTTAACTGAAAGGTATTAATACATTTTTCTCTGTAAAATTTTCCTGGCTTTCGAATAAAAATAAGAAAAGGTACAATAAGTGCCATACTTTTTCAATAAGAGCTAGTATTAGTGAATATGAGATAAAAATATCCAAGTTCAATAACCATAACACATGAAAACAAGACAAGATAAGTGTATCACGTCAAAGAACAAATTATACAACTTTTCAAGACTAACAATTTGAATTATTAAAATAGTGATGTTAACTATAAAGATTTTCGCAAAGTGAACGAAAAATCGATCAAAATTGTTAAATTTTAAATAAATTACTGTGAAAAGATTACTTAACCTCATTAGCTGAAACATTTGAGGACATTTGTCAGTGAAAAATTTTCTCACCTATCCAATGGATCTAAAAGATTTGAAATACAAAGTATATTTCTTGAACTAGAGCTATTTTAAGAGAACTAAGTTTTTAACACAAAAAGTTCAATAACTCTGCGACGATTGAGATTTGATGGTATGTGTAGAACGATTTTTTGCTCCAAATATGACAGTAAATCACCCCTCGAGAGATTCTTACTCATGAACCAAACACCCTGTATGATTTCACATTTCAATATAAGTGTCAAAAAACAAATTGTAAAGGATCAAATGAAATGAAAAATCGCAATGCTGAAGTTTGTTAATTAGTAATTAGGCAAATTAAAAAACTCCCCTAAAAACATTAATTCTAAACTACTTTACTGGTAAAACGTCACTTAGTATACTTCACTAAAAGGTATTAGTACATAATTTGGTAGGAAATTCACTCAGCTTTCCAATGCAGTCACGATAATAAGAATATGAAGAATTTTTTTTTTGGCTAGAGTCTTTTAAGAACTTACAAATCGACTACAGAAAAAAATTTGATAATGAAATTTCAACAAAAGGAGAAGAGATACGAATATCATGTTGAAGATACTCGACATTTGGAACATTTGGATTGGTATTGTTATGTTCATTATTCTTTATTTTGAGAAAAAATACAAAAACCTTATCAAAACACAAACATTTGGCTACTTCAGCGTTCAAAGGTTACTTAAATTCATGAACTGAAGGATATCATTCAATGGGAAATTTTCTCATCTCTTCAATGGAACTAATTTTAAATGCAAGGTACATTTCTTGAGTTAAAGGTATTTAACGACAAACAGGTCAAATAGAGAAAAAGTTCAATAACTCTGTAACTCGAGAGCTTCTTAACTATGAACCAAACACCCTGTATAACTCGGTGGAGGTGTACAGTATTCCAGAAACGTTCATGATATCAGGAGAGCTCCGTTCACAACTCGAATCCAAGAGGTGCTCTTGAGTCGATTTCAATTGATTGATTTTTTTCTTTGTTTTCTCCGTGATTTCTGATTCTCTCTCGTTGTATTTCATAAAGAATAAAAAATAATGAGACTGTCACATACAGAGATGTTGCATCAAAACGTAAACCAAACTTATTCACTTATAGATTCAACCAGTCACAACATTTTAGTCGTTTTCCGTGATTACGGTCTTCTCGGCTATATCGTTCTCAGCAAATTGAAATATTGTTTGTCTAGCACGCTTTAGTGTGATGACTAGTATTTATACTAAGAGTAAAATCTCTAAGCTAATCCGGAAATTAATTTGTGTGCAATTCAAAATCTTTTCATTTAACCCTACTAAATTTTCGTGACATTTTCTATGCGTTAGCGGTTTTGTGGGGTACATTCGTACCCCAGAGCTAAAATCGCTCAAATATGCCTAATTTTTATTGAAATTGTGGTTAAATTCGATAGTTTTATTCTAAAATCATTCGTAAAGTAGTCTGTTCAAAAATATTCGTGTATTATATATTGTATTATGTAATATTTCATTTTCTATAAGGCAAGTCCCTAAAATACGTCAAAATTCCCTTTTTCGTAATATTGCTATAACTCCGGTAGTTTCTAATCGATTTTATCCATCTATATAGCGTTGCGAAGATTATTATATTGTCTTTTGAACAAGTAGTAAATTATTCAAAAAACGGTCAAAATGTGTATTTATTCCGATGCTTAGATTACTGCATTACTGCAGGATAGTTATATATAAGTTATGCAGTTCTGCAATCGGATTTACAAATCCGAATCCTGTATCAAAGTAAACCATACAATATGTGTTGAAATCATTTTTATCAATTGCGTCAAGTATCTAAAATACACTGAAATGATTTTTGCCTTAAAAAATTCATCAAATTTCCACGAACATTTTAAAAACAAAGGTCCATTCGGGAGAGACGCCGCACCATGCTCCCACGGTCCGTGGACTGAAAAATGGTGAAAAAAACTACAAGGGGATTGCATGAACTGTATACGTAGGACTACACTACTTAATGTTGAAATATTTATTTTCTTAGTTCGTTTAGAGTAATAATAAATTAAATATATTTCTTACGCATAGTTTAAGCACAACTAATCAGTATCGAATGTTACATATTGAACTAAACCTGGTTATGAGGTCATTTCATTTGTGTAGGTGATCGAATCCGAATAAACTTATTTGAGAAGATCTGAAGAAAGAAGACAGAAAACAGCGACCGAACTAATATATGGAGTTGTTTTAAATATTTATAGCACAATATCAGCTTTAAAAGAATGTAAAAACTTTTCGATTGTGTGCAGTAAAAAACCTGGACCGGTGAAGCAAAATCAAATTATAGACAATATAAACCAAGCTTTCTAGTTTTATTTTTCTAAGATTGTAACTTTCCAAATGTACGCATAGAAATGTAGCGAATTCAGCGGTCTTAATCATATATCGAAACTATAAATATACATGAATCGAAAACAATTTCATATATGGACTTGGATGCGTTTTTTGCAACAGTTTTTTGAGTGCCATCCATTCCTAAATAGGTTTTGTACTATATACCTATTAGCAGAAAGTAGGATCACGTGAAATCAATGAATTGATCTAACGTAAATAATAAACTTTCATTGTGCTTTCCATCGAATCGCGTAAATTTGTTGCTAAGAAAGTTTTCGTCTCTGCACAACGAAAGCACAGATTGCTGAGTAAAGCCATGTCAAGTGATCCTCGAATTTTTCGCAAAATCACCGATATTCATGAGGTATATTTTATTGTATAGGGATTATGGTGATTAGCTTTTGATATAAATATTTCGTTACAATTCCTTTTTTCTTTAAGATATTAACCCTTAAACTTTATTGCATAATAAAATTTAAAAATTTTATATCTCAAAAACTACTAAAGATAATTCAATGAATTTTTGTACACTTATGGAATGATATTTGCATTATCTTATAAAAATATGTTTACTTTATAATTGTGTGAATAACGGTACATTGCATCAATTTAAAATTTTCATTTTTTCTTGTGTTCTTCACGCCAAAAATTTTCAAAACGTTTGCCAAATTATGCGGCAATCTTTCACCTTCAATAATCTGTATTGAGAATTTTTCATTTTTGTCCCTATCGCGAGTTATAGAGGATTTTGTAACAGTGCGCTCTTTCAACGCAACGCGAGAACGTACATATAATTCCGCAAGTGTGCAAAAAATCATTGAATTATCTTTAGTAGTTGTTGAGATACAAAATTTACAATTAGATCATGCAATAAAGTTTAAAGGTTAATATCTTAAAGAAAAAAAGGAATTTTAACGAAATATTTATACCAAAAGCTATTCACCATAATAAAATATACCTCATGAAGATCGGCGATTTTGCGAAAAATTCGAGTATCACTTGGCATGGCTTTACTCTGCTATCATACAGGCTACGCATGCAATTGCTAACAAATTAGATATACCTACCTACACATGCACCTCAAACATTGAACCAAAACGAACGGTGTTCAGTTGTACAATGCTCGAATCAAACGGCTCTGTGTACTCACACACACAAGTCTGTACACGAATGGAAGATACGCACAAAGCAAAATGAGTCAACACGGATGATGGATAGAGCGAAAGAGATAACTAGTACCACGGCGCTATGTTAACAGTGTTTGCACATGGAGCTCGACTATACAAGCGGTTTTTTGTACGTTCGAGATTGTACATTAGAGTGGCTCGCGGTTGTATGGGAAATCTTCAAAATGATTTAATCTAGTGGGCACAACACTTTTTGAGTTTCTTTTGTGGTCCCAAAAGCCAGTGCAAAATTTGGTAGCGGTTGGTTGCTTCCCGGGTTTGAGCATTGCGTTCAGAGTTTGTATGCGATTTTATATGAGGAAATCAATTATTTTGCACTTACGTTAATAAAGGTCGCTATTTCCCTCGATATGAAAAACCAGCTTAATAAAACTATAGTTCAAACATTAGGTAACAATTTTATCGAAGACGGTAACTAGCTACGAGTTTAAAAAAATAGTAATAACGATTTTAAAACTTATGGCTCAATCCAAATACAGAAATTTATTATTTTTTCCAACACTGCCAGTGCACAAGCGGCATCGACATTTAAACTTTTAATAAATGAGAATACATTCATTGCAGAGACTTGGTACCTTGGAATGAAATGTTCAGAATAACATAGACGTAGTAGGCTTAAGCCAGTCTTTTCCACTTGAGACACCGAGCACTACAGAAGTACTAAATAAGTTTTGAGCAAGTTCCGCTAGTGATCGGATAGTTTTACCGTTTATTTTGAATATAGTCACACATTTCTTTATTGGCTAACAGTGCAGGGGAGAAGAATTTGCGAGTTCGGGGCAGCTCGAGTCAGGTAACGCAACCTAATGGCATATCAAAACCCTAAAGCCTTCCCCCATTAAGTTTCGGCTGAAAGTTTGTGTGTCCCACCGAGAGCCCCGGAAATACCCTAACATCACCCCTGTTTTGCGTGAACTTAACTCAATTTAATCAAAAACGTTTGTTTGAAGTAACTATCCTTGTTTCGTTCTTAGATTCTCAAACGAAAACGTCAATAGAAACAATTTCGAGACTTCAAGGAATCTATTGGATATGCATTTTTTTAAATTCCGTCTATGAACGGCTAAGAAAGAGGGTTTAAAAATATGTAAAACTTATAAACCGTTGCACCATTTTAAATGAGATAACAGCCGAGCCCTTAAATAGTAGTACTCAAACTCTTAGGATTAATTTTTAATTCGGCGGTATAAACCTGCGTTGAAGATGTACTTCTTATGTTATACTAAAATATCTAAAAAGGGGACTGCGGAGTACACAACCCCCTTCCCCCTCTTCTTTTCATTTTCTGACTACGTATATGGTATTCAGCAATTCATTCTGAACATTTCATTTAAAGGTATGAAGTCTCTGCGATGAATACATTCTCATTTATTTAAGTTTAAAATATCGGTGTCGGTGATGTACTGACACTGTTGGAAGAAATAATGAATTTCTGCATTTGGATTTAACCATAAGTTTTAAAATCGTTATATCTCGTTGCTAGTTACCGTCTTCGACAAAGTTGTTAACCAAGGTTTGAATTATAGCTTTATAAAGCTGGTTTTTCATAATGAGTGAAATAGCGAACTTTATTAACGTAAACACAAATTTCCCATATAAAATCCAATACCAATTTTGAACGCAATGCTCAAACCCGGAAAGCATCCGACCACTCCCAAATTTTGCACATGCATTTGGGACCACAAAAGGAACTCAAAAAATGCTGTGCTGAAAAATGTCGTATGTCGAGGCACTCTATTGTACATTAGTGTGCTTGAAACAAGCAGAACACAAAAGAAATCATGGTGTTTGAACAGATAAACTCAGTCGCATGCTGAACGGCACTGCGTAGCGTACCTCCATAGTCAGTATAACGGACTTTTCACTTAGCTACAGTGGCTGTGAAAACAGTGATCTGCTCCAAATGTAGTGGATTCAATAGGTGTTGCGATGCTATATTGCTCTCTCGCTCGGCTTTTATAAAACTTATTGCGTGATAAATGTCGACTCCATATACTTTACATCTATTTATGTTGTCCACATGCTTCACAGAAATCGAGCGAAAGAGCAATAGCATTGCCATACCTTAGTATCAACCACAGTGATCTGCTCCGCCTTTGGGTTCAACAGGCAACCTAGCTTATCCGGCCAAAACCGTTCTTTAAATAGTCGATGATGACGTCATTCATAGAAATATTGCACGCTAGGTACATAAATGTGCTACCTTCTTTGTGGAAATGCCTGGTATTGTGACTATGTTATACATTATTTAAATTTGTAATGCCATGATATCAAAAATTTTTGTGTTTATCTATTGGAATCTGTTCTTAGAAATATTTTGGGGCGATATGCGCAAAATATTTGAAAATTTATCGTGAAATGGCTGAATTATCAGCGTTTAAAACCAGACCATTTCGTTACATACCATTTTTGTTGAATTTGCAAAGTGTACTCTAAAGTGGCCCAAAGTTGTATGAAAAAAGTGCGAAATTTCAAACCTTGCATCTAAAAATAATAGTTCTTGTTTCCAATAAGCTTCCCTGAAAATTTCAGCTTACTTGATACACTGGAAGTGGTTCCGCAAACGGCTCAAAGTTTGTATGGGAAAAATTGATTAAATGTATGGAGAAACGTATCAGTTTCACATTTTCAGCTCTAGGTGGCACTGCCATCGATGGATGTCTCTCGTGGGAAATTGTATGCAAAGTTTGAAAGAAATCGGTTAAGTAGTTTTTGAATGGCCGGTAACACCGCAAATCATGTTTTTTTTTCCAGAGACGTTGTATAAAAAGCTTTGTCACCGAGTCATTTGTCGATATTTTTGCATAAAAAAATTACAGCATGTTATTGAAATGGTACAGTATAATGTACAAAAGTTTTGAAAAATTTGCTTTACGCAATGTTCTAAAAAATAGCTAGCTGAAACCTTCCCGCACCCTCCGCCATCTCACCTGCAATTTTGATGCGGCCCAATTGTAGGGGAGAGATGCCGCACGACATTTTTTTCTGAAATTAAACATGACCCAGTTCATGATCAGAACGCCTTCTAAAAGGTCCTAGCTATTCAACTGATACATGATTTACTAAGAAAAAATTAAAATTTAAAAAAAACGAACTTTTGATGCCGTACTGAAAATTTTCGGCACTTTGCGATGCAACTGGGCGCACATAATCGTTAATAATATTTTTGTGGATCATTAATGACGATTATTTTACATCTCCAGTGTTGTAATTTTTCGAAAGACAAATTCGTCATATCAAATTACCGTACTAAAGTGAGATATAGAGAGTACGGCATCTCACCCGAAATTACCCTAAGTCACTTTCAGCAAACATTTGAGTTTTGTTCGGAATTTATGGACAATCGAATTCTCGGTAACTTTACTACTGTATGGCACACACAAATAAAATATTTTTGATGTTAATTTCTTCGAAAAAACTGGATGAATCCGGGCTATGTTTTAAAAGTAATCATAGACACTCTGATTTGCTGGCGCGAAAGCCAAATTGAAATCTTGTTTTTGGCTTAGGAGCTAAATACATGCAAAGCTTCTTCCTAAAAGGAGCAAAATTATTATTGGAATGTCTGGATGTTGAACCTTTCAGTTTAAATAGGTTTGGTTTGGAAACACGAATAAGAGTGAACCATACACATTATCGCAATTCATCGAACAAAGTTAATTGGAATAATCTATGACATATTTCTGGTTTAAAATTTGTGCGGTTTCAATGCATTTGTATGAGAAAGGTGAACATTAGACTGGTTCAATTTTGGACTTTTAGCTCCACTAGGCTTTTCTGATTCCTTTTATGGTCCTTAGTAATTGTGCAAATTTTGGTACCGATTGGTTGTGTCTACGGACCCTCCAAAAATTTCAAAGTTTATATGGAAGTATGCATGGAAAATCGGTTAACATTGAAAATAAATTCTTAAAAAATCACCTTATCAATCAATTCATGAGAACACTATATATTTCTAAAGGTAATCTTCTACTGAACACATTCGTGGAACATTAAAAGTTTATGAAAATTCCCTGAGAAAAGTTATTAACTAAAGAAGCAGTATGACTTCAAAACCAGTGGATTTTATTATTAATCATAGCAACCCTGTTTGAATAACTGTATCTGCCATACGTGAGCGGTGGGTGGCAAGTCTAGTTTACACTGGTATAACGATGTAGCTATTCAAACAGGGTTGCTATGGTTACTAATAAAATCCACTTGTTTTGAAGTCATACTGCTTCGTTTGTTCATAACTTTTCTCAACGAATTTTCATAAACTTGCAATATTCCCCGAATGTGTTCAGTAGAAGATTACCTTTAGAAATATATAGTGTTCTCATTAGGGTGACAATGATTTATATGAAAAAAAAATTTCGCAATCTACACCCCCTAGCGTCGTTCCAAATCATGAAAAAATGACACTGTCCAAATTTGAGCGAAATCGGTTAACCCTATCCCCTCCCCCAAAGAGCTTAAAGTTTGTATGGGATTTTTGGCCAAAATGTATGGGGAAACACTCGCAGTTCACAAAATCGCCGCTAGAGGTCGCTGTAAACTTCCGATCACTGACCTAGGAAGGAGTTAAGCTTTTGAAGATATGCTGAACAAGTTTGTCGAAGACTGCAAGACAATCCAAGCAACCGTTAAATAGTTATTAACGTTTAAAGTTGGATACTGCTGCTTAATATTCGCAAAGGGCGTACTCCGCTTATCTCATGTATGTGAACCACGAGTGAAGGTGGGACAAAGTTAGGAAAAACTCATATATCTCTGAAACGATAAGAGATAGAAAGTTATGATGTTCCACAAAGTTGTAGAGGAATAAAAGGACTTTTTGGTTTCACTAGAAAGTTTCAGGATTTCTATGCAAGGTGGCGGTAGTGAGCCAAGCAATTTAAAGGGAATACTCCTATCTGTACAACGGTAAGAGATGGAGCATTTGGATGTTCTACAAAGTTGTAGAGCAGCAAAAAATATTTTCTTTTCTCATTTGAATAATACAGAATTCTATCACATGGTGGCGCCAATGATCAAAATTAATTCAAGGTAATACTCCTATCCATACAATGGCGAGAGATAGTGCAATCTGATGTTATGCGAAGCTATATAGTATTTCAAAGGCTTTCGTGTCTCGCTGTAAAAATAGAATTTAGGCCGCTTAGTGGTGCAAACAGCAAAGAGTATGAATATATTTTAATACACCTTTTGAATGTTTTCTATTTTTTCTAATTTTTACTCCTATTTCTTGTGCAGAGATTCTTTTATTATACATAACATGTTACAAAGTTTTCTTAAGACTATCATGCTGTGATAAAACCTATATTCTTAAATTTCTTCGTAACCCCATTTATATTTCTCCTGTTGCATTCATTTATCTAGCATTTTTAATTTTTTTAACTAACTGTTGACTAACTTTAAGAGCGCTCTTGTCGCAGAGATGTCGTGTATAGTGCCGCGCGTCAGTACTCGTTTATTACCTCTCGCAGAAGAAGCGTACACAATGCGCTGTGAATCCAGTTAGACTGGCATTGGTTGTACGATTACAGGGCTGATAATTTGATGATAGGTGAGAACTACTAGGGTCATTCGAATGCCAATTAGTGACTTTTTCATCAAATCTAGCCTCACTTATAACTTAGAAATAGGCTGCTCGAAATATATTCTGTTTTCTTACGCGGACTACAGGGCTTAAGTACTATATTGTGCTAGAATATTGCCAGCCTGGGATAAATACCTAAGTAGGCTACAATCCAATTCGCGCTGTGCTTCTATTATATTCAGCATCCCCCTTTTTTGCAAATAAGCAAAGCGTGCATGCCAATTGCGCTACCTGCCCACCAGATCACCACATCACCAGATATTTGAATTTTGCTTTTGCAGATCTTCTAGAGTGGGTGGATCGTCTCGACAGCTGGGTATTTTATGCGGTTCATCGCGAGGAATATAGTGTATGTTGTTGTCGTCGGTGCTCGTTGGTCGCCTCAAGGCGTGCCATGTGCTGCGAACCCAATTCAAATGATATTGGTTATACGAGTACAGGACTGATATTTTGGTAGTATTTGAAGACCCGATGGTCAATTTTTCGTCGTACCACACAAAACTTTCAAACTGAACAATTCAAATCAATACTTTGGAATTGTAGTCCATGTGAGGCCATAGAAATAAGGATTACCATTCCACAGTGGTCCAGAATGTAAATTTAGCAGGAGATTTTTCTAAATCGATAATAGTCAAGCTCTATCTCGAACCGTTCAAAAGTTTCATTTTAAATATTGCTAAAGTTAGAACCACCCTAGCTTCTGTTTAAAGCAAAATAAAGGGCTTTTAAAGTACAACAACTTTGCCAAACATATTGCAAGGCTAAATCATTTAATTTTAGCAAAAAGATAAAATTCCTGCTAAATTTACATTCTGGAGCCCTATCCATTCCAAAGTACTAAGTAACTCAACAGTGACATTATTTTTAGGACCCCAAAGTAAGCCAATAAAAGTGCACTTTTTCGAAAATTGTGCCGCGGCGGAACCCATTATACTATGAAGTGCTATTCCGTTTTTGTCGTGGCTAACGACTTATCATTCAATATACGGGCCCTTTTCAAAATTTTGGGATGAAAGTCGTGTAAGGTTTGGAACGCTCATATCTTTTCATATCATACTACATGGAATTAATCAATTTTCGGAATTTTTCGAAAATAAGTTCAACAATGTTTTATAAAATTTTGAGGTATGTATGATATGCATTAATAACGAAAACCTGTTTTGAAAAATCTTTCGAAAAAAACTACTTGGAAATGGGGAAAAGTTTCAGTTCATCTCGGTCAGAGCCTTCAATATGATGCACCAACCGGACACTGAAATGATGAGAAATTTTAAATGTAGGTCCGCTACCGTTTTATTTCAATTTTTGTGTAGAGCTGTTTAGAGCGTACAGGGTTCTCCAAGTGCTGTACAATACCGGGAAAAAAATATTTGTGAACTGTACACGGCTGGTGGATGAATCAATTTGTGTCGTTACCTACTACTAGCAGAGGAAATTATTTTCATTTCTGATAGTTAGAGAGTAGCATGCACGACGAAAAACCGGATTTTAAACACCCGCCCGTAACCAGCTCGTGATTCTTTACTGCTAACTTCATGCACTGAGCCGAAAAAAACGGATTTTACAACACCAAACTAAAACCAGTTCGTGATTGGTTACCGCTAATTTCGTGCACCAAACCACGCATTTTGAACAAAATAATTGTAATTTTAGTCGGTTTCTATTAGTCGACCTAGTTGAATAACCGGAGACTACATTTCAACATTTTTCCTGCATTCGTGAACGTTTTTCCTAATAAATCGCTGTTTTAGGCTTTTAAAATTGTATTAAAAAATTCTCATCTACAAAACAAACATAAAAAATGAATTGTTAAGGTATGAGAAAAATTAATTACGATCAATTTAAAATAAAATAAAGACAATCGGTTGAGTGGTATTTCAGGAATCGTGATCACGGGAAAACCATTTTCTTTAAAATCGGTATTTCGAGATAATCGAGTTTAAAATTACCACTGCGCTTGGTAGACGAAGCACGCTTGGAAGCGCTGTAACATTCGATCTATTTCTCGGATCTCTATAAAATTTGGAAAAATATTCTCAAGGAGTTGTACTTTCAGATAAAGTAATAAAAAATTCGATTTTTTAAAAAATAAAAAAGGTATGTAACCCCTTAAGCTTCATACACACAGTATATATGCGTCCTTATTCCAATTTTAATAACGAGACACGAAAGCCTTTGGAATACTGTATAACTTCGCAGAACATCAGATTGCACTAGCTCTTCCCATTGTATGGATAGGAGTATTACCTTGAATTAATTTTGATCACTGGCGCCACCATGCGGTAGAATTCTGCATTTTTCAAATAAGAAAAGAAAATATTTTTTGCTGCTCTACAACTTTGTAGAACATCCAAATGCTCCATCTCTTACCGTTGTACAGATAGGAGTATTCCCTTTAAATTGCTTGGCTCACTACCGCCACCTTGCGTAGAAATCCTGAAACTTTCTAGTGAAAACAAAAAGTACATTTAATCCTCTACAACTTTGTGTAACATCATAACTTTCTATCTCTTATCGTTTCAGAGATATATGAGTTTTTCCTAACTTTGTCCCACCTTCACTCGTGGTTCACATGCATGAGATAAGCGGAGTACGCCCTTTGCGAAGATTAAGCAGCAGTATCCAACTTTAAACGTTAATAACTCTTTAACGGTTGGTTGGATTGTCTTGCAGTCTTCGACAAACCTGTTCAGCATATCTCCAAAAGCTTAACTCCTTCCTAGGTCAGTGATCGGAAGTTTACAGCGACCTCTAGCGGCGATTTTGTGAACTGCGAGTGTTTCCCCATACATTTTGGCCAAAAATCCCATACAAACTTTAAGCTCTTTGGGGGAGGGGTTAAGGTTAACCGATTTCGCTCAAATTTGGACAGTGTCATTTTTTCATGATTTGGAATGACGCTAGGGGGTGTAGATTAGTGATTTCAAAAATGGTCGTTTTATTGTCACCCTAGTTCTCATGAATAAATTGATAAGGTGATTTTTTAAGAATTTATTTTCAATGTTAACCGTTTTTCCATACAAACTTTCATATAAACTTTGAAATTTTTGGAGGGTCCGTAGACACAACCAATCGGTACTAAAATTTGCACAATTACTAAGGACCATAAAAGGAATCAGAAAAGCCTGGTGGAGCTAAAAGTCTAAAATTGAACCAGTCTAGTGAACATGCCCCTCTTCGCTACGCCGCTGATAAATTGACCAGCTAAAAGACACACTATGTTTTGAATATGTGTGAAATGCATTTTTCAAGCGGAGTCTGCATTGTTCACAGTTACAGATGGTTTTACCTTATAGCGTATATGTGCTATAAAAACCGTTTTTTTAACGCCACGACATGATTGATTTTGATTAGTTGTGTAGTTTCTGTATGACGCGTGAGAAATGTTTTAGAACAATATTATATTTGCAATTGCACATAAATTGATGCCACAACCTGCACAATTTCTATGTTAGCTGAGAGGTAGTAGTAGAATTTTGGTAGAATTTTTGAAAGGTTATGGTAGTTCTAGAGTACATTGAAGAAACTCAATATCTGGGGTGGACGTAGCGTAGTTGGTAAAGCGTTTGCCTTGCACACAGCGCACCTGGGTTCAAGTCCCGACCTCACAACATAGGGTCAGAAATTTTTATAAGAGATTTTTCTAAGCCGAAGATGCGAAGGTTAAAACCTCTATGATCGAAATAAAAAAACTCAATCTGTTTCTGTTCATAATCGATTTCTGCCACTGTTAAACTCAAGGACTAGTAAAACCCGCTATCAATTACTCAATTATTTCCTACTATCCCAACTAACTACGTTGAATTATGCAATACGAATAATTTCAACTATGTCGAGACCTTGTTTTGTTTCAAAGTGACTTATTCTACTAAATTACACGCATTGTGTTTCCCAGCCTCTTTAACAGGTCTGCCTAATTGACTTGCCCTTGTGGCAAGAAAAAAAAAGAATTACCTTTCATTCCAACCCACCAATGTTACAATGTTTTGATTTAAAGTATTGTTCGTTGCTGTGAGCAAAACAAATCTCCAATGCAAGCTGATAAATGTACACGAACAAAGCTAAGGTAATGCAACGCATTCAAATTTCCGCACGCCTCAGACTGAATGCCACATGTTTCTCACCTCACCAGAATTTAAATCACTTGAGCTAGCGCCTACTATGTATTATCTCGGCAGATGGCCTTCCGCAAACCGCACATGCGCACCAACATCTCACACTTCACGATGCACTCTTCCTATCAGACTGCTATTAATCAATTAGTTACGCACCCGTTCGGCCTGCATTGCCAACGCCGCAAACTAGTTTACTGATACGTGCGCCCCCCCCTTCCTCTCGTTATTACTATAAACAAACTGACTGACCTTGTAGCCTTGCCCTTAAGCTGGCGAACGCTTCGGCGACAACTTGGGGGGTTTCGCGCAACTCACGTGCAGCTTTTTCCTTGGACTTGACATCGGTGTACTCGTCGCTTTCCAGCCGAACGATGTAGTCATTGCCCAGATCGATGTAGGGGGAGTTTTGTTCGTCGATTTTTAAGCTAGCCATCTTCGACGCACGTCACGCACTGTTTAGTTGTTTATTATCACTTTGAAGGTGAACCGATTCTTGTAGTCAAATGAGCAACGAACACCGCACCGGTCACTTGGATCACTACTATGAATGAACGATCGAAATTAGGGGCAAAAGAACTCACTCACAGCGTTTCGAAACCTTCTCTTTGTGCAAAGGCACCTGCTTTGATGCAGGCGAGACTCGAAGAGCTTATTTTGGTCTTCTCACGGACACCCGCGACCGTCAATTGTTTGGTTCTGCGCTTCAGTTCACCGTGCCGCCACGCACCCGAACGCGATGGAGAATTACCGTGAAATGATTCGATGAGCCAGCGGCAGCCACCACCGTTGCTAGTTGCGGTGTTCCGAGATTTTCGTAATGGTCGTGTGAGAGCCGTTGTTTACGCTAATGTATTGTTCGCAAACCCTCTGACTTTAGCAAACGAGGTGCTCAGCTGTTGCTGCTGCGTTCGCTGTGTTATACGCGTTTGCTGACTTGAGGAAAAGGTTTTGCGCGTGTAAACGTGAGATGTGGAAGGGTTGATTGGAGCCTATTAAAATTGGTGAGTCGCTCGAAAACGCCTACACTAGCCTGGTGGATTAATAGAACCTGATAAACTACCGATCAGTTCAATTGAATAGGTTGGTTGTAATATTTATAGTGTCACCCTGTGTCATGACGCAAGAGGAAATTGATCTGTATCTCGGCGCTAGCGATAGTGTACATGACAATTAAACTTGGCGGCAACATTTATCTGTTCAATTCTAAATACACGAAAGAGGAATAAATCTGTTTAATTTTCAATGTTAGTGGTAAATATAGTACTTTTTCAATGCACTAGATAGCCTTTCATTCTTCAAACGAGGTAATATTCACAGACAGTCGCAATGTAAAAAATTGCAAAAATGTCGTGACAAAATCGCCTTATACACTACAGAAAGCAAGCCATGGTTTTGCAGAATTTTCTAAGCGCGCTTTGATGTTCCGCCTGTGACGCAGTATTCAGTTTGACCCTTTAGTATGCCACTCAGTGAAAATTGTCTTCCTGGGGAATCTATAAATAGATAATTGAACAGAATTAGAAACATGATTCGAAACTCCCCACTTTGAAAAACAGTTTGTATAAACGATAACTGTCAAGTCACGGCACGTGTATTTGCATTTGCAGGAACTGACTGATAGCTAAATGGAAATTGATTTGAACTACAGTACTATTGTGCTGCTGAAATGAAACCAAGTAAAAAATTGTAATGCTGGAAGAGATTGATTGTATTCAGTAGATTGGTTTGGAGTTCCTGAAGTAACGTCTAGACGTCGATCTTGTATTACGTCCTCCGCAAGTGTTAAAAGGTGTTTACAGCTATCTTGATGACGTTTTTCTTGATGCTCATTATTTTGACAAGCTTTAGCTCTGTACTCTAAGTAAGATATTAGTGTTTTTATTCAATTTGCACTGCAAATTATGCTGTTTTCACCAGAGTTTGCTTTCAACATTAAATCCCAAGTAGGCAATATCGGACTTTGGGGTAATGAAATCGTCTTCCTTGTTAAGTGAAATTCTGAATGATATTTATAAAAAAATAAAGGGTTGGGCACAGGAAGAGCCGTAGTGTGAACTTCTGGCACCCTTTGCGGAGTCTCAATTTTGCGTCTCTTTGATTGCAGTTCGACTTTCGAACAATAATTAAGTGTGTATTTGAAAATGGTACTTACACTTATCCCGACTTCTTTTATGATCTATCTTTGTTTTGTTCATAAAGCAACTGAAGATTTCAGCGTCCTTTGCAGACGTACTTCAGGCGTATTATTTCTTTACACGATGAGCAACGAATTCGAAATATACCGATGGAAAATTGAGCCTGACTCTTACCACGTCTTCCTCCAACTCCCTCAGCTCCGGATCCTCTCTGACCTTCTTGAGTAGCGTTGCATACGTCGTCTCGTCATTGGCTTTGACGAGTACAGCTTCTCTGTTTGGCGCCTTCTGAGGAGCCAAGGGTCCCCTTTTCGCTCCTCCTTCTTTTTTCTGTTTCTCGTGTTTCTTCTTCCGATCTACAACTGAGTAATGGGAACTGGCGTGATCTCCACCCCAATCTGCTTCTTCTTACCCTGTTTCGGAAGGGCTAGGAAGATAGTAGCCTTAACCGACACCAATGCTCGCTCAGATGTATACGCCCTCCGCCTTGCGGTGCAATACTCCTTCACGGCATCTGCTCTGGTGGATCTGCTCCACAAAGCACTTCGCTGTCACTACGTTTGGTGTCTGTGGGGTGTAACTGTGTATGTGTGCATGTTTGTATGTATGTGCGTATGCGTAAAAAATGACACTCATTTTGCTCAGAGATGGCTGGACCGTTTTGTCCAAACTTAGTCTCAAATGAAAGATACAACCTTCCCATCGGCTGCTTTTGAATTGTGTGTCAATCTGATTTCCGGTTCCGGAGTTACGCGTTCAAGAGTGCGGTCAAGCAAAAATTTTTCATATAAATTGGTACCACTTTGATATCAAAAAGAAGCAAAACTTTGTAAAATGAAAACAAAATTTAAGCTATTGATATTTGAGGCAATCTCGAAAAAAAATTTACAAAGATTGACTTTTTGTATTGTGGCACATTTTTGCCTTTCTTATATAGAAAGGTTATACAATAGACTGATTCAATTTTTGACTTTTAGCTTCACCAGGCTCTACTGATTCCTTTTATGGTCCTTAGCAATTGTGCAAATTTTGGTACCGATCGGTTGTGTCTACGGACCCACCAAAAATATCAAAGTTTATATGCATGTTTGTATGGAAAATCGGTTAACATTGAAAATAAATTCTGATTAATTGATTGGTGATGTGGTTTTTTAAGAATTTATTTTCAATGTTAAACATTTTCCATACAAGCTTTCATATAAACTTTGAAAGTTTTGGAGGGTTCGTAGACACAACCGATCGGTACCAAAATTTGCACAATTGCTAAGGACCATAAAAGGAATCAGTAGAGCCTGGTGGAGCTGAAAGTCAAAAATTGATCCAGTCTATTATACAATCACTCTGAAAATTGCCAGCTTAATCCCTGTTGAGATAGGGTTCTTGGATATTAACAGGGGTGTAGCTAGGCGTGTACGGAGAGGGGTTTACCCCTCTTTTCGCTGATAACCTCCTCTTAGATCACTACTCATTACACCCCCTCAGACCGTCGCCATATCCATTCCTCGTACCACTACCCACAACTTAAACAACTGTGTCACCAGATATACCAAATTAAGCTGGGGCGTTCGTTCGTGGGTTTTTCATCCTCCACCCTCACATGTCAAAACACATGTAAAAACCAATCCACCTATCAGTGAGATGAGACATTTCTTACAAAAACATAGCCTTAATTAGTCATTAGAAATTCTAGAAATCAGGAATTTGTTTTGGAATTAAAAGATGTCTTTTTGGTCACAGATTTCTGAAAAATGATGTTTGTACAGAATATAACTTTCAGGTCCAGTAATTTAACGCGTAATTGGAAATAGTAAACTATGGTAAGGTTACATGTGCTTTCAAGCCCCTTGAACAGAGCGACAGAGAGAATGTGATTCATGTGTATAGCAATACCTGTAAATAGTATTCATTTGCATTGAAGAATATAGGAAAGAGTGTCCAATGTCTAAGATATATTGGCGATTATATTATTGTCGATGGTACAAAAGCCGCACATTCAGTGGATTACAATGCAGTCTCTTTCCACCCATCCTTATCACTTGCGAATTGTTTCGTTCGAAATTCTTGTTCTGGAGATATCGATTTATGAGTCTTTTACAAAACAATACTGTCGTGACCGGTGCTGTTGAAACACAATTTGCGTCCGTTCTCGCCAACTTCCTTCCAAAATCTGGAGTTTGGTTGTCTGTCACAACAATCAAGGCTTGCTCATCTAAAATCGATAAGTTAATAATATTTTTTCATTTCTACTCGCTTATATCCTACATCTTCCTCCTCTTCTACTCCTTTTGTGAATGCGAATTAAGGATGCAACATCTGTTTAATAACGTTTTTGTGTGACAGTGATACAAATTTTAAGAATGCGAAAAAATCCGACTAATATAAACGATGCAAGCAATTTTCATATGAAATTTTTGATATTCGCTAATTGATTTGAATGCCTTTTACTTTTCATTTTATAGTACAGCTTTTGCACTCTTTATGTTTTAGTATTATTTGAACTTTATTATTAACGTCCCTTTTCTCTTCATTGATATATACTCTTCACCTTTAGTTTTTAATATTCACCCTTTATTTTACTCTTTATCATTTACTCATTAAAGTTTAAGCCTCACTCTACGCTTTATTCCTTACATTATTATCTTTGCGTTTTCTTTACTCTGCGCTTCACTCTTTACTCGTAACTCTTTGTTCTACTTTGTTCACTCTTTAGTCTTCTTTTTTTCTATTCTGCTTTTTAGTCATTATTTTTTGCTCTTTACTCGTTACTTTTTTGCTCCTTACTCCTTGCTTTTTGGTCTTTAGTCTGTACTCTGTACTCTTAAGTTTTTACTTTTTTTTTGCTCTTTACTCTTTGCGCTTTACTATTACTATTTACTGTTTAGCCTGGTTCATTTACTCCTTACTCTATCATTTGCACATTATTTATAACACTTCTGTTCACAAATATTTCTTTACTTTTGCTTCATCGTACGATCATCCATTAATCCGTCATAGCATCATATAAGATCTTCATCCCATTATAGTTCGTTTCACCCTTTACCTTTTGCTTTTTAGTCTTTACTCTTTATTCTTTATCATTTACACTTATGCTCTATACTCTCTTTCCTTTACTCTTTGCTCTTAACTCTTTACCATTTACACTTTACTCATAGCTCTATTCCTTATCAATTTCTGTTTACTCTTCACCTTTTAAAATTTACTTTTTAGTTATTACTCTTTACTCAACTTTACTCGTTACCCATATTTACTCTTCACTCTTTGTTATCTACTCGTTAAGCTTTACCCTTAACTTTTTACTCTTACCCCATTACTTTTAAAACTTACCTGTTTAAACTTCGATCGATATTCTACATACTACTCTGTACACTTTATTATTTAATCTTCTCAATTTACATTCTACTCTTTATTTTTTACACTTTACTTTTTATCATTACTCTACATTTCCGAGATTTTGCTTTACTGTTTACTTTTAGCTGGTTTTTACTCTTTACTCCATAGAGTTTACTCTTTATTCTATACTCTTCACTCTTTACTCTCTGGCCCTTACCTTTTATGCTTTACTCTTTGCTTTTCACTCTTTACTTTCTGGTCTTTACTCTTTATCATTCACACATTATTCACTACTCTTTAGTCTTGTTTGATCGAGCCCCCAACCTTCAATTCGTCATACCATCAAATGAGATCCTCATCCCATTTCGTCAACTTATCAGCGATGCTCACTCAGCATAGTTTGGTTTTCTATCTCTCTCGTGCAGTATCAACCTGTAAAGAAGCAACTGCGTTCTTTCGTGCATCGTGCTGTAAACTCATTTCTCTTTTTTTATTTTTATTTGACCTGTGTTTGTCAAATATGAAAGAATCCCCTATTTCACCAACCAAATACAAATGCCACAACCACAGATCAGTTCCACACTGGCATAAATTCCCGATGCACTTAAATACCTTTGTTAGAAGGTATAAATCGTATATATTGGTATAGGTCGTTGTATAAATGTTGAACATTTATTTTTCTTCTACTTCTTTTCTTTTCTTCTTCTACTGCAACGAACAGGCACTCTCGTGATATAAAGGTTAACACCAATTTAATCTCGCTTCTAAAACACGACACCTTATGTACGGTGCAGAAGCTCAAGAGCAAGCACTTTTGCAAAACAAGAAGAGAGCGAGTGCATTCTTTCGCTACTTTCGCACACCGCGTACGCGAGAAAATGAACCCATGGCAACGACCCATGACCATCTCGTCATACGGAGAGGCATTGCCAATTCAATCTATCAATTTCTTTGCTCCGATGCATTTCCGCTCAAGGAAAATATTGAAATCGCTCATACACACTCACATGTTTGCAAAATTCCCACTCGGAGGAACACAATATTAATTTCGCTTAATTTCCGAATGATGCCACTCGAGGCAAAAGCACTCCCATTTCCGGAATTGCACTAATACAAAAAACTGCCTACTCAGAGGACGTACTTAAAACGCTAATATTTGACCACTCGAGGCCAAATCATTCCCACACAAAGGAATCAGTTTTGAAAAGCCACTCAGGGCCAAATTATTCCCGCACAGAGGAAGTATCAGCCACTCGAGGCTGAGACACAACACATTTTACTGAATTTCGCATAGTAAAATATTAGTTGCCGCTCGAGGCAAATTTCTCTAAAAAACACGCGACAAGTTGTTCAGGCTTGTCCGCTCTATTGTTCAGAGCAATAACATACTTACTCGGGAGCGTTTCTTGCGCCATTGTCGTGACCGGTGCTGTTGAAACACAATTTGCGTCCGTTCTCGTCAGCTTCCTTCCAAAATCTGGAGCTTGGTTGTCTGTCACAACAATCAAGGCTTGCTCATCTAAAATCGATAAGTTAATAATATTTTTTCATTTCTACTCGCTTATATCCTACAAATACCTTGACAAAGGAATGGCTCAAACTAGCAGAATAAGTATTTAAATTTATCGAAAAGAAAGTGGCCATTGACATTGTCCCTGGACAGCTTTTGAGACACAAACATTCTTGAAATTACAAGTCGTATTTTTTCACAAATAAATAACCTTTTGGTCACATTGATCATGAAAATTGCAAGTGTGGGTTATTTAATAAATATTAGTTTTGTTAGTCAAATTTGGTTTGGAATGAATTGGAGTTTGAAACTGATATAAAATAGAAACTAATTTAAATTTTCTCAACAAGAAAAAAAAATTCGGAGGGGTTCCTCCCCCTGGATCCGTCACTGACCTTAACTTCATCCATGCATACTAAAAATAATCTATATTTGTGTTCTAACTCCATCCATCTTGGCTTGTTTCTACTCCTCTTCCTTGCCATAAATGAAAATCAAATCACTCAATAACAAAATAATCTCCCCATAATTGTCTAATTTTAATTTTAATTCTCTTTTTTATCGATTTATGCACCACCACGTCAACAGATGACAAAAGCGACTTCTCGGTGAGCAACACATAATAACGGCAAACAAACTGTAAGCATATCCAATCAGTATATACCATTTATTATATCAGCGTATTATCATCATGCCTAAATTGCATATAATTCAAAGTTATACACGCGTCGATTTCTTCCTTCCGGAAAGGAATCGACAGTTTACTGTAATGTTAAAATCCAATTGATACAAATAATACATTAAGGCGGGGTGGTTGATGGAACGATGACCTCGGAACGTGTCTGACGCTGTACACGAAATGGGTCATCGGAAAGTCAATTGAGCTAACACCTACCGAAATGCATGAACCAAGTTATTTGCATGAATATCTTTTTTCTGTAAATCACTATCGGTTAGTGGGAGCCCAGTCAAAAAGGGCAAGTCACTGGCGAACGGGGGGCTATTTGCCAACTCGGATGCGCTAACTGCCCTTCAATTTGCCAGCAAATTGCTGGCAATTAGGGGGCTATTTCAAATGCAACATTTGGGCGATTTGCCGCCGTCATTTTTTAGCCGCTCTACCCGCCCTTAAATCGCCCATGGCACTCGCCATTTAGTCGCCCTTAATCGCCTAATATGAAAATTACGAATATTACTTATTTTCGGATTCATTATCTACTCACATAAACATATCACTACAATAGGTAATCACCACCAAACTATAGGAAGAATCAATGGTGAAATAGGGATCTTTAGGGGTGTGCGGGTTAAGGCATATTCTGATGCAGATTAGTACCGTGAGTTAATATCTCAGTCCTTTTTCAATTTTTTGGCCCGAAACTATTGAAAAAAACATTTTTTAGTTTGTTTCCTTTTAGGACAATAACACATCCAAACCCATGAGACTTGCACGACTCTATAGGTTGCCTTATCAGATCTACCATAGTTTGCAGATTAAACTTGGGATGGCAGGCTGCTAGCGGATTGACAAAGTACCAGATCATGCTGTGTGGGGTGCTGTCCCGGTTAACAATGAGGCGAACGAGATATTAGCAGATACGTCATTTAGTAGGACAACTGTCAGTTTGCTGGTTGAATTTAATTTGGTTATTTAAATTTAAAAATCATAAAAGAATAATTAAGGCTTAAGAATGATATGAGTGTACTCGTAAGGACACTCGCTACCAATACATATGAAAAACTGGCACAATTTTTCCAAATTAAAGATCCCTATTGGCATTGCACACCAAAACTTACCACAATCTGACTTTTATTAATAGTTTAGGTCAGATATCTTGTTCCACTATGTTTACACACGATTCCACAATTTCCCACATTCGTTGGCTAAATGAAGTGCACTAGACAAGCAAAATACAAGCGAGAACACGCCGATCGTTTAAAAAAACTATTTTAAGCTTAAGCCAAACATGAACCGCCATGTTTGAAAAACGCAAAAACAACCACGTCCTTTTCAGCCGCCAGAAAATGTGTCTAAGTGTTGAAATTGCATTTGTTCCTAGGGGCAATTAGCACAGGCGAGTTGAGTTGAACGTCAAACTGTTTAAATCGCCTGACCATGTTCGTCCGCATTTTTTTGACCGGGAGATAGGATGGTTAACACACACACACACACAGGCATGACTCTCCTTAGTGCAACGTTTCGAAGGAATAGCCCCTCATCTCCAGACGAAAGCAGGGTTTGAAGATAAATTAGTTAGTTTTCTCATAATACAAATATTTTGCAATTTTTTCAGCACTGCAAATATTTTCTTTTTCAAGTAGAATGTAATATTAAGTGTGTTTCCGCCTTTGGCTCTGTTCTACACTAAAATGAAAAAGTATTTATAGGGAAACAGAAGACACCTACACAAATACATCGCAACATTAAATTAGCTTTGACAATAACAAATATTTCAGATTAGTTGATGATTTTATAACACATCTTAGAAATGGATATGGAAATAGTAGGATAGATGAGCCGTGACAGTTACTACGACCACGATGGGGGAGTGATTAGGGAGAGGGGTGGGGTGAGGAATGGTAAATTATGGTTAATGCTGTGACATTATTTTTGTACATAGGGCAAAATTTTAATTCTTTGCATCTTTATTATGAAGAATGCAACAGGTAATTTTACGCCATAATTAGTATAACATAAATCTTGCAAAAGAAGACAAATTTTCACTAAAATTTTGTTATTCAAAAATTCAGTTGTTCTCGGTGATGCTACGAGTATAATATGAATATGAATTATATTATAAATCTATGTTCTCACTACTGGGTAGACTACTTGATGATCTGTGTATTCATATATCATCCAACGTTTATCTCACGACTGAACGCAATGCTTAATCCAACGGGTAAATACATCAACTCTGGGCAAATTTTCACTTCGAAGTGAATTTATGCATTGTTTTGTCTTTGAAGTGAACTTGCGTATTAATTTTTAAGAAATTGTTAATTCCATATTAAATTCGCAAAAGAACGAATAAGATTTGTAAACAAAGTTTTATTTTGATGGTTTCTCTTAATTTACTATAATTTCAAAGCAGAAAACAATTGAAATTACTTCTACGAAGGGTAAAAATTTACATAAGCGCATATTTTTCATGAAATTCCACTCTACAGCAGACTAATGAGCGAAACAAGTTTGTGTACAAAAAAATAGTTTCGCCCTTTTGACGAATTGATACTGAATTAATTTTTAATTAACCAAAGAACGTTACACTGGGGTACAAATGTGGGGTACATTTGTACCCCAGTGCCTTCTTTGGAGCCATGTGAAAACGAGAATTCGGCATTTACCGACCTGGGACCCTAACCATAATTCAATTTAGGGTTCCTTGTAAGAGTAGGAAAAGGTGGTATAGCCTTCGTGGAAGCAGGTGTCAAAGTTGGCGTATGGTACATTCGTACCCCAGTGTACAGTTACCGTTAGCGTTTCATCAGGTTTCGTGCTGTCAGTGGAAATGTGACTCGTGACAATAATAGTTTAAATACTGGTTGTTAGTAAAACAATAGTATTATATAATCGTTTTAATCATTCATTCATTTAATTTAATTTAATTTTGTAGAAGAGAAAAAATCGTTCTCATTTTGGTGATTTTTATTGTTTTATTATTTATTTTTTACAGTTTTTCGAAACAATAGCTCGCAAGTATAATTTGCGCACAGTAACAGCAGTAACAGTAATGTTGCGTGTTACCAATGTAATACTGGTCAGAAATATTTTTTTTTAATTTCAATTTCCACCCCATTTCGTGGTCTTTTCCAAAACCCGATTTTTAAACTTTCACTCTTCCAAATAATTGAACTTTTTCAAAAAATTTGAAAAGACCATTTTTTAAACATTTAGAATCATTTGATTTTTTCAAATCGGTTGAAAATTCGCAAAGTTATAGTAATTTTTGTGAAAAAAGTCAAAGCCGCGATTTTTTCATTATTATTTTTGTTCAGATTATTTATGTATCATTGATTCAATAAATTCCGTACCTTCACTTAAACAGCTTTTTGCACTTAAAAAAACCTGTTTTAATCCACCTAGTGGTGCAATTGTGCCTTTCTCATTTGTCCAAACTACGATTCCATGGCTCATTATGTTCAATACAATGGTGGAAATGTATATTATATATTCAGTATGATTTGCACATAGTACATACAATAGATCGACAGCCACGATTTTGGCGGCACTGAAACATCGCTTGCAACCAGCGGCAAATCAAGGAGGAAGACCCGTTAAGATATATTTTTTCCGATTTTTTACAGAAGGTTTTTTTATCCGACTCTTACAAAGTCCCAGTCCGATTTTTATGCTTGAAGTTTATGGCCGGTTATTATATTCTAATATACTTGAAACGGGTTTTACGAAGCATGTTCTATCCTTGCGACTTTTTTTTCGGTCGCTCATATGTGCAAGGAATTCTCTGTGTAACGGTACTATCGCATTATGTTTTGTACTGCTGGGTCCACCATTTGAAATATCGGAAAGTAGTTCATACGTTTTAAGTATTCCACATTATGAATCCTCGTTCCTATGCGAGTGATCACTAATTTTATAATTACGGTATTTGGCCGGAGCACCACTTCCTGCTTCTGCTCCTTACTCATCTCGACAAATTACTACAGCAAGAATTATAGTAAAAGTTTTTTTTCTTCTTCGGAGCAGGCACACAATATAAAAGTAACTAGTTTTGTCGTTCGCTTTACGCTGGCTCGAGCAAAAGTATAAAGCATATTGTATTTCGTGACCATTGCCTTTGATGGTTGGAAAAAGCCTTCTTCAACTTTTTCTAATAATTTGTTCAAACCAAATAAGCTACAAATTTTGTTAAAAGACGCAGAAAAACACGATTTTTGAAATTTAGCCCTCTAGACCCCCCCCCCTTTGTCTACGTGCCTGAAGGTTTCAGAAATTGCTATAAATAAAGATTTTGAGGGTATAAAAAATGTTCAAACGTGGTTTTGTATTGCATTTGACTAGATCTAGATCACTTGAAAAGTTCTTTCAACTTTTGTTTTTTGTAGCACTGTAAAATGTGTCACAATTCGTGTTCCACTGTACTCATAGACGAACGAATCGCGCACTTTCCAATATTAACTATCAGCATGGTTCTACGCAACGGTAGTGACGCATGTTGGCCTTTAGTTTCCATTTTTATCTGACTATTTTTGGAATTCTTTCTTTAAGGGACCATTCATAATTTACGCATCGCGAAAATTGGCCCAAAATTGGCTCCCTCATTTTTAGGCCAATTGTAACAAATTTTGACAATTTTCATTATCCCCCCTCACCTTTTACGTTACGTACGGTGCTGAATCATCTTGACATTGGATGGGTGGGGGATGAAAGGGTTTAACTCTTGACTATACCACTAGGTTAGGCTAACCCAGTGACGTTTTACAAAAGGTTTGGTCAGTCTACTTTCTACTTCTGCCCAAGTCAGACTTACAATCGAACCAAGTGAACAACAACTAGCAACCTCTCGATCTAGTGTGCATTGTCTCGAGAACAAAGGAAACTTTTAATTTATTCTTGTCATCATGAGTAAAGTTGACGAAAAATCTCTGCTCCGACCCAACACAGCGGTCGTTGACTTTAAACTCTGTTCAATAAGATTGAGATTTCGTGAAGTGGAATACCTGCTGAAGGTGAAGATGCAGCTTAGGCTCAAGGAGGTTATGTATCTACAGTATCATCATCTTCGCAATGTAGTACTCATGTCATTCAACACGTTAGCCCAAGCCGAAGGTTTGTTTTGCAGAACAACTTGAAGCACGTGGCTGAAAGTGATAAAGTTGGAATTAAGATTCCCATGTATATAGAAAAAGACTATGTAGATGTAAAGCTACATGACCTATCACCACGTACCCCTCCTGATCTAATCGCAAAATACATGTCGCAATACGGAGAAGTAGAATCCGTTACACATGATACATGGGGAAATTTCTTCCCGGGTACACCTTACGGTGTTCTTGTGGTGAGGATGCGGATCGATCCCCTCCCACTTGACTATAAAACTCAAAACCCACGAAGCTACTATTAATCAAACTACGTTATGCACCCAAGAGGGGCAAACTCCTACGTGCAAGTATTGTAATCAAACAGTGCACCACGGACAACCTTGCGCGGAAGATACAGAGGAGAATGCATCTCTACCGATTGCCAATGCATTCACTGCAAACCAACCCAAAAAAGAGTTTTAAATACCAATACCTGAACCACAAACAGTTGCCAGCTGGCAGCTGCTCAGTCCATATTGACAACTCCAGCACCCCAAAAACCGTTGTAAGTAACATCGGTGAAGAAGATAATAACAATGACGACGGATTTACATTGGTCACACGTAAGTGCAAGAAGCAGGAAAGAACATCTGGTCGCGAGCACTTTTAACGACGATGACCTTGATGTGGAGGCCAGGAGAGAATTAAATGGTCCCCATGACGCAGCAGGCGAGCTGCGAAAGAAGGTCTCCGCTCGCAATAAAAAGTTGCGCGCACGAGGTCCAACGGACAATCAATAATATTTGTTTTTATTTTTTACATATTGTAAACACATAAAAGATCCACGGCTCCGTTAAGCTACCGCTATGTGCCGTGTCAAATAAACGAAATAAAAAGGTTTGGTATTTAAAAGAGAAATGGAAAAACAGTCTATAGCTCGGGAGGATGGGGGGGGGGGGGGTAAATTCCAGTATATGCGGTATTCGTAAAGAATTCAGTGAAAGTGGGAAATTTTTCATCAATTAAGTAATCATTTGCTAATCGTATTTTAGAAGAGCTAATCTTTATGAATACAAAGTATTCTAGGTAATTTCATGCGACAGTGAGATGCTGTTGTAACGATCAATATTGCTCACAGAAAAAAAGCAAGAAACGCGCCAAGGAATAATTTCTTCATTTGCATTGATCCACATATCCGTATGAGTTAAGTTCTACAAATTGAATAAAACATTAGAATTAAATCTTTAGTTGTAAAATTTCACAAATTACCGTCAAACTTCTCCTGAAATTGTTCCATAAACTCTACCAGCACCTTTCCGTCGTACTCCGGCAGATCGCAGTTTCCACCGAGCTTCACAGGCAAACTGTCCGGATCAATCTCCTTATGCAGAGATCCCATGTTTGATCCGTGAAAATGAATCTACAATCAAAAAAACAAAAATCCATCACCACTCGTACATCTTCAATTATTAGCAATTCAAATTCACACTTACCCGCTGGCCCCACTTCTGCCCGAGAAAAGGTTTACAGATCTTGAACAGCATGTTGAACAGTTTTGCATTGTTGATCAGATGAATCGACTTAATTCGCAACGGAGTGTACTGTTGCCCACAGTCGAGCACATTTTTCATAAACTTTGGCGCAAACTGGCCGAGATGGGAAAAGCTTAGCTTGTCAAAGTTCGCAATGACAACTAGACCGTTCAGCTGGGTGCTCGGTTCCAGCGAGAGCAGGGTGAGCAAAGCATGCTGCGCTCGAATTAGCTCCGGGAACGGTACCTTGGAACAGTTCCAGCTGGCTGAAATGGAGGATGTGTGTACGGTTAGGGTTGTGAGTTTTCAAATTTAGAGATTGCGATGTGAGGAGATACCTCCCGTTTCCATGTAAACGATTCTTCGCCCGTGTTGGTCTCGCTTTGGATATAGCTGAATTACGCGTTCTTCGAGAGCCACGGTGATGGCTTTGGCGGAAATGTTGTCCAGGATGAAATCTTTTTTCGCTTTCATTTTGTAGTAGCCTTTGATCTGTGCGGAGGAATAATAGAGTTAATGAAATCGGTTTTATTGTAAAATTTTAATACATACCAGTTCGTATGCGCTTTCAGCGTAGTATTTACGGGGTCGTAGGAATCTTATCAGGAAAGTGTCATCATTTATTGGAATATTCAGATTTTTCTCATCTAGAAAAGGACAGAAAAAAAAATTTCCAATAATATCACTATCAATATCACCTGGTTCAAAACAATATAGCTCACCAACACTATCAACTATTGCTCAATCTTTTGGCTACATAGTATAATATCACACAGGTAGTCAAATCACGTACAGCATAAATCTGATCGATCATACTCACCTTTCAGCAGTTCTCTCAACTCCCTTAAACTACTTTCAACAACATCGGCAGTTTCGCGCAATTCTTCACTGGCTTTCTCGAGTGACATTTTATCGCTATACTCAGCAAAATCCAATTCAATTCGAAGACCCGAGCCCAGGTCGATGTAAGGCATTTTGTCGTCGTCGAAACGGAGGGCCATTCTGTGCGATTGAATTTGAATTAAGGGTCGGAATCAGACAAACGCTCGAAATTGACCTTCTCGACCGGCTGAACCACTTCGAGACACTGGCCAGCTGGAGCGTTCTTTTTCGGTGGGAATAGTTTGCAAACATACCACGAGAATGAAGTGTATGAAAGGTAACCAAAGCAAAATGGAACGAGATCTTGTCCGAGGATCGTTGAAAGAAGCACATCGGAAAAAAGTGTAAAGAGAAAGAGCATATTTATGAGTTCATCAGTACCCGAATAAAACATAACTCCGGAATAGTGAAGAGCACACTGAACCGAGCTGCCTACTTGTAGGCGCTTGCAAGATGCGAGCAACACGATCGCCAATCCAAACTCGTCGATCGGTCGATTTTGAAAACGTGTTCCTATCTACCTACTTTTAGACTGAGGCTAGATGCGAATTCACTGATTATGAATTCAAACAGCATCAGAACAGTTTTACCATGCATGACGACACAGCAATTCGTCAGCCTGTCTGCAAGACTATTTAGCTCATACGTGGATCATTGTTTGGACCGGCGGTCCAACCTCGGCAGAGGTCATAAATTTTATCGCATTCCACAGGTGCACGTTCGCCCTATCGTCTTGGTCTTCTGCCTCAAGTCATACTACTTATGCCACTCGCAAATGCGCACATTTTGCAACATTCACCAATCACAAATAGTAGGCGATTCTTTTTTTCCGCGCTGACGTTAGTGCTAGATCTAAGCGAACTTTGCGTTGTATACACGTTAAAAACTAGTTTTGATTTTTATTTTGAATCACCTTCATCACATTGACATGTCGTTTCCGACCGTGGAAATTGAATATGTTTAAAATGAATGAATGCTAGTGTGTCGGCACCGTTCTTGTCCGTCCGACGTAGAACGACGTGACATCTCGTTTGCTGAAGAAGGGTTGTTGGCTAAGTAGGCGTAGTTGCACAGCACATCAACGAAAAGGTCACTGCTCGTCGGTGCAGAGTTTTTTTTCTTTCCAGCGCTTACTTTGACCTCCGCTTGGTGCATTCTTCGTAACCGTACGCGTCGAGAGCTACGAAAGAATAAACATACATATAACGATGCAGCTGGATTCAATGGTAGGCGGCGACTTACCATCAAAATATTTATCATAGAGCTGCAGGTAATCTCCTAGTAGGCGACCTTCATACTCGGGAGCCGCTAGCGTTCCGCCATACTTGGGCCTCAGACAGGCCGGATTGATCAGCTTCGTTAGAGAATTCCAGTCTTTGTTGTGGAAAAATATCTTTAAAAGAAAAAAAACAAACATCAATTATAATGCTGTCACTAATTTGAAATATAGTGACTAACCTTTTCACGCAGCTCTTTCGAGATGAATGGTTTAAAAATGGCGAACAGAATGTTAAAAATCATCGAATTGTTGACCACGTGGATGCCTTGCATCCGGAAGGGGCTGGCCTTCTGGACCCAGTCCAGGATCATCCGAGCGTGTTTGGGGCTGTTCTGGGCGATTTGTGCCATCGACAGGCCGTCGGTGTCGAAGATGACCTTCATGCCGTGCAGTTGCGTTTCCGGATCCAGAAGGGCCACCTCCACGCATAGCCGGATGGCCGCGATCAGTTCGATTATCGAAACCTTTGAGGTGTTCCATTTTTCTGTGGAGAACAGAAAACATAAATGTCAATAGGTAAATTGTTTATTGCATGCCAAATTAGCAAAAAAATGTAACCTTCAACAAACGCCACGTCGTATGTTGAAATTATTGACAAAAGAGAAACAGGTTTGGTCCCGATTTGCCTAGTAAACAAATCAGATTCTTTTGGAGTCTTTGTCGTGCAGCATTCTTGACTCGAGAAGAAACCTGCCGAGGACTGGAAGTTAGATTTTTTGCTGATTTACTAATGATAAACAAATATACGGAGCTGTGGTTTCAAAATTTCTTTAGCTTGACTTACATAAAAGATATTTGACGATCCATTTAAAATTGAATTGTTGATTGTGCTCGGCTTCTGGACTTCATTTATTTGCTTTAGTTTTAAATGTGGAATCAATCTCGCCGACAATTTCGATTGAAAGCTAATGACCTGACAGAAGGTTTGATTCGGAAGCTTCAAAATTCCTGGCTTCGCGATGATGAAATTGTAGATATTGTGTGTCTTTCACCCGTTTAAGCATTTTTAAAAACTTCCAGGCTTTCTAAAACCTCTAAGCATTTTTTAAAACCTTAAGTATCTATATAAATCGTCAAGCATTTTTAAAACATTGAAGCATCTTTCGAAACCTTCAAGTAACTTTTAAAATAGGGTAGATGAGCCAGTCATGCTAATAATTAACAAGTAACTCAGATATTTATTCAGTTTAATTTATGCATTTAAGTTAAAGAGCGTTTGATTGATCTCTAATGTGCACCTACGTAAATTTTATTTTTTTTAACAATAATAATTTTGTATCATTTCTTTGACATCGTTCATAAAGTTATTTGTTATCTCGAAACCTACTTGTTCGTTATACAGCGGATACAGCACTTAACTTCACGGCATAACCTGATTATATAAGTGAGTACACAAACTTTGTTCCGATTGTTTACCCCCTCAAACCAAAGTGTTCTGTTTTTTTCTCAATGTGTGCTGTTTAACCCGACGTCTTCCAATGCGTCAGCGGAAATTAATTAATTTTCAATTAAGTCAGACGAGACATACTGATTTGTGACAGTTCGCAAGGGCAAAATTATTTCATTCTGTAGCAACTATAAAGTGGACGAACACGTGTAAATTCATTAACCGGCACATGCGGAATTGGTTGATCTCGGATATATCTTATTTTATTGTTATGTCCGGTAATTATTTTTAGCAAGTCATCAAGCCGTACAAACTAAGTGCTAGTTTGCAAAAATTAATGGTTTCTATGAACTTGGGCAAAGTAGGTCAGATGATTAGTCATCATTTCGCCTAATGGAAAAAATGTATTATTATTAATCCTACAAAAAATTTCTGAATTCATAGAAAAAAAAACAAAATGGACACTTTTCAGGCTACGATGCAGAAACAAGCTGTTATATCACATCAGGGATACCCAAGGATGCTGCATATATCATCAAAAAGATAACCAAATTATGCGGAAATGTGCTTTATCTAGGAATTCTGCGAGAAACAACACAATAAAAGGTATTTGCAATCTGCAACATATTCGAAATCAAACGTGTCGAGAGATTTATTTGAGCACTTTGAGAGCAAAACATGTTCTCTGTTGAACAAGGAAATGCTACGTAAAGTACATCTTTGTGTTTTGAGCGATTATTTTGTTGATAAGCATAAATTGGTATAAAACACACATGAATATCAATACATTGTTTTTCTTATTTTGAAAAATCAATGAAATATGAAATATGAAATATAAACAACCAAATTTTTTGGTTGGATGAATACCAACCTGAAACTTAATTCAAAACAAAGTATTTTTTTAGTTTGTTTTTGTTGCTGTCATCACTGGTGTTGCTTCTCTTGGCTGTGTCCGTCATAGAATATTTCGCGTTACGATAAAAGCGTTGAGTGATAAAAACTAATTAAGCTGTGTTGATTTTGGAAGTGTTGATCTTGGCCATCACGGATTTTTTGCGAAACGCAGATATAGAGCTACAATTTCTTAAGATAAGAACAAAATGTATTGGCGCTTCTTGAGGCGGCAAGACTTCTATTAGGTTATGTTTAAGGCTAGAGCCTATCGCACACCCGTTATGGAAGTCAATAAATTCATTGCATGATCGTTCGACACATAAAATTACTTGAGACCAGCTTGCACATTTCCTTTGGGGCGAGTTTCTCTGTTAAGTCAATTTCGGATTAGCAAATATAATTTGCTGCGTGGTAGACTGCCATTCGTTTTTACCAGGGAGCCTGTCCTGTTCCATATCAACCATTTCTTTACATAGGGATTGAATACCAACAATCGAAGACGTGGATTAGACATAATGAAGATGAATGGTCCGGTGTGATGCGGAAATGGGAGTCAACGAGTCAGCTACGTATTTACGAAATATCTAAACTTGAGAAACGGTCTTGTGAATTGATCTTAGAGTTATTTCCGACTCTTCGAAAAGCAGACGGATATCAACTAGCGCAAATCGATTTTAACGCAAAGTTCCCAATAAAACAGTCTGCACTATTCCAAAAGCGGAATGATTTCATCGTAAAAGTAAAGCCCATTTTGTTGGCGAATGTCACCGATAAATCTGGAAAAGTGATCATTAGGTTACTGGAAAGTGATCTAACTGAAGGTAAACATTATCGTTCAAAATCAATAAATTCTACTAAAACCATGCATCTTTTTGTTTTCAGACTGCCGGGATGCTGCATACTCGTTGCTGTTACCTTATATTCTACCATGCTCTGTGCTAACTCTTTCGGCTAAATCAAAATGGAAACCCAGCTACATTGAAAACCGTAATAGCTTCCTATTCTGGGTGAAGAACACAACGGATCTACAGTCAAAAGTTCAAACCTTTCAAAACTCACGTGCTCAGACTAGGGGTATGATTCACTGTCCATTGGTGATCATCGTCGGACTGGAACTAACTTTGTTAAACTTTTTCATTGTATCGTTTGGAGACACATACTACCAACTCCCCACCTTCCTGAATGCTTTGGATATCTGCTACAAACTCTATAAGGCATACAATCTGTCGTTTGCTCCGGAATGTGCAGGATCTTGGAATTTACTTAATTACATTATTTACGAATTCCAACTTGAGCCCGCTTGTAGAGCGAAAATACTTTCGATCAGTAGTGTGATCAAAGCCAAATGTTAAAAATGCTTCATTGACCATTGTTCGGTTGTCGATTGGAAGGTTTTTCCAATGAGCAATATTTTCGCCATGTCCAACGGATGCATGATCCTTTGAATGGTTACATGTGCATTCAAAACTGCGGTCGTGTACTAACATCGATTACAAGTCTACGAAAGCATGTGATTTCGTGTAGAGAAAAAACTATATCAAACGAACAACCTACCGAGGATCTAATTAACTATTCTGAACGAAAATTATCTGTAGCGTGTACCCAAGACAAAATTGAATGTGACAATCAAACTGATTCTGGAGAAAATGAACAAATAGCAATCGAAGTCGGTAATCAGCTCTGTTATGGTATTGATTCCAAGAAACTGGGTATTGTAGATGTACATAGAGTGCCTTTGAGAATGACGTTAAAATGGTTGAGTGAAAATGGAATGGCAAGGAAAGTAGCATTTGATATAAATAAAGATATTATACAGCATGTTATCGAGCCGCTAAGTGCCGTCGTTAATGACTTACAAACGGCTGGATCTATGACGCTTGAGTGTAAGAATCTACTTGACTCGATGCTCTATAGCTATACGTTAACTGAAAAAGGACGGATTATATGAAGATCCGATATTTTTCACCATAAATGAACAGCCACTTACACCGTATGCTGATCTATGTCAGAAACCGGTAATTAATTCACTTTTTCATTACTTTACTAAAATCAGTTAAACTATTTCCTACTGTTTTTAGGATTTGGAAAAAATACAAGGAGTACTTATGCCTGTTAAATTCATACTACGAACATATCTGGAAGCCAACGGAGTTTTTAGTATGATTATCAATAGTTTAAAGCTATCAAATGATGGAGTGATCCGCACAATAATCGATGGTTCTATCTGGCAGGAAAGAACGGCAAAAATGTGCTGCAAAACCGTAATTCCCATCAATATCTATTTCGACGACTTCAACACCAGCGACACATCATCTTGTCATTCCAAGTCAACCTCTATTTGTTCGATCTACCTGAATATACCTCGCCTGCCAGCTTATTTGCAAGGAAAATTAAGTAATATTTTAACCGTAGGATTTATCTCGAGCAAAGATAGAAAACGTTTCAGTAGCGATAAAACCCTGCCCAAATTGATAGATCTTTTAATTGATTTAGAGGAAGAAGGCATTACGGTCCAAATTGAAGGAGAAGAGAAAAAAGTGTTTTTTGTTCTGGGTTTTATACTTGGAGATAATTTAGGTGTAAATGGAATCCTAGATTAAGTTGAAAGTTTCAGGGCGACGTTTTTCTGTAGGCTATGTAAAAGGAAACGTATTCAGACTGAGACAGATATTGAAGAACACCCAGAAGCTTTTCGCACAACTGTTGGCTACGAGCGTGATGCTCATTTGAAGATTGTTTCAGAAACAGGCATCAAAGCTGCTAGCGTTTTCAATAAGATTCCGTCATTGCATGTAGTTTATAACTTTGTATTCGATATAATGTACGATATTTTTGAAGGAGTTGGAATCTATGATCTTCAGCATATGCTGTTTTATTTTATTTATACGAAACAATATTTTGCCTTAACGATTTTAACGAGAACAAAAATAGTTTTATTTACGGTAGTCAACATTCAAATATAATACATGATATTCAAGAGTACCATGTTAAAATGAAAATAATCAAATGCACTGCCAACGAATCGAAGACATTGATAACATTTCTTCCATTAATTATTGGTCCTCTGGTGCCTGAAACAGATGTTGTATGGAAGCTTGCACGTGCTTTAGTAAAAATTCTTCACATTTTACTTCTGAGAGAAGTTCCATTTGTGTTGATCAATGAGCTAAGATTACTTATCACGTTCCATCATAATCAATATGTAAAACTATTTCTAGATACTCTTAAGCCCAAGTATCACAACATGATACACTATCCAAGCGCCATTTTAAAAGAAGGGGCTCTTAAGAACACATTGGTCAATGATGTTCGAGGCTAAACATAAGGAATCGAAAGCATATTGTAGAATAAACAGTAATCGTATAAATATGTGCTCATCGATTACCATAAAAGCCGCTTTGAAATTTGCTTATGATTGTATCAGTAATAATTTTTCAACCTCAAAAATTACATACGACGGAAGCCAAATATATTTTAACGAGTTCCAGCCCGAACAGCTTAAGTATATTGATTCTGATTCATTCAATATTACTAAAGGATCAATTAAGTTTTTGGTTAAATTAACCAAATGTGAATCGCTGTACAAAAGAGGATCGATATTTAGCTTAATATGGAATGATACAATTAATATTTTCAAAATAATAGAAATTTTCTTCAATGACGATAATGTTTTATTGATGCTTTGCGCGAAATATCAGATGGTTAAGTTTAACGAGCATTTGCAATCTTTCGAAATAGATTCAGAAACTAGAGCTGCACTAGTAAGCAACATTGAATCTGCTGAGAGTAAAATAGTCAATTTATATAATGTAAAAGGGACCACATATTTACGGCTTTGTAATTATTACAAAACTTAAAAGTAATACAATCTATTTTCCTAGAAAATAAAAAATGAGAAAAAAAATCATTTCGATTTTAAGAATCCAGCTGTCGTTTAACTGTTTATTTTACCTTACTTCAACTAAATTGCTTCTTGACTCCAAAAACAGTGTTGATTACATTCACCTTTCTGTTGTTTATTTCAAAAAAAATTCTCAGTTCACGTAACCCAAATTTTGTTTGAAATAAGTTCTATAGTTTGATTGAATTTACTAAGAGTTGTCAGTTGACAAAAATCAACAACCAACATTATGGTTGTTCAAAACAAAAATTTGTTGAATTTATGTTTAAAATGGAAGCAACACGCTCATTTAAAACTACTCAAAATTTGAGTTGCTAATACTCAATTTCAAAAACTGGGGCGATCTGTCAAAATATGAGTTTCGATTTGAGTTGAACTAACTCCACTCTTGAGTAACAACTAAATTTTCAATCTGTTGGGTGAAAAAAAACTTTGTTAAAGTTCATATGGTGGGACGCCAACTACGCAATGTTAAAAAACTGATCTAGCAGGGCAAGAATCGGGGAGGACACAATCAGAATCTGAAAGGTAAGTTTCGACAAGTTTGTTGATGTTTTGAAATAACATTCCTTCAATTTTTTGGTTGCTCCTGCCCGTAGAAGCGGTTCCGGTTCACAGCGAGAAAAGATCTCGAAATAGATTTTTGGGCATCGCCATAACACCATAAGATTCAGGTTAGTGAAGTTTTAAACAGTGATAAGTTTATTTGTTAATGTTATTAGATATACTAAATGGTTATTTTCCGTATTTGGCCTTTGAGTAAAAAGTACTCAAATTTGACATTTTTATCACGAACTCAAAATTTAGTAAAATAGAAGAACTCATCTTTTGACTACGTGCACTTTTTATGAAATTGAGTGGCTGGCTACTCACTTTTGAGTTATTTTTAATGAGCGTGAATAGCAACCTAATATTTCAGTTTATTTCTAGGTTCCCTGTTTGTTAAAGCTAACCAAAACTATGGTTGTGCAAATTTCAACGCAGAAATTCGATTGAATCATCCTAAAAAGTGGTTGTGTTTGCCATATTTTTTTCTCTGTGTACACTGGGCCAGGGCCAGGGTTCCCACGCTTAGAATGAATATAAAACCATTCAATAGACTAATTTTCAAAAAAAAATTGTTCGTAACTTTTCAGCGTGGGGGTAGATCTATAGATCTGTAGCTGCTTGGAACCGCACATTGCACCGTATCCCAGCTGATCTAGATGTTTATAGGGCATCAGAGCGGCAGGAAACGAGGCACTGCATGACTATTGAGTATTGAACCAATTAAAACGTCAATTCAACATTTCGATTTAAGTTTCAATTTATTTTTAACTACAGCAATCAAACTAACTAAAATATTTATTTCTCACATATGAGTCTGAAAATTGACAAATTCACATGGAAGTGCCTAAAAGTGACTTCTTTAGGCCTTACGAAGACTCCGCACTTTTTGGTGGGATTTTGTATGCTTCATTTTGCCTGGTCAGTTTTAGATTGACACAAGACAAATAATGTTGTTCTTTAGTATATCCGTCTTATCTAAAAAAAAAAAATTCATCTTGAAGACAAACATCATGAAATCCCAAAAAAAGGTTGAAAATGCCCTTTTGAAAGTGTTTACACATATCAACCCTGGCTTTCCTCTAGATTTGAATAAATGAGTCACGGCAAGTGTGCGTGTGTTTGAGGATATTTGAAGAGCCGCGGACATTTGATAACGTTAATTTTTTTATATATCATCAGTTTTCCTAGCTAAATTCAAACCCTCAGTTTTTGGACAAAAGGCGAATGCTAAGGTATATTGGTGGTCGCAGCAACGTGCACTCGGCGTCTTTTATATACCTGATATTGAAACAAATTTTACCGATCATATTGATAGATTCGAGTAATCTTTTGTGTCGTTTTGAAAGCAATTTCAAACAAACTTTATGTTACAACTAAGGTATTGAACACTTCTTATATCGAATAGTGAGCATGTTAATGGCTGTCTTCGAAACACCAATTTGTTGAATAGGGATACTGTTATTATTACCAGTTCTTTTTCTACTCCTCCCCGAACCGGTACACAATAAAAGAATGCACAAAGCGTCCGTCGGAATATATTTCAAAAATCTACAACAATTCATGCAAAAAAGAGACAATTTTTCAAAGAATTTTCGACAGAACCAAATGCGTACAAAAAGAAACAAATTTCGAGACGATTCGCGCGCTTGCACATCAAAATCAACGTAGCTTCCAACGTCATAAATCAAGTCACACTCCTCACCACCAACCAAACGTTAGCTGAACAGAAAAAAGTCATTTTCCAGCATCTACGCCAGAACGACTATTTAACTTCACTCATCAATAGATTGCTTAGCAAAATTCACCGATGCAATCAAATCAGCCGAAAAACTGTTCCAGAATCACCATCCGAGAGCATACAATATCCTAATTAAAAAGCCAAAATAAACGAAATAACGTACCGATCTCTACCATACATCCCGATATTGACCAACACACTCGTTCGATGCTTGAAACCAGACTATCCCAACGTCATAACTGCCCCAAAAAACAATCAGAACCGTCTCAATGACACTAAACAACATCAAAGATCCCGTTGATCCCTCACTACATTGCAACATCATCTACAGCATCCCGTGTGCGTGTGGTATGACAAAGAATTAATTAAAAACACGATTTAGCGGACACCGAACCAGCACCAAAAAATTTAAAAAAAATCATCGAAGCTGGAACAACCAATACAGATGCCGAAATGATAGAATTTGGAGAAAAAAAACAGCTCTCATTCTGCACAGCATCCAACACCAACACGATTTTTGTTTAACCGCAACTGAATTCATCGATCGAACCTACCGCTCATAAACATTACCAGTGCTGGTGATGTGTCATATAATCAACACACCCAACACGGTAAATCATTAATTCGAAAGCTCCTCAAATCCATATGCACTAACGCACAGTTCAGCTAAAGCTCACTATTCCCGAAGATCCCCGCTGGACACTTTGCGCTCACCATATCACTGTAGTTTTTTGAAAGGGATCTGAAATATCCATGACAATAGCGACAGATAGATAAGTGAGTTCACATGAAACACTAGAAATCTAAAACCAAATATCTAAATACAGATTCATTATAGTTTTCCTTGAAAAAGGCCACCAAAAACGGCCGAAACGTCGGACTATCAAAAAATAAGTTGTTTGACTGCGAAAGCCAATACCCAAGCGTATTCCAGAAATTATTAACACCAGTCTGCTTCGTTATGGTTGCACATTGTGGAGTAGGGGAACATGGTGAGACTTGACCAAGCGCAAAATTTTATTTTCGGCTATTGCGTCTTCTATTCGATTCTTAATTTTTTTTCAAAAATATTTTTATACTTGTTTCGATCCCTTAAGGTAATTTTGAAAGTTTGGAGTAAAAAATCCTTTCCTTGCAGAAAATATTACGTGATTAATAAATTTGCATTAAATGATGTAATTTTTTATCAAACTTTGTATGGACATATCTACTCAACTACTAATTACTATTAAAGGACTAATATACCATCTTAATCCTTGTGAAGCAGTGAAATGATTTTACATAAACTGGAACATTGGAATAGTTATTACTAGAATTTGCATGACATTAAACGCAATAACTAATGTTGGGGAGACTTGACCAAGATTTTATGGGGAGACTTGACCAAGTGGCGATCAGCTGAAGAAAAATACAAAATTCCTAATATTTATTATGCTTTGGTACCTACTGTTAATGTTAATCACGCCATAAAAAAACCCACCCCAAACATATATCTTTATATTTTAAAATTTGTAAGCAAAGTTAGCAATAGTGGGACTGATTTTGTGACGTGTGAACATGCAATGCAAGCAGTACAGTTAATCCTTAAAAAGAAATGCATTTAAAAAAATCAAAATTTATCAAATGCAACTCTTTTATATTTTTTACTGCTACCTAAGGATCTTGACAATAGGGAAAAAATAAGTACAGTATGTTTTATGTCATTATTTTTTGTTATGATTTTTCAAAATTCTCTTGGTCAAGTCTCCCCACGCCTTGGTCAAGTCTCCCCGCAATGGGGAGACTTGACCAGAAAAAACGATCACAGAAAAACTTTTGTAACTTTTCAAAAATTAAATTAAAAATTCTGCAAAAAATCATGAAGACGCGCAATAACTTTGCGCATTATATCTGAATGATTTTTGGGGGATTGAAGGCTTTTTTAGAGATTCATGCAGTTTTAGCTGAAAACCTGGTCAAGTCTCCTCATGTTCCCCTACTGTAAATGCAATGGACAATGGCAACCATGTAGAAACGCTCTACACGGACTTCAGTAAAGCATTCAACCGTATTGACATACTTTTATTACTTTTCAAACTGCAAAAAGATCTCAAAGAAATCATATTTAACGAAACGTGAACAAACAGTTCCCTTTAAGAATATATTCTCTGAACCAATTCGTGTAACCTCTGGCGTATCCCAGGGCTCCCACTTAGGCCCTCTTCTTTTTATTTTGTATATAAATGGAATTACCTTTAAACTCTAACATCTAAATGTTCTTATAAATATATGTAGAAAACATGAAACTATTTATGGAAATAAGAAATGTCAAACAGTACCGTCTTTACGCGTGCGTACATTGGGCCAGGGCCAGGGGCCCCGCGCACAGTGGCTCAAAACAGCGTTTTGAGGTACTTAATTCATTGGAGTCAAAACTGTCCATATTAGCGATTTAACATATTCTACGGTGTGTGTGTATGTAAAAAGCGCCATCTTTTGGCAATATTACTTTTTATTAAAATTGATCATAGTAGGCTACAGAAAATTTAACTTTTGAACCGAAAGAGATAGCGCTTGGCTGTCTTCGACAAAGTTGTAGAGGAGAGTATTTTTGTAAATTTTGCAGAAGACATGCTGTCTCTGTCACTCATAGTAATCGAGTTATGAGAAGTTCTCTATGGTGAACTGCTTTATTTCCTATTTTTACTTATAACTTTTTTATTTCTGATTTTTCGCATTATCAATGTACTAAGGTATTTTTTATCATCACAAAACACACAACTTTTCCGAAGAGACCAGATAGCTGTGAATGCTGTGTAAAGACTTATAGCTGGTTTTGATTTAATTTTGGCCTGTTTTCGAACCCGTGTAACTTCACTATCGGCAAAAATTGTAATTATGCTAGCAATTATTATAATAGGACAGGGTTTCACCTACAAAACGAAGGTAAAATTGTTTGTCCATAATCACCCGTTCAAAAGTTATATACTTTTGAAAACTTTATGTCTGGCAGTTTTGAAGTCGAGCGTATGGCTCACTGAACGAGTAGGCGCTGGTGTTCAAAGACGCTTTCGCTTGATTTCCTGAGTGACGCGCACTCTGTGTACTAGCGCGTCTGCCGGAAGTTTAACACTGATTTTGAATGATTTTCCAACGGGTGATATACAATTTCATCTCGGTCCGATTTACCGCATGAATTTTAGTTTCAGGATATGGATAAAGAAGTAAAAGATACACATTTTCCATATAATTGCTGCCTTAACCTGCTGGATATTTTCAAATATTTCAGACTGTGGTGAAGGCAGCAATTTTATGCATCATCTTTTTGCCCTGAAGCTAACATTCATACGATAATCTGGACCGAGATGAAACTGTATATCACCCGTTGGAAAATCATTCAAAATCAGTGTTAAACTTCCGGCAGACGCGCTAGTACACAGAGTGCGCGTCACTCAGGAAATCAAGCGAAAGCGTCTTTGAACACCAGCGCCTACTCGTTCAGTGAGCCATACGCTCGACTTCAAAACGGCCAGACATAAAGTTTTCAAAAGTGTATAACTTTTGAACGGGTAATTATGGACAAACAATTTTACCTTCGTTTAGTAGGTGAAACCTAGTTCTATCAGAATAATTGATGGTATAATTACAATTTTTGCCGATAGTGAAGTTACACGGGCTCGAAAACAGGCCAAAATTAAATCAAAATCAGCTATAAGTTTTTACACAGCATTCACAGCTATCTGGTTTCTTCGGAAAAGTTGTGTGTTTTGTGATGATAAAAAATACCTTAGAATATTATTAATGCGAAAAATCAGAAATACAAAAGTTATAAGTAAAAATAGGAAAAAAAAGTTCACCATAGAGAACTTCTCATAACTCGATTACTATGAGTGACAGAGACAACATGTCTTCTGCAAAATTTATAAGAATACTCTCCTCTACAACTTTGTCGAAGACAGCCAAGCGCTATCTCTTTCGGTTCAAAAGTTAAATTTTCTGTAGCCTACTATGATCAATTTAAAAAAAAATAATATTGCCAGAAGATGGCGCTTTTTACATACACAAACATTGTAGAATATGAGAAAGCGATAATACGGACAGTTTTGACTCCAATGAATTAAGTACCTCAAAACGCTGTTTTGAGCCACTGTGCCGCGCTTAGGATGAATATAAAACTATTCAATAGACTAATTTTCAAAAAAAAAAATTGTTCGTAACTTTTCAGCGTGGGGATAACTATAGATCTGTAACTGCTTGGAACCGCACATTGCACCGTATCCCAGCTGATCTAGATGTTTATAGGGCATCAGAGCGGCAGGAAACGAGGCCCTGCATGACTATTGAGTATTGAACCAATTAAAACGTCAATTCAACATTTCGATTTAAGTTTCAATTTATTTTTAACTACAGCAATCAAACTAACCAACCATTGGTATGCGATCGGAGGATGTGGAAAAATATTTATTTCTACGTCACATATGAGTCTGTATATTGACAAATTCACACGGAAGTGCCTAAAAGTGACTTCTTCAAGCCTTACGAAGACTTGGCACTTTTTGCTCGGATTTTGTATGCTTCATTTTGCCTGGTCAGTTTTAGATTAACACAAGACAAGTAATGTTGCTCTTTAGTGCATCCGCCTTATCTAAAAAATGAACCAGCTTGAAGACAAACGTCATGAAATCCCAAAAAAAAATTGAAAATGCCCTTTTGAAAGTGTTTACACATATCAACCCTGGCTTTCCCCTAGGTGTGAATAAATGAGTCACGGCAAATTTGCGTGCGTTTGAGGATATTTGAAGAGCCTCGGACATTTGGTAGCGTTATTTTTTTATATATATTCTAGTATGGTGACTCATATCAGCAGTTCTCCTAGCTAAATTCAAACCCTCAGTTTTTGGACAAGGGATATTAGTGGTCGCAGCAACGTGCACTCGGCGTCTTTTATATACCTGATATTGAAACAAATTTTACCGATCATATTGATAGATTCGAGTAATCTTTTGTGTCGTTTTGAAAGCAATTTCAAACAAACTTTATGTTACAACTAAGGTATTGAACACTTCTTATATCGAATAGTGAGCATGTTAATGGCTGTCTTCGAAACACCAATTTGTTGAATAGGGATACTGTTATTATTACCAGTTCTTTTTCTACTCCTCCCCGAACCGGTACACAATAAAAGAATGCACAAAGCGTCCGTCGGAATATATTTCAAAAATCTACAACAATTCATGCAAAAAAGAGACAATTTTTCAAAGAATTTTCGACAGAACCAAATGCGTACAAAAAGAAACAAATTTCGAGACGATTCGCGCGCTTGCACATCAAAATCAACGTAGCTTCCAACGTCATAAATCAAGTCACACTCCTCACCACCAACCAAACGTTAGCTGAACAGAAAAAAGTCATTTTCCAGCATCTACGCCAGAACGACTATTTAACTTCACTCATCAATAGATTGCTTAGCAAAATTCACCGATGCAATCAAATCAGCCGAAAAACTGTTCCAGAATCACCATCCGAGAGCATACAATATCCTAATTAAAAAGCCAAAATAAACGAAATAACGTACCGATCTCTACCATACATCCCGATATTGACCAACACACTCGTTCGATGCTTGAAACCAGACTATCCCAACGTCATAACTGCCCCAAAAAACAATCAGAACCGTCTCAATGACACTAAACAACATCAAAGATCCCGTTGATCCCTCACTACATTGCAACATCATCTACAGCATCCCGTGTGCGTGTGGTATGACAAAGAATTAATTAAAAACACGATTTAGCGGACACCGAACCAGCACCAAAAAATTTAAAAAAAATCATCGAAGCTGGAACAACCAATACAGATGCCGAAATGATAGAATTTGGAGAAAAAAAACAGCTCTCATTCTGCACAGCATCCAACACCAACACGATTTTTGTTTAACCGCAACTGAATTCATCGATCGAACCTACCGCTCATAAACATTACCAGTGCTGGTGATGTGTCATATAATCAACACACCCAACACGGTAAATCATTAATTCGAAAGCTCCTCAAATCCATATGCACTAACGCACAGTTCAGCTAAAGCTCACTATTCCCGAAGATCCCCGCTGGACACTTTGCGCTCACCATATCACTGTAGTTTTTTGAAAGGGATCTGAAATATCCATGACAATAGCGACAGATAGATAAGTGAGTTCACATGAAACACTAGAAATCTAAAACCAAATATCTAAATACAGATTCATTATAGTTTTCCTTGAAAAAGGCCACCAAAAACGGCCGAAACGTCGGACTATCAAAAAATAAGTTGTTTGACTGCGAAAGCCAATACCCAAGCGTATTCCAGAAATTATTAACACCAGTCTGCTTCGTTATGGTTGCACATTGTGGAGTAGGGGAACATGGTGAGACTTGACCAAGCGCAAAATTTTATTTTCGGCTATTGCGTCTTCTATTCGATTCTTAATTTTTTTTCAAAAATATTTTTATACTTGTTTCGATCCCTTAAGGTAATTTTGAAAGTTTGGAGTAAAAAATCCTTTCCTTGCAGAAAATATTACGTGATTAATAAATTTGCATTAAATGATGTAATTTTTTATCAAACTTTGTATGGACATATCTACTCAACTACTAATTACTATTAAAGGACTAATATACCATCTTAATCCTTGTGAAGCAGTGAAATGATTTTACATAAACTGGAACATTGGAATAGTTATTACTAGAATTTGCATGACATTAAACGCAATAACTAATGTTGGGGAGACTTGACCAAGATTTTATGGGGAGACTTGACCAAGTGGCGATCAGCTGAAGAAAAATACAAAATTCCTAATATTTATTATGCTTTGGTACCTACTGTTAATGTTAATCACGCCATAAAAAAACCCACCCCAAACATATATCTTTATATTTTAAAATTTGTAAGCAAAGTTAGCAATAGTGGGACTGATTTTGTGACGTGTGAACATGCAATGCAAGCAGTACAGTTAATCCTTAAAAAGAAATGCATTTAAAAAAATCAAAATTTATCAAATGCAACTCTTTTATATTTTTTACTGCTACCTAAGGATCTTGACAATAGGGAAAAAATAAGTACAGTATGTTTTATGTCATTATTTTTTGTTATGATTTTTCAAAATTCTCTTGGTCAAGTCTCCCCACGCCTTGGTCAAGTCTCCCCGCAATGGGGAGACTTGACCAGAAAAAACGATCACAGAAAAACTTTTGTAACTTTTCAAAAATTAAATTAAAAATTCTGCAAAAAATCATGAAGACGCGCAATAACTTTGCGCATTATATCTGAATGATTTTTGGGGGATTGAAGGCTTTTTTAGAGATTCATGCAGTTTTAGCTGAAAACCTGGTCAAGTCTCCTCATGTTCCCCTACTGTAAATGCAATGGACAATGGCAACCATGTAGAAACGCTCTACACGGACTTCAGTAAAGCATTCAACCGTATTGACATACTTTTATTACTTTTCAAACTGCAAAAAGATCTCAAAGAAATCATATTTAACGAAACGTGAACAAACAGTTCCCTTTAAGAATATATTCTCTGAACCAATTCGTGTAACCTCTGGCGTATCCCAGGGCTCCCACTTAGGCCCTCTTCTTTTTATTTTGTATATAAATGGAATTACCTTTAAACTCTAACATCTAAATGTTCTTATAAATATATGTAGAAAACATGAAACTATTTATGGAAATAAGAAATGTCAAACAGTACCGTCTTTACGCGTGCGTACATTGGGCCAGGGCCAGGGGCCCCGCGCACAGTGGCTCAAAACAGCGTTTTGAGGTACTTAATTCATTGGAGTCAAAACTGTCCATATTAGCGATTTAACATATTCTACGGTGTGTGTGTATGTAAAAAGCGCCATCTTTTGGCAATATTACTTTTTATTAAAATTGATCATAGTAGGCTACAGAAAATTTAACTTTTGAACCGAAAGAGATAGCGCTTGGCTGTCTTCGACAAAGTTGTAGAGGAGAGTATTTTTGTAAATTTTGCAGAAGACATGCTGTCTCTGTCACTCATAGTAATCGAGTTATGAGAAGTTCTCTATGGTGAACTGCTTTATTTCCTATTTTTACTTATAACTTTTTTATTTCTGATTTTTCGCATTATCAATGTACTAAGGTATTTTTTATCATCACAAAACACACAACTTTTCCGAAGAGACCAGATAGCTGTGAATGCTGTGTAAAGACTTATAGCTGGTTTTGATTTAATTTTGGCCTGTTTTCGAACCCGTGTAACTTCACTATCGGCAAAAATTGTAATTATGCTAGCAATTATTATAATAGGACAGGGTTTCACCTACAAAACGAAGGTAAAATTGTTTGTCCATAATCACCCGTTCAAAAGTTATATACTTTTGAAAACTTTATGTCTGGCAGTTTTGAAGTCGAGCGTATGGCTCACTGAACGAGTAGGCGCTGGTGTTCAAAGACGCTTTCGCTTGATTTCCTGAGTGACGCGCACTCTGTGTACTAGCGCGTCTGCCGGAAGTTTAACACTGATTTTGAATGATTTTCCAACGGGTGATATACAATTTCATCTCGGTCCGATTTACCGCATGAATTTTAGTTTCAGGATATGGATAAAGAAGTAAAAGATACACATTTTCCATATAATTGCTGCCTTAACCTGCTGGATATTTTCAAATATTTCAGACTGTGGTGAAGGCAGCAATTTTATGCATCATCTTTTTGCCCTGAAGCTAACATTCATACGATAATCTGGACCGAGATGAAACTGTATATCACCCGTTGGAAAATCATTCAAAATCAGTGTTAAACTTCCGGCAGACGCGCTAGTACACAGAGTGCGCGTCACTCAGGAAATCAAGCGAAAGCGTCTTTGAACACCAGCGCCTACTCGTTCAGTGAGCCATACGCTCGACTTCAAAACGGCCAGACATAAAGTTTTCAAAAGTGTATAACTTTTGAACGGGTAATTATGGACAAACAATTTTACCTTCGTTTAGTAGGTGAAACCTAGTTCTATCAGAATAATTGATGGTATAATTACAATTTTTGCCGATAGTGAAGTTACACGGGCTCGAAAACAGGCCAAAATTAAATCAAAATCAGCTATAAGTTTTTACACAGCATTCACAGCTATCTGGTTTCTTCGGAAAAGTTGTGTGTTTTGTGATGATAAAAAATACCTTAGAATATTATTAATGCGAAAAATCAGAAATACAAAAGTTATAAGTAAAAATAGGAAAAAAAAGTTCACCATAGAGAACTTCTCATAACTCGATTACTATGAGTGACAGAGACAACATGTCTTCTGCAAAATTTATAAGAATACTCTCCTCTACAACTTTGTCGAAGACAGCCAAGCGCTATCTCTTTCGGTTCAAAAGTTAAATTTTCTGTAGCCTACTATGATCAATTTAAAAAAAAATAATATTGCCAGAAGATGGCGCTTTTTACATACACAAACATTGTAGAATATGAGAAAGCGATAATACGGACAGTTTTGACTCCAATGAATTAAGTACCTCAAAACGCTGTTTTGAGCCACTGTGCCGCGCTTAGGATGAATATAAAACTATTCAATAGACTAATTTTCAAAAAAAAAAATTGTTCGTAACTTTTCAGCGTGGGGATAACTATAGATCTGTAACTGCTTGGAACCGCACATTGCACCGTATCCCAGCTGATCTAGATGTTTATAGGGCATCAGAGCGGCAGGAAACGAGGCCCTGCATGACTATTGAGTATTGAACCAATTAAAACGTCAATTCAACATTTCGATTTAAGTTTCAATTTATTTTTAACTACAGCAATCAAACTAACCAACCATTGGTATGCGATCGGAGGATGTGGAAAAATATTTATTTCTACGTCACATATGAGTCTGTATATTGACAAATTCACACGGAAGTGCCTAAAAGTGACTTCTTCAAGCCTTACGAAGACTTGGCACTTTTTGCTCGGATTTTGTATGCTTCATTTTGCCTGGTCAGTTTTAGATTAACACAAGACAAGTAATGTTGCTCTTTAGTGCATCCGCCTTATCTAAAAAATGAACCAGCTTGAAGACAAACGTCATGAAATCCCAAAAAAAAATTGAAAATGCCCTTTTGAAAGTGTTTACACATATCAACCCTGGCTTTCCCCTAGGTGTGAATAAATGAGTCACGGCAAATTTGCGTGCGTTTGAGGATATTTGAAGAGCCTCGGACATTTGGTAGCGTTATTTTTTTATATATATTCTAGTATGGTGACTCATATCAGCAGTTCTCCTAGCTAAATTCAAACCCTCAGTTTTTGGACAAGGGATATTAGTGGTCGCAGCAACGTGCACTCGGCGTCTTTTATATACCTGATATTGAAACAAATTTTACCGATCATATTGATAGATTCGAGTAATCTTTTGTGTCGTTTTGAAAGCAATTTCAAACAAACTTTATGTTACAACTAAGGTATTGAACACTTCTTATATCGAATAGTGAGCATGTTAATGGCTGTCTTCGAAACACCAATTTGTTGAATAGGGATACTGTTATTATTACCAGTTCTTTTTCTACTCCTCCCCGAACCGGTACACAATAAAAGAATGCACAAAGCGTCCGTCGGAATATATTTCAAAAATCTACAACAATTCATGCAAAAAAGAGACAATTTTTCAAAGAATTTTCGACAGAACCAAATGCGTACAAAAAGAAACAAATTTCGAGACGATTCGCGCGCTTGCACATCAAAATCAACGTAGCTTCCAACGTCATAAATCAAGTCACACTCCTCACCACCAACCAAACGTTAGCTGAACAGAAAAAAGTCATTTTCCAGCATCTACGCCAGAACGACTATTTAACTTCACTCATCAATAGATTGCTTAGCAAAATTCACCGATGCAATCAAATCAGCCGAAAAACTGTTCCAGAATCACCATCCGAGAGCATACAATATCCTAATTAAAAAGCCAAAATAAACGAAATAACGTACCGATCTCTACCATACATCCCGATATTGACCAACACACTCGTTCGATGCTTGAAACCAGACTATCCCAACGTCATAACTGCCCCAAAAAACAATCAGAACCGTCTCAATGACACTAAACAACATCAAAGATCCCGTTGATCCCTCACTACATTGCAACATCATCTACAGCATCCCGTGTGCGTGTGGTATGACAAAGAATTAATTAAAAACACGATTTAGCGGACACCGAACCAGCACCAAAAAATTTAAAAAAAATCATCGAAGCTGGAACAACCAATACAGATGCCGAAATGATAGAATTTGGAGAAAAAAAACAGCTCTCATTCTGCACAGCATCCAACACCAACACGATTTTTGTTTAACCGCAACTGAATTCATCGATCGAACCTACCGCTCATAAACATTACCAGTGCTGGTGATGTGTCATATAATCAACACACCCAACACGGTAAATCATTAATTCGAAAGCTCCTCAAATCCATATGCACTAACGCACAGTTCAGCTAAAGCTCACTATTCCCGAAGATCCCCGCTTGACACTTTGCGCTCACCATATCACTGTAGTTTTTTGAAAGGGATCTGAAATATCCATGACAATAGCGACACACAGATAAGTGAGTTCACATTAAACACTGTAAATCTAAAACCAAACATCTAAATACAGATTCATTATAGTTGGAAAAGGCCACCAAAAACGGCCGAAACGTCGGACTATCAAAAAATAAGTTGTTTGACTGCGAATGCCAATACCCAAACGTATTCCAGAAATTATTAACAGCAGTGTGCTTCGTTATGGTTGCACATTGTGGAGTATGTATGATGACATTTATGCTACTCTTGATAGCGTTCCAATAATAGTCGTTCAACACACCTTACCCAAACATTCCTCCTTCTTTATGGAAGCACCCTTAATCCTCAAACAACGTCTTCCAACTATCAAGGTGAGATTATACCGCCTGGCAATACTACAGCGTAGTTAATAAGTCCATGACAATATTTGGACATCAGCAACGTTGCTTATATTTTGAATCCCACTTTATTTTTTTAAATAATGTCAATATGGTTGACTGATTTGGCTTAAATTTGGGAAAGAGTCTCGGGGTGGTATGAAGTGGAAACGATACTGTGAAGCTGGGAATATTTTTTGATCATCATATTACTACAGTTGTTTATACTTGTTCAATTATAGGGGCCCCTTAGCCAGAGATGGGTAAGAAAATCAACCGGTACGTACATTCACCGGTACGGTTTTCAAAATCTCAACACGTGTAAACGAGTGATCCACATCGTGTTAGGTTTTGTTTTCGTTTACACAGTAAACGAAATGAAAACCTCAACCGAATCTCAGTATCTAAAACCAAACCGAGTCACTCAGCACCGTGTACATTAGACTGCCCAGAAAAATAATGAATTTTTGAAAACTCAATCGGCCCACCCCTGAGTCGATTCCTAGTCCCACCAAGAGTATTTGCTCCAAATTTGAAGCAAATCGGACAAGTCTAGCAACCGGTCCAACGTGCTTGAAGTTTGTATGGGATTTTTCGACAATTTAAATGGAGAAAACTCTCTTGCTCACATTTTCGCCGCTAGGTGGCACTGTATTCATCAGATTATCACCAAAAGTGAAACTTAAGAAGATAATTTTATTATCTACAACTTTGTTGAAGACTGCAAAGCGATCCGACTCCAATAGGAAAAGTTATTAAACTTTTAACGAAGTGATGTCTGAGTCAGTTTCGCATGGGGTCTAGCAGTGCATGATAGTGTATCAGTACTAGGTTCTAACAAACTAAACATTTTTGTGGATTAATGGTTAGATTTAGTTGAATAGTATGTTCGGAAGAATTGCAGTACCATTATTCCATAAAAATGTTTAGTTTGTTAGAACCTAGTACTGATACACTACCATGCACTGCTAGGCCCCATGCAAAACTGACTCAGACATCACTTCGTTAAAAGTTTAATAACTTTTCCTATTGTCGGATCGCTTTGCATTCTTCAACAAAGTTGTAGATAATAAAATTATCTTCTTAAGTTTCACTTTTGGTGATAATCTGATGTATACAGTGCCACCTAGCGGCGAAAATGTGAGCAAGTGGGTTTTCTCCATGTAAATTGTCGAAAAATCCCATACAAACTTCAAGCACGTTGGTCCGGTAGCTAGACTTGTTCAATTTGGCTCAAATTTGGAGCAGACACTCCTGGTGGGACTAGGAATCGACTCAGGGGTGGGCCGATGGGGGTCATTTTTTTCTGTCACTTGTGTTGATGTATTCTAAGCAGCGGTTTCGGTTCGACTTTAGAAAACCGAACCTGGTATTTTTTTTTCTATACACGGTGCTGCGGATGAAAGAAGAAGCAGTAAATTCGTGTGCAGTGCTGCCGAATAGACATCTGAATTGAGTTCAATTAGTTGTTGAGAGTCGATGGGGCAATATCGAAATGGCTGGTTCTGAGTAGTTGTTAACAGTTCAACAAATGATGTTTGTTTCAATACTGAAAACCAAGATGGCGTACAGCAAACTAAAAACCGCTATCTGGCGAATAATTGCTTGAAACCGATAAATGTAGATATAATTGATTCGGCTAAATTGTCTAGAGCATGTAAATTGATGTTAATGTCAAAATGTTTAAATTGAAATTAAAGAAAACAATGAAATCATCGAAGTCAATGAAATAACAAAAACAATAAAATCTATTAAATTAATGAAATCAATAACTACACATTCATTCAAAGAGGCATGTTGTATTTATAACGCAATAGTCGTATCAATGAAATCTAATCCATGTCTGGTTGTGCTGGTAAGGCGATTCTCGAATAATCTCGAATCTCGAACATTACGTAGGGGAACCCGGGGCTATTAAGACAGTGGGGGTAATTCGGACCCCCTCGATTTCTCAGAAAATAGCAAGACTTTCTGACTATCGTACATATTCGTGGAACCGCTACTCTGAAACATTAAATTTGAGTGATGAAGTTGATTCTTTGTTCTTTGTAGAAAGGAGATAAAACGTTTTTCGTTGTTTTGCCATTCTCAAAACAAAAATCATTATAATGGGAAAATCGTGATTAAAGCAACAAATAAAAGTGAAAAAATAAAAGGTAAGTGTTTTGGAAAGCTTGAGGCTCCTATTTTATGGAATGATTTTTGTTTGGGTGAAAATAGAGATATTTTCGAGACGCTCACCACCTTTGTGCGACATGAGCGAACGGGGCTATTCAGACCCCCTATTCCGTCAACCACCGTTCAGCGGCTTGCGGCTGCGCACACAATTGCACACACCACAGAAAAGAAAATACATGGGCCACCAATCGACAGCTGTGACATACCAGATTAAGTTTTTGTAAAGTAATTTATTATTTTTTTGCTTCTTAATAGGTAAACATAATTCCATTGTAAAAAAATTAAAGAAAAATGACGGTCTGAATTGCCCCTTAGGGAGGTCCGAATTACCCTTACATTGTAAAAGGATGGAAAAACGTAGAGGTTTGTAAATCGTCGACTAGTGCTGCCATTGAGTGGAGTAAATGAACCTTTTATGGCACCAAAATTTAGCTGAGGCTTCAAACTAACAATTAGGACTTTGGATCGGTAACTTTTTTCACATCTATCCACCTAAAGGCCCAGCCAACATTTTGATTCACTTTAATAAGTTGCAATTTGATTAACTGTACTCTTCAACGATATGAATTGATTGTATAAAATGCACAGATCTCTTCTATGTGAACAAAAGTGGAGGCCATATACGTAAAACAAATCGGTATAGTAGAACTATGTGATTTACGACGAGTTTTGATCTAATCAGAAGCATTATACAATCATCTAGCTTATCATTTATAGTTTATATATGATCAACTTTACAATCACACATGAAGGTTTATGCAGCTTAAGGTCCCCAATGTGGTAACGAGAAGTATTTTTTTTAAAATAATATGAAAATAAAAAATCAGGATGAAATTTCCATAATTCTGTTATAAGACACAGTAACGCCCACACTGGTAGATAGATATGTTTTTCATGGGTGAGGTTGGAGTTACTGGAACATCAATTATTAAAATTACCTGCTACGATTTACTTCCAGTTTCGAACCTGAGATCTTCGTATTCCCAGCATAGCCGCTATGTACTCATCTATTTATACACTGTCAAGCAACGATTATATTTGATCATTTTTATCGCTTTGTCAAATCACAACTTACACTCTGTACTCAAGCCATTTTTTATTGCTCAAATATTGAACTAGTTTGGCAGAGAATTTGCGAAGTGCTATAAGAAGGTGACTATTTTTTTGAACGATTTTGCAGTTTAATCCAATTGCAAATTAATTTCTATACTATGTTTCAAAATTGTCTTTATTATTCCGCATGTACAATTTTGTTTTAAGTTGAAGTGGACTAATAAATAACTTCAAGTCAACATTGTATTTCGATCACAGATTTGCATTTTATATGAACTTTTTACAACAAAACATAATTTTTGCTTGCACTATTTCTAATTTTGATGTAGTCTGTCATTATTTGTAAATTTATTGTTATTTATTGTAAACTTTTTTATACGATTGCTGGTTTGCTGGGGGGGCGATTTGCTTAAGTAGGTCCGAATAGCCCCGGGTTCCCCTATACATATATCCTTATTATTACTGTATGGCGCATCGTATTGATACATATACCTTGCACAGAGGCAATTGCGTGTATGTGTGTGTTATTCACATATGGTAAGCAACTCAGTCGCAAGTGGGGGAAACTCATTGTTAAACGATTAGGTCCTTATTTACTGAGTGCTGGTAAAACGTATTTTTGTTATTGTTGCTGTTACTGTACATCGTTTTGACACATTATGGAGGTCCTCTAGAAGGTTTGCTCGCGAACATTCGAGTTAAGAGAAAACTACCACTCAATTATTCAATTACTAAACAAACTTAATTCATTGTGAACAGCAACTAACTAACGAATAGTAAGAATACTTTCATTTAATAGGCCGCCGTTGGAAACTAAGTTTCTTTAAGGACTAAATATTTCCGGCGATACCAGTCGATGTGTGTATACAAATCTCCTGCAGAACAAATTTAAAAAAAAATGTTGTGCAAACATTCGAATGAAAAAAAATTGATTCCCGCATTGTCACCAATCACGAAATTGTCTGTCTCATTACAACAAAACATATACAGTGACACAATCTCATATTCGTACACATCTAGTGTATATGTTTAATATTGTTCCATAAAAATTTGTGCAATTTAATATAGGTATTGCTTTGTAAATGTGGTAGTAGAATCATCATCTGTCATTTTCTTATCATTTGTAATCTAAAGTGTGCAAGTTTCCGTACACTACACATAAAAAATCATTACTTGGTGTGAAAATGGCACAATTTCATATTCGTACACTTTTGAAAAGTCATTTAATTTGTAATTTAAGGCCTGTTATTTATATTTTTTATTGTTTTACTTAGAAAAATTGATTTCATGACTACAAAAAAGGTTCATTGGCACAGTTTCCTCTACACTAGTTTAAGAAATTCCCTCAAATTAACGTAATGGTCAAAAAAGTAAACTAACTGCCATTATGGGACGGAAACTAATTATTACTCACCAAAATGAAGCTAAATCACTTCATAAAACCTTTGAAATTGTTCAAAGGTTGCGTCCAACTATTTAACATGTTGTTAAAAACTTTGAGGTGGCGAAATGCAGAACAGATATTGCGAAAAACTTGAACTGTAAACAATTTACGATGAGGGATAAACGATTTCTAATTAGCAAACATTTGGGAAAATCGAAATCGGAAATTAATGTTATATACATGATAAATAAATTGAATCATAGCATTTAAGTATAAGTCTGCTCTGGTACGGCTCGTAATGTACGGAGAACGGACAATTACAATTCCTGTGTTCTGAGCAAGAAGCTGTTCATCAATGAGAAGAACAAAGAATTGATTTTTTATACACTAAACAACTTTATTGGAATATTGGAAAGATGTTAAACCTTGTCTACGACTCCAAATTCAACATCTTTGATGGCTGTTGTTTTGGGTGAAGAAAACCGAACTCAGACCTGGACGCAATAGTCTTATTGCGTTTCAAATATATTTGTTCGATTTAATAAATGCAACAGTTCCGATAGTCGGCTATCCGGAGTTTAAGTTGTTTATTTCAAGCACCGAGTATTTCCATATTAATACAACAAACGATAAATTTGTTAAAATTTCTCGGCAGCCGGCTGCTCAGAGCAATAAACACATGATAAAACTTCTACAAGTTGCATAGATTGCATCACTTATCAAGGTAAATCCTGATTTATGTAACCCATTCCCTCCCGCTAACAATAACTCCTTCCCGCGACAACCGTGGAGATGCAGAGGTATACACGGTCTCCATAATAACGGTTGCCACACTAACATTTCCTTCCTTCCCCGATGACTGTAAGGATGTGGCCGTTATGGACACATCAAAAATTTGAGCTGTCGGAACGTGCACATTGAGGATGGAAAGCAACTCCCAGGCTCCATTCGTTGATTCCTTGTGCAATTTCGCCAGCTCTTGCCAATCACGGAGTAGCAACTACGAATTGTATGGTCATCATGCTCATAAATAAAATGTCTCGTGAACTAATTTTTACTTGTAAAATGCATATAAGCATTCCGCACAGCGGTGTACGAAAATGAGATTGTGTCACTGTATTATGCTAAGCCAAGAGTTTCGGTTTCACTGTGTCTGATCAGCATAAACAGAACATCTGCTCGGACGGGACATCACTTTTGACCAGTCGGTCGATTGAAACGCAAAGTGTGTTTTAGTTTTAGGGATTTAACGTCAAGCCAGCGCTAATCTATTCCGACAAAAAGTTAGTGTCGGTTTCTGAAGAGACGAAGTCGAAACGCACCCATGACTAGTATAGTATTGTAAAGTGCAATATTTTATTATGAAGACGAAACTATATTTTTTTCATTGTCCACCGACAAAGTTAGTTAAACATATTACAAAGGGTAATGCATGAAAAACCAAATTTTTAGTATAACTTTTTCGGTTTTTTTATTTCCAACCTATTCTTCAGATGTTTTCTGAAAACAAGTATTTTTTTCTGGCACATAAAACCTCTTGTGTCTATTATTCAAAAGATATAAGCACTCATAATATCAAAAATAGATTTTTTGAAATCAATTTAATGATTTTTTTAAAAAATATCGTGTTCGCCATTTTTTTGCTCAATTAGGATTCTAATCATAACTTTATTTGTAGTCTTTTGTTTGTTATTGATATTGTTATTCGAAACAACCTAATTGTTTGTTCATAACTTTTCAACGAAAATAGTAAGACATGTGGTACTACGCCTTGAAGAAATTTTGAAGGATTTTTATTATTTTGCTTATAGATGTTTTAATCTTAGGGTCATTCACCTCTTTGTCGGGTCTCTTTAGAAAAATCTCTAACCCTATATGCGGGGTTGGGAATTGAACCCATGTGATCTGCGTACAAGGCAATCGATTTACCAACTACACTATCTCCCCCCCTTTTTGAAGTTGTTTGAAGACAATTTCAGTTTCATATTAATACCATTAAAGTTATTTGAATAAAAGTTTTTCTAAGAAACACGCTCACTTTTCATTTTAAATTTGTTGTTGAAAACTATGAAAGATAGAGCTTACATGACTTCAGCAAACTTTTCTAAAATTTGTCGTTCTACAACTTCGTTTAAGGTCATTTCGCTTTAGTCAGAATGAATAAATTGTTAATTTTGGTAGAATTAGAACCACCCTGACAGTTGCTTTAGCAAAAAGAAGGGGTTTACAAACAACGAAATCTTTTCCAAACACTTAATATGGCTAAGTTGTTTAGTTTTAGTAAAATCTCTTTTCTTCTCGTCAGTAACTAATACAAACTTAATGTTAGTTGGTGTTGGTTTAGACATATCTAACTAGCATTAAGTTGGTGTACGTTACTGACAATGAGAACCGGAAACACAAATATAACCAAACTTTTATGCTAGGTATTGTGTTTTCATACCCAAAACATTTTAGTCTTGTCCAAAAAAAAGTTCCCGCTTGGAAAGTTTTGCACAGCACAAAGTAGAAAACTTTCTTCGTGGAATGCTACTATCAATGAGTTTGTCGTATCCATGACATCATTCAAGTCGTCTAGTTGACCAATTGTTGGAAAATATCCATGACATTAAGTCGCCAAATTAACCAAAAAGAGAAACCAGATTGTAGTTTTAGGGTTACGATATGTTACCCCATTCAAGGGTGCTATCAAGATGATTCAAAAATATCTATTTATGACCGGTTCAGTTTCATTTGGAACCTGCCAATTTCCCAGCTCATGTGAAACTCTTTTAGAGCTAAGCGTTATATCTAATATCTCTTCTCTCCCAGATCTCGCTATAGTTGGTCAATTTTCTACATTCCGAATATGAAGATTTGTACTACTTATGTACTCCATCAGATCAGAGCCTCTCTGATTGATGTCTGAGCTGCCCCAACTGATGTGATGAGTATTTGCATCACTGCCCATAATGAGCGGAAGCCCCTTTTCTGCTACAAAATGATACAACGCTTTTGAAATCATTAGAAGGAGATAACTCGTTATGCGGTAGATAAGCTGAATAATATATATGCTTTTCGTCTATGTTATCGATAGTCAGTGTAATTGTGACTGCACAGATATCCCGAGGTTTGAGCTGCGATATTGCACAGGCGTCAATAGCCTTATTTGCAAGAATGCATGACCGAGGCATTTCACGTGGATTAGTAATGCCTGTCTTGTTGTAAGCAATGAAGGCAGTGTTGAGTAACTTTCCAATATAGAAGTTTCCTTTATGAAAGTACGGTTCTAGAACCAATGGTATGGAAGCTTAATCTTCGCTTCCAGAATAGACTAAATGGACACATAGCCAAAGTACTTGTAATCCCTAGGAATACACCTAAACTAGGTTGCTTGAGCGAGAAGGCCTTTTCAATGTTGTAAGTAACATCGTAAAGCAGAGTGATCGTGGAGGAAAAGAGCTTCAGCTGATAGGCCCAAAGCTCTTGGTTTCTTCGTAACTTCTTCCTCCTTGAAAATAAATCTAACAGTTATTTTTTGCCATACTTTTGGAACTTATCCGGTAGCAAGACTGAAAAGTATATTTTTTTTAAACATATATGAGAATATCAAATCCCTTTTGCAGCGACACGGGAAAGATGTGCGTCGAAGAGACAATTAAGAACATCTTTTTCGTCCGTCACATGAACACCATCTCTGGTTTTAAGGAGTTTTTCTGATTATCTTCCGATTTGGAGAGAACTTTATTTAACCTGCTAGCCTCGTTAAGCCCAAAACAGTACCAAATTGGTGCCAATTTGGTGCTGGTTTAATTTTATCTAACTAGCAGTAAGTTGATGTTAGTTACTAACGATGAGAATCCGAAACACTAATAAAACCAAACGTTTATGTTGGCTGTTGGGTCCTCATGCCCAAAAATTTTGAACTGGTCCAAAAAAAAATTCCGCTTGGAAAATTTTGCGAAGTACGAAGTAGAAAAACTTCTTCGTGGAATGCTACTATGAACGAGTTAGTCGAACCTGTGACGTCCTCCAACTCATCTAGTTGACTAATACTTGAAGTTAGTCGGCGAATTTTCTAATAAGAGGTACCAGTTTGTAGATTTAGTTTTACGATATATGTCCGAATGAAGACGGCTCAGTTACATTTGGAGCTTACCAATTTCCCAGCTCATGCGAAACTCATTCAGAGCAAAGCGGTATTTCTAACACCTGCTCTCTCCCAGACCTCGCAAAAGTAGGTTGTTTTGCTACATTGTATATTTGTACTACCTATAAACAACTGTTCAGAATATCTCAGATTAATGTCGGAGATGCCCCAGTTACAGTATGATACAACGCTTTGAAAATAATCAGAAGGCGATGACTCGTTATACGGCATATATGACTTCTATGTTACCAACAGTCAGAATAACTGCGACAGCACATATATCGTGAGTGTTGAACTCCGATATGAGATAAACGTAAATAGCCTTATTTGCAAGAATGCATGCACGAGGCATTTCACTTAGGTTAGTCGTTATAAGTAATAAAGGCAGTGTTAAGCAACTTTCAAATATAGAGGTTGAGTTATGCTATTCCAATTATTATTGACTAGAAACCTATACATTTCATTTACAACATAATATATTGCACAAAAACGAGTGGACAACAAGCAAGTTGGGATGTATCCGTACATCGCGAACCATATCAGGTTTAATAATTGAGACACGATCATAATTGGATTCCCACGATTTGCGAAGAAAATAACGGTTCACTGTGTCAGATATTCGCATAACACAGTAAGAGTTAAACCCAAAATGCTCCCGGCGTGACTGGCATATTTTAGAAATCGACACGAAACTATACCTTGTCCTAGGGACTCCTGTTTTCAGTCTCCACCTACGATAAGGGAGCAGTAACCCAGAGGACTAATACTGGGTGTTCAACAATTTTAACCTTAGCACGGGTCGCATGACACTATGGGTTTGTGATTTCTCCTGTTTGATGCGTTTTTACTACCGAAACAGCTGGTCCGTAGTGTTTCTTTAAAATAATTATTATGTGAACACATATATTCAAAAACGCACTTGCTAACGAAACATTTCTATGAAAAATGAATTCAAAGTTTGCATATTAAGTTCGATCGGAGAATACATCATGTTCCTTTCTTTGGAATAATTTAGAAACTATTCTATCACCTTGTTGCTCGCCCCAAAAACTATCAACTCACTTCCAACTTCGATCACACACAGCGCAGCTCCGTCGCTATCACGTTCCGGCATAAACCACACCATTCCCTCCTCGAACACATGCCGAACCGAGGACGGATTCGGTGTATTCTCGTAATATTCCTTGCTCTTGGCCTTCAACCGGTAGGTGAACTGGATCATCTGAAAAGCCTTCCGAGCATCGTAGCGGCAAGCTCGCAAAAATTTCACCAGAAACGCATCACTTTCAATCGGCACGAAAAGGGTCGTTTCCGCCCTGAGCAGCTCTCGCAACTGGGCCAGAGCATTCTTCACATTTTCCGGTGTTTCATTTAGTTCCCGTTCCGCTTTAGCTTTCAGCGCCGGATCCGTGTACTCGTCGGCCTGCACGTATATGGTGTAACCGTCGCCCAAATCGATATAAGGATAGTCCTTTTCGTTGCGTTTTATCGACATCACTTTCGCTGAATAAGATTCACTGTTTTTGTTCGCCAATCACTGCGATGCGCACTCTTGCTCAAACGTAACTAAACTTCTTGAACATAAAAGTCAACTTGTAAGCTCGCCACACGCGCGCACTGGGACAGCTTTGGGGCCCCACCTTTCTTTAATAATAAACAAATACCGATCTTCGCTGTGGTGCGATCGAAGCAAACCACTCACCAGCTGCCGGTAGAATAAAGCCTGCCGCGATTACGTCCGTCTGCTTTATACAGAAAGGTTGTGCTAATTTTTGGCCGCGGTTCGTGCAAGTTCTTTTCTTTCGTGTTTGGACGCTTTTTTGGAATTACCTGCGTGGTGGTGGTGACGCGGCAGCTGTTCGGTCGGCGGTGTGGTGACGTTTCGTGCGCATCTCGATGCTTGAGGCGTTTCGGTCCACTGTCATCCGGTTAGCCTTGCCACGATGCGTAGCTTTTTCCGACTTATTTTTTCTGTTCTGGTGCTTGAATTCTCACAGTCGGAAGTTTCCGCTGAGTGCGAGATCGTGCAGATCTTTTGCGGAGTTTCGTCAGCATTACGCAGCAGAATGACATTTTCGGTCATTAGCATTTGGAGTTCGGTTGGGATGTTTATGTTTGTGATCGATCATTTGCTTGATTCAACACTTAAGCATGTTTTAATTTATGGACAAACATCCCTAACTTTGACACCTGCTCTGATATATCGATGATTAACATTACGATAATTTGTTTATTCAACTTTTCGCACACATAGGAACAGGAAACATGTAAAATTTTGAAAAAAAACGAGTCAGAAATTAGGCAAAACAAATTTAGGGATAGAATAGATAGGTTGCCCTAATACGTGAATATATTGTTATGATGATAGCGATTATTAACTTAATTAAAATCTTCTGAAAACGGAACTAAATGCAATAGGGCATCTGAAAGGTAAAGCTGATTAGCGGGTTTGCATTTCAAGATCATCGCTTTATACAACCATGCGCTTCTGAAATGTTATATAAACGAGTATAATTTGATGATTTGTTTTATTAGCAAGGCTTTTTATCGACCACTGATTAGATACTTAATAGTTTGCAACTGGTAAAGACTCTGGTCACCGCTTGACGCTTTTGCAGTAAATGGATTGTGCTTTTCGGGTACATTAACATTCCTTCCGAATACACCGATGAGGGTAGTAAACAAAGAAACGAGGTTTTATGACGTCCAGCGATGTTATGCCGACCTCTGTTGTGCCGCTTGGTTGATAAACATCCAAACAAACACACAGAAATCTTGTTCCAAAAAGCGCTGAGCAGTTGAATCACGTGGGTAGCGATGCGTTTTGGGGATCTGCTTGAAAAGTATTAGATGCCTGTAGGAACATCAATCATGTCATGATGAGGGGTCATAATATTTGAAGAATTAATTGTTTCGCATGATGAAATAATTTTAAAACTTGCTGATCATATTCTAGAATGCACTTGAGCCGTTTCATTTATTGTTTTGTCAACATCAGTTCGAACCGTTGCTATAGACTCATCTTGCATAAACTTATGCATTATGACAACTCTTGGGGCACTCCATTTCCGTATATATCAATGTATCTTCTGTGTTTTTTTATTCAGTTTGTTTATTTGACACGACACGAAACGTTAGCTTGGGAACATTTTAAATTCTTTAATACCAGAGAGTAACACTTTGAAATTATTGGAAAGTAATGTTCAAAGACTATTGAACAAGTTTTAGACAATTTTAAAGCTAGATGTAGCAGTCACCTGTGGCTCACTTGTGAAAGAAGTCGTGTTCAGGTTGTTCGTCTAATATGAAAGGAGCAATCATCAGTTCTAGCTCCAATCAGGGATCATATGAACACAGAATAGCCTGCTGCAAATATTTTTTTATTTAATTCGTTTATTTGACGCGGCTCATAGCGGTAGCTAAACGGATCCGTGGAGCTTGTACAGATGTAGATCGATATAGTAACCGAACCAAAATTCTGCGCGATGGAAAACTGAACCGATCTTCCTGAATTTCTTCAAGTGATGCATTTTTAATATATATTTTCCTATTCAAACATTCAGGTTAAATCGAGATTTTTGTTAAATCGAAACTTTATAGAAATATTAGTTTTCGAACATAATTATTTTTTGAACTAATTGCACGAGTTCATGCGAGCAAGTTTCTAATTGGGTAATTAATAACTCTGCCATTTTCAACCGCACTGCATTTACCGTACCGCGCGGTAATGCGGTAAAATTAATGTATTTTCAAAAATGGTGTTGAAATAATTCATTTGTTCTGTATAACCATATATAATAAAGTGTTATTCTTATTTACACGAAAATTAACTTTGACTGCCCTGTACGCAGCTCACCTGGGTTCAATTCCCAACCCCGCACATAGGGTTAGAGATCTTTCTAAAGAGATTTCTCTAACCCGACAAAGAGGCGAATGACCCTAAGGTTAACATCTCTATAATCAAAATTAAAAAAAAAACTTTGACGGACTCCTCAGAATGTAACATTTATGAAGAAATACATCTTTTGCAATTTTTATTGCTAAAATACCCTACATTTTGAGACAAATATTTTCGAAACAAGGTAAAACATTGTCATTCCTCTAAATATTAGCATAGCGCTGAAGTCCTATGAAATGTAGCTTTATTTTATCATTACACATACAAAAACGTTCTTCCGCAGCAATTAATAGGAAATCTTTTAATTTAATTATTCTTCGGTTAATTGAAAAAATGGAATAATGAAGTTGTTTTTTTTTGTCTTTCAATGTTCATATTTGCAATGACTTTGACACATGAAAATGAAATGAACGTTTTTGCATTTTCGTAGTAAAAATAAACTTTAATTCATAAAGGAAATTCACAAAAAAATTAAAGAAAAAACACCCGTACTTCTATACAGTATCCCAATACAGTGATATAAAACATGTTGAATTTCATCAATAATAACGACGCCATATTTGACGAAAAAAATCGTTCTAGACATAACATCTAATCAGGAATCCATCCCATCTCAACCGGTACAGAGTTATTGAACATTTGAAAAACTGCAAAAACTGTACGATTTGCAGCATACAGCAGAAATGTTATTACAAATAGGGGATTTTAGAAACAAAATACCACAAAACCTTAACTTTGTATTTCTCAAGAAACGGATGTATTCTTATTCAAATACTACGATTTCTCCCATAAAAAATGCATGTGATGTAATTTTCTAACGACTAGTTGGAAAGTTCTAGCATTTTATGTATTTTTTCTAATATTTTTCCGTAATGTCAATGGCAAAATCTTCAATGGAAGTTGGCAGGGGTAAAAAATTGTCCAAAATATGCGAAATTTGGCATCTGGGCTAACTTTGACACTTGTCACAATATGAAGGGAGGCTTTGAGAATTACAAAAAAAAATCACAATACCCTGCACTGTAAAAACACTGACTTCGAAAGCGTTACTTTCAAAAAGTTACAAAATACTTCTAACTGAAAAATATTAGTTGTCAATTTGATAGAAAATACTCCCGCTTGGACGAACAATGGACGTAAGTGAAATAAAGTTATGTAACATACTTGTCGAGAAAGAATCTTATAAAACGGACTGCAGAAAAGTTCATTGTGAATTTACACAGAAATCAAAAGAGATGTTGAAGAACGAATGATAGGGTAATCAGCCTCCTCTTATTTTGGACGCTTTTCGTACATTTGTCTCCTTTACTGCCAATTCCTCCAAATTCGTTTGGTTTGATGAAGATAATTACATTTTTTGATGGGTTGTTTTTAAGTCTCAGTATTATTAATTCATTAAGTTCTCCAAATTAAACAAAATTCACAGTTGAGAAAATATCATCGAAAACGATTCATAAATTCCACGATTGCCAAGAGGAATCGGGTGAAATAATACATTTTAAAATTGGATTTAACAGTACAATTCAATTATTTTTCAATGATTGGATTGTGCGTTTTATGTATTTGAAATGGTTCGTTTGTAAATTTTTGTTTTGGAATATAAAATAAATAGTGTTCAAAATATGTCTTAAAATAAATGGTGCCAAATTATATTGGACACAGCTTATAGATTTTATTTCTTAGTAACAGTATGTTTTATCATATTAGAATAACCAAAATATAAAAAAGTAGCGATAGTTCGAATACAGATTATATTCGAATTTCTTTTCAAATCATTGTCAAGTCTATGAAATCTAGAGCAATCAAATTTTTTTCCGTTTCTCTATTGTAGGGTAATAAGTAAAACTCTGACGTTCTGATAGAGCGTTTTTCCTACTAATGACATTGCTAAGCATTCGTTAAGAAAATAAATCTAGTTTCGTCCTTCACAAATGGTAATAGTCATAGCTTTAATTCACATTTTAATGCATACCGCAGACTTTATTAATTATTTTTTGATGTGCGGTTGCGGTAATACCGCGCGGTAAAAGCTCATTTCCCGCACCGCATCCGCGGGAAAAAGTGTTTCATCGTACCGCAGTGGGGTGGGGTAAATACTGACGAATCCTAGTCGTTGGACGCGAAATTGAATGCTCTCTCTCCAAAATTTTCTTAAAACAAAGACGCTTCTTTAGAAGAATGTTGAGCTATTTTCATAATTTTCATGGCAGTCTACTTTATACTTCTGCTCAAGTCAGACGTACAATCGAACCAAGTGAACAACGACTAGCAATCTCTCGATCTAGTGTGTATTGTCTCGAGAACAAAGGAAGCATTTCATTTATTCTTGCCATCATGAGTAAAGTTGACGAAAAAACTCTGCTCCGACCCAACACAGCGGTCGTTGACTTTAAATTCTGTTCAATACGATTGAGTTTTCGTGAAGTGGAATACCTGCTGAAGGTGAAGATGCAGCTAAGGCTTAAGGAGGTTATGTATCTTCAGTATCATCATCTTCGCAATGTAGTACTCATATCATTCAACACGTTAGCCCAAGCCGAACGTTTCGTTTTACAGAACAACTTGAAGCACGTGGCTAAAAGTGATAAAGTTGGAATTAAAATTCCCGTGTATAAAGAAAAAGACTACGTAGATGTAAAGCTACATGACCTATCACCACGTACCCCTCCTGATCTAATTGCAAAATTAATGTCGCAATACGGAGAAGTAGAATCCGTTACACCTGATACGTGGAGAAATTTCTTCCCGGGTACACCTGGTGTTCTTGTGGAGAGGACGCGGATCGAAAGACCTATCCCCTCCCACTTGACTATAAAACTCAAAACCCACGAAGCCCCTATTAATCAAACTACGTTATGCACCCATGAGGGGCAAACGCCTACGCGCAAGTATTGTAATCAGACAGCGCACCACGGACAACCTTGCGCGGAAGATACAGAGGAGAATGCATCTCTACCGTTTACCGACGCATCCACTGCAAACCAGCCCAAAAAGAGTGTTCAATACCAATACCTTGAGCCACAAACGGTTGCCAAATTTGTGGCAGCTGTTCAGTCCATATTGACATCTGCAAAAGCAGCATCCAGCACTCCAAAAACCAATGTAAGCAACATCGGTGAAAAAGATAATAACAATAACGACGGATTTACATTAGTCTCCCGTAAGTCCAAGAAGCAGGAAAGAACATCTGATCGCGAGCACCAAGTCACTTTTAACCCTTTCATGCCCAACTTTTTTCTAGTGCATGCAGGGTTTCAAAATTATTTTTCCTTTAAAACGGTGGGGTCAAGAAACTCGAAAAACCTTTTTTCTTAAAGGTAAGTGCTTTCCTTGCAGTGCTTGAAGCTGCTCAATTTTTACCTTCCAATGCTCACTACAATTCTCCTAGAATATTTACCATAGTCCAACTGCATGGAAAACATAGTCAAAAATGGTCTAAATTGATAAGTTTTATCAGTTTTCACTAATATTACAACATAACGAAGTTATATGAAAAATTCATTTTCCGTCGTCAACGTAAGCGGTCCCTGGCAGCACTGCTCCATCGGAGTTCAATCAGACTAATTGCAATAACTTCAGTTCTAGAGCTGATCCTTGTAACAGTTAATACTCAAATGAAAGCCAATAGTCACATTTATTAGCCTTACTTGTTTTTGTGAGCAAATCTTGCCTCAATCAAAAATTATAGTTGTTTAAAAACGTTGTTGTCCACAAACAACATGGGCATGAATGGGTTAACGATGATAGCCGCCTTGATGTGAAGGACAGGAGAGAATTAAATGATCCCCATGACGCAGTAGGCGAGCCGCGAAAGAAGGTCTCCGCTCACAATAAAAAGTTGCGCACACGAGATCCAACGGATAATTAATAATATTTGTTTTCATTTTTTTATATATTTTTTTAACACACGAAAGATCCATGGCTCCGTTAAGCTACCGCTATGAGCCGTGTCAAACAAACGAAATAATAATAATAAAAAAAATTTCATGGCAAAATCGTAAAATTATGGTTGATTTCATAATGTTGACCCGAAACCGCAAAGTACCTTTGACAAAAGAACATAACATAGCATACCGTTGGAAAGGTCATTTCTTCTTCTTACCATAACCATAACAAAATTGAAATCAGTTGAAAAATGATCGCGTAGAAATATTTTTAATGCTGAAAGTCCCGATTTTTTTTGGCATAAATTAAGATTTTGAAGGTATACAACATTTTTCAAACATTGTCTTGTGTTGTATTTGACGAGATCTACAACCTATGCTACGTCACTTGAAAAGTACAAAATCACTGTATCACCGTGTTATAAATGTAGCTAAGGATCCATTTGGGACAGGTATGCCATACCTCATGAGGCGTCATAAGATGCCTTCCAAAGTATCGCTCCCTTCGAAGAAATTGTACTGCACAATTGCAATGGCGGGCTCGTAGTTACAGAATCGACAAATGCCATCTTGACTTTTGCCAATTTTTTTCAGATGATACTTAGCAGGACAATGTCCCGTAAATAAACCTGTGATTATACGTAAATCATTTCGTTTTAGATCCATTAGTTTTTTGGCTCTCGTTGTATCTGGATGAATGAATTTCTTAGCTTGTCGAGCGTCTACTACGTTACGTCAGTTGTTAAGAAGTTGGTCTCTTGCCCAAGCCAAAAGTTTTAGTTTGATGGCACAAGTAGATATGCCTAAAAATGGTTCTGATCCAACAAACATGTTTGACGAACCACGCCTGGTTAATTCGTCGGCTACTTCGTTACCATCGATTTCTTGGTGGCCAGGTACTCAGAATATCATCACTTTATTCCAGTTGTTGTAAAGACGTGATGCACTCCCAAACCAGTTTGGACTCACATTTCTTCATGCCAATAGAGCTGCTTGACTGTCCGAGAAGATTGCGATTTTTGCATGTCTGTAGTTTCGTTTCCTACAGAACTCCGAGCAGGTGTATATTGCATATACTTATGCCTGGAAAACTGTTGGCTACTTTCCTATTGATATCACTTCTTTAATTCTTGGTCCGTAGACACCCGAGCCAGTCAGATCACCCATTTTAGCACCATCCGTATAGATTGATATTGTACCTTGAGGTAGCGTAGGACCCCCCACATCCCATATCTGGCGATCCACTATGTGTACCTTATATGAGCAGGACTGCTGAGAGAATTTGCGGGCCCGGGGGTCCAGCATAAGGGCCCCTCCATCATTGTAGATTTTTCAAGCACACAAACGGTTCAGCTCGAAATCTATCGAAAAATAGCCAGAGAGGTGATTGTACAAGCAGATATCGGTTCATCAACACGTGAACCGATGTCTACAGCTCTACTTCCCTTGCGAAGAAAGGCATGACACAGAGTTTTCACCTCAGAAAATCGCTCCGACCTAGAGTGGAATTGAATCCAGACCAACTGGGTTAAGTGGCATTCACGCTTTCCGCTCATCCACCGGCGCTATTTTTTACAGAACAATATTCAGCTAAGCGTTCGGTTGAGCGGCTAAGGCCATCAATTTTTATACAGCCACCTCGTTCACTTTGTTCGCCACAGGCAGTTTATTGGAACGGTTTTGGGTCTTCATCAGGTTCCGCTTGACGATGGACTAATAGTTTTCGATTGGGTCATGCTCTAGTGTGTAGAGAGGGTTCTTGCCCTTAGGCGCCACCTGAACGTTGTTGGTGGCATACGACTACATGTACTTTTTCCGTAATAATAGGATTCAAAATCCGGCCAAAATAGCATAGAACGATCGTGCTGCTTCATGAAAGGTAGCAAACGTTTTTTCATGCACTCTATCGCGTAAATTTCTTGGTTGAAAGTTACGGTTGCAATGAAAATGTCACTTTTCAAACCACAAATACAGAAAGCCGGCCAAATTGGATATTTTTGTGTGAACTTCGACAGCTTCAAATGCTTGAAAATATCGGCCATTTTTCCCTTCTGGTTGGGATTACGCTGGTGGCACTTTTAAGGATTTCGCTAACTCGACGTATAAGTAGTTCGGATTCAGGCGATACGCGAGCAAAATCTCTTTGTGTTTGGACGACATGTTTTTATAACTGAAGAGCATCTTTCTGCACACTGGCAAATAAGGGTTTTTCAGTTTTTTGAGAATCATGCAAAGAAATGCTTTTTGTCGATCAAATTTTAATTGCAAAACCTTTTAAATATCTCTATGAAATTTTTAGTGGTTTCGAGAGGAGCCGATTTCCCAATAATTCATATTTATCCAGGAGTCGATATTGCATGGATTTGTTTGTTCGGCTAGTTTCACTTAAAATACCTTAAAGAAAAAACACATTCGGCCAGGTTGGTGTGCTACAACATTTCCAGCGCTGAAAATACAACATCTAATTTGCTCAATACTGTAGCTGACTTTCTTCGGTTTCGGGGAAAACTGAATTTTGCCGGTCCTTCATTTACACATTTGTTACAATATTGTTTAAGAACTCACAAATTGCAAATTGCGAGAATAGTACCAAAATAGAAAGGCAATCTTTAAAAAAATAACATTCAATGGAGGTAAAATTTCAAGAGAGAGAAACAAAAAAATGAATAAGTAACAAACAAGGAAAAAAATAGATAACATGGAACAAAACGAGAAAATTGAAAAGTTACATTTAACATAATAGAACAATATTTATATCATGCAAATAGTCAGAAACCTACCAAATTATAAAAATACAAAGCGAAGAATCAGGAATCAGTAGCGACTGGCTCAAATGGCACGTTCTCCATGTTGATCGGAGATTTGTGCCTTCCCATGATTTGTCTTTTCGTCATTTCCCTGATGGGCAGGATTGCGGAAGTGGCAAGGTTAGGGATAGGGAAAATGACGAGACAAAGAACATAGATAATACGGAAGTATTCTTCACTCCCAAGGGAATAAAGATACTTCTCGATGAGCGGATATATCAACACCTCCGAGGGGATATTGAGATAACAGAACGACAACACCCCCGGAGAGATACTGTCAATCAAATTCGACTTAAACCGATGTAGGTTTATAAACTATCGTCGTGACATTTGAAAGCCATAGTTCAGTTTATAACCCTACGCTAGAAATTTCAGAGAACGGTCGTTGATACTGCAAAAATACTGCATTATTTTCTCTGTGAGCAGAACTTTCCAGCAAACTGCCCGCGAACTAGGATTATGGAACTCTAGCCTCACCAAAACATCAGTACTCTTCAAACATTCCTTGTGATTCCACGGAATGTAAAGGAATACCGTATCCCAAGTAGCAAATCGCAACTAGTTTTAATCGTCTAAGTCCGAGCTATGTTGCAACGAGAAAACATTAAAGTTATTTTTGTTGCACTGGTTGAGTATAGATAACATCAAGGTTATTTAATAACATCTTTTGTCACCAAATAGTCATTTATGTTGCCGGCTATAACATGTTCTGAACTGATTGTTGAGGCTGCAGAATTTGTTGAAATTTAGTTACGAATTTGATTTTGTGATATATATTTTGACAATTGCACATTTGTCCAACACCAAGATTCTTACTGAAAACGTTTCAGTTTACAAAGTCATATTCGTGTTATACGTATGTATCCGTCACATACCATCATTACGCCTTTCAGCACAAACTCATATGTATTAATAAAATGCTTTCGCAACACTGGATCAACAAATTCACAACTAATGCTAAGCAAAATGAAAAATAAGTTGTGTTTTTGTTGGCATTACATTGCGAAAATTCACCGGCGACACTTCATGCGCTCCACTCAACATTATACAAGCATTGAACTGTACGGTGGCGCCAGCTATAATATGTTCGATGTTTTGGAAAAATATAATCAAATAGCATGCATGTTATTGCTGATTTTAAATGAAACGATTAATATTATATTATATTAACTAATATATTAGAAAATAAAATAATTTCGGAACTAAGAACAAGAAGGGTGGAACGAGTAGTACGAATTTGAAACAAATCTTTTACTTAGAGTACCTTCCGAAAACAAAATAGTGTGATCTTAGGAGTAATACTATTTAGCGAATTCCTTGTTTAATATGTGCAGCGTATGAAAATACTAGTCCATGATATGTTAATTTAAAAAAAATTGTAATTGTTTTGCTGAATGAAATTTTGTCTATGAATGTAAAAATTTCTTGATAACGCCACCCGGAAAGGGTCAACAATCCGTGTAGACAAAATTCCGGCATTTTTAGACCCACTAGACTTTTCTCAACAAAAAGTATTTAAAAATGTTCCACTAAAACATTTTTTCCAATTCGTGCGGCGGTATAATGGGTATTTTGTAGTATTTAATTTACAATTGAGATTATTTACCAAATGAGTTGATGTAGTATCCTATTTTTTTTGTTGCAGCCTTCATGAAAAAATCTACGCTTGAACTGCCTTCTCGAATTTTGATATTTTACATAAAACAATTACTTTTTAGACGAGGCTACTTTTTGGTTAAATGAGCACGAAAAACAAATAAAACGATGTTCTCGGTATGATGAGTGGCCTAAAGATATCCTAGAAACTCCGTGGCATCCTTTAAATTTTGAATTTTTTTTTTTTCAAAAATTATGTAGAGAACTGCTTGTTTCAAAATATTGTGGTACAAGGTTCGCAACACCTTTAGTTTCAGTTTTAGTAATGTAATAAGTCATACGGCCGACCATCGAGTTCTCGAGAAAGTGACTAAAAAGGTGAACTAGGGAAAGTTTGGTTCAACGGACTGCCATTTTTATAATAATTCAGAAGATAACGAAAACTGATATAATGAAAAAAATTGATGATCACATGCCAACTCAGTCGTCATATAATCTAAAATAAAAATAAAACGTTGAAAGCACCCTTTATCGAAAAATGTATTACTAAGTAGAAAAATATTGCAGCAATCAAATACTCTCAATACCAATATTTTTTTAAAATATCAAAGTTGCGACTAAATTTATTTTTTAATTTGTAATTGCGTTATTACCAATTTCAGTTCCTATAACCATTGAGTCCTTATTCCTATCCATTCATTTTTATAAGATGCGCAAGTATAAATACATTTGATTTGCCGTTGGTTTAAAATTTAAAAGCTCCTATTTCAGTGGAAATAGTTTATTTTTATTGTGTCTAGTAATAATATTTCCCTGTGCTTCGCATAGGAGTATAACCCAATAGTTCAACTATTGGTATTAATGCTACTACTGCGGCAACAGAAAGATTTCGTTAAAATCATTCATGTCACATGTTTACATTTTTCCGATACACCGAACATGTTATAGTTGGCGCCACCGTACAGTTCGACGCCTGTATAATATGAAGTGTAGCGCATGAAGTGTCATCGGTGAATTTTCGCAAAGTAATGCAAACAAAAATACAACTTAATTATTATTTTGCTGAACTTTGGTTATGAATTGGTCAATTCAGTGTTGCGAATGCCTTTCGTAAATACGTGTGAGTTTGTGATTCAAGGTATAACGATGACATGTGTCTGATACGTGCGTATGACAAGAATACGACTAGAGCGTTTTCAACTAAAATAGTATAGTACAGGGTCATATTAAGGAAAGGTATGTTTTGATGTGAACTGAAAATTGTTCGATGGAGCGAAACGTATGCTGGAATAATAGTTGTTTACAAATAGAAATCTTTGCTCATTGATATAAATTTGTTCGAAAAGCACATTGTTTCGTATTCACCCAAATCACATCCTGAATTTGGCCCTGGATGGCTTGAAAGCCATGTTGCTTATATGCATCATTTTCTATTGTATTGGAAATAAAACCTCAACCGGCTCACGAACATTTATAAGTCTACCGTTAGAGCAATTTATTTTCCTGATTTATGATTAATTTGTGTTTTATTAAATAACAAACTTCTAATATGATTCGGTTTTCCCCTTGAAAAACTGTTTTTAAATACTATTTATAATTTGGTTTCACCAAGAGCGCGTGAAATAATAAGAAGTAGAATAAAATATCACTCGATAGACACTGATGCGCAGTAAAATTTGATGCTTCATTGGCAATTTTTGATATGAAGAATGACGCTACTGTTCATATTTAAATAATCAACATGTATTTTGAGTTGGTCTTCATTTTCATTTCCACTGGTAACACAATCTTAACTAATTGCATGAAAATATGTTACTTTTCAGTTGCGATTGTCAGTCCAGGTCAACGACAAAAAGGTATCATTAAGTAATCTTGTGGTGATATACATTCAACATATTGACAACAATATGATTTCATTTAGCTATTCTCGAATCGTTATTGCAACGAAACGGGAACTAGTTTTTACAATTTTGCTCAATCATAATTATGTTGAAAATCGGACTAAAACTGCGCTTTTTGGGTCGCGCAGGAAGTTAGATGTCAGTTGCAACAGCACCTATTTTTTGTTACCAACTGGTTATGAAATAGTTACTGAAACAAAAATTGCTATTTGGGATGCTAGTGAAGGCTATATGGTTCGACAATAAAACGGAAGTCCTCTGTCTTCTTACTTATCTCCTCCAATTTCTATTTCAACCAGGTATTCGTTATCCGGTGAGAACCAAACAATACCACACCTAGCCAAACTTACTGAAACTGGGGACGAATGAGTTAGGAGGGATTGAAAGGAGACAACCCTGAAGATCTTTTAACAGAGACTGAAGTCTCTATACAATGAGCCGAAGCATTGTTGAAGAGAGCACCTCTGCGATTTTGCTTTTTTTTTTCTTTGTTTTTTTTTCATTTGTTCTCCATTTTAAGGTAAGCACGTTTCTCGCAACTACCAGTATTTACACTTTATGTTGTGAGAAGTGACTCAATTTTCTATTCTCCGAAAATCCAAAAAGGATCTACATGCATGCATCAACGGTTTTATAAAAATGAGCGGGAATTTACTAAATCCGATTTTTCTACCACTTATTCAAAATTGAATTATCATGCAGTAGAACCGCAAAAGGTTGCTACATCTAGGCGTTCAAATGATCATAGACAATGTACTTATGATAAGATAATGACGGTTCGAGCTCGTTGGGTACGAGCCAGTTTGCCAACTCATGTATAATACAGTCAGAGCAGAGGGTTACATCTAACACCTCTTCTCTGTCAGATCGTGCAAATGTTGAGAGATTTGCTAGATTAAGAATATGCATATTTATGCTGCTTAAACAGTCCATCAATTCGGAGCCTCTCAAATTGATATCTGGGCTGCCTCAAATTATATGGTGGGTATTTGGGTAGACGTATTTCCTGTTTATGTTATCAACAGTTACATTAACTGTGACTGACGGCGCCGGTTGTTGAGTGGTAAGCATGACCGCGACTCATTCCAGTTCGTCTGGGTTCAATCCCAGCCGAGTTCGTTGAGATTTTTCTGAGGTGAAAAAATCTGTTGTCAAGTCTAGGTCTAGGAGTTGATGTATCGATATCTAGTCCAGATAGTGGAGTCAAAAAAAAGAACTCTTTAGGATTACCAGGAGTTGCACATTGAAAGATGTTTCGCTACTCCCAAGCATAATTATCTACTGATTCCCTGTGCAACCTCAGCTAGTCCAGATCGATAACGGAGTAGCAGCCAGGCATTGTCGCACAAGCTTAAGCTCAAGTTCAACAGTCACAATACCATACCTAGCTACGAAGACGGGGGTTAAGTAGCTTTTCAACATAGAAGTTTCCTTCATGGAAATACGAATCTTGAACCTATGAAGGCTTTTGCTTCCTGCAAAAGGGTGGGATAGATCCATAGTTGCTGTACGTCTATGCTGAAAATTAATTTGGGCTACTCGAACCACGGTCGATCAGAGTATTGCACATTTCATCACCCGCACTAATTGTACAGCTACTAGAGGATACCAAACACGTTGGCTTATAATCGCCTATAGCGAACCCCGAAGTGGGCATTAGTGACATGACCATAATTTGAATCTCACGATTTGCGAAGAAACAAACGTCCACTGTGTAAGAGATCCGCTTAACACAGCATGGACATTACCCACGGCACTCCGTGAGCGACGACTGGCATATTTTAATCATGCCAGCCATTCAGTCCTCGACATGGAGAAACACTTCGACTCGATTTCAGTCCTATTTTCAGTCGCCTCTTACGACATGGGATCTGCAGCCTAGCGGATCAATTCTTGGCTGAGATACTTTAACCCACCGGATGCCATACGGCCTCTAGGCTGGTTTAGACAGGAGAAAGATAATAGACTGTTATGAACCTCCTAGTGGAACACAGCCACATCTCTTGTTAGTCGATTATCAACGATCGCCTCTTACGACATGGGAAAAGCAACCAGCGGGTCAATTCTCGGCTGAAATACTTCGAGAGATTCCAGCTCACCGGTACCACACGACAATTTTACCCCATTTAACATGTTTAATGTTATATTTTAATTATGTATGCTTTCTTTTATTTTAATTATTTTGCCTAGAAGGTAACACTTTCTCAAACAACGTCATGCAACTATGAATGTCAGATTACCACATGCTAATTCAGACAGGTTACTGCTATATTATGCAACTGCTATTAAGAGAAACGCCACGCAATATCTTTTATTTCTAGCCTTTGAATTCCAGTTATCTTTCCAATAGCCTTTTTAATGTGCATTGTTTTGGAAATCTTAGATTGAAACAGGAATCTTCTTTGTAGTTTACGGGTACGCGACGTTAGGCATAAATACGTTAGGCATAATTACGTTAGGCATAATGGATGTTAGGCATAATCGACGATTGGCATAATTCACTAAAATAAAAGAGTAATCGCAAACCTCTCATTATTGTAGGATTCTCAACCTTAAACTCGTTTTTGTCGGCTCAGAAAACACTACGCTTGCTATACCATGCCTTTTAACGAGAGACAGCAAAAATACCGTCGGTTCTCATGGTAAAGAAGGACAGTCTGTCTTTGCCTTGAGATATGTTAGTAGACTTGAGCGATTCGTAGTAATGCTTCCTTAGCTCGACTTCTGCCAGCAGAAGACAAAAGATTAGTCCATAAGATTTTAAGCCACTTCTAGTTTTCCGATCTGTATATTTCACATTTCTAACTTGAGTACTATGGCTCTAAATTTTCATAACTCTCCCTATTTAGTAATCTCTAGCTAATTGAAGGTCGTTAAAGGTCGTTAAAAGAAAGTTTGACTACATATTAGTCGAAATAAAAAAGGCTATTAATACAATTGAAATATTGAAGTGAGAAAAACTAACGACTGTTGGTGGGGTTATGTTCGGCTTCCAGTCTTTGAAATATTTAACAAACGAAATGTTTACTTTTCATCCGACATTTCGGCGGCATGTATTGCGCCTTTTTCAAGGAATTATGCTAGTTACCGTGTTATAGTCAAGCAATTCTTCGTATATTGGTACAATAGTCATATTCAGCTATTTCTGCGTATTGCCACTGACTCACGTACGTTACGGTTTAGTGATTATCCGAAAACTGTCCGTAACGAAAAAATCTATGTTGTGTTATTTGATGGCTTCTGAATAACATAGGAGATAATCAATATAGAAGTTGTAATATTCGTATATTAGTTTAATGAATAATAAAATTCGTCATTCTTTCTTCATTGAGCTGTTCTTCAAAGCATATATTTTTTTCTTTGACCTTTGCACCATTAATGTGTGTAAGAACTAATCTAAGTTAATGTACATTATTCATACCTTAACCCCTTCATGCTCGTGTTGTTTATAAACATTGCGCATTGCAATTAATCTGATTGGATTCCAATAAATCAGTGCTGCCAGGGACAGTTTAAGTTGACGACGAAAAATGAAAATTTAATATATCTTCGTTATTTTGCTATATTATTAAAAAATTATAAAACCTATCAATTTAGACTGTCTTCAATTACGTTTTCCACGCACTTTGACTATTGTAATTATTCTAGCAGAATGTTATTGAGCAGAAGGCAAAATTCGAGCGGCTTCCAGCAATGCGAGGGAAGCACCCCAAGTAGCACGCTTTGTTACTGTATAGTATTTGTAACTCTCTTGGTAACAACTATGTTATGGAAAAAGCGCACTTTGTTTGTATGTTGTGCAACATGTTCCCAATTGCAGCAAAATAATGGAAACAATAGCTGTGCCATTTGTCGAGTACTAGGTAGTTTGACAGTTCTGTTTTAGGGTGGAATGGCAAACAATTGCAACTTGTTAGACTGTTTGTGCATTTGCAACTTGTTAGACTGTTTGTGCAAGTTAGCAAAGTTTCTGATTAGTTTCACAACTGTTATTGATGTTTGCATATTTAACACTATTGGCCAGCTCTATAGTTACATAGTTGTACAATCAGTTTAAAAACCCGTGGAAATACTTTTCAAATATATCCAACAATAAAAATATTGTGTAGCAGTTGTGCAACATTTAAAACTTTCAACAAGTTGCAATTGCTACTTGGGACATATCCTAATGGAAAAAGGTTTTTCGTGTTCCTTGACCCCACCCTTTTCAAAGAAAAATAATGTTGGAACCTTTTATGCACTATAAAAAAGATGAACATGAAAGGGTTAATACATCTGGGATTGATTTTAAACAAAAGTGATGAAACAATTTTAGTCATGTGCAATTTATTGGTTGTACGCCCAGAAATTTACGCAATCTGAGTTTCCGCATGCCAAGCATTCGGTATGCTGTTACTTGAGCAAATATTTCTTCAAGTACCTATATACAGCAGAATAAAATGTTGACCGAGGTTGATCAGTTTCCAGTATAATTCTTAAACATCAATAAAGTTCAAACATTCATACTCTTACCACCCGAGGCCATCATCGCAAAAAAAATCGTTTAAGTGATACTTCAACATGATAATTTATGCCTATCGTCCATTATGCCTAACGTACGTATGCCAAACGACCGTATGCCTAACGTATTTATGCCTAATGGGGTACACCCGTGGTTTACGGTTTTATCATTTTAATCGCTAGTAACTCTACTTTAGGGTGTCCAAGATTTTGATTTTTTTGAAAATCCGTCGTATGGTAGTTACTTTCTTTATAATACCACCTGGTGTTGAATTCTAGAACCATGTATTTTCTCCATATATTTTGACAGTTTTTTCCATACACTTAATTGTTGTACTTGGTTCAAATATGTAATAGTTTTCGAGTGGCATGGAGAACAGCTATTAATACATGTTTAATGGTAGGGGCACCTCAGTTCAACAGTGTCCAGGAGCCCCGAATGGTCTTAAGACGGCTCTGCGGGACATGGTTATAAATTGAACGTAATTCTCGCACTAAAGGAGATTCCAAATTATTTGACACTAGGCGATATACCATTTTGGAAGAAACAAAGCTTTTGTTGAACGAAAATGAAGATGTCGCGTTTCTCAGACGAAGAAGGTCTGTCAGTGGCGACATGACCTGAAAACGAATAATTTTGCCGCAGAAAAGCAAATTAGACCAACTAGGGAACATAAAATTCCAAGCCACCTCCAAAACTATGTGTTGATTATTGAGAAAAAATGGCTTATCACAAGAGTCGAACGAATAAATTTGCATTAAACTAACTCCGAAAGCATCGAAAGAGTGACAGAGCGAATTTGGCGGAATACTGAATGTCTGGCTGTAAAATTCATTTTTTCATAACAACTTCAAACAATTTGCGAAAATAGAGATCAAGTTACACGATTTGGCACCACTTATTTGCAAAGTGGCTATCAACATATTCATGCCGTATTTCTGAGAAGTGGAATCCGTTACGGTGTTTTCCAGGTATTTTAACTTGATTTTTTGTGGTGAGAACGGGTATGGACCGATTCATATCTTCCCAGCACTACAAAACACAATGCGGTTGTATAATTGCACGGTAAACTCTTTATACATATCAAGGACAAATAGTACGTGGCAGTTCTGTGGACAAATATCACATTACGGACAACCCTACACAGAAAGCACTGTTGAAACCTCATCTACGAAATATATTCCGACACACAGAATCCAAATTGATTACCTGAATCGATATTTTTAGCTGCAGTTCAGATAATAACACCCACTGTGAAAATTGCTTCAAGCATCTCAAAACCAAATCCAGTACCATCAGTTAGAAAACAACAACCAACGACTCGTGACACGTAAGAGCAAGAAGCTTGGAAGAACATTTGATCGCGAACATGCCGACAAAGACGTGTACGATTTGAAGAGATATGAATGACCCCCCAAGAAGCAGTTAACGATGGTTTCACACTCGTGACCGTAAGTACATTGAACAAGAGAAAACATCACTCAAACGCATTAGATTACTGGGTATTTCTTACAGAACACAATGCGTTAACGATATTTGTCAAAATTAGATCTTTTAACATGCGAAAGCCGCGATGACAAACGAAACAGTCCATAGTTAAAACACAAAATAAGTGAAAAATGTTTCAAATGGCGTATAATTCGAACATAAATATTCGAATGCAGGCCCTACTTAAATCCAGCAGTGTTGAATTTCTTGATATCGTCGGTGTGCTTCTCCATCGTCGGATACCAATCCTTCGATGCGTAGTCCAAAACAGGCATGGTTCCTCCGTAATTGGCAGGCAAGCAATCCGCGTCGATGTGTTTGTGCAATTTCTTCATATCGTCACCATGGAAATACATCTAGTCAAAACAAAATTAATTATCAATAACAAATACAACAAAATTCAGCTATTTAATAAATACTTACCCTGCTCTTTAGCTTCTCCTTCACGAACGGCTTCATCAACGTCCAGACCATGCTGAACAGCATCGGTTCCTTGACGAAGTGCACCGCCTTCATGCGCAGTGGGGCCGCCTCCTGAATGAAGCTCAGAAGTCGCTTGGCCGCACTCGGAGCCATTCCCTTAATCTGTTTCATACCGAGCCCTTCGAAATCGTAGATCACGACTACTCCCTTGATTTGTGTTACCGGTTCCAGCACGGCCAGCTTGTGAACGGTGTACAGGATGGCGAACATTTTATCCTCGCTGATCGCCTTAGGGTCCCAAGCGCTGCCCATCCGTACAATCATCATACGGCGACCATGCTGGTCGCGGTTTTTCAACACCGAAACCACGTCCGTGTTCATGATCTCGTTTTTCAAGTCAACTGGCAGTAGATCCTTCAGCAGGTCCGAGTGTGTCTTTTTGAACTCTGCTACGTTGCGCATCTGGCGGAGGTAAATTTTTTGCATCAAAGTAGCCGTTGAATTGATTCACTATTATACTTACCAGTTTCAGTGCACTTTCCGGATAGAAGTGACAAGGCCTTAGAAAAATTATCAGGAATTCATCATCGTCGGGAAAATACAGGTCTGTGGCAGCCTCTAACAGCTTTCGTAACTCTACGATGGCCGCTGCTCTAACTTCTGGAGTTTCGCGGAGTTCCTGACGGGCGACCTCCAGCAGTTCGGCACTGGGTGGACTAAGATCAAGGTCGAACGACATGCTGGCGGATTGGGTTCCTACACGGTAAGAAACTTTCTGCAGACTAAGCTTCGTTCTGGTTGATTAAACGGTATAAGTAGCGGACTTGGATCAGTAGCTTATCGTACCAACGCGTCGGGGTTAGATTTGTTTTGATTATATAATGTACACTTTTATTGACATCTTTGCCGGGTGTCTTGAAGGGGGTATGAGTTGCGATTAAAGACTGCGCGGTTCTCTATCTGAATTTTATTTACGGGGGTCTTATCGATGATAAAAAGAATGAAAGTACGAAGCAAGTACCTAATGCTTATCGCCGTTGTTCAACTGCCCAAGATATTTTTATAAACACAATGCACTTTGCTCGATTCGGATGAGATTGTCATTACTATTTTTTTGTTTAACAAAAGTAAATGAATTTTTATTTTATTCGCCTCGGATAATATATAATGCTTAAGTCATGGTTTTACTGAAATCCAGCAGAGTTGAACTTCTTAATGAAGTCACTGTGCTTTTCCAACGCCGGATACCATTCCTTCGAGCCATAGCTAAGTTCCGGCATTGTTCCGCCATAATTCGCTGGTAAACAACTCGGATCAATGTGTTTGTGGAGCTTCTTCATGTCATCACCGTGCAGGAACATCTAGAAAATATTATCCAAACGATTAAATAATTCTTCGTCGATTGTTTTCAGAAATAATCTTAACTAACCCTTCCCCGCAGCTTCTCCTTGACGAAGCGTCCAAACCAGACTGAACAGAGCTGGTTCCTTCACGAAGTGAACCGCCTTCGTACGAAGTGGTGCCGCCTCCTGGATAAACGTTAACAGCCGTTTCGCACCGGCTACCGAGATGGCATTGACTTGCTTCATACCCAGCCCTTCGAAGTCGTAGATAACTATTGCCCCGTTAATCTGTGTAATCGGTTCCAGGGCGGTTAGTTTGTGCACCGTGTACAGAATGGCGAACAGTTTATCCTCGCTAACGGCTTTCGGATCCCATACCTCACCGGCTTTGATCACAACAATTCGGCGGCCCTTCTGGTCCCGGTTTGTCAGTACCGTAACGAGGTTATAGTTTAGAATTTCATTCTTCAGATCCGATGGCATTAAATCCTTCAGCAGGGCGGAATGAGTCTTTTGGAACTGAGCCACATTTCGCATCTGAAAAATTAAATTTTAGTTCAAATGTACATTTTTACCGTTGATCAATTAAACTCACCAGCTTAATGGCACTCTCCGGATAGAAATGGGTTGGTCGTAGATAAAGCAGCAGAAAATCGTCGTCATCGGGAAATCGCAGATCGGTGGCTGCCTTCAGCAGACTTCGTAGTTCAGCGATGGCCGCTGCTTTGATTTCGGGAGTTTCGCGCAGTTCCTGGCGGGCGACTTCCATCACCTCCGCGCTGGGAAGCGAAACGTCAACGTCAAACGGGGCAGACATTTGCGGGGCTCTGTTTAAGGATGATATTCCAAGGGTTGAAAAGTGCAGATGGAATTAACTGCAGTTTTGTTTCACGGGTTCTCTTTAAATAACAGATTTTTTTTTTGAGCCGGACTTATCTGTTCACTTGGGATTGCTTTGTTTTGATTATGTAATACTTATATCGATATCAGTCTCAATAATCCGGGTGTGATTAGAGTACATAGGAGGACTCTTATCGCCAGTAACAAGAGAAATGTAATTTTTCTCCTAAAAGTGACCTTTAGTCATTTTTGAAATATTTTTTGCCAGTCATCAATTTACACAGATAACTTAAGGGGGTATAGGAAATCCTCGAAAATCCGTCCGAAAATCTTTAAAATCGTAAACGACTATCTTCGATTCTGATGAAACTTTCCATGTTTCACCGGCAGGGAAGACTGAACATTTTCCACAGTCAATGAGATCATTTTGACTCAAGAGCAATTTTTAAAAGGGCGTAGAAGTTTTTGCATGCAGCATTAACAGTTATGTGTCCAACAAAAAAAAACACCTTTAACAGGCCAACGAGGGTACCCGGGTACCCACAAATTGAAATGCTCATAACTATGGCTTCCTTTAACCGATTTGGACACTTTTAGATATTTTGGATTCAGGAACTCGTCCACTTTTTGATTCTGTACAATAGAACCGGAATATTGGATCTGGTTTTTGGTGATCCGGATTTTCCGGAGTAATGTTCCAGTACTAGGGTATGATTTGTAAATTTTAATAATGTACTAGCAATATGAGTATCAAAACTCTTCAAATTGTCTCGGAAGTCTGTTTTTTATTGTTTCGGGACCCTATGGCAATTTGAAAAATGGAATTGGAATGGAATGGCCACTCTCGGCCCCACGGAATGTCCGTTCCGGGGTCAAATCACCAAATGGTTCCAAAACCACGAGATACAGCCTACTGATGCAATTCCAAGAATTTTGATACCCATATTGCTAGTATTCCATTGAAGTTCGCAAATAGTACCCCAGCACTGGAACCTGCTTCCGGAAACCCGGATTCCCGGGAACCGAATGAAGTAACCCGATGCACTTTTACCAAGTCCAAAAGTGGATGAGTTACTGAATCCAAAACGGCCAAAAGTATCGAAATCGGTTGGATATTACCTTAGTTACGGTCATTTTAGTTTTGTGGGTACCCGGGTACCCACGTCGGCCTGTTACGTAGTAAAAAAATTCAGGAGCCCCTCCTCACTCCCACCCTTACTATAACAACAATATTATTAACCCAAAAGCTTGACTTAGTGAAGTTCGAAGATGTCACAAAGTTTCAATTTTCAGCTATGGATAAAACATAGGAATTTAATTAATTGAAACTTAAAAAGGTACCCGGGTACCGCGTCGGACACACAACGGTTAAAAAAAAGTAAATAAATCGATTACCGTATTTTTTGCAGAAAAACTATCTGAGAAAGAGTTACAGGGAATGAAATTTTCTGAACGAAAAAAGCTACACTGAAATAAAAGTTGACATTTTTCACAAAAACAACAGTTTTTGTTAAAAAATTATTTGACACAAAAATTTGTTTTGATTTTTTTTCTTTTGTCAACAAAAATCCAAAGATAAAGGAAGCATTTTAAATGTAATTAAGTTATGAAGAAACTACCAGTAAAAGATTTTCTAACGAATACTTTATACATGTTTTCAAATTTCATACAAATTGCCATGCAAAACTTTCATGATAACACTGAATTAACAATTTGCCTCCACAATTCTCGATTTGTAGCTGCAACTCTCCAACGTCGGTTACGCCCAACACTTGCCAAACCACGTTCCACCGGTACCAACCGGATCATTAGCGAACACCATATTTGCAGGATTGTTCTCCGGCATTCTTGCAGCTTGCCCTGTCCACCGTATCCTTCCAGCTTTGGCCACCTTTTTGATACTGGGTTCGCCATAGAGTGCAGCGAGCTCGTGATTTATCCTTCGCCGCCACACACCGTTCTCCTGCACACCGCCGAAGATCATCCTTAGCACCCGTCGCTCGAAAATTCCTAGCGCTAGCAGGTCCTCCTCGAGCATGGTCCAAGTCTCGTGCCCGTAGAGAACCACCGGTCTTATAAGCGTTTTGTACATGGTGCATTTGATGCGGGGGTGAATCTTTCTTGACCGCAAGTTCTTCTGGAGCACATAGTAGGCCCGACTTTCAATGATGGTGCGTCTTCGGATTTCACGGCTCACGTTATTGTCAGCCGTTAATAAGGATCCTAGGTAGACAAAATCCTCCACTACCTCAAAGGTATTCCCGTCGATCGTAACGCTGTTTCCTAGTCGGATCCTGTCGTTTTCGGTTCCGCCTACCAGCATATACTTTGTTTAGGACGCATTTACCACCAGTCCGACCTTCGCTGCTTCGCGTTTCGGGCGGGTGTACAGGTCTGTCACTGTTCCAAATGTTCGGGGATAATGTCCAAGTCGTCCGTGAAGCATGCAAATTGGCCGGATTTCGTGAAGATCGTGCCCCGGCTGTTGAGCCCGGCTCGTCGCATCAAACCTTCCAGAGCGATGTTGAATAGTAGACACGAGAGTCCATCACCTTGTCTCAGTCCCCGTCGAGATTCGAATGGACTGGAAAGTTCACCCGAAATCCTTACGCTCTTTTGTACACCGTCCATCGTTGCTTTGATCAGTCGAGTCAGCTTCCCGGGAAAGCTGTTTTCGTCCATGATTTTCCATAGCTATACGCGGTTGATACTGTCGTATGCCGCCTTGAAGTCGACGAATAGGTGATGCGTTGGGACCTGGTATTCACGGCATTTCTGGAGGATTTGCCGTAGGATGAAGATCTGGTCCGTTGTCGACTGATCATCGATGAAGCCGGCTTGATAACTTCCCACGAACTCATTTACTTTAGGTGATAGACGACGGAAGATGATCTGGGATAGTACTTTGTAGTCGGTATTCAAAATGGCGATCGCTCGGAAGTTCTCACACTCCAAATGGTCGCCTTTCTTGTGACTGGGGCAGATCACCCCTTTTTTCCACTCCTCCGGTTGTTCGTCAGCATGCTCCCGTCCTTATTCCTACATATTTCGGCTTGCGGCACGAAGGTGTTGCGGGATGCGTTGAGCCTCTGGTAGAACTTCCGTGTATCCTGAGAACGGCACAGCACTTCCATTTCCTCGCACTCCGCTTCTTCCAGCGGGCGTTTTTTTTTTCTCCCGAAAGAGGCGTGCCTCCGCTTCTGTTTGTATCGTTCCACATTCTGTCGGATTCCATGCTGCATTCTTCTCCTCCGCTCGTGCTGCATTCTTCTCCTCCAAAACCGCTCTGCACTCCTCGTCGAACCAATCGTTCCGTCGTCTCCGTTCCTCGTACCCGACAATGTCCTTAGCTATGTTTTTGATGGCTGCTTTTACTGTTCTCCAGCAGTCCTCTAGAGGGGCCACGTCGAGCTCTCCCTCGTCCGGTAACGCTGCCTCGAGGTGCTGAGGCGGCCGTCGGTATCGTACATGATTAATGACGGATAGTTTTGGGCGCAATTTGACCATCACCAGATAGTGGTTAGAGTGATCTATTTTCTTATTATGAAACATGCTTCTAAATGCCATTTCAAATCAAAATGCTTTTAACAAAAATTTAGGAAAATGAAAGTTTTAGAGATATTCTAAATTTTATTTCAACAAAATCAATTGTTTTATTTTAGAGACTTGGTTTCTGTAGTCCCATTACTAAGTTAGTGTCGGATTCTGATGAGACCAAATCTAAACGCAAACCCCACAACTAATTTACTACGTAATGTTCTTTTGTTTCTTCTACTCTGCAGCTAATTCCAGGAGTTCTATCACAGACAGCCCTTTGTTAAGCGTCCATTTTTATGGTCCTTTAGCATCCTCCTTGTAAAAATTAAAACAATAAAGAAAAATAGCAATATACAAAATGATTGCTGTGTGGCAGGGCCGGCGGAATATTTTTTTCCCGAGTGGGTAGTAAGATTCGAACTGATGTAAGTTCAGGCATGGCGTGAGTAAGTGGATTTCAAAATTCCTTGCCACCAATTATTGACTATTTGGAAACACCTTTTGTTAATGGGCTGTATGTGCTTGTTGATTACTGTAACTACAAGTAACAATTACTGAGATAAAACCTTCTTTTCGTGTGTACTGAAGCCCGCAAGATAGTATTAACTAATTGGAAGGTATCTCCGACGACCGACATCCGTTCAGGATTAGTCGATTTGAATATTTCTCCGATAGGAAAAATAATACTGATAAGTCACCTTTTCAATACCAATTATATCCATCTAATACAAGCGACCCCTGGATAGTCTACTTCCGGACCAAAAATAAGCCATTTAACATCATCGATATATCGCGCGACGTAACTAAACAACACTCAGTCGTGTGCGAAGAAGTATTTTGTCTACCCGGGAAGTATAGATTATTGGTGATGTCTCCGACGGGTGCCCTAATTACGAAATATGGGGTTGGCTCCTTCCACCTTTTGTTTCAGTCAGTAAAAATTCTGGTATGCAAGCAAGTGCATCCAGCAAACATCGAGGAGTATAAGAAAACAACTTTGATGAGCCTCACTTTGAACCTTTCGCTTGATCTGTTCTTCCAAACATTTTTCTTTTGAACAAGGCTCGTCTACCTGTTCGCCTTTTTGTGCTGCGGGGCATGAACTGCTGTCGTTGCAAACAATGGGGCTATAGAGTTACTCATTGTAGAAATAAGGCAAGGTAAATGCAGAGAGAATCATGAAGTTTTCCTTCTATGGAGAGACTCCGCATGAACTATCGACATATCCCACATATAAATTGTGCGGGGAAAACCTGAAGCATTCTTTCAAGGAATCCTTCGAGAAGAAATTCTACGCCAACGACCACGACTAATTTCTACGTTCTCCTGTTCACTAAAGAGCGAGGTTTTGAATCATTTCCTCTTCTAAGCTTCCTCGTAAATACCTCAAAGTATCTTTTGATGGGTGCTGGCTAAGTGGCCCTGATCTCGGATGTTCCACTTCGATCCTATTATTTTCCTAGGTTCTACACAATGATTTTGTAGTGTGTAAAGCCTGGTTAACTTCCGACGAAGATCTTCTAGTATTTTAATATTATTCGCCAGGGCCACGAAAACACTATGGAGGAGCTTTTTTCTTGATCAAAATGTACTATTATTTTAATCGGATTAGAAACGCTATCAAGGAGCTGAAAATAACAAATCTGCGAGGTGGGACCACCTCCCAGCTGAACCTCTTAAACACGGCAGTGAGCAACTATATGAAGTCCTACACCATATTATGTCAAAAATATGGGAGGAAGAAGAAATACCTGCTAGCTGGCTAAACGGCCTCCATTTTGGATTATTCTAATTACCGAGGAATAACCCTTTTTAATTCTGCGTACAAAATCCTATACCAAGCCGGTTTTCGTGAGGGCTGATGAACGACGGATCAAACCCTGAGACAAATCCTCGATAAATTCCAGGAGTGCATCACCTGTTCAAAGATTTCAAGGCAGCGTATGATTCAGTGAAACAAAATGAACTATGGCAAATTATGCTAGAACATGGTTCTCCGACGAAACTAATACGGCTGATTCATGTAACGTTGGATGAATCGAAATCAAGTGTAAGGGATGCGGATGAAATTTCGACATGTTTCGAATGGATTGAAGCAGTACTGTCATGATAAATACCGAAAAAAAGCACATAGTCGCTGGTAAATAATGTGAGTCCAGTAGTCGTAGTGGTAGTGTAGTGGTGCTGGATGGTGAAATATTTGAATTTGTTAATGGATTTGTGTACCTTGGAACCCGTATTCGTCGTGACTTCTTTCGGGTTATACGTTATACGTTATCGTTATACGTTAAACACGCATCTCCAGCGTATTTGGGTTGTGGACAACAGTCTCTGCGCTTGTGGTAATAGTTATCGCGACATTAAACATGTTGTCTGGTCGTGCGCCTAGAGTTACGTTAAAAAAATCCCTTCGGCCTCGTTCCAGTCCGAGATGTGCTGGCGATCCTTGATATCCCCTATATGTTCCATATGGGCTCTACTACCCTTATGTTGGAATCAATCCATGTATGTCTTTTGCTTTACTTATAAAAAACCTAATAGTTTTTTCCCTTTGTTTCAATCTTTTTCAAATAATAGTTCTTGTTAAAAAATTACAAATTGTGCATCTAGTCTTTAAAAGTATTTCCTACTGCATCCGTTAGTCTGAAGAAAATTGCATTAGTATTTTTTTATATCGATCTGAATTCTTTGTTTTAAGATGTAGGTGTGTCAAAATGTATTCCCCTTAGTTTTAATAAAGAAAATAATTTCAAATTGCAAACAAATTCTATGTATTATTCCATAATTTCGAGAAATTTTAATAGTAAAGCAAATAAATTTGTATCTAAATAAAACCTGTTTTAATCCACCTAGCGGTGCAATTGTGCCTTTCTCACTGATGAACACGAGAATTTTTTAGTTGCTTATATTCATTAAAAGCTTTCAAATGTATACATTACAATTTTATTATACATGACTTGACAACTATATACAAGAAAAAAAATCATTATTCGCGTTCTAAAATTTTGCAAAAGAAAAAAACAGCCACGGTAATATTGAATTGGGAAAAGTCGCAAAAAGTCGATCTTCAAAAATACGAATTCGCACTGCTCTGGAAGCAACTCATCAGGATCTGGCATAGATAGTCGGGAACCCTCATTCTGTGCATTGCTTCCCAGCTGGCGCTGTTAAATACAATCTTCACATCGGTCGTATTCACAGTGCAATATCGAACTCTTCTTCGCTTCTGTTTAGATGCCTTCTCAGCACTCTCGAGCACTGTCCGAATTGCATTCACTTTAGATGCTCCTTTGCGAAATCCAAACTGTATCTTCGACAGTCCACACTCACCCTCCGTGCATTTCGTCAGCCTGTTGAGGATGATTCTTTCCAGGAGTTTGAGGACGGACCGTCCGGTGGGTTACCTGATTTCGGCAGCAACGCCAGCTTCTGCACCTATGAACGCCTTTTGTATTCTGAGAACCATCTCCTTAATGTCTCCTTGTTTCTCGCGTCCACAAACATGTGGAGGTCTTCCACCAAGCACTTCACTACAACTACTTTTGGCCCCTGCGGAGAGTAACTCGTCCAGCTCTGCTCTGGCTGTTGTTGCTGCTGCTTCTTCTCATCCTGCTCTTACTGAGTAACTTCAGCTGCTGCTGATGGTGGTGACCGCACCAAACCACCTCTGTGGAACGGATTCGCCGCATTAGCTCCGTATGTGTTAATTTCCTTATTTTATTGAGTCCCAGCTTCGGGTCGTTATCTTCCCTCGTTGTAGGGTTGACACTATCCTTCATGGGGAGTAGTGTTCAGAGTCGAATCGGCGTAAAATTGGGAATGGACCATCCTAACCTAGTTGCCACCAACTAAATGGTGACGAGTTTTCAACGTACCCTGCCCAGGTTTTGCCGGGCGGATACAGCCGTGCTGTTAGCCCACTCGCCATTTCAAGTCCGTGTCATTATCCTTTAATCAGGGAGTAGAACAGTCACCGTCCAATTCGTGATACGTGTCTTGTTTGTTGACGTTCGCCATGGCTAGTATGCCGTCTTAGGCGTGCGCAGCCTTTTCCATTAGGGGGGTGGGGGGGGGGTGCGATAACAGTTTCAGTTATGTTAAGCTTTCATTATCAGTTTCATTTCTGGTAGATGTTCGATTGTAAAACAGTTATTTTATTTTGTTATTGAAAAAATTGTTTCATTTATTTCATATGTCCAGAAACTGGTTCTTGAAAAAAGAAAGGCAGCCAAAGTATTTTCGTATATTATTATCTTATTAAATAAACATTAAACATTTTCAACATCCTCGAAAAAAATTCTCGTGGTTTTTAGCCCAATAAACTTGAGAGAATCCCAGTGAGACCTAATTAACCACTGGACGCTTTTCAAGCAATTGTTGCTATATAACTTGGATCATATTGTTGGTTTTGATGAAAATCGTAGTCTTACGGCCATAGCTGCACATTTACTACCAGATCATACATTTTTTCCGGCAAACTTTGTTTCAATCAATATTTTTGTACTTCTTGGGAACATCTCTGGGATCTTTGGCAACATAAAGCTTTTATCCCGGAAGCTGTTTAAATTCAAATTTGACACACTTTTCATCAACCATTCAGATGCATTTATTGAATTCGTTCAGATTCAGATCATTTTTCAGACCCGCGTTCTACCCGTAATGTTTTCCCTTACAGTCCAGTTTGATTGCTTGATAGCCCTATACTTCAAGAAAACTTCCCACACCCATGCCCGAAAGTCCTGGATTAGCTTTTATGAAATCCTGACGCAGCTTCAGGCACCGCTTCGTCAGCGCGATGGTACCTTCCGGACAGCAGTCAAACATTACATGAAATCTGTTTGTACTGCAGATATAGAGGTTTCCATTGTGATCATAATTCTCGGATTTTTATATCTTTTGTGCAAAATTTATTCTCTATTTTTTCCATCACGTGACAATTAATTAAAATATTAACTTTTTTGGTAAATTTTTAGAATTATGTTGCGAAAATTTGGTAAAAAAATCAGAGCCACTGATGACGTAATTTATAGTGCATTAAAAAAATCTGGATGGCCTTTGCTATCGGTCGATGGATTTCTATTTTTTGTAATATATATTTTTCCACTGTAGGCCTAGATCTTCACCAAAAAATTATTTTTTCAATTTATCTCTATCCATAGTATTGGGAGAATCTCTAATGGATTGATAAGAAAAATGAAGACAATCAAAAACTTCTGAGTAACTCCGAGAATCAAATAGAAAATGGAAAATCGTCTCTCTGTGGGGAAAAAATAATAAAACTTCCAACGTAAGCATGCGTGTATAATGCATGAAACTCGTTGTTCATGCTTCAGGGCAATTTTCCATTTTTTTGTTTATCTTATTATTTAGAAATAAAAATTTATTAGTAGTTTGGAAAAATTTATATTTAGTCATCTTCGACTGATCTGTAATCAATGCTCATACCGAAGTCTTTCATGAAGCCAAGAAACATGTGATTATGGTTTCGTTTCTTCGTTCGCTGTATCGTATCGTATCTTCGAGTACATCTCCATGCTGCAATGTATCTTTTAATCTGAGAATCCCGCAAGTAGTATTGTCATAAGGCAATGGTCCGTCGTTTGTCTTCTCGTAGCATGCTGTGGTAATCACTGATAAAATATTCGGTCAATGGGCGTTGTTTGCTAAACAGAACACGGAAGAGTTGCTTATAAGAGCTATATTGAGACGCGTTTTGTCACGATGATTATCACAGTCAAGCCTGTAGATAAACCATTTGAGGCCATCCAACCATTCGTGCCGTTTTTCAAATCCTGAATATCATTTTACACTGACTCTAACATGCTAGTCCATAATTCTCTAGCCTTTTACACCCCTGTCTTGATTGTCTTTTTCAGTAGCTCTAAGCTCACTACATTGTGCCAACATATAGCCAGTGCGAGCAATAAGTTCCTAATCTGATTTTTCTCATCCATTGCTCGTTGGCACTCCACATCGAACCAGTTATCCGTGTGTCATCCGATAGTCATGGGACTGTTGCATTGATCGCCTTATGAACTTGCTGTTACGTTATGATCAGGCAATATCTTGTTGGTCGTTACTCGAAACTTTTTGTCCTAAAGGCGAAATTTTATATCTTATGCTTTCCATGAAATAAGAAATTTAAATATGTTTTTTTTGGTATTCAATATTAAACTATGTATATTACTATTTTTTCAGTTTTCTAAAGTATTCACCGGAGTCTGTTCAGAAGTTTCAGAAGCAATATTTTTTTTTCTGTAAATGAAATTCAAATAAAAATATAACAAATTAACATAAAAACTATAAACTGAATAAAACCGCTTTTTTCAAGAAGTCCAAGAACCCATTTTCATATTTCTAATTTGTATTCTTGCACATTTGCTTTTTTCCTTTTAACGACATTAAATTCGAGATTACTTAGTAGGGAAAATTATGAAAATTTAGAACCATAGTACTAAAGTGAGAGCAAGGATTTACAATATACAGATCGTAAAATTAGAAGTGATAGGGTCATTAGGAACAGGCTTAAAATCTCCGGACTAATCTTTTATTTTCTGCTGGTAGGAGTCGAGCTAAACTGAGTTACTACGAATTGCTCAAATTTACAAACATGTCCCACAGCAACAGCAGAGTCGTTCCTCTTTATCATGAGAACCGACAGCTTTCCTATCTATACATTCCAAATCCTTTCATGACTAAAATTTTTATAACTTTTCCTACTTAGTAATCTCTACCTAATTCAATGTCGTTAAAATAAAAAAACGCTTTTAATCCACCTAACAGTGTGATGAGACATTTCTTATAACTCATCACTCTCTTCGGATATTATATCGTTTGAGAACATTTAGAACTTGATGCTTCGCGATGTTTTTGATAACACATACTACATGGGATAGTGGCAGGACTCAGAGAATCGCTCAAATCAGCATAGGACAACATCAGTGCTAGAAATCTCAAACCAAATCAATGGGAAAGCGAAAAAATGGCCCATAAAATACACATACCAACGAACTATTATTAATGCTCTGTTAATAAAATATCTAAATTGTGGTGGGAAAACTGAATTTTCCTAAAGGGGTTATATATTGTACTGAGCCAAAAAAATCGAAATTTTTTTAATCGATTTGAAGTTTATACTTTACTCAAATTTCCAACGCGACTGAGAACTAAGAAATCAACGTTTTTCCTTGAAAGGGCGATACTAGCAGTGATACCATTCAAAGAAAATCAACAGGGAATATTTCCAGACTTCATAAAGTATTTGAAAATATTAAATTAAAATTTGTTTTTGCTATTGAAATTGACAAAATGATAGTATCGCCCCTTTGGCGATTGTTTACTTTTTCGGTCCCACCTATCAGCATTGAAGTATCGCCCTTACGTTTTTTACAATAACTACCGTTCTACACCACCGATTTCGTCCGTGTTTTTTCAATAGAGATCATTGTTACTATTTACAGCTGGTATCAGCTTGATAATCCTAAAAAAATACGAAAATAACAGTTTCGCCTCTAAACTGCTAGCAAAAAAAGTATCGTCCTGTTTGTTTGCATGGAGCGTGGAGGGCGAAACTTTAAATAAACAAACAAAAATACAGTTTCGCCCGTTGTATTTTTTGCTGTAGTTTAAGAAAGCAATATCGTAGAATCCAAATTTTTAGGTTAATTTGTTGTGTTTCAAAGCCCTCATTCGCATGTATGAAAAAAGCCATATGTTTACATTTGTAAGTATCGCCCTTTTCACAAAAAAGCGTTGAAATGAAATCGCAGCTTCTGATATCACGCTATCTGTGAAGTGCATGCGTGCATAGTTCCAAATTTTACTTTGACATCGACTTTTTCCAAAGGTGACTTCCCAGTAGTATCCTTGATTTGAATTATTATCGCTAATCCTAATGTCAAAGAACAAATAAAAACCTCTCGAAAACGAACCGTTTGGGAAAATCATCATCATTACTGGAATTTTCATTTTCACGAAACTTTTCGATAACCTTTCGTCACTTGCGTTAATGCACTGGGTGCACAGTGCTCTAAAAATCTAGCGAAATCGCCTTAGGGCACCAGCGGGTCTAATTCAGAGCTATCTGCGCGGCGAGTTTAATCTGTAAAGTATACTAAAAATTAATTTCTATTCCATAATTTTCAGTTCAGCAATTCGAGATATCGTGCTCACCGCAAGCCATGAAAAATAGACTACGTTGTGAAACGATGGTCACTATTTATTAAAAATCACGGTTAAATAAAAAATTAAACTATTAAAAAATTTCAAATAGTTTATAATTTTCACAAACTTATTAGGAAAAATGTATTAATAAGCTTTCGTAATATTGTGTAGGAAAAAAGCTGAAAATTTCAGTATTTTCTCTATCTGCAACATATAAACCCTCAAGTATACCAATTAATTAGTATACGAATTGGAATAGGTTCGCCAAATTTTGGAAGAAGTCTATAAAATAACCCCTTGAAAGCTACCTAAAAATTGTTGTAGTTCGATGCAATAAAAAATCCCCAAAAATGAAATATATCTATTAATGTGAAACACAGTGAATAATACATACAATAAAGACCCATTTTTATCAATCTCATGGTGTATTTTAGGCTGACAAAATGGGGACATTGACCAAATCGGGCAATTTTTTTTTCTTTATAATAAACTGAAGCTGTTAAAATATTCTTCCCGTCCCTTGATGTAGTCTGATAACTATTTCTGATTATGATGAACTTTTTATTTTTGCATATTTCCATCTTCATGATAAGGAAAACATGCTCAAGAAAGGATTTACTCGAATTCAGTCTTGTTCGTCTGCTAGAGCCCATCAAACATATGTTCATATTTGGCTGATAAAATCAGGGTGTCAATGTATTATAATAGATATTCAGCATTCGAAGAAGTTTCTTGTGAACGAGTGTAGAACGACTTTGTTTCTACTTACTTGAAGTCAGCGGCGTAGCCAGAAATTCGGTTTGGTGGGGGTTTGGTGAAAATCGATCATACTGTCCAAACGGCATATTCCGAAACCGTAATTTTTGAAGTTTTAAAATTATGCAGAATTAATTTTTCAGAAAATAGTAACAGAGTTCGTGTCTAGCGAATTTGTTGAGACTTTATTGTAGTCATGAATATTAACCTGAGAAAAATCACCATAAATACTTCTTGGACGGTATACCGTCAAAATTATTTTATCAAATGATGCGCTGTTTAACGTCTGTAAAACTCATCGAAGATACTAAACCTCCGAAGTTGGCGGTTTCAAAATGATGCTATCTTGACCTTAAATTACTGATTTTAAACATTTGACCTATACATATAATTGGTCATACAACAAAAATCAAATGCTCATCAAAATCGATCAGAACCTGCTAGAGTCGAATAGAAATCGTCATTTTTCATAAATTTCATTCGGAAAGTGTTATCCTCGTTATTAATCATATTACGTTTGCGTCTCAACTCGACGCATTCCCAAAATAAAAACCTGTTTTAATCCACCTAGTGGTGCAATTGTGCTTGTCTCATTTGTCCAGACTACGATTCCATGGCTGGTTATGTTCAATACAATGGTGGAAATGAATATTACATGTTCAGTACGATTTGCACATACATACAATGGATCGACAGCCACGATCTTGAGATACTATGTGATACTGAAACATCGCTTGAAACCAGCGGCGGATCATGGAGAAAGGTCCGGGAGGTCCAGATCCTGCCGAAAATTTTCAACTTGTTAAGAAATTTTAAACTAGTTTTAATTTTAAAGTAGCAACCCCTCACTGCATACTCCCACCGGGCCGGTATGATTGACGATTTTTAGAGTGATTGCATAACCTTTCTATATGAGAAAGGCAAAAATGTACCAAAGTCCAAAAAAGTCAATTTTTGTCATACATCTCAATGTTTCATGCATTTTAAAATCATTTGGCATCAAAAATACAAATTTGATTTTGAAAATTTTTCATTTCAGTTTATATGGGAATTTGCTGTGTGATTGCATTCTTCAACTCGTAGCTCCGGAACCGGAAGTCCAATTAATAAAAAATTCAATAGCAGCCGATGGGAAGGTTGTACCTTTCATTTGAGACTAACTTTGTGCAAATCGGTCCAGCCATCTCTAAGAAACAGAGGTCACATTTTTTTCCACATACACACATACACACACAGACATTTTCCGATCTCGACGAACTGAGTCGATTGGCATATGACACTCGGCCCTCCGGGTCGGGATTAGATTGACGAATTTTAGAGTGAATGAGAAAGGCAAGAACATTTTTAGCAAATGTTGAAAGTTATGCATTTTTTGGTGAGCAGTTCTATGTTTCATAGACATTAAATCAATTTTAACTTCTCTTCCAATTAAATAAAGACCCTTACTACAGTACATTTCTACAAAAACGAGCTCAATTTGAAAATAAATCTGAGGATTATGATTGATTACTGAACTCTGGAATTTTCTATTGGAATGTTTTCAGACAGGAATTTGATATTGATGCTATTAGACAACTGTGAAATCAAGACCAATAGATCAGTTACATATCAGGACCCCATTCCGACAATTTATCAAAAGTCCTCATGATGTTTACAACAACAGATTATCAATCTACGGATCAGATAATTGTTATTGTAATATTGAATTAAATCAGTCTGCATCAATAAATTTTCAACTTCAATCCAATATTTTTTTGGGTGTGGTGGGGAGGGGGGTGGTGGGCGTTGTATGGTGTTAAATCCCAAAACCTTCTCTGGGCTACGCCGTTGCTTGGAGTTATTTATTTCGCTTTTCATTTTCCGATATGTTTCAGATCGATCCGATGGTCATTAGTTAGAAAAATTGCAGTCAGAAGGTTCGCACAAATGAACATTTTTGCACTGATAAGTTATCAAGTTCCTTCCAGACAACTTGGAAGTGTTCGGTGATTATTTCTAGCGGTTGTAGATAGAAAAATGAAACACGAAATTCGATTTGTCGAAATAATGTTTGGCTTATTTCAATGGATTATTTCTATATTGAACAATAAATAGGCGACAAAGAGTAATCTACAAACAACAAACCATAACTTTTAAAGTATTCAAAATATATATTTGAAGTCTTCAGTAAAGTTATTCGCAACAGTAAGAGCTACAAATTTGCTGAAGACATCATTTCGATATAATCACTTCCACGAAAATTTGTGAAAATATCTCACTCATAGGGGGATTAATCAGCAAAAGCACAATACCAAAAGAAAGGGCATATTTCCTTCATTAAATTCTCCGAAGATACTATGGACCTAAAATAAACCGTTTTGGCGTTAATAATAGATTACATGTTTTTGGTCATATTTCTGGCAATGGGAAATGATAAAAATCTTTCGTCCGCATTTAATGTTAAATATCTCTTTTGATAATAGTCCGATTTCAACAATCTATAGCTTGTTCGAAAGGTATTCGTTAAAGCTGTCTAAAAACATATAAATTGTTAATCTATACTGTCAATTTCGGCAGATAATTAAAAAAAACTGCAAAAACGCCATTTTTACGCATTCAAACATTCATATCTTGGAAGCTAAACATCAGAATCAAAAACAAATTAATAGCGTTCATACTGTTTTTTAGTTCTTTCATTTAAAATTGGTTTGGATAAGATCGGTTCAGCCATTGCTGAGAAACACGAATGAGAATTTGTCCGTTACATACACACACACAGACAGACAGACACACACACACACACACACACACACACACACACACACACACACACACACAGAGACATTGTCCCAAATCGTCGAGCTGAGTCGATTGGTATATAAGACTCGTCCCTCCGGGCCTCGGAAAAAATCTTGAAAGTTTGAGCGAATTCTATACATTTCGTTTATAAGAAATGTAAAACATTGAGATCAATAACTTAATGTGGGTGAACATGCAGGTTATCAAAGCCACACCGGAATACGAAAACGGACTTCAATTTGAAATCATTTTTGGAAAAATAGCTAGAAGCGGAGAATTTTAGGTTAAACCATCCAATCTTGTTCTCCTTACATCAGTACACGGTTTAAAAATATAAAACTTGAAAAAAAAGTGTTGCGTCTAAAAATATGTAATGATTACTTCAAAAAGTGATCAATGTCATCCCAGTTTACAGTATGTAAAAAAATATAACGTAATAAAAAATCGAAAAAAAAATATTTTGGTTATTGGCCAAGAATTTGTTCTAGTTACTCCTCTGTGCGTTGTACGTAGACGCCGCTTGTGATCCCATGGTTATCCCATGGTTATCATGCTAGGGTTGACACTATCCTTCATGAGGAGTAGTGTTCAGAGTCGGATCGGCGTAAAACTGGGAATGGTTCATCCTAACCTAGTTGTCAACAACGAAATGGTGACGAGTTTTGAACGTACCCGGCGACCTGCCAAAGTTTTGACGGGCGGATGCAACTGTGCTGTTGACCCACTCGCCATTTCAAGTCGGTGTCATTATTCCGTAATCAGGGAGTAGAACAGTACACTTGTTAGACTAAAGTCTCCATCCAATTCGTGATCCGTGTCTTGTCCGTTGACGTTCGCCATGGCCAGTATACCGTAATCACAAGGTTACTGGTATCGATCCTGATGGCACTCCGTTTGGGCTAGAGAATTTTCATTGCTAAGATCTGTGATTACTGAAAACTTATGGCGTTTTCGCTTGACCCCGAAACTGAATCAGGTCCTAACCCAAACCGCTGTCAGTTCATACATTTTGACAGCAGTTGGGGTTGGAAACTGACTCAGTTTCACTTCAAGCAAAAACGATTAGGAGGATTAGGATCTTAGCAGAAGCGGCAAAGACTGGCTTTGTCGGAGTTGCTTTAGGAAGTTTACCTTTTTGTAGAGGTACAGAAAACCCCACTTCCTCAACCCCACCACATTCTAGCAAGACTCACCAACTCGCAGCAGGTCCGGAGGGTGAGGAGTCGTTAAGTCCCTAAACTCCTGTTCCTGCACCTCCATTGTGTGTGCATGTGTGTGTCATTTAAACTCACACAATTTTCTCTGAGATGAGAGCAAAATTAGTTTCAACCGCTCCCATAAGCTGCTATTGAAGTTTTAGTTGATCCGACTTCCGATTCCGGAGTTACGGGTTGAAAAGTGCGGTCACACAGCAAATCCCCTTATAAACTGGGAACGCTACGATGTCCGAATGGTGTAATATATAGTAGATTGGGTTCAACATTATTTTGATTAGCGGGATTTTAGATCACTAATGATCAATCAAAGTAGATTTGACCACATTGGCCACTAGAGTGGCTCGGGGTTGTATGGGAAAACTTCAAAATGATTTAAACTTGCGGGCACAACACTTTTTGAGTTCCTTTTGTGATCCCAAATGTATGTGCAAAATTTGGTAGCGGTTGGTTGCTTCCTGGGTTTGCGCATTGCGTTCAAAGTTTGTATGGTATTTTATATGGGGAAATCAACTATTTTGCATTTACGTTAATAAAGATTGCTATTTCACTGAATATGAAAAACCAGCTTTATAAAACCTGTTTTAATCCACCTAGCGGTGCAATTGTGTCTTTCTCATTTCTCTAAACTATGGCACGGAGGCTTTTTATGTTCAACATAATTGTGGAAATGTCCATTACATTCTTAGTACACTTTGCACTTATACACAATGGCATGCCAGCCACGAACTTGATGAGCTACGTGTCGACGGTGAAACACTTGAAACAAAAAAATATCATACTCCATTAGCCTAATCAGCATTAGATCAATGTTATCTGCTTGCTAACTCATTTTGTCATGCGGGGGTGGGTATGTGAGGAGGGCGAAAGTCCCATGAACGAACGACTCCCCAGCTTAAATTGGTATGCTTTGTGATATAGTGGTGGTTTAAAGATGATGGGGTTGAAAGGGAGGGGTATGAGGGCTGGATGGGGTGGTGGCCTGAGGGGTGATATAAGGAGATTTTTAAAGGTGGGGGGTGTAACCCCTCTCCGTAAACCATCAACTACGCCCCTGTTAAAATCCAGAAACCTTATGCGAGTCGAAAAAAAAAATTTGGCCGGGATTAGGTTGTCGTTTTTCAGAGTGATTGCATAACCTTTCTATATGAGAAAGGCAAAACTATAGTTGAAACCTTGGTTAACAACTTTGTCGATAACGGTAACTAGCTACGAGTTTTCAAAAAATAGTTCTAACGATTTTCAAACTTATGGTAAAATCCAAATGCAGAAATTGATTACTTTTTCCAACACTCCCAGTGCACCACCGACATAGACATTAAAAACTTAAAAAAATGAGTATATATTCATCGCAGACACTTGGTACCTTTGAATGAAATGTTCAGAATGAATTGCTGAATAACATAGACGTAGTCAAAAAATGAAAAGAAGAGGGGGAGGCTTGGGTACTCCCCAGTCCCTTTTTAGATTGCTTTGTATAAGACAAAGAATCATTACGTCCTTGTAAATGTCAAAGACTAAGCTTTCTTAATATTTTGATAGACCCAAATATGATTCATATTATAATCTTTGTTGTGGGAAATAACATTTACAATATTTAGTATTTACGCCCACAACTTGTTGTTTTTGCATGAGGAAAAACTAACTCAGGTCTGGAAATCGCGTTGGGTTCTTACCTGAAGTATATTTCTGGTTCGCCAACATCACCTCTGTTTTGCGTGAACCAAACTCAATTTCTGGGGAGTACACAATCCACCCCCTCCTCTTCTTTTAATTTTCTGACTACGTCTATGTTATTCAGAAATTCATTCTGAACATTTCATTCAAAGGTACCAAGTCTCTGCGATGACTATATTCTCATTTATTTAAGTTTAAAGTATCAGTGTCGGTGGTGTCCTGTCAGTGTTGGAAGAAATAATGAATTTCTGCATTTGGATTGTACCATAAGTTTTAAAATCGTTATAACTATTTTTTTGAAAAGTCGTGGCTAGTTACCGTCTTCGACAAAGTTGTTAACCAAGGTTTGAACTATAGTTTTTTAAAGCTAGTTTTTCATATTGAGTGAAATATCGATCTTTATTAACCTAAATGCTAAATAATTGATTTCCCCATATAAAATCCCATACAAACTTTGAACGCAATGTGCAAACCCGGAAAGCAATCGACCGCTCCCAAACTTAGCACAGGCATTTGGGACCACAAAAGGAACTGAAAAAGTGCTGTGCTGAAAACTGTCATATTCGAGCCACTCTATTGGCCACATTGCTCCAGGGGAACTCGCCAAGTTCCGAATCTAATATCACACCTATTCCCATACGAATTCGATATCAATTTTTACAAACTTGGATTCAAATCAAGGACACAGTAATCAAATTCGGCCCTATTCTGCGCGGCGTGTGACGTGAGACGACTAATGTCACCTCACTCTATGTGACTTTTCTCACCCAATTCTGAAGACGTGAGACGCCCATTTAACCGCAATGGGGAATCTCACCTCACCCGAGTCGACTCTCAGAATAGGGTGAGAAAAGTCACGTAAAGTGAGGTGAGATTAGTCGTCTCACGTCACACGCCGCGCAGAATAGGGCCGATTAACTGCTATTAAATTTCATTCGTTTCTGACTTTTGCTTCTGACGTTACAGGTTTAATAGTAAAGTCACACTGGGATTTCGCATATGAACAGTTACAATCGTAATACCGCATAGGCTAAAAATCTATTGGAATGGTCATCATCGATTGGCAGATCTAGATCATTGATTGCCAATCAAACATTTTTTGAAGATATTATCCTCTGTCGACAATTCCGGAAGCCCCGGTTTCCGGGCATATTTCAAAATAAAGTTATATCGATTCTTCGGTGATGACTGAACCGATTTTCTCAAACCAAGTCTCGAGTGGAAGATATAATATGCAGTTGGGTGTTGAATCCACCCTCTTACCCTTACCTCTTGGATTACCATCCCACCTGCATTCCCTTCATCCACTCCGCATACTGAAATAAGATAAAGGATTTCTGACGTATCTAACAGTCTAACTTCACTAACCCCCACCCAATACACTTCCAAACCTATTACCCCAGCATTTCATAATATGATGACATGAAGGTAGCATTGAACTCATACTGATTAACCTTATTAAATATTATACTTTTTTGTTTAAAGTTTGCCAGTGTCGATTTTCGTGGTAGTCGTGGGATACGTGCTAAGTATAATAAAAATGTTATAAACATTTCCGCAATTATCACATGTATTTTAAACTTATTTTTCGATCCTGAATATCTGTTCTCTGTTACTTAGTTATAACATAATAAAAATTTTAAATTATTTCTGATTATCAAAAAAAAAATCACGCTAGAACAGGAATAATTAGTATTCATTGAAATTACGGTTACCAACGCAGTCTGAGTTGCTTAATAGTCGATTGATCAGCTTTAGACCTAGTGGACCCAAGAGGAGATCAGGAAGAAGACAGAAGCGGAATCAATGTGAAGTTTTAATTGCATCACTGACGACGTAGTACGCGTTTTAGGGAGCATGATACATTGAACTAGACACAAAAGAGGACTTGACGTTACACACTTTGAGACAAACAGGCGCAAAATTTAGTCCTCCTCCCGAGAACCGGTATTTGCTTAGCAGACAGTCGTCACTTCGTCCGATTTTACAAATTTTATCTCGCGGGACGGACCGATATCCCTTCAGCTATAAGTTGCAGTCCTCTCAGCCCGCTAAAAAAAGTACTGCCGAAGAAAAAAACATCTGTGCAAAACGAAATATCATGAGTGGTTGTACAGAGACATTCAAATTAGTTTTAAAATATGAATGAAATCCTTGCTCTCACTTGAGCACAATGGCCTTAAAACATTCGTAACATTCCTTACTTAGAATTCTCTAACGAATTAATGTAAATAGGAATGGATAATTGTAAGAATTAAGGTGAAATCAATCATTTCAGCTAACCGGTAATGTTAGGTATAGTTAATTCAAATTAGAATTCTTATATTAATTAATAACGAACGCACCTCAACCAAATGGATTGATGTTAGTACTGCTTAGCAGATTTCCCCACGCTCTGTACAACTAATTAATTTTTGGTAGTGGGGATTGATCTCTCTCCCTTCTATTCTACCCAAACTTTTCTGCCTAAGGAGAACTATAGCACAATGCATAATGCAAATCATGTTTTAATTAAACTGGTTCTCAACAACTTAAACCGAACATCTTATCTTGTCGAACATCAAGCTTGACTAGGTTTTTGTTCAGGAACTTGAATCGTCAGTTTAGTCCTGTCATTAAGCTAGTGTCGGATTCTGATGAGACGAAGTCAAAACGGGAATATCCAACTCAACTAATCTAACACTAAACCCTTATGCTTCGAAATTCAAGTAAAATATCATGATAATTCGTTGGGTTAACTGGTAGTTGATAAGCATTTTTGACTTCGATTCCGCCTGTCACAGAATTTGATCTTTTCAATAAATAATATAACATTATCTAGACTGTGAAATAAGAAAAAAAAACTCTTCGAAAAGCTCTCCAACTCAAATTATTGTTCTATTTTGTCGCAGCAGTTGAAAATTTACGAAAAGGCAACTATGTATTCGATTTTTCGAAATCAACGAATTAGTCAATTTTCTCCGTTCTCTAACTAAAAATATCTAGCACAGCTAATATTTATTTTCCGTTAAATCGACCATTACACAATTTTTGATACAATCAAAATTCCGACGACGTTGTCTTGAATGATTGCTATAAGTTTCATATAAGTAGTTTCCGGCTTATGTTCGTCCCCATAGTTTAATCGAACTTAAATAATAAATTAGTGGCTTATCAATCTTAGTGCGTTTCCAATAGGACAACAAATTCACTTTTTCTAAGTAGCCCGTTCTACGCACACGTTCGTATTTTCTGTGTTTTTTTTTTGGTTTCTATCATAAAAGCTTATCGGCTTCCTATAAATCAATTCTTCTAATATCACTTAAATCGTTTAACCTTGCTCCTACGGCAGCCAGAGTAAATATTTGTTTGCCCATTAACGCACAATCAAAGCGCGTTTGCGTGACCGTACGTGTTCCATTTGCTGATATGGTCGAAGTACTTCTCGATACAAGGGTACCAATCGCGAGAACCGTAGTCAAGCGGTGGGCGTGATCCGCCATAATTTTTCGGCAGGTCACTTGGATCGATGTACTTGTGCAGCTTCTTCATGTCGCTGCCGTGGAATTCGAGCTAAAAATGAAGGATTTTCGGTTATTAAATAGCCACCCAGTAGGCGAGTAAATAGCATACCCTATTCTTCAGCTTCTCTCCGATGAACGGTTTGAACAGCGTCCATACCATGTTGAAGATGTACGGCTGTTTGATGATGTGAACTTCCTTCATCCGCAGTGGAACGGCTTCTTGGATGAAGGTTAGAAGCAAGCGGGAAAAGGATGGCGACAGAGCGCGAACCTGTTTCAGTGAGAGCCCCTCAAAGTCCATGATGATAACGACGCCGTTGATTTGTGTCGATGGTTCCAACTGGGCTACCAGGTGGACAAGGAACAGCATTCGGAATAGTTTTTCCGGGCTAACCTGCTTCGGATCCCACACTTTACCAACGTTCAGCAGTAGAACTCGGCGCCCTTTTCGGTCCCGGTTCGTCAGAACGTTGACGATGCCATGCTCCAGGAAGGATAGCTTTTCGTCCTCCGGGTAGAGATTGTGCATCAGAGGATGGTAGTTCTTCTTGAAATCGGCTATTCTTCGCATCTGTAGTTGTAAGGAGGCACAAAGAAAGAAAGAAAAGAAGTTCAATGAAATCATGCGATTGGTTATCACAAGCGGACCTTGTACCGATTGATATTTTTATCACCGTTGCCGAATTTACGAATGGGAGCAATTTATTATACGTATTTTTTTTTGTTTCAACTTGAACAAACGCTATGCGATAGGAGCTTATCGAAAGGAACGATCAATCATTTGATTTGAATTTCTGTGACGCAAGCAGCGTTTATTCCTAAAGCCTACGGGAGCTCCGGTTTGGGAAATTCCTTATCCCATTTTCGGTGGCACTTGTCGTACCTGAGCCTTCAAGGTTTCCTGGTAATAAATGTGTTAGAAGAAGGTCATTACAAAACGCATGGGGTTTCAAAACGACAGTTTTTTTTTTGAGATTTATGCTAAATAAGTCAGAACCTTCACCAATTTAAGCACTGTTCTAACCAATGGCTTCAAATGGGTAGTGTGACAATAGAACAGGGTGAAAGTTGGCTCAATACCCTACAACTGAAGCGAAACCCCATAATTCATATCGCGACTTCTTTATTAGGCATAAAATATAAGCGAAAAGCAAAGTGCCATGTCGAATAAACATACTCAATATAAAAAGATTATCACGCAGCATGCTTTGACAAATTCAAGCTGCAATCTTTATATCGCGCTGTCACAAATGAAAATCTGTCGCGAAAGTGTTTAGTATCAAATATCAATTGTTTGTCAAAGTACTGCTGCAATTTTGTTAGTTTTCTCAAGTGTCTACGGTAGTGTCATTTATAGTGTAGTGCTAGTAGTGCCAAGTGAATGAAAGATTCATTCTTTCAACGACAACGTTCTGCCAGTATTCCTAATAAAAGTGAAAGCTTTATTCACGAACGCGTAATATTTTTGTCAACAACCACAGACCTCCAGTCTGATTTGATTTGTTTGTTTGCCCTCTCCATCCGTGGTTTGCTTATTATTAGATTCCCCTTTTTTGACTTCCTTTACCCGAATCCTACTCTATCAGCATAATTACCCATTAATTAACACGGTGATTTAATTCAGTTTTGCTATGGTTAATCGAAAAAAAAACATGACATGACAGTTTCGAGCCAAAATACAAAGTTCACAAATCGGAAATATTGTGAGTTCAATGATAATAATATTAATATTATTGGCAGGCTAACACGTGCTCTGGTATTGATTGGAACTCGTACTTCAGGGTGGCGTGATGCGCGATGTTTGGACCAGTCAAAATAACGCGCCTGATAAGGGTGGGCTCGAAATAAAACTGTTTTGGCTTTGAAAGCGAGTGTTTACCAATGTTGGTGGCATGCGAAGAAAAATACCCGCGAAAGGTTGAAGTACCGTAAAATGAGTTGTGAATTGCTTTTTTTTAAAGATGATAAGGTAAGTGATCTAGTAGTAGTAATAGTAGGACGAAAAAATAGCACAATAAAAAGTACTGAAATAATAACGATGTGATGGATATCACAATCATTCACAAAACGCTTCTTTCGAGTTAAGTCGAGTTGAAGCGTTAGAATAGTTGGGGGCTCACCAACATTTTTCGTTTTTCACCCGAAACAGTAAAAATTTTCGCATTTCCAAATTATCAAACTTTAACTGTTTTTAAACTACATCAATTTATTCGTACTTTGGTGATTTGTATTGTCCAGAAAAAAATTTCGTAATTCGATAAGCTAACCCCAATGCACAGTGGTCCAGAATACAAATTTAGCAGCAATTTTGAGATATGACTAAAACTAAACAACTTAGCCTTATTGGGTCTTTAGAGAAGTTTTCGTAGTTTGTGAGCACCTTCGTTTCGCTAAAACAACAGTCAGGGTGGTTCTAATTTTACCAAGATCAAAAAATTAACTTTTGAGTCATTCTAGCTAGAGCTAAACGATCTTCAGCGAAGTTGTAGAACAATAAATTTTAAATCGAAGGTTAGGGTGTTTCTTAATGTTTCTTAGAAAAACTGTTTTATTCAAATAACATTTGCGGTATTGATTTCAAACTGAAGTTGTCTTCAGAAAACGTTTAGATTGAATTTAGAAAACAATCTAAAAATTTTCTGAAGACAACTTCAGAGATCAATACCGCAAATGTTATTTGAATAAAACAGTTTTTCTAAGAAACACTAAGAAACACCCTAACCTTCGATTTTAAATTTGTTGTAAAATGAAAAGTATGATAGATAGAGCTTACATGTATTCAGTAAACTGTTCCAAAATTTGTTGCTTAGATAAATTTTTATTTTTCAAAATATCGAAAAAATAATTTATAACTTTATCTGAAACTACAACTCCTTGGGAAAGTTTTCCCAAATTTTTTGTAAAGATCCGAGAAGCAGATCGAAAGTCACAGCGCTTCCAAGCGCGCTTCGTCTACAAAGATTTTGAACTCAATTTTCTCGAAATGTCGTTTTTCCAAAAATTTTTTTCGATTGATTGTAATTAATTTTTCTCGTACCTTAAGGATTCCTTTTTTATGCATAAATTTTTGTTTTGTAGATGAGATTTTTTTAATACTCCGTGGGCTTGGCGGCGGACTCCAGACTACATTTTTTTATGATTAGAGATTTGTAGCTTGGATACCTTGGATTCTGGTGGTCCCTAGCATCTAATAGCAACACGGCGCGTGCTTCCGCTGGTGGATAGAAGCAAAGGGATACACTGACGACTGGTAGATTGAATTATTTGTGCTGTCGATTCAACTAGATCCAGATCAATGCATTTCTCTATGGTTGTTGGTTCATTACATAGAATTAAATACCGTCGTGCGGGGCTACTTCGGATATGTGTTGCTACTTTGCACACTTTAGTTTTTCAATATTTACTAACAGACGCGCTTTTATTAGTTTTATTATACCTTTGACATATGTAGAGCCATGTCTTTTAAACATGTTGCATATGCCTTTTGTCATTTTTCTTAACACTATTTACCAAGAAAAACAAAACACTTCAAGGGTCGATAAAAGTGATTGGAAGCTCGTAAAATAAGACTGCTCAACAAAACAGAAAATCTTAAGTGTACCGAGACCACATACTGTTTTTCGGAAAGAAGAAGAAAAAAGATGAAAAATAACGTTTTCCGTTTGTTTCTAGTACGTCAGGATCGGTTTTTATGCGCATGTGAAGATTTTTGTGTCTTTAAAACGTTGTTTTTATTATCATTATCAACACCGAGATACCAAGCCTCTAAATAATAAGATACCAAGCCTCTAAATAATGTTTTGAGTTTATTCTCCGTAATTATGTCCAAGAGAAATAATTACCAAAATTGTTTTTTTCAAGAGATGCTCTGTTTATAATGTTGTACAATTTCTTTGAAGACATTGAACCTCCAAAGGAGGTGGTTGTGAAATAATGTGATCTTGGCCGTGAAAAAATTGGTTTCGTACCTTTATTTCAGAAATCTTGAAATAAAAAGTGCATAACTTGAGAACGTGGCCTTGTGTACTAATTATGCCATCAATTTAGTACTCAAATATACGTCCCCTTATTTCACTTTTTTTTTTTTATTTTGCGAAATTTTCAATCCTACCGTTTGGCTATTTTTATAATTGTTAATACAAAAATCTTTAAATGCTCTTTAAAACCTATTCTGACATACTAGAAATAAACTGATATTGCCATTTTTCATCATTTTCTTTTTTTCTCTCAACGAAAATCAATATGCAGTCTTAATCCATTCTAGTTTTTTTTGACAAGTAGCGCTGTAAATACTAAATTTAAATGAATCCCTCATTTTATAAAATGCTATAAATGGGTGATGCTTTATAGTTGAAAAAGCCTCTGATATCAGTATAAATTAATGATATTTCAATGAAAGTAAATAAAACTGGTTAATTTTTATTTTATATCGAATTCAAAAAGTGTGCAAAGTAGCCCTCAGCTAGTCCACAAAAGTATTTTTGAACGCTATATGAACAACTTTTTTATGTGTGAACCAATTTTGCTTATTTATTTTATTATTTTCTCAGAGATGGCTGAACCGATTTTAACAAACTTAGTTTCATCTGAAAGGTATAACGGTTCCATAAGCTGTTATTGAATTTTAGTTGATCCGACTTCCGGTTCCGGAGTTACGGGTAGAAGAGTGCGGTCACACAGCCAATTACCATATAAACTGGTACCACCATGATGTTCTAATAATGTAATTCATATTAAAATGGGTGCACCATTACTCTAGTTTACGGGCCTGGATCACTTATGATCAACCAAAGCCGTTTTGACCACATTGGCCATCTATGGCGGTTCATGACGCCCCCGGGGAACTCGCCTAGTTTCTAATGCTAATAAAACACCTATTTCTCAGCGAATTCTTGACCGATTTCTACAAACTTTATTTCAGAAAGATACAGTAATCCCATCGACTGCTGCTGAATTTCATTCGGTTCTGACTCTCGGTTCCGGAGTTACAGGTTCGTAAGTAAGGTTACACTGGAATTTCCCATATAAATCGGTACAATCGTAATACCTCAGTGGCTAAAAACTATTGAAATGGTCACCGAATTACTTTGACTTCCACATCTAGTTCACTGATTGCCAATCAAACATTCTTTGAATACTTTGTCCACTATCGACGATTTAGGAAGTCCCGGATTCCGGACATATTCCACAATTAAAGATACAGTAATCCCATTAACATTAACTATAGAATTTCATTCGGTTCTGTCTTTTGGTTCCAAAATTACCGGTTGGTTGGTAAGGTCGTACCCATATAAACCGTTACAAGCGTAATACGCAGATGTTCAAATCTATCGAATACGACATCAAATTACTTCAATTTGTAGGTTTAGATCCATGATGGCTAGACAAGAATTTTTGCCTATCTCATATAAAGAAAGGGTATGCAATCACTCCAAAAATCGATTTACCTACCGAGGCCCGGAGGGCCGAGTCTCGTATCCCGTTCGATTCAGTTCGTCGAGAAATGTCTGTGTGTATATATGTGCGTCAAATAATGTCACTCAATTTTCTCAGAGATGGCTGAACCGATTTGCACAAACCCAGTTTCAAATGAACGGTATAAAGCTCCCATAAAACGCTATTGAATTTTTAGTTGATCGGACATCCGGTTCCAGAGTTACGGGTTGAAGAGTGTGGTCACACAGCAAATTCCCATATGAACTAACCCTATGATGTCCGACTGATGTAATACACATTCAAATACGTTCAACATTACTTGGATTTACGGGTCTAGATCACTAATGACTAATTAAAGTAGTTTTGACCACATTGGTCACCTATGACGGATCTTGATGCCCCCTGGGAACTCACCAAGTTCCCGCGCTAATGTCACACGTATTTTCTAGCTAACTCTTAACCGATGTTTACAAACTTGATTTCAAATGAAAGATATAGTACTCCAATTGACTGCAATTGAATTTCATTCAGTTCTGACTTTTGGTTCTGGTGTTATAGGTTGGTTATTGTGCTCACAAAGGGATTTCTCATATAAACCGGTACAAACGTAATACCTCATAGGGTTAAAATTTCCCTGAAATGAACATCAAATTACTTCGATTCGCAGGCCTAGATCAGTGATGGCGAATCAAAAATTATTGGAATGTATTGTCCACTATCGATAATTCCGGAAGTCCCAGGGTTCCGGGCAAATTCCAGATCTAAAGAGATTTCGGTGATGACTGAACCAAATAACCTAGTCTCAAATGGAAGGTATAATATGAAGTTCGGTATTAAACCTTCCATCTGCCTCCTACCTCTCAACCCCCTCCCCCTCCCCCCTTTCTTCCAGCCCAACTCTCAGGCCAACCTCCCACATGCATTCCCTTCATTCACCCCGTATACTAAAATAAGTTAGATAATACCCGACGCATCCTGCCCTTCCTACTAATTATATTCTTTCCCTTCTCCACCATGAAGTTAACACGAAGACAACATTGAACTCACGCTGGTTAAGCTATATAAATATTATATTTTTGTTTGTTTCAAGTGTGTCAGTATCGGCATGTTGCTTATCAGGTTCATGACAGTCGTGCTCATCGAGTGTAATAAGAATGTAATAGACATTTCCACAATGTTATAGTGAACATAACCAGCCATTAAATCATAGTTGGGATAAATGAGAAAGGCACAATTGCACTGCTAGGTAGATTAAAACAAGTTTTTCTTTTATGTAGTTGAAGTTGACTTGAAAAAATGTAAAAATCTCAATAACAAATAAGTATTTTTACATACAGTCTTCGACAATATTATGTGGTTTTAATGTCTCCCAATTTGTCTGGACATCATTTGCACGAGAAGAAACAGCTGAAAAAATATTTAAAAAAACTAAATTTGAGGGGGTTGCCATAGAAAACCCTTTATAAATCGATAACCTTTAGTCCTACAAGTTCAAGTTCTTCAAAAGAAGTCTTCATTGCAAGCATTTCTAAAACTTTATCGAAGACACCAACTTTCTAGTTCGTCAGTATAAAAAGTATTTTTTTTTAGTTCGATCATAATAAGCGACGCCTAATTTTAATTTTTGTCGCGTTGCGGGGAATATCCGAACAACTCCTCTGAAGATACATGTAAGTACATTTAATTGTTTGGCCTCTAGTGAATTAAGTTCGCGTTTTTTGCGTTTCCGACCACAGTGCCTAATTATCGGTTTCAAAGTATGTCGAAATTCATATTCCTTAGTGGTCCAATATTTTTCGACAAATTCCCTTTGACTTGATGATTATTATGCAAAATAAATCGCAAAGAGATTCTAGATGTGAAACACTTATTGTTGAATGCTCTCGTATTCATGAGTGCTCGTTTAAAAAAATAAAACAATTCGGACAGTTTGCGATTCTGAAGAGAAGAAATTTTATGGATGAAAAAATACAATATTTGAGCACCGAAAAATATAACAAATTCCAGCGATTCAAAGATGGTAAAATTTAATACGGTTATATATGGCATCCATTCGTACCACTAAATAAAGCTAATTACTAGAAAAAGAGAATGGGTACTGTGGACAAACGTAAATAGCGTCAAGCAGTTGTTGGGTTTGATTTCTTCGAAACCCGAACCCGAAAGTTTCAAATTTCAAAAACCCGGTCCCGACCCGAACCGGAGAAGTTCAAATTTACAGAACCCGAACCCGAGCCGTACCCCGTCGGGTTCGGGTCGGGTCAGGGTTGCGGGTTCGAAAACACGAACCCGACCATCTCTAGTATGTATCGACTTTTTGAAACCACTGTGCGCTGATGGTAAACCTGACTGCTATTCACCCCTATGGGTCCAAGTTTGATTCCAGCGGAGGTCGTGGCGAGCTCTGAGGCGACAAATCAGCGGTCACGCCTTCCTTATTAATGATTGGTACCGCTTTCTTTCTCGATGGGCTGTTATCTAAGGTCCAGATGGTGGTGACGACTCTCTGGCATTGATGCTAGACACTCAATGTGCACGGGACGGAGATTGAAATTTTAGAAAAAATAATATGAAGAAAAAACAAAATTTTATTTCGTTTGGTTTAAACAAATATTATATTATTGGCCTTGTCTGAAGAACTAAAGAAACTGTTACTTCAATTCTTGCCGGGGTGATCTGTCGGGATGAGAGAGTCTCAGAAGTAAGAAGCGGTGCTCCGGTCAAATACGGTGTCTATTGATTTCTGATCTTTCCGCAAGCGACCGAGCCTTTGTGGTGTTGAATATTTGGTGAAGGCGAGAATAGAGCTTAGGTTTGCGGCAGTAGCCTTTATCGAGTTCTACCATATCAGGCATTCAGAGCTTATAACGTTACTCGGAGACCACAAATGAAAGCTCAACTATGTAAATAAACACCAATCCACAATCTTGAACAGGGTTGCCACATTTTTCAAAGAAAATCTGGCAGTTCAGCTAAAAATGTCGGACAAAATCTGGCACTTGACAGCGACCTCAAAGTCATCGAAATGTGGCATACATTTTAGTTTTCATAGAATATGCATCAATCGATTTATGTAAAATTTGGGACATTATTACTCAAATTTTCAAAATGTGTATGCAGCAGCTTCTAAAACTTAAAAATCGAACAGAATGAGATATTTGCCTTTTTGTCTGGAGCTGCCAAAATCTCTGGCTGTGCCAGATAAATCTAGCATAATGGCATCCCTGGTATTGAACCACAAACGGCTGTCAAATTTGTGGCAGCTGTTCAAGTAATATTGACAACTGCAAAACTGCATTAAGTACCTCAAAATCAACAGCCAGTGAGGAGGTTCACACTTGTGTGTATAATTGCGACATAGAAAAGAACAACCCCAACGAAAATATGTTTCCCCGCATCGTATACAGATCTCCCCGCCCAATGGCTCGCACGAGATCTGCTGACCAACCATTGAAGCTCGTTTTATTGTATTTATTATTTACATCTTGTAAATTTATAAAAGACCCACTTCTCCGTTTAGCTAAATCAATTAAGCGAATTATATAACAAAAATGTCGAATTTTTTTTTGTAGTAGACTAAGTACTAGCTCTCAGGAAATGAGTACTTTATCGCTAGTGATTGCCATGCTTTACAAAACTCCGAAATAATGCCAGATATTGGCCAGAATGAAGTTTGGTATTTAAATGACAAGTTTTTCAATTGTATACACTTTTGTCTTCTGTGTTAGGTTAGTGCTCTGTACTTTTTGTGTAAACACCAGACATCAAACACAACTGTTTGGGTTATTTTAACGCAATACCATTTTATTGACACTGCCAGTTGCTGCCAAATAAGTCAATAGTATAAGTATCTATTAATGTTTTGCTCTGAGGTCAAAATCACACGATATACTCAATATTGCAACCAGCAGCAGCATTTTAGTTGCTCTCTATGGTTACCAATTAATGTCCATGTGAGATTGAAAACGACTCAACTATACAGCGAACACGCATCAATAAGCAATCATGGAGTGCTACTGAAATGTTGCGACTGGTTGAATCTATAAGTCAAATAATAGGGAAAATTATTTAGATCATCCATGTTTGTTTAATTTAAATTATTTTGCGTGTAGTGGTGATATATTTAACAAAGTCCCAATGGTTTTGCCAGACTGTTTGAAGTTATTAGGACTAAAGTTCTAATTCTTGTTTCACACACTTTCGAATACACCGGGAATTTAATTGAATATGACAATAAAAATTGTCTCATAAAGCATAATTTCATAGCATCTCTATAATGCATGTTGATAGTACTTGTTTTATTGACCATGTAGGGGAACATGGGGAGACTTGACCAGATTTTCAGCTAAAACTACATAAATCTCTAAAAAGGCCTTCAATCCCTCGAAAGTCATAGAGATATAATGTGCAAAATTATTGTGCGTCTTCATGCTTTTTTACAGAATTTTTAATTTATTTTTTGAAAAGTTACAAAATTTTTTCTGAGATCGTTTTTTTTGGTCAAGTTTCCCCATTGCGGGGAGACTTGACCAAGGCGTGGGGAGACTTGACCAAGTAAATTTTGAAAAATCATAACAAAAAATAAAGACATATAACATACTGTAATTATTTTTTTCCATATTGTCGAGATGTTTAGGTAGCAGTAAAAATATATAAGGGTTGCATTTGATAAATTTCGATTTTTCAATGCATTTCTTTTTAAGGATTAACTGTACTGCATGCATTGCATGTTCACACATCACGAAATCAGTCCTACTATTGCTAGCTTTATGTACTAATCAGAGTTAAAAATATTCAAGTTCATTGAATGAAAATTGACCATATTCAGCCGCATTCATTTTCAATATTCAGTGACGCAGCTGAAAACGTCAAACGAACAAACCGCCCATTCATCCATGCAGATTTTCATTCGTCTCCGATTATTACAAGAAGCGACCGTACAGCAACAAATCAAACGCATCAAAGTAGCCCTGGCACAATGTAAGCGATGATGATTGTTGTTTCATATGCTTTACCGGCATTTGAAAACATTTTCCTAGATAATTTGTGAAATGAATATATTGTACGATATTCAACTGAATGAATAACATGGATATTTGAATGAATATTTTTTCTATTCCCCGAGAGTCGCATCAGGTTCATTTTCAGTCGTCAAAAGAGAGCTTCGATTATTTTTAACTCTGGTACTAATACTAAAATATAAAGACTTATGTTTGAGGTGGGATTTTTTTTATTGCGTGATTAACATTAACACTAGATACCAAAGCATAATAAACATCACGAATTTTGTATCTTTCTTCAGCTAATGGCCACTTGGTCAAGTCTCCCCATAAAATCTTGGTCAAGTCTCCCCAACATTAGTTATTGTGTTCAATATCATTCAAATTCTAGTAATAACTATTCCAATGTTCCAATTTATGTAAAATCATTTCACTGCTTCACAAAGATGAAGATGGTATATTAGCACATTAATAGTAATTAGTAGTCGAGTAGATATGTCCATACAAAGTTTGATAAAAAATTACATCATTTAATGCAAATTTATTAATCACGTAATATTTTCTGTAAGGAAGGGATTTTTCATTTCAAACTTTTAAAATTACCTGAAGGGATCGAAACAAGTATAAAAATATTTTTGGAAAAATTTTAAGAATCGAAGAGAAGACGCCATAGCCAAAAATAGAATTTTGCGCTTGGTCAAGTCTCCCCATGCTCCCCTAATAGAAAACTTTTATTTAGAATTTACCATAGTATCCTATTAATACTATTGTAAATTCACGCTAACATTTAGTTGTACGGTAGACTGTTTTTTCCAAAAACTGTCACATATCAAATAGAATTTCCTTGACTTTCGGCATTATCACGCACATTGACTATTTCTCAATCGGATTTTACCATATTAGATTGAGCGATGAAAACGTGACACCTTAAAAACGCATTTTTTTCAATTGTCATTGATTTATAGGAAATAAAAATCGGCAAGAAAGTTTTAAGAAGGTTTGCCAAAGATACTATATATCGAAAACCAACGATTTGGGCGCAATCAGTTTTCTAAATACAGCTTTAGAACCATAGTGCATTGTGTAAAAATACATAGAAGACTTTAATGTAGTTTCATGCCTCAGAACTGGTAAGACAAGACGTCAGATCAAGAAAATAAGAATTGAAATATTTTTACAAATCGCCTGCCAGATCAGAAATTTGAGGGCAAATTCGATATTTTCTTTGTTCGAACATTCATTGGAAAAGCGAACTTCGGTTTGACGCTGATATATACGTATCTATAGATGTACCCTTGACATAAATTTCGTCCTTCATCACGGTGAAATACGATTTTGTGAGCAAACGTGTTTCGAATGACATTTTTCTGCTTTTTCCGATTTGGTGTTTTCTACACCTGTCTTCAATACCATGCATTTTCTAGCAGCATCAGGGATTGTTATATTCGGTTAGCCTTAAATGCTTTGAATTCAAGATCCTCCTTTGTTGCAGCTAAAATAAATTGTCCCTTGTAAGTAAATATAAAAAACAAATTTGAAACCAACAATTCGGTGATACACTATAGCGTTTTGTTGTTCCCGAGAACATATTTTTAGGGTTTGTAGTTTAAATCTTCCAAAACTGAGAATTTTTCAAAATTTCATTCAGGTTTAGTGATTATCTCATGCCATCAAAATTAGTACATTTATGTATTATTTTTTTAGCCCTCCCGAAATAAGATCCTGACTACGGGCCTGTCGTGAATTTCCCATAATCCTGGAATGATTATGAGAATACTTTTAGTAATTAAAATACCCACAACCTTGCTTTAAATACTTTTATCAGTTTTAGAACTATGGCAGGGTAAACTCATTTGAACAGTTTAATCACATTTTCTTTATTCCAAGTTAATTTTCTAACATTTTTGTGATTTTTCATCGGTTTTCTTTCTAAACGGCTTAAAATTTCTCGATAAGATAACGTTCTGGAATGTTTGAAGGTATTATGGGCCGTTCAGATACCACGTGGACAAAACAACCCGCGTTTTTGACCCTCTCCGTGGACAAGCGTGGACAACTCCTGTACCCATACCCCCTTCCAACGATGTCCACGCGAATTAAAAAAAATAGGTAATTTTATAAAAATGTGTTTTAAGAAAATTTTCAATGTGTCAGACTACTACGATGCAAAACGACTTATTGAAAATCGTTCAAACTTCAACCACAGATTGTCACACACTTCTTCAGACTTTTGTGAAATTTCCATGGAAATATCTTATTTCTAATTACACAAAATAGAAGTAATCTATGGATTCTTAAACTGGTTCGTAATTTTAACCACCAGCTTTGCAAACTCAAAATATGTGGGATTTGACCAAGTTAGAGAAGATTGCGTAAAGTGACTCAGACAGAAAAAATTTCCTATGATTTTTTTTTATTTTTTCGATTTTCTCACATACATGCACACTCACATACTATGCTGTTATAAGCGCTATGACTATTTCAAAATCTTAAAAAAATGTGAAGATAAGTTGTCACACCAATGACAATACAAATTTGTTTCATTTTTTTCTAAATTGCAAAAATATAATAAAAAGTCAACCTGAACATTTTCCATACCACCATACCCATACCAGAGATTTATCTAAAGATTTGTTTGGAGATGCACAATTGTCTCTTTTCGAGTAATTTGCAGATGTAAAAATATTTTTAAAGAATGGAGCCGAAAAGTTAAAGTAAAAACGTTTCTTTTTTCCATGTTGATTGAATAATAAACTAGAAATTTTAGATATGCAGAGATACCCAAACTTCACATAATAAGAAAACAGCTATTTTATTATTAACAATGATCGATTTTTTCGAAAAATCAGCCACTGAGACCCATTCCAAGGTTGTAAACTAATTTGTCCATAAAGCTTCAATTTAATGGAAATTGGTTAGAGCATAAGTGGCAGTTTCAATTATTGAGAGAATGTTCCTACTTTTCTTCATACTCTATTAAAAATATAAATTTATTTTTATTCTACCCTTTAAAGAATCAAGAACCCTGAAAATATTATTTCTTGAATTCCAGATAAGTTATTCTGGCCACAGCAAATATAATCATTCCCAACGGATTTCAAAACCCAAATCTCCTGGGTTGAATTGTTTATGATGTTTAAAAATAAAATATTGTAGTTTAAATAAAATAAATCAATACTATTCAAAAATATGATATATAGACTATATGCTTTTCCAATCTTGTTGAACGTCATAATAATATAGAAGAAACGAAGTTGTTTAATTTCAATTTGAAGCAAAATACTCGAAACACAAAAGAACTCACAATAGAGAAATTTTACATTGATATAAGTTCCTTTGAAGTTGATATTGATCTCACACATATTAATCCATATTTTGCTGTTATTATCGGATATTACGTGTTTCAACTCGCGGAATACGAAAAAGTGTGTCTTTATCGGTTGATTTTTAGCTAGCGTTTGAATTTCACCATGTTCGTAATATTTTTTCGAATTACTCACGAGTCAAAACGTTTACAGGAACTCAAATAATTTCATGAACCCCCCGTGCATCACATCAAACTAGGAACTCACCATTTTGAGGGCACTTTCCGGATAGAAATGACACGGTCTGAGAAAAACCAACAGGAACTCATCGTCGTCCCGATAGTGCAGATCGGTAGCATTGTGGAGCAGCTTCCTTAGCTCGGTGGTGGCAGCCTCACGTACTTCCGGAGTTTCCCGTAATTCTCGGCGGGCAATTTCCAGCAGTGCCGCCGAGGGAGGAGATACATCTATATCGAATGGGGCTAGATCCATTTTTTAAAACTTTTTTTGAATCCTACTTTCTGACTTTGGTAACTTTGCAACCGAACGAAGCAAGCTGCTGTTGCAAATCAGAGTGGAAGGCTTTTCGTACGACGCCTCGTAAAATTCTGACCGTTTCGCGACACGCCGAATGTAAGACTGATTGTGACCGCGAATTACAACCGTATCAATAAGAGCTCGTGGGTACTTCGCAATATTGAAAGGCGTTCCTATCAGTGAAAGAAATGTACTTCTTTGATAATGATAGGTGACTGATTCGCTATAGCAATCGTCACAGTGTAAACCTGGTGTGGGCCAACCTGATGCGATAGCCTGCTTGGATTCGATAGGGTTGCCAAGGTGTGTAAGAAATTGAGAAAATCGTAATTTTTAGAAATTATTTTGACTGAAAATGTAGGATTTTATGGCAGACTATATTTTAGCTCTAGTGGACGACTTGAGTCAAAGTCTATTTTTCTTCTGGAAAAAATAATATAAAGAAGTATCAGCTGATAGCCAATTCGGAAACAAAGACTTTCAACTCACCAAAACAATTTCTTATCAGCGTATGGTGGGTTCAGCTTTCAGTTGGAATTTAAAATTGCTCCACCCACCAATCGCGTGCTGAATGAATTGTAAACTCAACACATAAATAGACCGACGATTACGGGTCGCAGTTCTTTCGCTGGGTCTTCGCAGATCCAAAGCGCTGCCGAACAGTAATAGCGATTGTATCCGTATCGATAACGAATACGGGGGTTTAACCTGTTGATGGGCTGTTGAGTTGGCGTTAATTTTAGACCCACTAACGTCATCAGCAGCGCGCAATCGATTTGTTTTGCTTCGTCAGATGTCAAGAGCCCTGTTATCAGTTGTCTGGTTGATAATCTAGAAATCAAAAGGTGATCATCGTTTTATAATATTATTTTTTTAAGCGCTGACGACCAAGCAGTTGGGTGATGACCCTACTTTCGCACTATTAGTGAAGGAACCTGTAAATTAGTATCAGTATTTTTGCATCTTCCCAAAGAATCAGTGTAATAACTAAAATATCCTGACAATGGTGATATATTCATATTTGAGGGTGATTTTCCGCCTATTGAACCAATGCGTTGAACAAAGACGACAAACGTTGCTCTATCCAACAGCTGCAAATAGCTAGGATGATAATATATGTAAATTGGTCGAAAATAGGTTTATGACCGTATTAATTGAAAAGAAAAGTGCAAATCAAGATTATCGATCATGTTAGTGTGGTGTGATTTATTCCCTAGTTTTTTGACCTATTCAAGCATATAGATGTAGGGAACTATTCGAGATTTGCTGTTAAGGCACTTTGTGCCTCCACCGACTACCATTGATTCGCTCGTTAGTGCAATAAGGGACGAAGCTTGATGACAAAAAAAAACTTTGTTATAAGTTTTGGAAAGTTGATATTTTTGATTTTAAATCTCGCTCGAGCTACGAGTATCTTGTCTGTAATCCGCGATACGAGAAAAGAAATATTGATGTGATTCTCACTAACAGGATTTAGTAACATATTCTTGAACAGAGCCATGCGCAGGATTCGATTTAACCCATTCGTATCTATGTTGTTTATGAACAACAAAGTTTTAGTGCAGTTATAATATAAACTCATATAGTACGACAGGACCTTCCGAGGACAGAATGTCCACTCTGACCTTTATCTGACACGCACTAGACTGCCCAGCATACACGGGAAAACATTGTTCCCAAAATCATGAATAAAGTGTCATAACTTCTGGAACAATCACGTTTTTACGTTACGAAAACAGGACCATTAACAAAAATCATGTGTTTCATAATTATGTTAAATTTCCATTTAGTAACGCCAGTATAACGCTTTCATTAGTGGAAATATTGGTTTTTATTTTGTGAATTTCAGTCACAATTTCAACTACCACTCACTACCAAATCTATTTTTTGTGCGTGAACTAGTTCAAAACTTTATGAACATTATTCATAAAACCAAAGGTTGACTCATGATGATTTTCATGTATTAAGAAACATTAGTTCATAAAATATAAACATTCTGCATATTTTCTTGTGAACTATTTCATGAAACCCGGAATTTTATTCATGAATCCATTCATTCCTCGTGAACTAATTCCTGATTCCTAATATATTAGTCACGATCCGATATCCGTGCTCGTGAAACAGTTTACAAAATCATGAAATATTATTAATGAATTCGTGAACTGGTTCATGATAATTAGTCGAGGAGTTTGCGTTTCGACTTCGTCTCTTCAGAACCACGGCACTTGACAGTCCAAAATTGGTTCATAATTTCTAGTACGATAGTCACGACCATGCTTGTCCGTGAAATAAATGGGGGCGGGTCATTTCGCCGAAGGTCATTTCGCCGTATGCCGTTTCGCCGAAGGTCATTTTGCCGAAAGTCATTTTGCCGAATGGGTCATTTCGCCGAATGGGTCATTTCGCCGAATAGGTTATTTCATCGAATTAGCCATGTCGTATCAAAAGTAATTTCAATGGTTAAATAATATTAAGGGTATGTCACAGAGGAATGAACACACTCAGAAGAATGAACGACTCCGCAAAGTTAACAATTTAAATACCTAAGCAATTAAGGATTATATAACTGCTATTGTAGCAAATTTATTCCATTGAATAATCATTCCCGAAATTAAATATAAAGTTCTATTTACGATGTTTACTACAATCAGATAGAGTCCAACGTGGTTGTAAAACTTTTTGCCAAAACATTCTCTAGAAAATATAATGTCAAAGAAATTTCCCTAGAAATTATAATTACCACACAAAACTATTCTGCTAACAATTTCAATATCCGGAAATAATTCTTCAGAATGTACCTTTTGACCAGAAAATCAACCTCGAAGTATATTGCCCTTGATTGATATTTTAAAATTAAATCACATTTATAAAAAGAATAGATAATTAAAGAAAATTAAAATAAAAAAGTTAGTTTGGCTTAACCATTTTTCGGTTATTACGCTGCCCTTGCATGTGCATGTTGCATGCGGCGAAGCCAGTGTGATGCGGCCCAGCCGCATAACCGAGGACAAGGATCCGAAGCGGCGCAAAGCCGCTGAGGATCCGCAGGACGAGGTGGCCGCCGACCCGCCGTCGGAAGCGGCGGCCTCTCGCAAGCAAACCTGTGATCCACTCGTTTGCCCGGATTACTCAAACATGGGTTTTTTTTTTAAATTTATGTCCGACGGAGCGGAGCGATGTCGGACAGCACTTGACTTGAAGCGATGTGGCGTAGCCACATTAGGCGTCGCTGTTATTTATTTATTCCATTACAACGGCAAATATGCAACGAAAAAGCTGTCGTAAATATTCCAAACAAGAATATTTTTAACTTTTTGCAAACTAGGTAATTCATTACGCCTACGCCACATCGCTTTTATTCGTGTGCTGTCCGACATCACTCCGCTCCGTCGGACTTGAACTAATTGAAACCACTAAGTTTGAGCAAACCGGGCGACGAGTGGATCAATGCTTTGTGGGTCAGCGGCCACCTCGTTACAACATTTTATCGAATTGTGAATAAAATAACATAAACAACATACAACATAACACTTAGTGATACCATAGTTATCACATTTGCATTTCGGCTATCGTTTCTATATTATACCTAGCAAGCCATGAAAAGTTCACTAGAAGAAAATTATTTTCGTCTCACGTTCAAAACGAAATAGATCGTATAACATTCTTTACAATGGAAGCCTCACCGGAAATTTTGAAAAGTTCCAGAGGAGGCGATATTCTTTACTGGAAAGGCTTTTTGTACTGTTTAAATAAGCACGTAAGTTAAATACGACATTTTAAATGTCCAAAAGTGTTAAAAATGTTACGTTACTTAGACGGACGATACTTGTCGGAACCGAAACAGACGAAATGAAGAACTCAGTAGCTGCACGGCAAGAGTTGTAACGAAGAAACGTGGAACGGCACATGCTGTCATGACAACCGGATCAGATCATTTTCATGCACCGGATCCAATAGTAGTGGAGGCGATTAGACTGCGGATGTCAATAAAGCGCCATGCGGCAAGCGATAGTGGTCCACCAGTGAGAATTGCTAGAACTGCCGCAATTGGGTTATCAAACGAAGTCCAACTGCAGGTTTCTTCGAACGCTCAGAGGAAGCTTGTGCAACGAGCGCGGTCAAAAGTGTCTCGAAGTGCTGATGACGAGAACTCGGGAGATTTGATAATAATGAAGAGTATCAGCGAACCGTCGACGGAGATCAATTTTTCAGGGGAAAAGTCAGTATCGAAGAGGGCCATGCCATATTATTCGCATCAACCGAAGACATAAAAAGACTCGAGTTCGATACTGGATGCAACGTTTGATACTGTCCCCGGGGATTATAGACAACTATTCTCAATTCATTCAACTATTGCACAAGTACACACGCATACCATTCCAGCAGTTTACGTGTTGATGACCAATAAGACGGAGGAACTTTACAAAAAAGTTCTCGAAAAGCTAACAGCAGTTGCATCTGAGATAGACATTGAGGAAGCTCCAGAAATGATCCTGACAGACTTCGAGAAGGGCATGATCAATGCTTTTCATCACGAATATTCTGATGCTTCGCAAATTGGATGCTTTTTCCACTATAGCCAGACTATTTGGAAACACATCCAAAAGCTTTTCCACCCCAATTGTGGTCCATTTATGAAAACACAAAAAATGGACTCGTCTGGTAAAACTAGTAGAACAATTACCAACCTCTGCACAGGTAACTAGATTAATCTGAAGGCACATTTCTATCAATTCTAATTCAATTGCTTCAGTCGGTTATCTTACATTTGACATTACTACGAGGCACGTTACTAGATCGATACTAGTCGATGGGAAGTATTAAAGTAAGAATTATTTTATATTTACTTGGTCAATACCTTGTAACGCTAATCTCCATCATAGGAAGTCGAAACCTAACCTATACCACTGAAGGTCAATCAGCGAAACTGTCGTCAGAAGAGAAACTAATTGTATGTTCGCAATGTGAAATTTCTTAAATTATAATGAACAATACACATACTTACGGTTGGAGTCTTGTCGAACGGACTGCGAAAAGTTTCTTACAGTATCGAAACTATAATCACGAGATCTCACGTGCCTCTTGGTTTGACGGACGATCCTTCTGTCAACTTAATACTGGCGTAATACTGGCAAAGCAGAGAGTTAAATCTAACATCTCTTCCCTGAGTGATTTCCTACATTGAGTTTATGCAGTTTAGTGTTTCTTAAGAATTTCATTAATTAAGAGTCTCTTTAATTGAGATCTGAACAGCCACAAATTATGTGATGGGTATTTGCATCACTGTCGATCATTAGCGAGTTTAACCCAATTTCTGCACTGATATTTTTCGTACATATAATGAATCGTTCGTAGTTTTATTGAAACACTTTTTTTTTATTACGAGTTTTTCGTGAAATCCACGAAACGATTTTCGTTGCTTTATTTCGAAATGGCTTCATTAGGCAAACGAATTGTTCGCTGGTATATACGAAAGTTTTTATAATATTTACGAGCACCATTTGTCAAACCGTCAACGTCAAAGGACTTCAATAGAGGTAGAATATGAAGTCATTGTCGCTATACGTCAGATAATTGTTGATCATCACGACGGTCTCAGTCTGACTATTTAGTAGCCGTATCCGTGTCCACCGGATTTCTCGTGGATTTGTCATTCCATTTTTATTGAAAACTACGATAACGAGGTTAAGTAGCTTTCCAACATAGTTTCCTTTATGGAAATATGGATTTTCAACAAAAGTTATGGAAGCTTTTGCTTCCTGCAGAAGGCGGAAAGGATTCATAGCTGATGTACGTTATTCTGAAAATTTATTTGTGCTACACTAACCATCGTTGATCAGAGCACTACACATTTCATCACTAATTGGAAGATATCAAGCACGCTGGGTTATAATCGCCTATAGCAAACCCTGAAACGGGTATTAGGGATATGACCTTCATTTGGATTCCACGATTTGCGAAAAAACAAACGTCCACTGTGCCAGTGATACGCTTGACACAGCAAGGGTAAGATCCACGATGTTCCGTACGCGACTATCATATTTTAGCCCCACCTTCTTTTCAGTCATCGTCACGTTGACTTGAGGACACTTGTTTTCAGTCTAGCCTAGTCTACACGAACACAGCCAATACATGCAGGAAACGTGGACAATTGCAAACGTTCGCCTACAATTTTTATTTGTCAGTATTAATGTTTGTGGTTCATATGGTATGTGACACAATCATAAAGGCGACCAAGCCAACTGTGCAGCGTACAAAATGAAGATGATTCAAAATTATGCGGCAATCAAATTATTCATTCAAACGAATCTTTTTGAACCATGAATAAGGAAGAAACGTGGACAACCGTACCGACCGTTTCAAATTGATGGGGTTTTGATAAATCGTGGGGAATGACTTGGCTAAGAGGGTTTATGTCACTCCTTTGGTCCTAAGTTCCTGGGATGGGACAGACGTATTTAGTCCTGTCCAGGCTAATGAACCTAGGTTATAGCGCCTTTAGTCGCCCTCTGAAATAATGATAGAGGAAATTGGTGAAACCGGGAAATTAGTACTAAACATAAAGACAAAAACCTGTTTTAATCCACCTAGCGGTGCAATTGTGCCTTTCTCATTTCTCTAAACTATGGCACAGAGGCTTTTTATGTTCAACATAATTGTGGAAATGTCCATTACATTCTTAGTACACTTTGCGCTTATACACAATGGCATGCCAGCCATGAACTAGATGAGCTACGTGTCGCCGGTGAAACACTTGAAACAAAAAAATATCATACTCTATTAACCTAATCAGCATTAGATCAATGTTATCTGCTTGCTAACTCATTTTGTCATGCGGGGGTGTGTGGGTAAGGAGGGCGAAAGTCCCATGAACGAACGACTCCCCAGCTTAAATTGGTATGCTTTGTGATAATAATCTGCATAATCTTTCTATATGAGAAAGGCAAAAACATTCAAAAACTAAAGAGCAATTTTTAGACTATCTTAAGATGAGTGCTAATTTTAGACTTAAGCTGGAAATACACTACATGGTGGATCAATCATTAAAACTGGGGGGAGTAGGGGTAGGCCAATTGAATATTATTACTATACATACAAGTTAGCTTCTGTTTTGAGAAATTTTTATACGGGAAGCAGATTCAAATTCGCTTGTTATTAAAAGAAAGGGAAACATTCAAATTCAGTTTTTTATGATAAAGGCCTATTTGCTTCAGATAGATATTTTCAGAGGGGGGGGGGGGGGGGGGGGAATTTCAGCATCGGTGTAACAGAAATGTCAGCTACAGGGGGAGAGAACAAGGTGACAAAGAAGAGAAGAAAATCAAGCTTCCAGTATGCGGCAAATCGTCAACAGCCTTGGATCGCCGCGCAGTACGCAACGGGAAGTCGGGTGGTCCTCGTCGGTCCCGTAGCGAATACTCCAGATTGGTCAAAACTTCGAGTCGTTTTTGGTTCAAATTTTGGTTTATGCACGCAGGTTGGTGAGTGAAGATGATCACATAGTAGCGCTCTGGTGCGAGTTTGCGCCACAAAAGTACTACAGGGGACTTTTAAGAATGAGAAAAAGAGAAAGAGAGGGACTAAATTCTTATATTGATTGATTTTAGGAAGAGATAGATGCGGGACATATAAAGAAGATCGCAGTTTGCCATAACATTTCGAACTGGGACGATGGGTGGTACAACACTCGGTGCACGCCCAGACAACGTGTTCGATGTCGTGATAGCTGTCGTCACAGGCGCACAGAGTAGTCTGTGTAAGCTCAATACGCCACAAATGTGCATTCAAAGTGCAGTGGTTGGACATAGGCGGAGACATTACATGAATGAAATACTGACCCACATCCATCCTCCTGAACCAGGCTTGCTGGAGCATCACTCATGATGCTAAAATGAGGTGAGGTATCAACATTCTGAGGAGGACTTCACACACCTCGCCAATAGCAGAAAAAAACTCTTCTCCCACTCAACAAGCAAACTCATCATCAGAGGTGATGACTTGTTCAATGATTAGAGGATGTTATGTGCATCACACAGGAAAGGCGAGAGCGCAAAACTGATTGAAGATGGGTTGGAATTCCTTTTCAAAAACGCTGAGAGTGTGGAGCGCGAGAGTGATTGTTTCCCTCTCTTGTTTTAATGGGATTTTGTCTGCTGCGTAGGATGCGGATATAAGTATAATTTTCGTGGTGTAGATCAGTGCTTCGTGGAATACGGATATCATCATGTGGTGGGAATCCAAGAGACTGGAGGACCCAGACTTGACTCTACTGTGCCAAACGACCTTGAGGCTTGAGCACTTCTTGTACACAGGTTTCAATTGAGCGAGGATTCAGTGGCCTTGGGAAAATACTAACTAACGATCAGATAAACCTCAGCTCGGAAAATTTAAAATCAATCCTATTCGTCAAACTTAATAACACCATAATAGAAGATAAATCTAGAGAAAATTTAGAAAACACAGATAAAAATATTTTGTAATTTTAAGATTATTTTCATGCACATATTTGGAGCGTGAATATAAATGTAAAATTAAGCTCCACCACAAATACACACGACTTGTCGCGCTTTCTTCAACGAATTTTATTATAATTTTACACGTGGGTTGAAAATTACAGTTTCTTTAAACAGAAAACACATGCACTTCAATGTATTTTTACTCGAATACTGTTGTAAAATGATTGACATGTAATATTACACGAATGAAAGTGTAAAATTGTATGCTGTTTTCCAATTGATGTTAACGTAATTTTCAATCAAATTTTAGATTCAATTGTTGTATGTTTACATTCGTATTGATTTACATGTCGTTTAAATTTCATTATTTTTTGGTGTGTAGGACGTAAGTAACTTTTTCATCTGTTCATTACTCGGCCATTTTAACATTTACTACTCTACTCTTTGCATAATATTCTAGTAAAAACCGTCGGCTTTCGATATGTACTGGAAAATTGGTGCAAAGTGTTGTAATGACGTCGTAAGAAAGTGAACAAAGAGAGGCTCTCGATGTTACATCCAATTGAAAATTTTCTCTAGAAATATTTTAATTTTGATATCTAATACAACATGACATCGCTTCCAAGTAAAATGGGTGCATAATATTCGATTCTATTCTAGTGTTCTTTCTCAATAAAATTTTTAAAAACGTGTTTAATCCACCTAACAGTGTGATGAGACATTTCTTATAACTTTTATCACTCTCTTCGGATATTATATCGTTTGAGAGCATTTAGAACTTGATGCTTCGCGATGTTTTTGATAACACATACTACATGGGATAGTGGCAGGACTCAGAGAATCGCTCAAATCAGCATAGGACAACATCAGTGCTAGAAATCTCAAACCAAATCAATGGGAAAGCGAAAAAATGGGCCATAAAATAGACATACCAACGAATTATTGTTAATGCTCTGTTAATAAAATATCTAAATTGTGGTGGGAAAACTGAATTTTCCTAAAGGGGTTATATATTGTACTGAGCCAAATAAATCGAATTTTTTTGTTGAATCGATTTGAAGTTTATACTTTACTCAAATTTCCAACGCGACTGAGAACTAAGAAATCAACGCTTTTTCTTGAAAAGGGTGATACTAACAGTGATATCATTCAAAGAAAATCAACAGTGAATATTTCCAGACTTGGTTTTATTTCCTATTTAAGAACTATTGTGTTTTTTGACATCCTAGCTTGCATGATTCAGTGATCGAAACCCAATACTTCATAAAGTATTTGAAATTATTAAATTAAAATTTGTTTTTGCTATTGAAATTGACAAAATGATAGTATCGCCCCTTTGGCGATTGTTTACTTTTTCGGTCCCATCTATCAGCATTGAAGTATCGCCCTTACGTTTTTTTACAATAACTACCGTTTTACACCACCGATTTCGTCCGGGTTTTTTCAATAGAGATCATTGTTACTATTTACAGCTGGTATCAGTCTGATAATCCTAAAAAATACGAAAATAACAGTTTCGCCTCTAAACTGCAAGCAAAAAAAGTATCGCTCTGTTTGTTTGCATGGAGCGTAGAGGGCGAAACTTTAAATAAACAAACAAAAATACAGTTTCGCCCGTTGTATTTTTTGCTGTAGTTTAAGAAAGCAATATCGTAGAATCAAAATTTTTAGGTTAATTTGTTGCGTTTCAAAGCCCTCATTCGCATGTAAGAAAAAAGCCCTATATTTACATTTGTAAGTATCGCCCTTTTCACAAAAAAAGCGTTGAAATGAAATCACAGCTCCTGATATCACGCTATCTCTGAAGTACATGCGTGCATAGTTTCAAATTTTACTTCGACATCGACTTTTTCTAAAGGTGACTTCCCAGTAGTATTCTTGATTTGAATTATTATCGCTAATCCTAATGCCAAAGAACAAATAAAAACCTCACGAAAACGAACCGTTTGGGAAAATCATCATCATTACTGGAACTTTCATTTTCACGAAACTTTTCGATAACCTTCCGTCACTTGCGTTAATGCACTGGGTGCACAGTAGGGTGACAGGAAAAAAATGACCCCTATCGGCCCACCTCTGCGTCGATTCCTAGTCCCACCAGGAGTACTTGCACCAAATTTGAAGCAAATCGGACAAGTCTAACTACCGGACCAACGGGCCTGAAATTTGTATGAGAATTTTTAACAATTTACATGGAGAAAACCCACCAGCACGCATTTTCGCCGCTAGGTGGCACTGTATGCATCTTATTATCACTGTAAGTGAAAATAAGAAGGATAATTGAATTGTCTACAACTTCGTCGAAGACTGCAAGTAAATCCGACTTTGTTAAAAGAAGTTATTAAACTTTTAACGAAGTGATGTCTGAGTCAGTTTTGCATGGGGCCTAACAGTGCATGGTTGTGTATCAGTACTCGATTCCCATGAACTAAACATTTTTGTGAAATAATCGTTAGGTTTAGCTCAATGGTATGTTCAGAAGAATTATAGTAAATAATACGAGTCATGCTTTGATTAGAAAATTTTAGTTCCACCTGTTACCGCATAGAGGGCGCCAACACTAACTTTTCAACGGAGCGAGATAGAAATTTGGTGTCTTCTACAAAGTTATAGAGCAGGCATTTTTCAGTATTTCTTCTGAACATTTTGATACTCTAACTCTCTTCTATGAAAAGTAAGTAGTGGCGCCCTCTATGCGGTCACAGGTGGAACTAAAATTTTCTAACCAAAACATAACTCGTACTATTTACTATAATTCTTGTAAACATACTATTCGGCTAAATCTAACCATTATTTCACAAAAATATATAGTTCGCGGGAGTCGAGTTCTGATACACAACCATGCACTGCTAGGCCCCATGCAAAACTGACTCAGACATCACTTCGTTAAAAGTTTAATAACTTCTTTTAACATAGCCGGATTTACTAGCAGTCTTCGACAAAGTTGTAGATAATTAAAATATCTTTCTTATTTTCACTTACAGTGATAATACGTTGTATACAGTGCCACCTAGCGGCGAAAATACGAGCTAGTGAGTTTTCTCCATGTAAATTGTTGAAAAATCCAATATAAACTTCAGGCACGTTGGTCCGGTAGTTAGACTTGTCCGATTTGCTTCAAATTTGGTGCAAGTACTCCTGGTGGGACTAGGAATCGACTCAGGGGTGGGCCGATTGAGTTTTCAAAAATTCATCATTTTTCTGGGCAGTCTAGTGCACAGTGCTCTAAAAATCTAGCGAAAACGTCTTAGGGCACCAGCGGGTCTGTAAAGAATACTAAAAATAAATTTCTATTCCATAATTTTCAGTTCAGCAATTCGAGAGTTCGTGCTCACCGCAAACCATGAAAAATAGACTACGTTGTGAAGCGATGATCACTGTTTATTAAAAAATCACGGTTATATAAAAAATAAAACTATTAAATTTCAAATAGTTTATAATTTTCACAAACCTATTAGGAAAAATTGTGTTATAAGCTTTCGTAATATTGTGTAGGAAAAAAGCTGAAAATTTGAAAAGAAATCTGAGGATTATGATTGATTACAGAACTCTGGAATTTTCTATTGGAATGTTTTCAGGCATGAATTTGATATTGATGCTATTAGACAACTGTGAAATCAAGACCAATAGATCTGTTACATATCAGGACCCCATTCCGACGATTTACCAAAAGTCCTCATGATGTTTACAACAACAGGTTATCAATCTACGGATCAGATAATGTTATTGTAATATTGAATTAAATCAGTTTGCATCAATAAATTTTCAAGTCCAATCCAATATTTTTTTTGTGTGGTGGGTGGGGGGGGTGAGCTGTATGGTGTTAAAACCTTCTCTTGGCTACGCCGTTGCTTGGAATTATTTATTTCGCTTTTCATTTTCCGAAAGGTTTCAGATCGATCCGATGGTCATAAGTTAGAAAAATTGCAGTCAGAAGGTTCGCACAAATGAACATTTTTGCACAGATAAATTATCAAGTTCCTTCCAGACAACTTGGAAGTGTTCGGTGATTATTTCTAGCGGTTGTAGATAGAAAAATGAAATACAAAATTCGATTTATCGAAAAAATGTTTGGCTTATTTCAATGGATTATTACTATATTGAACAATAAATATGCGACGAAGAGTAATCCACAAACAACAAGCCATAACTTCTAAAGTATTCAAAATAGATATTTGAAGTCTTCAGTAAAGTTTTTCGCAAAAGTAAGAGCTAAAAATTTGCTGAAGGCATCATTTCGTTATAATCACTTCCAAGTAAATTTGTGAAAATATCTCACTCATAGGGGGATTAATCAGCAAAAGCACAATACCGAAAGAAAGAGCATATTACCTCCATTAAATTCTCCGTAGATACTATTGACCTAAAAGAAGCCGTTTTGGCGTTAATAATAGATTACATGTTTTTGGTCATATTTCTGGCAATGGGAAATGATAGAAATCTTTCGTCCGCATTTATTGTTGAATATCTCTTTTGATAATAGTCCGATTTCAACAATCTATAGCTTGTTCGAAAGGTATTCGTCTAAGCTGTCTAAAAACTTATAAATTGTTAATCTATATTGTCAATTCCGGCAAATAATTTAAAAAAAACTGCAAAAAATGCCATTTTTACGCATTCAAACATTCATATCTTAAAAACTAAACATCAGAATCAAAAACAAATTAATAGCGTTCATACTGTTTTTTAGTTCTTTCATTTAAAATTGGTTTGGATAAGATCGGTTCAGCCATTGCTGAGAAACACGAATGAGAATTTGTCCGTTACATACACACACACACAGACACACACACACACACACACACACAGACATTGTCCCAAATCGTCGAGCTGAGTCGATTGGTATATAAGACTCGGCCCTCCGGGCCTCGGAAAAAATCTTGAAAGTTTGAGCGAATTCTATACATTTCTTTTATAAGAAATGTAAAAATGTTGTTATCAAATAGTTTCGTTTCTATCTCTATTATAGATTGTTTTGGCTGGTTAGTTTCCAAGATATGGACAATGAAGTTTAAAAAAAAGTTGTTTGTGTTTATTTGTTACTAAATGTCAAAGTAGAAAGTTTATGCGGATAAATTTCCAATGGGCAATACATTTTTAAAATGAGATAATTATCGACAGCGATATTTAAAATTATACATAGTCGAAAATTGTATACTATCCTGATTTCAACGCTAGGGTAATAAGCCTATTTTCGTCTTGTTTCTATTATCACCCTACTAATTTGTAGCTGCTGGTTAGAGCAGCTTTTCCCATCTTTGCTCAACGCGTTGGTTTAAAAGGTAAGGCAATAATTGGAACACTCGAATCGAGTTTTCGTTGCGCTTAAATACGAACATTTTACAGCTTTCATACCAACTCAATCAGAAGCACAAATTTTGTTTTCGAACTCGAAACGCATCTCCATAAATAGTTTAGTTATAGGTTTTGTGTCCTTTATGCGCAAAGGTGGTTTCAAACCATTTTCTCGTTAGTGAAGGAAAATAGTTTTTAATTAAAATTTTTCTCCACTACGGATAAATATAGCATAATGCCAATTGTGGTATTATATTGGTTCTTAAGAGCAAAGTAAAGCTACTGATGCCAATGTATACGCATTGTATCAATTGTAGGTCTAGAAATTAGTGGTACACCCACCATAATAGGGTTTATTTTATGTAAGGGGTTTACCTCTTTACCCTATATTCGGAGGAGAACACGAAGCTTCTTATTTTGATACTGATTTCACTAAATAATCCCCTACAAGTGAAATAATTTTTTGAACAGATTGTTTAGCAAATATAATGAAAAGATGAGTTCATGAATTATGTAGGATATACGTTAGCATTTGCCTATTCAATCAATTCCATTACAAGAATCCAACATTTGTACAATATTTTCTTAAATTTTCATTGCAAAATATTAAAATTTTGTGAGTGACATTGAATTTTCAGGAGGAAAATCGAAAAAATGCGGTGTACACACTAACCTAAAACCTCCTATACTAATCGTTTAGAAATTTCGCAGAGTTCTTTCTCACATCATTGCCCAGGTTCCTATGGGAGCGCTTTACAACATCATTATTATTTTTCAAGTAACATTTTAACCGATTTTTTAACGAATGTATTGGCATCAACGTGCTATGAAAAATTCGAAAAAATGAAGGCTGCTCTCATTACTCCTTATCATCTTCACTTATAGCAAAAACATTTTCTGGAACCTTTGGCACCAAAACATTAATTACGTTGTCCAGTCTTAGCGCCGATTTCTAGCAAGTTCTAGAAAGAGAAAAAATACACCTTTCCAAAGGTATGCTGTATTATTCTGTTATAAATATTGTGCTAAATTGCGACAATAATAAGAAAATTGTCATTTTTTGCATTTTTTCATGACAAATATGCAAATGGTTCAACATTCTTCCAAGGGCACGTCATGGTTCTATGTAATAATAATTCGGAAGAGCATTTAATTCTGCTATAAATCAATTTGGAGGCATGCAACATTTTTAAAAACTTTTTGTGTTGCACTATAACCTATGCTAGTTCACTTGAAAAGTTAAAAAAAAATCACTATAGCGCCGTGAAAAGAGTTATGATGTCATCCGGTTATCCACCTGGACAGTGCGTAACGAATAAACGGTTTGCTTCAATATAAACATGTGTGTCACGTTTTAGCTTAGCTATGGGTGCCAAACGTCAAAAAAGGTCGCAATCTTTGATACGTAACTACTTCTTCCTCAACGAGTATTATATTTTAATAACAGATCGCTTGGCAAATTTTGGCCCTTTAAGGAGGGTACTGGACTATTGTATCACTTACAAGGCCTACAATCGATGAAATTTCTATAAATTGGCACCAACACGTTTGCTTTGTTCCTAAGAACCACTAGTAAAATAATAAATGGCCCGAGAATGGTGGAATACTTCTGTTTGAGTGCAACTAAAACTCTAATCGGATGCCCAAAATATCGCACTACCATTTAAGTCAAAAGATAGTACAAATATATGGCAGACACAACTCTAACCAATGGTTTCAAATGGGTAAGGTGCTAATTGGAATAAGGTGAAAAGAGGCTCATGACTCTATACATATTTGAAAACTATGTATATATTTAGATAGTTGCATTGCCTCATGCAACGCTTAACTATACATTCATTTCAAATATAAAAATATACATCAGAAATAAACTTTACACACGCATCAAACCCATATAACAAAACCTCATAGCAACTAATCATTACCTCCTCACAAGGCGTGTGAGGACATCACAAACTCCTCTTGAATCATCATGAGGTGTAGCACACTCTCCTCCACAGAGCAAATATCCCATGCGTAAGAAAATATTTATCTACATCATTTCGTTGAGCAAGATAGGAACTCTCTCATTTTTCGGTTCCTCACACACAACGGTAGAGATGCTTCCGTTGCTTCATTCTTTTCTACCTCATCCTGAGGGAGGGATATTAGCCCTCATCGTGTGTTGAAGTGTTTATAACAAGTCTGTCCTGAACTAAGGCTTCGCTAATACCTTCGGAACAATAGAATGTATCCATCGCCAAAGTTCCCCAGTGCCCCCCGCGATGTTTTCCAACTGTTGGGTGTCCTCTGGCGACAGACAGCGTAGCTTAGTTTAGTAGCGTACTTGACCACCCGTGAGTTTCCCGTGATTGATCAAAGTCTGTTGAAATTGCATATCGAACCAATTGTATGATACTTAGGAGTAGTACATCATGCTTAACGTGCAACCTAAAGAGACTAAGATTATAGTATGATAAATAACGTAGATGACCACGCCCATGCAGGTCAATTTTGGAATGGGTAGGAATTTTAGTTTAACACTTGTGACTTTTATGACCAAGGAATTCTCTGCATCATCCACAAGTGTCGTAGCAGAGAATTGGTGTTAGTAGGTAAGTAGATGAATCTGGATAAATATTGTAAGGTATTGTGATTTAGTGAAATACACGCGCGCTTTGTCTTTTCAATACAAATCAAACTTCTCGGGTGTGGCGAGCTCTAATAGAAATAGGAATGCCGTTCGAATAGGGGAACATGGGGAGACTTGATCAGGTTTTCAGCTAAAACTGCATAAATCTCTAAAAAAGCCTTCAATCCCTCAAAAGTCATTCAGATATGATGCGCAAAGTTATTGCGCGTCTTTATGATTTTTTGCAGAATTTTTAATTTAATTTTTGAAAAGTTGCAAAAGTTTTTCTGTGATCGTTTTTTCTGGTCAAATCTCCCCATTGCGGGGAGACTTGACCAAGGCGTGCGGAGACTTGACCAAGAGAATTTTGAAAAATCATAACAAAAAATAATGACATAAAACATACTGTAATTATTTTTTTCCCTATTGTCGAGATCCTTAGGTAGCAGTAAAAAATACAAAAGAGTTGCATTTGTTAAATTTTGATTTTTTTTAATGCATTTCTTTTTAAGGATTAACTGTACTGCTTGCATTGCATGTTCACACGTCACGAAATCAGTCCTGCTATTGCTAACTTTGTTTACAAATATTAAAATATAAAGACTTATGTTTGGGGTGGGATTTTTTTATGGCGTGATTAACATTAACAGTAGATACCAAAGCATAATAAATATTAGGAATTTTGTATCTTTCTTCAGCTAATCGCCACTTGGTCAAGTCTCCCTATAAAATCTTGGTCAAGTCTCCCCAACATTAATTATTGCGTTCAATGTCATGCAAATTCTAGTAATAACTATTTCATTGTTCCAGTTTATGTAAAATCATTTCACTGCTTCACAAGGATTAAGATGGTAGATTAGTACATTAATAGTAACTAGTAGTCGAGTAGATATGTCCATACAAAGTTTGATAAAAAATTACATCATTTGATGCAAATTTATTAATCACGTAATATTTTCTGCAAGGAAAGGATTTTTCTCTCCAAACTTTTAAAATTACCTTAAGGGATCGAAACAAGTATAAAAATATTTTTGAAAAAAAATTGAGAATTGAATAGAAGACGCCATAGCCGAAAATAGAATTTTGCGCTTGGTCAAGTCTCCCCATGTTCCCCTACACATTGTAATAATTTTTATCCCGCGATGCGTTACATAAAAGGATAAAGCCATAAATTTTGTAAAATGTACGCGCGAGACGTCGAGTTACTAACTAATAACTAGTGCTAATTTGGGTACTAGTTTAGATACATCGTCTAACTAGACACCCAGATGGTGCTAGTTACTGATGAGATGAATTCGAAACACAAAAAAACAAAACTTTATTTGTGAAAAGAAGCGACATAAAATAAGGATTAACTGTTTGAATTTGTATGACGGATACCCAAACAGTCCCACGCGCGCGTCGTTTGTTCCCCTTCCCTGTCAGCATACGACGCACAAATCTTCACTAATGTCGCCTTCGCCCAAAGCGGAACTGAGCCAGCACACGACCAAGCACCGGGTTCAATAAAAACGGCACAAGGGAGCTCGTACCCCGGTTTGCACATCGGGGAGGTAAAGGATAAGAGTTCTGTATCAGAGGTGAATGGCGATATAGTGTGGCATCATGTTGCATAATTGTCAACCTTTTCGAAATCCATTGAAAATGTAGGAAATACGAAGAAATTCAAAATGTTTACTCATACAGCCGATATATTATAATTGACTAGGGGTTTGCTTAGTAACACAAATTGTGTCTCCGCTTTTTTAGCTTTCGTCAATCCGGCGCTAGCTTAGTCCTAACATTAAGTTAGTGTCGGATTCTGATGAGACGAAGTCGACATTCAAATTCCTGTTGAGTGTCCTTTGACGACAGATACTGAAAAAATAGTTGAAGCAAAATGGTCTTTCATAAATTTCACCTTCAAGAGCACCCATCTTAGCTAAGGAGTCCGGCTTCTCATTGCCCGAAATGGAGCAATGAGAAGATACCCAAACCAAGGTAATCTGGTAAGATTTGTCAGTTAAAGTACTCATTAGCTCGGGTATTTTTCCCAAAAATTCGAGGGTTGCTTTCCATGGAACGGGTTTGAGAATTTAGCCTCTCGAAATTTTCAATCAACAATGGGTTTAAGATACCCCATCGAATGAGCAATCGATATGGGAGTTCCACATTCCTACAACAAATTCAGCAAAAAATTGTTCAAAGTTGTTGGAAGACCATGCTGGTGCAACTTCTCAGAAAGAGTATTGATAGAAATTGAATCAAAAGCCCCCTTAGTATCAAAGAAAACTGATGCCATTTGCTGTTTATGAGCATAGGCCATTCGAATTTCTGTTGTCAACAACACAAGGCAGCCGTTCGTCTCTTTGCCTATACAGAAGCCAAGTTGTGTATCTGACAGTAAGCCATTTGCTTCGACCCGAATGTCGGAGTGGAATAGGAACATTTTCTCGAACAATTTGCGGATGCAGGACAGCATTACCATCGGTCGATACAAATTGTGGTCGGAGGTTGGTTTTCCTGGTTTTTGGGTGGCAATCACCATCACTCGCCTCCAGTCATGAGAAAAAATGTTACACTCAGTACACTTATTGAATAAATTCAACAGGCGTTTCTTAGTAGAGTCTGGCAGATTCTTCAACAAGTGGAATTTGCTTCTATCTGGCCCTGGGACGCAAGTGAGAACTCCACAATCGAAAAAAAGTGTTTCGTTCGCGGTATCGGAGAGAGCCACCAGGCGATAGGCTTCTGTCCCGTGGCGGAATCCGGACAAACCTTCTTGGCGAAATCGAATATCCATCGGTTGGAATATTCGCATACATCGGGCCGAACCCCAAAGAAGGCCCATCGATGTTTCTCTCGTTAGTTCGTCAACGAACCGGCACCAGTAACTACGTTTCTTGGTTTTCCTCAAACTCTTTATTCGTGTTTCTACCAAAGCAACATATGTAACAAGTCTAAGAAACAGTTGTAGAAAAGTAAAAAAAAGTAGTTTTCAGACCATGGTTTGTTGCTAATAGACCACACACAAGTTCGTTGCTGATAATCGAACTGTAAAACGTGGTTTTGTTGACTAAAAGAATTATTTTCGAATTAACAACACCAACTCTAAGTGATACTCAGTAGGTGGAGCCAATTATGTTTGGTAACTGTGGGTTTAAAGTAACTCAATACGTTAGTGGAGAGCAACTACTTGCAAACAAATTTGCAACAACGGGACGGCGTCATCGGTGCATCTGTAATCGTTGTTTTTCTTCTGTCAACGAATCAGCCACAACGAGAAGGCGGCCATTTCGGTAGGCGCAATCGAAAACTGCGTCATTTGCCTGGAGTCCTGTATCTAATTGTTGTATTTTATCAATTTCTAATTTTATTTGAGGGCACATTGAAAATATAAACGTAAAATTGAAAAATTTACAGTGAATTTTCGGTGCGTGAATCTAGATGCGCCGGTGAAATTTATGTATTGAAGAGAAGAATATTTGCTTCCCAAAGTTATTATCTCGCGAAAAATAACATCGTTTTATTCCAACACCGAAAATTTTCTAAACATAATTGAACTCAATTTGAAACTAGTTGGCAAAATTGATTTACAATGCCGCGTACATTCGCATGACATGTTACAAATAGACTCCGCCTTGGGGCTTTTTTTGGTTATGAAACAGTTGAGAATATGTTCACCGCAGCTGGATTATTGCACGTGATTTGGTGTTATTATTAGTTATTAAAAAAAATTTCAATACAAAACATGTTGCTTGGGTAGCGTTCCATAATGTCGATAGCTAACAGGCATCCCGTCGTCCTGGAAGGTCTCATACGCGGTGGCCTTCTCCACGTACACGTACGTACTGAGCACTCTTTGTCCCACCACGGATTGGGAGAACGTTTTTGAAGATTCGCACTGGGTACTGGCTTAGTCTAAGCTTGATTCACGCTGTCGAGAATCAAACCAGCTAAAAAGCTGTATTCTTCCTCCGGAGGAAGTCTCGATGTTGTCGGATATCGTGGCAGCATAGCTCTTCCAATCGATGTTTCGTGTTGATTTTGATCGAACAAACAACTAGAGAAGCATTTACGCTTTTTTAGAAGAAACCGGACTTACTATAAATTTTGGTAACAAGGTAACTGGTAGAGAGCGGGGCAGTCCGAACGATTTTGGTTACGAGATGGAATTCTATGAGTTCGATGAAATCATATATCTTGAAACACTAGTGATATGTGATAATGACGTTAGCCGCTAGTGGCGGCTGCGTGTAGGACTTTCTATGGTATATGTAATTCGCTAAAGTCTCACAATCTACAGATGCCCACAATACTCGCTATATTCAAATCGCTGATACTCCCTGTTGCTGTATAGGACCACGAAGCACGGGCGTTGAAGGAAGCTGCTCAATGTGAGGAGAATGATGCGTTCAATACTCGAGAATGGCACAGGCGCATGAACTACAAGCTGAACCAAGCATACAAACACGCTGACATTGCTGGAAGAGAGACCAACTAAAGTTATGCTCAGCAGAGAAACTGTAAGAAGTTATCGACTTCGGAGCAACTTCCAAACTCGCTGACTCACAGTGTCGCCTAGCCGGACAAAACCTCAAAATTTTATTTTGGATTTTTCATGATTTAACATGTTTCTCTTCTTGTAAACAGGTTGAATAGAGTTTTTTCAAAAAATGAATTCTTGAGGACGAAAAATATATTTTTTAAAGTACTTCAAAGGTGAAATCGATGATCAATTCTGAAAAGAACTGCATTCAGACTTGTGTTATTCAAGCTTATCTTTTACATTTCTTATAAAAGAAATGTATAGAATTCGCTCAAACTTTCAAGATTTTTTCCGAGGCCCGGAGGGCCGAGTCTTATATACTAATCGACTCAGCTCGACGATTTGGGACAATGTCTGTGTGTGTGTGTGTCTGTGTGTGTGTATGTAACGGACAAATTCTCATTCGTGTTTCTCAGCAATGGCTGAACCGATATTATCCAAACCAATTTTAAATGAAAGAACTAAAAAACAGTATGAACGCTATTCATTTGTTTTTGATTCTGATGTTTAGTTTCCAAGATATGAATGTTTGAATGCGCAAAAGTGGCGTTTTTTGCAGTTTTTTTAAATTATCTGCCGAAATTGACAATGTAGATTAACAATTCATATGTTTTTAGACAGCTTTAACAAATACCTTTCGAACAAGCTATAGATTGTTGAAATCGGACTATTATCAAAAGAGATATTTAACATTAAATGCGGACGAAAGATTTTTATCATTTCCCATAGCCAGAAATATGACCAAAAACATGTAATCTATTATTAACGCCAAAACGGCTTATTTTAGGTCAATAGTATCTTCGGAGAATTTAATGGACGCAATATGCCCTTTCTTTTGGTATTGTGCTTTTGCTGATTAATCCCCCTATGAGTGAGATATTTTCACAATTTTTTTTGGAAGTGATTATATCGAAATGATGCCTTCAGCAAATTTGTAGCTCTTACTTTTGCGAATAACGTTACTGAAGACTTCAAATATCTATTTTGAATACTTTAAAAGTTATGGCTTGTTGTTTGTTGATTACTCTTTGTCGCCTATTTATTGTTCAATATAGTAATAATCCATTGAAATAAGCCAAACATTATTTCGATAAAACGAATTTTGTGTTTCATTTTACTATCTACAACCGATAGAAATAATCACCGAACACTTCCAAGTTATCTGGAAGGAACTTGATAACTTATCAGTACAAAAATGTTCATTTGTGCGAACTTTCTGACTGCAATTTTGCTAACTTATAACCATCGGATCGATCTGAAACATATCGGAAAATGAAAAGCAAAATAAATAACTCCAAGCAACGGCGTAGCCAAGAGAAGGTTTTGGGGTTTAACACCATACAACCCCCCCCCCCCCCACAACACCCAAAAAAAATTGGATTGAAGTTGAAAATTTATTGATGCAGACTGATTTAATTCAATATTACAATAACAATTATCTGATCCGTAGATTGATAACCTGTTGTTGTAAACATCATGAGGACTTTTGATAAATTGTCGGAATGGGGTCCTGATATGTAACTGATCTCTTGGTTTTGATTTCACAGTTGTCTAATAGCATCAATATCAAATTCTTGTCTGAAAACATTCCAATAGAAAATTCCAGAGTTTTGTAATCAATCATAATCCTCAGATTTATTTTCAAATTGATCTCGTTTTTGTAGAGATGTACTGTAATAAGGGTCTTTATTTAATAGGAAGCGAAGTTAAAATTGATTTAATTCTATGAAACAGAACTGCTCAACGAAAAATGCATAAATTTCAACAATTGCTTAAAATGTTTTTGCCTTTCTCATTCACTCTAAAATTCGTCGATCTAATCCGAGGACCGAGTGTCATATGCTAATCGACTCAGTTCGTCGAGATCGGAAAAGGTCTGTGTGTATATGTATGTCTGTATGTATGTGTGTGTAGGTGTGTATGTGGAAAAAATGTGACCTCTGTTAATCAGAGATGGCTGGATCGATTTGCACAAAGTTAGTCTCAAATGAAAGGTACAATCTTCCCATCGACTGCTATTGAATTTTTTATTGATTGGACTTCCGGTTCCGGAGTTACGAGTTGAAGAGTGCAATCACACAACAAATTCCCATACAAACTGAAATGAAAAATTTTCAAAATCAAATTTGTATTTTTGATGCCAAATGACATTATAATGCATGAAACATTGAGATTTGATGTAAACTCGAAAAAATAACGTTTGACAAAAATTGATTTTTTTGGACTTTGGTACTTATTTGCTCTGTTACTATTCTCTGAAAAATTAATTCTGCATAATTTTAAAACTTCAAAAATTACGGTTTCGGAATTATGCCGTTTAGACATTAAGATCGATTTTCACCAAACCCCCACTAATTGTAAAATTGGTATTGTAAAAAAACGTAAGGGCGATACTTCAATGCTGATAGGTGGGACCGAAAAAGTAAACAATCGCCAAAGGGACTATATACTATATATACAATCATTTTGTCAATTTCAATAGCAAACACAAATTTTAATTTAATAACTTCAAATACTTCATGAAGTTTTGGGTTTCGATCACTGAATCATGCAATCGAGGATGTAAAAAACACAATAGTTCTAAATTGGAAATAAAACCAAGTCTGGAAATATGCACTGTTGATTTTCTTTTAATGCACTATGAGTCACAAGGGCGATTTTTCGGTACAAAAATCAATAACTCCCAAACCGTTCATTTTAGAGAAATTATGTCTGAGAGAATATTTTTGGGGATTAAATTCGCTTTCTTTTAAAGTAAAATGTAGCTAGGGTGGTCCTCTCAAACATTCTTTTCGAAAAATTATTTTTCGAACAAAATGGTATAGCAAGGTACTTACTTCAGCAAAGTTGTAGAAAAATGTTTTTCAGTTAACATTTTCAAATGAATTAAAGTTATAGCACTATCGGTTTTTATGTTATAATTATTTTTATTCTTTAACTTAGGGTGTTTCTGAAAAAGTCAGTTTTTTAACTATAACTTTTTAAATAGTTAGTCTATCTTCATACTCTCTATGAAGCAATTTTAGTACTTTTCATTGTGCATATTTCTGCTGAAGAATGTGAATCGATATCATTTTTCGTTATCGAGTTACGATCATTTTTTTAAATAAAAATGATAGTTTTCAATGTCCTCTAACTCAGAAGGTTGCAAAAACTAGCAGCTAAATTTGTACTCTTTTGAAAGTGCATCAAAAATACTATAAAATATTTCAAAATCAAAGTCAGCATTTTTGCCCTTCGATGTCAAATATAAACAACAACACCACGAGTCGTGACAGTTTAATTGGTATCAATCTCATTCATGAATCGAATCGCAGTAGCCGACGACTGCTTTGATCAACGCGTGTAGTGCTTTGTATTATTAGTGCTGTTAAAATGGATAAAATAAAGTTGTTCGATCTCTGGAAAGTGGCCAAAGGTGAAAATAAAAATAAAATAAAAGTTGTGTTTGAGGAAATAATGAGATAATTTGATGTGGGACAAAATGAAAAAAATAAGTTCACTCAGAATGCAAAAGCTGTAACAATTAAAACATGTAAAAGGTTTGATCAATTTTGGAAAGACAGTAATCGAATTGAGACGAAAGTGCTGGATAAAAATTCGAAATATTTTGAGAAGCCGTTAACAGTTCCTACAAAAGATTCAAACTGCACTTCCTCCCACACCAGCATTCACAGAAATTCGTCGCTTACTTAGAACAGAATGAAGGGTAATCCTTAATTTATTTGCTTTTTAAGGCAAAATGCGCTACATTTTATATTATGTCAACACTTCCATTACCAACAAGTTTCATGAGCGAACAAGGAGCTGAGGCTCGGAACGATCGACTGAGTTACGGTAGAAATTGTTCAAGAGTCGCGAACATGGAAGATGTTTTCTTTAGAGCAATGAACTCGTCTAATCCGGTTCTTGCAGTTAGAAGATCCCGATACAGTAAACGCACTGAAATAAGTTCAATATTAAATGAGTTAGCACTTTAAGAAAAGAGACACGATTCAGATAACTATAACGACGACGATGCTGATGATGTTGATGATTGTGATTATAATAATTATGAGGATGACGATGATAATAAAGTAGTTACGTAGAATAGTAAAATAAATATCTGTTTGAGCCTAACGTTTTCAATATTTGTGTACATATATTTGACAAGCTCAAAAAATCATTTAACAACTCGACTTTTTGCTCTAGTAAAGCAGGTTCTAAATGGCAATGACCAGACCCTTAAAAACAGCCGTATGCTGATGTCATTTAATCATAATGTTGATGTCAACATTTTTCGCTGAATGACAAAAAAGCAAAAGTTGATTTTGAGATATTTTACAGTATTTTTGATGCACTTTCGAAAGAGTACAAATTTAGCTGCTAGTTTTTGCAACCTTCTGAGTTAGAGGTCATTGAAAACTATCATTTTTATTTAAAAAAATGATCGTAATTCGATAACGAAAAATGATATCGATTCACATTCTTCAGCAGAAATATGCGCAATGAAAAGTACTAAAATTGCTTCATAGAGAGTATGAAGATAGACTAACTATTTAAAAAGTTATAGTTAAAAAACTGACTTTTTCAGAAACACTAAAATGACACCCTAAGATAAACAAGAAAAATAATTACAACATGAAAACCGATAATGCTATAATGCTATAACTTTGATGCATTTGAAAGTGTTACTTGAAAAACATTTTTCTACAACTTTGCTGAAGTAAGTACCTTGCTACACCATTTAGTTCTAAACATAATTTTTCGAAAATAATGTTTGAGGGGACCACCATAGCTACATTTTGCTTTAAAAGTAAGAAAATTTAATTTCCAAAAATATTCTCTCAGACATAATTTCTCTAAAATGAACGGTTTGGAAGTTATTGATTTTTGTACCGAAAAACCGCCCTTGTGACCCATAGTGGAATGGTGGGTTTTTTCAAGAAAAAGCGTTGATTTCTTAATTCTCAGTCGCGTTGGAAATTTGAGTAAAGTATAAACTTCAAATCGATTAAAAAAAATCGATTTTTTTTGGCTCAGTACAATATACATAACCCCTTTAGAAAAATCAGTTTTCCCACCACAATGCATTGATTGAGGAATTTAGATATTCTATTAACAGAGCATTAGCAATAATTCGTTGTATGTCTATTTTATGGGCCATTTTTTCGCTTTCCCATTGATTTGGTTTGAGATTTCTAGCACTGATGTTGTCCTATGCTGATTTGAGTGATTCTCTGAGTCCTGCCACTATCCCATGTAGTATGTGTTATCAAAAACATCGCGAAGCATCAAGTTCTAAATGTTCTCAAACGATATAATATCCGAAGAGAGTGATAAGAGTTATAAGAAATGTCTCATCACACTGTTAGGTGGATTAAAAGCGTTTTTAGTATAGTTTCCGATTAGGGTCGAACTGGCTTCATTTGAATGGATAATTGGCTGGACTTATACTTGCCATTCGATTTAGTCGATGCAAGCCCAACAAACATTTCGTGGTTTTATAAACGTTTTAACAGTTGCTTTATTCAGCTTTAGCTGAACATTGGAAATATACGTGTAATTATATATCGTTTATTCCACCCTTAAGCATCTGGATTTGAAGAATTTATTCAGCTGGTCCTGATTAAGCAACATAAAAGAACAATTATTCAGCACGTATACAGCCAGTAGAAAACCACAATTCAGCTTTATCAATAAACTTTTTCATTACCGTTATTCAGCTGAGAGAATTATCATAGGAAAATTATTAAAAAAGACATTTATTTCAAGTTACACACACCATCAATTTCTTTGGAAGCCATATTCTTTTTTAGTGCTACGTTACAGTTAGAGAAAAATTGTTGGATATCATATCACGTACCTGGATCCGAACCAGCAACCTGTTGAATACTAAGCACTTACCTTACTGTCTGCACCAATCTTGCATACATCGAATGCTTAAGATTTCACCGATGTACCGACAAGTCTAGGCTGCTCAATAGAGTCTGTACAAAGGCTACAATAGCCTTCTATAGGTTTGAGTGAACCTAGTTGGCTTGGGTTCAAATCCCAAGTTACGATAATTTTTTTATTTTAATTTTTTTTATTTAATAATTTTTAGAACATTCGGGAATTTTAAATTGGATAATTTACTTATTTCAAAAACTGATGATTGTAGTCGTTTTTGTTTCCAAGGTGAGGACTTATGGTTGTCACAAAACATTTAGATAAGTAAAAATGGGTGTTATATGAAAGTGGTGGTAACTGAATGATGGATTGACGCCATTAATAATTCTAAGGTGGCAATCTCTTCAATTTATTTACCACTCCCTGCCAAATGATTTTCTTTCCATTGTGATTTTTTTGGTAAGCGGATGTCGCTGTTCGATTTCAATACAGTCGGGTCTCCTACTACGCGGATTCTTACAACGCGGCTTCCTACTGCGGGGATTCCTACTGCGCGGTACCCGCGTTGTAGAATACCCATAGCTTATGGGATTTCGACTAATTGGGGCTGTGGCCGATTATTTCGTCCGTGTCAACATGTTGCGCCATACTTTCTTTGGCAAAGTTGTTGTACTCACTTGGGCTTACAACTTAGTGTAATTGGGTATCCAATTAGTTGAGAACTATGCCGTCAGGAGTGCTATGAAGAAAGATGCTTTCAGCACGTAGTAGATAATGATTTATCTCAAAAGTCTAATAACTTAGAAAGATGGTGTTTTCGGCAAAGTTCTTGAGTAGGTCAAAGGCTACTCGATTATGGATAAATTAAAGTTGAATGGACCCACTAGTGAGCATTATTTTTCATATCCTGTATCTCGAGATCATGATCATTTGGAAGGGTGGTGTCTTTGGCAATATTCATAGACAGGTTGAGCTCTGCCTTATCTTAATGCAACTTTCTCAACATCAGGCATTGCATTTATCGCTCATATGAGTAAATGCGCCCGGATAGTTTGCTACTGCGACAATAAAAACTCACATTTTCATACGAAAAGTTATTGGCACTCACACAACTTCTCCGGATAAATACAACGTGTTATTTCTCCGGATAAATAAAACAGCCGGAGAATGAAAGAATGAGTTTATCACGATATCCTTTTTTCGCTCGTTGCTTTCCTGTCGTTATTCCAAAACACGAAAAAACAAGTCTATCATATTTTTTTGCCGCTTTTCTTGTTTTATTGTTTTATTGTTTTATTTCTTAGTAATTAAGTGTATTTTTTAAAGTTTTTATTGATTTCTGCGAAATTAAAATTTTATCACCTTCTCCGGTGAGAAGGAAAAAGTCAAATAAATTTTACCCGGAAAATCATTCTCACGCTATTTGTGGAGACGGAGAATTTTGCGACTCATCTTATCTCGGAAAAGTTGGACCTCAGATAAGCTTCTTCTCGCGTGAGTGAGAGAGAATTACAATGCCTGCTCAACATTATTGATATATTTCTAAAGTCCAATAATTTAGGAAGACGCTGTTTTTGATAAAGTTCTCCAGGCGGACAAGTGCTGTTTGACAATGTAAAAAATATTTTGGATTAACCCGCTAGGTGACACTAGTGAGCACGCATTTTTTCTTTCAATTTGTGCATCTAAACGCAGTTCAGAAGGGTAGTATTTTCAACAAAGTTGCTTGAGAGGTAGGGAACTACCCAACGATTAGATTAGAATACTCTCACTATGCGGCGCTAGTGAGCACAGAAACTTTTAGGAGCTGGTAAATTATGATACATCTCAAGAGTGTAACTTAGAAAGATGGTGTTTTCGGCAAAGTTCTTGAGAAAATCAAGGGCTGCTCGATTATAGACAGACTGAAGTGGAATGGACCCGCCAGGCGGCGCTAGTGAGCAAGCTTTTTCTAAATTTTTTTCTGGGGATCAAGATAATTTGGATGAGTGGTATCTTTGGCAAACTTCATCGGCAAGTTGAGTTTTATCGTACTGTGATCAGATTAGTTCAGAACTCACTCATTCCTAGGGAGAATACAACTTCTACTACGTAGTAGCTTAAGTCAAAAGTTTGATAATTCATGAAAATGGTGTTATCAGATTAACGTGGATTTCAGTTACTAGGTGGCATTAGAGAGAAAAAAAAATTGATTACGAATTTTAGCACCTCAAAATCATGACAGTTTAGAAGGCTTTCTTCAGTGAAATTCATCGGTAGTTCTAGAGCTGTCTGATGATGGCAGATTTCTTTTGCATACTCTCATAATGCGCGAGAGAATGGGTTGATGAATTTATCCTCTTATCCGTTTTGAGGCTACTTCAGAAATTTAAATAAAATTAACAAGAATCAGAGCAGTAAATAATCTATTCATAATCGTAGCCCTTATTCTTCTCAAAAAACTTTTGCGAGAACACCATCTTTCTAATTTATTAGACATCTGAGACATGGTAGTTTATGAATTACCATATGTTGAAAGCTTCCACGCCCACTAACACCGCATAGTGACAGTATACCAAACTAATCGGTCACCAGTCCTTGACCTATCAAATAATTTTGTTGAAGACACCACCTTTCTAAACTGCCTTAATATTGAAATGATGAAAATGAAAAAAATGCGTGCTTACTAGTGTCACGCAGAACACGTGCTTACTCGCGTAACCTAGTAATTACCAGACTTTAAAAAAGGATCTACAATATTGTGAAAGTTTTAGCGCCGCCTAATGGGTGAGTTCTAAACTAATCTGTTCGCCGTAAGGCAGAACTCGACCTGCCGATGAATATTACCAAAGACATCACCGTTGCAAATTATCATGATCTCGAGATACAGAATATAATACAGGGTGTTTGGTTCATGGTTAAGAATCTCTCGGGGGGTGATAGACTGCCATATTTGGAAAAAAAATTGTTCTACACATACCATCAAATCTCAACCGTTACAGAGTTATTGAACTTTTTGTGTAAAAACTTATTTGTCTTAAGGCTCAAGTTACCTCAAGGCTTGGTAGTGTGCGTAAGAAAAATTGTGTTCAGCTTTGCCACCAGATTATCCATTTAAACCTTTTCAAAACTCTAAAAGAAGAATATCAGTCGATCTATTAGATCATCACGATTCAATTCGTGCAAAATACCTGCTGGAAAAACCATCGGATTAGCCGAATGATGTTATTGAAAAAGTGGCTGTGGTTTTTTCATTGCGCAGTTGTGTTGCGTACCCCAGTATGGTGTGGTAGTGTGACAAAAAATCACAGCCACTTTTTCAAAAGCACCATTTAGCGAAACCGATAGTTTTTCCAGCAGCTATTTTGTATGATTTGAATCGTTGTGATCTAATAAATCGGCTGATATTCTTCTTTTAGAGTTTTGAAAAGGTTTAAATGGATAATCTGGTGGCAAAGCTGAACACAATTTTTCCTACCCATACTACCCAGCGTTCAAATCTAACACATGCTCAAAAAAGGTAACTTGAACCTTAAAGTACCTCTAACTTTAAAAGTATACTTTGTATTTTAAATATTTTAGTTCCATTCGAAAGGTGAGAAAATTTCGCATTGAGTGATGCCCTTACATGTTTCAGCTAATAAGTTTAAGTAGCCTTTTCAAAGTAATTTATTGAAAACTAAACAATTTTGAACGATTTTTCCTTCATTTCTTGAAAATCCTTATAGTTAACCTCATCATTTTAATAATTCAGATTGTTAGTCTTGATGAGGTGCTTAATTCGTTCTTTGACATGATACACTTACCTTTTCTTATTTTCATGATTTTAGGTTATTCAACTTTGATATTTTTATCTCATTCTCACTAGTATCAGCTCTAATTGAAAAATTATGGCACTTATTGTACTGTTTTTCTTTTTATTCGAAAGCCAGGAAAATTTTACAGTGAAAAATGTAGTAATACCTTTCAGTTAAGTGAATTTAGTATTCTTTTAAAAGTAAATTAGTTTAAAGTTAGTTCTATTATTAGCATTTTCGTTAATTTTCTTAAAATAGTAAATAGTAAACATCATCATTATTATCATGGAAATAATGCATCTCAGCAAGTTCTACAGTTCTTTCTTTGACTCCATTCAATTATCTCTTTTGGTTTCGACGCAAAATCGTTTTTATCACATCGTTTCATATGGAAAAATAACGATTTCGAACCCACTACATTTGTGGCGAGCTCATGCTGTGTTAACTATTAAATAGCAGCAAAATGAAAAGAGATATAGACAAAGTGTCAAATAAAAAGTTATAGAGAATATTAAGGGGCATCAAATGAACAATAGTAACGATAAATTTTGTTGATTAATAATTAGAATAATTAAAAAACTCTCCAAAAAACACAAATTTTGAGTTATTTCGTTAGTAAAAAATCATTTAGTACACTTAACTAAAAGATATTTGTACATACACTGATAGGACATTTTCTCAGCTTTCCAATGAAATCTTGTAAATAACGATATAAAGCATATTTTTTAGATTAGAGTCTTTTAAGCACTTGCTAGTCGGTTACAGGAAAAGTATAGTAATGAAATTACAAAGAAATGAGAAGAGATAGAAATATGACGTCCAAGAATAAATTATGAATCGTCCTAAAACCCAACTTTTGGATAATGGATATTGCTATAATCATACTTCATTATTTCGAGAAAATTAGCAAAAACCTCCTCAAAAACACTAGCTTTTAACTACTTTACAGCTAAAAGGTAATTAAAACTAATTACTTAAAAGATATGAGAACACCGTTCAATAGGAAATTTTCTCACCTTTCGAATGGAACTGAAATATTTAAAATACAAAGTATACTTTTAAAGTTAGAGGTATTTTAAGACAAAAAAGTTTTTTACACAAAAAGTTGAATAACTCTGTAACGGTTGAGATTTGATGGTATGTTTAGAACAATTTTTTTCTCCAAATATGGCAATCTATCACCCCCCGAGAGATTCTTAACCATGAACCAAACACCCTGTATATACTTTACTAGTACTTTACTTTACTAGTGCTTTCGCATAGGCCTGCTAAGCCAAGACAAGTTTCGGTTTCACTGTGTCCCATCGGCATAAACAGAACTTCTGCTCGAACGGGACATCACATCAAGTTAGTGTTGGTTTCTGATGAGGCGAAGCCGAAGCGCAACACAGTATGAATATATACTTGCTCACTATCGTAACCTTGTGGGTCCATTCCAATTTAATCTATCCATGATCGAGTAGTCCTTGAGCTCTTCAAGAACTTTGCCGAAAACGCAATCATTAGACATTTGAGATATATCATTATCTATCATATGCTGAAAGCATGAACGCTCACTAGCGCAGCATAGTGAGAGTATTCTAAACTAATCCGTTACCGTTGGGTAATCCTCGACCACTCGAGCAACTTTGTTGAAGACACTACCCTTCTAAACTACCCTTTATGTTGAAATGCAGAAATTGAAAGGAAAAATGCATGCTCACTAGTGTCACCTAGCTACTAAAATCCAAATTTTTCTATACATTGTCAAACAGCACTTGTCCCCCTGGAGAACTTTACTAAAAACAGCGTTTTCTTTTATTATCAGACTTTAGAAATATGTTAAGAATGTTTCATTCATATTAGCGCCATCTAGTGGGCGAGTTCTGAACTAGTTTGTTCGCCGTAGGACAGAGCTCGACCTGCCTATGAATATTGCCAAAGACACCACCCTTCTAAATGATCATGATCTCGAGATACATGCTTTGATAGAAAATGCTCACTAGCGCCGCCTGGTGGGTCCATTCCAATTTAATCTATCCATAATCTAGTAGCCTTTGACCTCCTCGAGAACTTTTCCGAAAACACAATTTGACTTTTGAGATATATCATAATCTACCATATGTTGAAAGCTTCTACGCTCACTAGCGCCACATAGTGAGACTATTCAAAACTAATCTGTTACCGTTGGGTAGTCCTCGACCTCTCGAGCAACTTTGCTAAAGACAGTACTACTCTATCTAATCACGATGTTGAGATATAGAATTATTTTAACATGTGTTGAATATTTGCATTAGCACTAGCGCCGCCTGGTGGGGTAATTGCGAATTATACTTTCTACCATCCAAAAGCTCTGGACTTCTTTTATAAATTCCCCGAAGACACAACATTTCAAAATAATCAGGGTCTTGATATATTTGACATTGAATCCATTTGATGATAGTCGAATTTACGACGAGAATTTCGATTTTATTTACTCTTTTTTCATAGCACCCCTGACGGCATAGTTCTCAACTAATTGGATACCCAATTACACTAAGTTGTAGGCCCAAGTGAGTACAACAACTTTGCAAAAGAAAGTATGGCGCTACATGTTGACACGGACGAAATAATCGGCCACAGCCCCAATTAGTCGAAATCCCATAAGCTATGGGTATCCTACAACGCGTATTCCTTTTTCACGCCCCCTGTTAATCGCGTAGTAGGAGACCCGACTGTAGTTTATTTATTTATATCAATTAAGTTCGCCAGCGTGAATAATCATTGTACCTTTGTTTGCAAGTCGATGGGTAGAAAAAAAGTCATGGTACAATGCTGGTGTCAAAAATTTATAGCAACGTTGGAATAAAAAGTTTCTCTTGTGTTCAATATGAGAATACTAGCTAATACCCATCGCGCGTTGCTGCGATTTTCAACGAAATAGGAGGACACAATTCGTTCCGAAGCGCCATCTGGCGGGCAGATAATCCCAAACCAATAGCACACAAACACGCTCCAAAACGAATGCCTACTACGTATAAATTTTGACAGCAATCGGTTAAGCCGTTTGGGAGTCCATAAATCTCTTTTTTTTATTTTCATTTTCTGACTACGTTTATGTTATTCAGCAATTGGGTCATTAAATGAGAAAAAAAAAATCTTTTTTTATTACATACAAGGATAAAGATGATTTTCGTGATTACAACAATGTTTTTTTCCAACTCAGGAAACGTAAAAATAAAATTTAAATTTAATATAAAGAAATATGTTGACAGTCTTGATTTGACACTATCAGAAGCATTTGACATATCGAATTTCACGACAAATGATACCCTGTCAGAAAAAATGAATACATGTTTTCCCGGTTTTCCCGCAGTGTTATTTTGATTTGACATAAACACCATGCAATGCATATAGTTTTTTTCATTTTAGGTGTTGTCTTGATAGGCCAGACGTAAACAACCGCAGTTTTCCTATGTATGGTTGTCTATGTTTACATAAGATTTATTTTAAAAAAACAAAAAAAAGGTTACACGTTGAGTATGATGTACTACTCCCAAGTATCATACATTTGGTTCAATATGTAATTTCAGCAGGCTCACGGGAAACTCACGGGCGCTCAACTAAGCTAAGCTAAGCAAACTCAAATTCTTCAGAAAACACTGTTTAATTAAAGCACACATTTTTTTTGCGAATGAAAATGATTTTAGAAATCGACTCAGTAAGCCTACTGCGAATTTAAAAACTTTAAAAAAATTTCAATAACTTCCACGGAGGATTTTAGATCGATTTGTAGTTTCTTTCATATTAAAAGTCTTCAAACAAAAAAACTTTAAAATAATAGGTTGTTCTGGAATACCAGATCGATTTTTTTACTGTTGTTTGCAAATGAAAGATAAAAGCCCATTCTTTCATATCCTAAAGTTTTAGAGATGCCGAATTTGTTTGAATAAAGTTGTTCTACCAAACACGCTGTGGTACACCACGTTGAGGTGCCTCCTGATATTCACTGTAACTTGTTCAATTTTCAACATTGGGCAATGCAAATGTAGGAAAATGTTGTACGAATGTTGCATTATTGTAAGGAATTTTTTGAATAGATTAACACTCTCTGAATCACATAAAAAATTATAATGATGTTTTTTTTGTTGTCTTGCCCCTCCCGTAACCCTTTCAAGCCATATTTTTTTCTAGCGCATGAAGAGTAAATCTATTTTTCCGTATGACTGCAAAGATCAACACGAAAAACCTATTTTGATAAAGATATGAGCTTCTCTTTCGGTGCCAGAAGCTGCTCAATTTTTACCTTCCGACGCAATCCTCTCCTAGAATATATTCAAGCCCAATTACATGAAAAAGATAGCCAAAGACAACCTAAATTGGTAAGTTTTATCGGTTTTCAATAATATTGTAAGAGAACGAAGATATATCAAAATTTCATTTTACGCCGTTTACTGAAAATATCCCTGGCAGAACTGTGGTGGCGGAATCCCATCAGATTAATTACAATAACTTCAGCTCTACGAATACTACTTATAACTGCTAGTGCTCAAATAAAAGGCATCAGCTCAAATTGTTTGCCTTACCTGCCCTACAGTTATTTTAAAACTTCGTTTTTTATAAACAACTAGCTAATACCCATCGCGCGTTGCTGCGATTTTCAACAAAATAGGAGGAAACCACAATTTGTTCCAAAGCGCCATCTGGCGGGCAGATAATCTCCAACTAATAGCACACAAACCCGCCCCATAACAAATACCTACTGTGTATAAATTTTTACGGAAATCGGTTAAGCCGTTTGGGAGGCTATAAATCATATACATACAAACATTGACTTTTATATATATATATATATATATATATTAATATATATATATATATTAATATATATATATATATATTAATATATATATATATATATATATATATATATATATATATATATATATATATATATATATATATATATATATATATATATATATATATATATATATATATATATATATATATATATATATATATATATATATATATATATATATATATATATATATATATATATATATATATATATATATATATATATATATATATATATATATATATATATATATATATATATATATATATATAGATATAGATAGATGGATAGATAGATAGATAGATGACATGGGAAATATCTAGCCAGACTTCAATTGGCTGCATTCATAGTTATAATTGATTCGAAATAATGCACATTTTATTTTTAGTAGACTTTTGAAACAAATATACGATTGTAACTAAATAAACTACATCGTGGAAAAAAATATCTAAAATTTGATTATTTTATTACGAGTATAAAATGGAAACACGAGTAATGACAATTGTTTTTACAAAATAAAACATTCAATAACATTTTACCTGTCTAGGCGCATTTTTAATAATAATTCGTTGCTAAAATGGTAACTAAATCAGCAGCCGTGCTGAATATTGACGTAACGTAATGAAAACAAATTGTATGATTTACAATAAAAAGTCCATTTGTACCCGTTCGATTCTAGATTGGATTGAGTCTTTTTTTGGTTCGTTTTTGGCTAAAATTGCTATCCCAACCCTACTTCTCAGTCTTGGTCGCAAACCCGCACTCGTTGTACTTGCGAATGTGATCCACGCATTTGTCCACGCACGGGTACCAATCCTTGCCCGAGTAGTCAATCTCCGGCAGCTCCCCGCCGTAGTTCTTCGGCAACACTTCTGGGCTGAGATACTGGTGGAATTGTTTCATGTTATTTCCGTGGAAGAACATCTGCGAGAGAGAGAGAGAGAGAGGCAGAAAAAAAGTCGGTTAAGATTAGATTAGTGCAGGATCAGTGAACTTAATGGGTGATTGATAGAAAAATAACATAGCATAAGTAGGCATAGTTTCTGGTTGCCCCCAAGTGTGCAGTGTGTAGAACTTTTACGACGTCGGACGCCTGATTAAATGGCGTCAATGTTTCTGATACTCGTTCGCGTTACACATGTCAATCAATCGTAGTAGGTCACCTCGATCGTGAACAAATGCGCGTTGGGAAATGGCGCTCGATCTGATTGCAGTTTATTTTTAGGTGTTAAGGGACCGGAAAACACTATAAATTGCATGTTTCTCAGCGGAAGGATTCATTTAACGGAAGAGTTTCATTGTGATTGTTGCATTCCAGTAATAATAATATCGGAAAACGCATAAATTCTTGAAAGCCACTCAGATGTAGAATAAATAAAGTAATAGGAAGAGATGGTATAAAATATTGAAAACCTCTCCAGTGGAATGTTTTTTAACTTTTCATTTTCAAGGTCACGTCGAATAAATTTGATCAAATTTTCTGTCCAGAAATACATTACACATTCTTTTTCTAGTAGAACGATTTTGAATTTTTCCGCACTAAGGCTGCGGTGGTCGTATCGTAATTCCGTAACCTTAAGGTCATTCCCCTCTTCGGGTTAGAAAAATCTCTTATGAAAAATTGCTAACCCGGAGTCGGTACTCGAACCCAGGTGCGCTGCGTACAAGGCAATCGATTTACCAACTACGCTACGCCCACCCCCTGACAATTTTCTTCTTTGACAGGAGATCGTAATTCCTTACAAGGAGAATTCAGTTGCAGTACAGTACGTGCTGATGATGAAATTACAAGGAGAATTCTGGCAATAAGACTTATGCAGTAATAAGAGCCACTCTTTGTCTCTTTCGCTTTCGATAAATATGGCGGTGTTCAAAAAATTTCTATTCATATTTCTTTACAAATTAAAAGAAATAAAAGCGACCAAAATGTTAACTTAAGAATAAGAACACAGAAACAGTTTCTCTGTTTACTATTCTAAATAAAACGTATTCAAATCCAATTTCGATATGAAAGGGAGACTAATGAGAACAGATTTTTTTATTTATTTATTTAAAAATATTTCGACTACACCGTGACTACTAAACTAAGAGATTTATTAATACTTTGATTACTACAGTAATAACGAAGAAATAGGTCCGATAACTTTTTGGTTTCAAATTGTCACACTAGCTCTTGAGTCTGAATTTAATCATTGTACAAATAACTCTATCTAATTCAAAAGTGAATCGAAATAGGGTAATGAGTCTACTTTTACCCTATTTCTATAATCACTTTATCCATTTGAAGCCATTTGGTTACAGCAGTGTCTGTCAGCTTTGTTCAACTAATCAACTCAAATACGCGGGGGGAAATTTGGACACTCTATTCGAGTTTTGATTGCGCTCAAACACTAGTATCTCACCATTTTCAAGCGTTTGTTGTTTTGATACTGGTTCTTTGAAACGAAGAAAAGAAATTGATACCAAGTTATAGTCATTCCATCGATTATAGATCTGTATAACTTTGTAAATCGAATCTATTTGAAATATTTCTGCAACTCAGGATCGCTGACCAGACCGAAAGTGTTCCAGTCGTTGATGTGCTGGATGTGCCGGAACACACACGGATACCAATCGCGGCCACCGTAGTCCATCATCGGCAGAGTACCCCCATAGTTGCCGGGCAGCCGGTCCGGATCGATAAAACGGTGAATCTTACTCATATCGTTGCCGTGGAAGAAGATCTACGGTGAGTTGGAAGAGAGCGGGAAGATCGGTACGGATTTTAAAGTATGAGTTATTTTGCAGATAACTTATACTTGCCAAAGAGGGAATTTAGAATTTTGGTTGGTTTTTCCAAATTGAGATTTCGAAAAATGAATTTGTGAGGACTCCTATAGAATCATACGATAGTTATTTTACAGTTAGTCGGTAATTTCATTTTCAATGTAACACAAGTTTACAAATGCGACCAGTTTTAGAAAATTTTGAAAACTTATAATTATTCGTAAAAACGTAATTCCATTATCTCGACGTTTTCTCATCTCGAAGTTCTACCCTTCGTTAAATAATATAAAGAAGGCCTAACAGAACGAAACTATTGGTATATAATCAATTATTACTATAATTTTAAAGGGCCTATAGGGACTAATTAAAAAATAGTACAATGCAAACAGTCAGTAGGATAGTAACACTAGCCCTGCAATCAGCACTGTCTTTACGCAAGGGCACACTGGGCCCGACCAGGGGATTTTAAGGGCCCCGTGATGAGGATAGGCAACAAACCATGAACACTTAACAGAATGCCCACATCAAGATCTGTTTCGAAATATATTTTTCTGGATTTTTTTTTGTATTATTACACCAATCAAAAACAGACCATTCTTGAGCAGCTGATTTCAGTTTTGGTTAAACCGGATTAATACCAAGCGTAAAGATAAATTATGAGTCGCGGCAACAGACACTCCAGAATCGTTATTTCTTTTCTTGCAACAAGAAACGCGCGGCTCGAAAATTCATCAACCTGATCTTAAATCATCAGAAGGAGATTCGCAAACACAATATTGATTTGTTTGAAAGCCTTCTGATAGCAAAGGAGAATGTTTATTGAAAAACAAAATGAAAGTTTTCTGAAGCCACATTGTGTTCAGTTTCATCACATCAGGAACGTGCTACTGCTCACGATCAATATGTTTTTAATAGCACTTTTGTGGGCCACGTAGTTTAAAAATATAGGTAATTTTTGTGTGAAATACATTCATTTAAAGACATCTTCGTGTTTCTAGGATTATTATATATTATTTAGATATTTTTTGTTTTAGAACTCAACTGCCGCTATACGCATAACCGCCCCATGTGGTATGGGATTCCCTATACATGGAACAATTATGCGTAGAGCGGTAGTAAAGGTTGTTAATGAAATTATTGGACTTTGTAGAGACGGTGGAAATTGAATCGTTATCCAAATTAAGAAAAGGATCCAATTTGTGATAAGCAATATTAAAAAAAAACAATTTTGAATAGCGCTCACAAAATATTACACAGCAGTATCTGTAGCTGCTCTCCCATAATTTTTCTACTTTCATTACATTTTCTTTTTACTTTCTGCAACATCTGATTCTTTGAGTTATTGGTTCGAAATTGACCAAAATCTTTTAATTTATTGATGTAGTTTGGCGTATTGCAGTCTTTGGGAACAATTTTTTTTCCTGATGTTTCTATGGAATTGATTTTGCATAACGGCACAATGTCAAATCAAGCCAAAACACCAAAGATCCCTAGTCTTGTCTAGAAGAAGTAGTAGACGTTTTTTTGAAGTCACCCTTTGTGGTATAAACAAGGGTAGGTGTATAATCTCGTTTTTTCGGTTCCGACAGCATGAAGTAACAAGTTCCTTTACGCTTGTCCGGACATGCCGTAGACTCAGGTGAGTCGCATTTCTAATGCCAAAAGATCTTGACTCCTACGGTAGCAGACAAAAAGTTAAGTCGCCGGTGAACTCTAAGCTTGCATATATGATCCTTCCACGCTTTTATAATCTTTTTCCCTTCAACTCCTTGCTCTCCCTTCAGTACTATGGCTCTTAATATTGAAAAATATACTTCACCTTCCAGTCCCTTGCTAATTAAATGCCGTAACAACTATTGTATTATCTCGGTTGTGACATAAACTGGTCAATTTCAAATCATTGCTTGTATTTTTCGGCGATATTACATTTTTCTCTGACGGAACCTATCAGACACACTCCAAACGGTGGCCGTTACTGCCCCGAGTCGTTTCAAAAATGGAGATGGAATAATTTCATATTCTTGCGACGTGCGAGTTGAATTTTTTGGTAATGTTAATTTATAGAAAGCAATCTCACCAAATTTACCAAACTTCACGCAGATATTTTACCAAATTAACAGAAATTAACAACTCGATAAATTGTAATTCAACAAAATTTGATTATTCTGCGTCGTTCGGAGCAGAACTTGTTATGCATTGTTTTCGTGGAAAGCCTTAAGAGTGAGAAATCCAAAAAAATCTGATGATAGTATGAAACAACAAAAATCAAAATGGATATAATAAATTTTTTTTTTAAAAAGTGTTACACTTCAGCGATAGACTTCTAAACTAGTAATATTCGTCCATCTATCTATAAAGAGTGGCGTCTATTGACATATAATTGCATATATAACGTAGAAGATGCAATATTTACGCAGTTTTACATAATCGCACGCATAGTTTACGAAAACAGCCTTAAACGCACAATGAAGTACGAAGAATTCTTTTCTGGTTTGGATATGGGAGTCCGAATGGTAAATTTACGATAAATCTTCCCTGCTCCACTATTCTTTCTTCTTTGCCAAGAAACTCTTCATCCTCAAACAACTCAATGTAACTAAGGAGGTCAAATGACTATTGTGAATTTTGTCAGTGTAGGGGAACGTGGGGAGACTTGACCAGGTTTTCAGCTAAAACTGCATTAATCTCTAAAAAAGCCTTCAATCCCTCAAAAGTCATTGAGATATAATGTGCAAAGTTATTGTGCGTCTTCATGATTTTTTGCAGAATATTAATTTTAATTTTTGAAAAGTTATAAAAGTTTTTCTGTGATCGTTTTTTTTGTCAAGTTGAGCTCATGTGTTAAAATACAATTTTAGCACATGAGCTAAGCTCATGTGTTACAATTGTATTTTTTCAGCAATCGAGGGTTTGTTTTTAATAAAAAATGAATGTACTGACAGTTAAAAATCAAGTTTTAAGTATTTTAAATTCAAATGTGTCAAAACGGGTTTTTTCAACTGTTCAGGAATGAATTTTTAATGAAGCCGTGTGGTATCCGGCGGGCTAAATTATTTTTTGCACTATTTGAGCCAAGAATAGAACCACTGGGATCCTGCTCCGATGCCGTAATAGGCGACTAACAACATGCTAGGAGTTCTTAGATCAACGTATTGCTTTGTACCGAAGACTGGTCGGTCCTTAAGGTTTTGCATCAATGCCTTTATCCATTCTGTATTGAGTGAATCACTCACATATAGTCACCTTTTCTGTTTCGCTATTCCCGATTGTGTACGTTTAATGCTTCTTCGGGCGATTGTACAATAGCTGTAAAGGATGAAGTCTAATTTTATACTAAGTAAGAGGATATATTAATATACCGGCTCTTCCACGCCAAGGTATAACTTTCAAGGCTTTGGTTTAAAAACCGTATTTAAAAAAAGTAAACTTTCATGTAGGAAATTTTTTGAATAGGCCTAAGATGAAGCTGTCAAAGTGCACAAAAAGTTTTTTGTGTGGTAAGCGATCTGTAGATCTGTCAAAACAAGTTTTTTTTTTATTAAATCTGGAACCGTTTACCGATAAATCTACATTGACGATTACCTCTAAAAGTGACTTCTTGAGGTCTAATGAAGGTCCGACACTAGCTTCGTACTACTTTTGCTTTCCTAAATAGTGGAAAATATTTCAACACTCCAAAACCGCACTCTGCCGGAAAATGTAGGGCCATCGGAAGCTAAAACTTCGTAATATTGAACTTCTGGTCCTTTATTCAAAATCATCCAGTGCCGTACTCTGCGTCGCTCTTTCGAGTTCGAACCGCCCATATGGTAGTCGGTCTTTGCCAGTATTGCTCTTCTCCCATCCATTCTTCTTCTGGGCCACCAATGGATCAAGAGAGTGTTTATTATATTTATTACGCATAAGAAACATGTCGTTTGTAATTTGGCATTTAACCCAATTATGGGAACGTGTCTGATAAGGAGGGTGGATATGCCAACTTGTCATTAACATTTCGCCGTGAATTTCTTCACATTAATTTCTTTTATATTTTTTGTAAGCTTGCTTTGCACTGCAAACTTTGGAATTTATCATTGAATCATTGAAGAAGCAATACTCCCGATGGTCGGCTGTTCGGAGTTCCAATTTCTCGTTTCGAATTCTCGGAAATTGATCGCGAGCGACTTTCGTATATATTACTAAGATCATATTGTATAAAGATAAATAGATACCTCTATAGTATTCCACGCGGCTTTATCCTTTCATGTAACTCCCCGTGGAAGAATAATTATTAAAATGCCTATTCGAACGTCATTTATATTTCTACTTTGACCTAAAATGGAAAGACAAGGTGCGTAAATACTTAGCTAGATATATCCTGATTCATTTCCCTACCTACTAACACCAATCCTATCCTGCGACACTTGTAGATGATGAAGAGAATTCCTCGGTCATAATAGTCACAAGTGTTAAACTAACATTCCTTCCCATCCCAAAATTGACCTGCATGGGCGTGGCCATCTACGTTATTAATCATAATATAATCTTAGCCTCTTTAGGTTGCACGTTGAGTATGATTTACTACTCCCAAGTATCATACAAATGGTTCATTATGCAATTTCAACAGGCTTTGATCAATCACGGGAAATTCACGGGCGGTCAACTAAGCTCTAAGCTAAGCAAGGTTTAGCTGTTCAGGAATGAGTTTTTAATGCAGTTGAAAACCAATAGTTTTGAACACAGTGAATGCACATCAACAAGGGTGGCAAAATATCAATACTGAGGCTCATTTTTAGCCTTCGATCAGCTCCAAGAGCAGAAATTTGGTCGAAATAAAATATCGAATTGCTAAATTTCAAAGTCTTCACATAAAAGACGTGAAAAATTGTTTTATTTTTTTTATTAGCGACATTCTGATTGGTTCCAATTATTTCCTGGGTGGCGCGTAATAAAAAAGTCATATATTTGGTTTGCGCTTATATCTTCATCTATAAAAGAACGAGCAGCAATTTAGTAGTTTATAATTTGAGAGTTGGTGTACTGCTTCGAATGGTGCGATTCGTAATTTTTGGTAATCGGAAAAGTCACTAAAACTCCATAGTTAACAGGAAATTAGGAGCCTTATTTTGCATAAGCACCAATTTACAGCAAAGCGATAATTCCGAGAGGAAATCATAAAAATAATTTGAATGGAACCGAAATTACCGGTATTGGCTTTTGCACATTACCGGTATTACGGAACCAATAATGGGTCGGTATTCCCGGTATTACCGGTACCACAACCCTACTGCTGAGTCGGTTGAAGCATCCACTGCATAGGTATCTTTTAGTCTTTTCTCCTATGAAACATATTCAAGAGTTGAATCGAAGGCATCACAGGTGGATTGTACCAGACTGTAGTCAGGTTCCTATCGTCATATCGACACAGCTTACGACTCCTTGATTCATTCTAGGCATAGTGTCCAGCAAGTAGATAATGTCTCCGCATTTCTTTGAATAATGACTAAGGGTAACAGTAGATCTATACTTGAATGTTCTGCAGGATGTTGTTGTACCGTGGATGAAGAAGGTGCGGTTGACCTTTATTTTATCTTCCAACAAGACGGAGTACCTACTCCTAATACTTAGAAAATAGAGGAATGGTTTACGGAAAGTATTCCGCATTTTTGGGAGAAGTCAATTTGCTATCCCGACATCAATCATTTGGATTATTTTGTCTGGGGCGTAGTTTTGAACTGTCAAAACCTCACTTAAAGTAGTTTTCTCACGAGTTTTGCATTTTAGAAACACCGTGTCTTTGAGATAGCCACTGCTTTTGGCGTTCATTTATCAATGATTAATCCATGTAGTAATGAGATCTGAAATCTACCTTTTCGAAAATTATTCATGTTAGGTGTCTTCGGCATAGTTTTCGAAAATATGCACTTAAAAATATTTACATCTCACAAGATGCACATAAAAGGAGCGTCACAATTCACTTGAATTTACATTTAAGAACATTAGAGATAGTCGGGTTCGGGTTTTTGGACCCGAAACCCGGACCCGACTTGAACCCGACAGGTTTCGGGTCGGGTTCGGGTTCTGTAAATTTAAGCTTCTCGGGTTCGGGTCGGGTTTTCAAATTTGAAATTCTCGGGTTCGGGTCGGGTCCGGGTTTTTAAAATTTTGGACTTTCGGGCTCGAGTCGGGTTCGGGTTTTTCAAATTACAAATTATCGGGGTCGGGTCGGGTTCGGGTTTTGAACAAAACAAACCATCCATTTCATGACGCTGTTTGCGTCTGTACACAAAACGCTGTCTTTTTCGTAGTAGTGAATTATATTTCGTAATACGAATGGATGACACATATAACCTTAGGGAACGTACACTAATTACGTAAGGCTTTTTTAGAACTTTTCAACCTCCCCTCCCAGATAAGAGTTCGTAAGATTTTGGTGAATTCCCCCTCCCCCCTACATAAGATCTTATCATGATTTGTGTAATTTAAAAATCATATTGGTAAATCATTAAATTATACGATAGCGAAAACGATACTTATAGAACTATTAAAAGAAAATTCTGGACAAAATTTAACTATAATCATCTGCAGTGATTTTATTTGCATCCTAATCTCCCCCAGTAGAAATTTCAGATTAATTTTTTGTAGATATTCAGCAACTTTGATTTGGTCAACATAATTTGCTTCGCTATATTTCACTTTCTTTGAGTCTATTTCCTTGTGATGTAGAACTCAAAAGAATTTATAACCTCTTCTGGTGTGAATTTATTCCAACTATAAGGGTATCAACACTTCTTAACTTGTAAGACAGATTGTGACTCCAGTTCTTGATCAGAACAATGTACCACCAAGGGTCAAGAAATTGCTGTAACTGCTCCAAAACCATCGACAATTAAGCCACTCCTCACGTTGCGTTGGCAACAATCAACAAAATTCCATAACTTATTTTACTATCATATTCTGTCGCTGCAAAACACTTCAATTCGAGGTCCGCTTTTCCTTGACCATGATGTACAATATGCGATTATATTGTTTGATATACAAAATGTGCATGGCACAAATAAGAAATAGTTTCATTTCTTATGAAAAGAATATTTTTCTTATTGATTTCGTTTTTCATTCATGTTTTATGATATTACGTAAGAAGGGAGGAACCCTCCCTCCCCCTCAGATAAGAATTTGTATGATATTGTGAAACTCCCCCTCCCCCCATATGTCCTTACGTAATTAGTGTATGGCTCCTTACCAAATGTTAGCACCTCTGAATCGCTAGAATTCGTCGTATTTTCTGGTACTCAAATATTGTATTTTTTCATTCTTGCATAAAATTCCGTCTCTTCAGATTCGCAAACTGCCTGAACTATTTAATTTTTTAAACGAACATACATGAAAGAGCATTCAACAATACGTGTTTCACATCTAAAATCTCTATGCGATTTATTTTTCGTGATAATTAGTAATAAACCAAGTCAACAGGAATTTATCGGAAAATATCGGTTCAACTTTCTATAATGGAATATAAATTTCGACAGGTACTTTAAAACCGATACTTAGGCCGCGGCGACTTTTTCTCTACATAAACGGTTTGGTGGGGCACATTTGCACCCCAGAACTAAAACCGCTCTAATATGTCTAATTTTTATTAAATTTATAATTAAATTGGATAGTTTTATTCTAAAATCATTCGTAAAGTAACCTGTTTAAAAATATTCGTGTTTTGACTATTTAATCATGTAATATTTCTTTTTGTATAGAACAAGTCTTTAAAATACGTTTCAAATCGATTTTGACCATTTATACGACGTTGTAAAGCTTATTAAATTTCCTTTTGATTTTTTTTTTCAAATACCGGTCAAAAAGTATATTAATTCCGTAATGTAGCAACAGAAGATAACAAATCATATTCACGAATGTGTTGTGACTCTTTCATCCGCAAAAGCAAAAATTACGATACAGATCCAAACGCATTTTCTAGTTACTTTGCTATAGTGCTTTGTTATACCAAATAACAGATACTATTATTCGGCAGAGTTGGAACTTATACCATTTTACACAAGTTTCTCGCTTACTATGTATCGTTATTTTGCTTTTAAAAAAAGATATAATATTTTTTTTGAGTTATGTACACATGACAAAACACTAACGCAAACGGTTTTGTGGGGTACATTTGTACCCCAAACAAACTTTAAGCAAGCACTGTTAAATTAGTCAAATGAAACAAATAGGTGGTACCTGCCTTCACGCAGATTTAATAATCAAATTGGTTTATGATAAGGATTGCTTGCAATTAAAATAAACTGTAACGGAAAAATAAGGATTTGAACTCATAAATTTGGTGCTACTCTCGTGTCATTATGGCGGCTCAAATTTAAAAAGGGCGCATTATTTTTTTAAAAGCAGATAATTTAGGCCAAATTTATTTTCTAGAGACTGTCTTTGTTCCATCAGACCTAAACCTAGCTTCACTTCCGCCAGGTTTCGTTGTTCATGACACTCATATGGTGATGGGATAATAGCACCACTGTCAAATCAGTGAGACATATATGAAACAAGCGCTTTCTGTCAGATTGTTCCCGGGCTGAGCTGTTGCATGATCCAGATTCCTTCATGAAAATACACGAATTTCCACGAAATTAACGAATTGATCGCAAAAATTTTGTGTGTTCTGTTGAAGCCATTAACGGATTTTTAAAAGTTTGGAGTCGTTCCGAGAGCTCCATTGGAGATGTCGAAGCATCTCTATTGGCGCACTTACCGTATAATCTGAAGCATAAAATAACTTAGATACCCCATCATAGATCGTCCTAACGCTAATGATGGGACATCAAGAACACGTCAGAAAATGATTGATACCCTTCGATACAGGTTTGACCGTTCCAACCAGTAACGTAGGTGACGTCACGTAAACGGTCGAATACGAATTGTCAATTGCCATAGCTTAATTTAATACATGTAGTAAATTATACGAAACTGCCTTGCAGGAATAGGTTCTGATAAAAAATCAGAAATTTTGGTTAAGTACGACGGGCAAGGTTGTTGGAAACTGTGACCATTAAGCTTTCTGTTTCCCCATGAGTTAGCCGCCGATTTAACTTAATTTCCTGTTAAGATATCAACGATTTATAAGTTTCTCAGAACGTTTCAAATTTGACGTTCAATAATAGTAAATATAAATTCGGATTCTACTCGGCAGTGATTTGTTTTGCCATATGCATCTATAACTCAATGCGTATGGTGCTACTTCAGATTCGAGTGATTCTACTGTTCTTAGATGAGTCAAGGGTTCAACTCAGGTGCCTAGAATTAAAAATCTTCGAGATCTTTGGTTAATTTTCCGAATTAGCAAGTTTATAAAATTTTCGGGTTTTTCAAGTTTTCATGCGCTCGGGTTCGGGTCGGGTTCGGGTTCGAAAAAAATTGAAACCTGACCATCTCTAAAGAACATGTAAATGCTTCAACCGAGTTTTACATCAAAAGTGTCACAATGTTTTATTTCACATGTTAAAACATGTAAAATTCCATTATATGACAGCAAAATACATCGCAATGTTGTTATGTCAAATGTAATTTTCATTTTTTCTAAGTGTGTATCATTCCAAAAACTTTGCTTTCGAAATGATCTTGGACGACCAAATTCATACCTATGTGTGAAATTTGCTTCGTTTGAAAACCACTGGTCTAGTTCCTAAGGTCAAAGATCTAACACAACCGAGCTTCATTACCTACAAAATTTGCATCTGCACATCCTTCGAGGATAGCTGTTTTTTTTTAAAGAAACATGACGGATAATATGTGAAAGTCCATGGGTTCGACAATCATTCAGAAACCAATCGACTAATTATCAGGATTGTTGCGAGAAAGACTCTGTCGAGTGGTGTCTGTTGCATAAAGTAATTTCCAAAAAAAATCGCCTTTTTAAATCCCTTGTACTGCCAGCAGCAAATGCTATGTTGACTTATTTCAGTAGCTATCAATCGAAACAAACATGCGGTCATGAAACCTGCATTCACTGTTTGTCATGTTAACCGCAACGAACGTCACACAAAAGATCAATAGGTCATCGTCTTCGGAGGCTAGATTAAACTGCAGCTATTTACCAACACACTATTCCGACAAGCGTGTATACACTGCAATTATGTGCCTACAATGTTTATTTTCAACTTGTCATCGTCACAGTTGGACTTGGAACCGATTTCCTCATTTAAAATACAGTACACAAGAAATAGAATTCGATTGATAACGCGTTATCGCAAACAAACGATTCTATCAACTATCGACTTGGACGGACTTTGTACGCCTGATTACCGCCCCACGCGCACTACATACCGATCGAATAATTCCCGGGTACCGTCGAATGGTGCACAATTGAAACAACCGAACTACTTACTCGTTTGTTGAGTTTCTCCTTAATAAACGGCTTGAACAGTGCCCAGACCATTTTGAAGATGAACGGTTGCTTAATGATATGAACTTCCTTCAATCGTAGCGGTAGAGCCTCCTGGATGAAGGTCAGCAGTAGCATCGAGAAGGACGGTGAGAGAGCTTTGACCTGTTTGAGCGAGAGACCGTCGAAATCCATCACGACGACGGCACCGTTGATCTGCGTAGACGGTTCCAGCTGGGCGATCAGATGAATGATGTAGAACAGCCGGAACAACTGCTCCGAACTGACCTGTTTCGGATCCCACAGAGCACCGACGTTAACTAGCAGTACCCGGCGGCCCTTCTGATCCCGGTTAGCCATCACATTGACCACATTGTGCTCGGTGAAGGCACGCTTCTCGTCCTCCGGCATCACATTGTGCAGCAGGTTGTGGTAGCTCTTTTTGAACTCGGCGATGCGACGCATCTGAAAGGGCGATGATTTTGATTGTTATTTAAAGTACTGATCAAAAATATATGATGTTCATGTTATAAATAATACAATTGTATGCTTTTGAAAGAATGCTATTATTTTTATTGGGCTGCTGTGACTATTAATATATCTTGGGCAACATGACGGGTGGTAACTGTAATTTTGAAATTATTTATTTATTTATATATGGGATGCTGAGTGGCCAAAATTTAGGAAACAATTTTATTGGACAAAATATGCAAAATCAGCAGAATTGATTTGAATTTAAATTAATTAAGTAATTTGCGTTTCGACTTCGTCTCATCACAACCCGACACTAACTTAAAGATAGGTCTTAGCTAGCGCTAGCTTAGTCCTGTCACTAAGTTAGTATCGGATTCTGATGAGACGAAGTCGAAACGTAAATTCCATAACTTATTTAGTTATAGGTTTTGTGCACTTCACAGACAAATGGTCGGTTTTAGGTCAGACCGAACAACGTGACATTGTACTGATTCCTAGAAAAACAAGTTTAAACTTTTGAGTTTAAATCGCAGCCATTCTATACATTATAGGTCGAAATCAACTTTTACCATAATTATTACTTATCATAACATATTCCAAATCTGGCGAAGTCGAATATAGCTGATGAAATCTTTATCCAAATCTATCATAATCTCACTTTTTAAAGCTTTGCAAACTTATAAATTGCTTGATGCATAGGTCTGAGAATCGAAACAAATTTCAAGTCACCTTTACCTATTCCGATGGGTTCTAGAGGTCAAAGGGAACTAATATAATGTGAACCAGACCAGAATCAAAAAACAAAATTATAACAGAATACAGTTTTCGAAGCAAGCTGTGGTACAAACCTGGCCTCATTGGTAAAAATGAAAACTTTTAACAAGTATTACCGCGAGATACCGTTTTGAAAGAGTTATGTTATTATCTTCTGATAGGGTCTGGTTCCCGATCGTATTAATTCAGTATCAAATTCAAAATTAAAAGTAAATGATTTTGAATGCCCCGAATTAAACTCCTAGTTTTCGATGGGGTTATCCAATTGCATTACAAATTATAGACCATGTACGTGATATGATATACACCGTAGGCATGCAAAGTTTTTATAGGGTACTCTAATTTAAATGAGCCCATCTATTCATTCTAATCATTTGAATATTTTAGTTAGAGCAGCATCTGCTATCTTTGTTTGACTTAATTGCCTAAAAAATACATTCATACAATCGAGACAATAAATATTATATTATATATGATTTACCTATTTCTGCTTATATTTACCGAAACCAACATTCAGATTCACCGTCTCTCTCATTAATTAACTTTCCAACTGACCGAAATTTTATGCAAAATCGAATGCTTAAATGCGGAGGAAATATAAATTCCTTCACCAACCAAAGCATTCATTTGTTATTATGTGGACGGTTTGACGGCTGAGGTTGGCATCTTCTACATTATCGAGCAAAAGTGAACTGCGTAATCTCCATCTGGTGCACTTTTGCTCAATAATCCCTCTCAGAGCTAGCATTGAAATAAAATTCAGTTTGCTTCTGAAACCGAACATATCCGAACCTGAATGCGCTGCATCGGGAAAACGAATGATGAGGGAAACGAACCAAAAATTTCATTCATCGCTGCGAGCATGAATTGAGCTTTGATTCCTTTCAAGTTCACGCAGGGATGTCAATTTTTTTAAGCTCTGATTTCGACTAATATGTAGCCACATATTCATTTTTTTACTTTTTAACGACGTTCAAACCGACTGGTTGGTTCTCATGGTAAAGAGGGATAAGTCTGTCTTTTCTGTGAGACATGTTGGTAGACTTGAACGATTCGTAGTAATGCTGTCCAAACTCGACTCCTGCCAGCAGAAGACAAAAGAGGAGTCCGTAAGATTTTAAGTCTGTTCTAATGACCCTGCCACTTCTAGTTTTTCGATTTGCATAATGTTCCGATTATATCACGCCTAGTTATATAGAGGGATGGATGTATATATGTATAAAAAATATATAAGTACATGTATATACATTCATTTTAATATATACATATTGATTTACATAGGCATACTAAGATACGCACATATGCGTATGTATATACACTAGGGTGGGACTAAAATTAGATTCCAGCTCCGAGCAACTTTTTAGGTACCATTTGGGTCCTAGAACAACTGTGCAAATTCTTAGCCCGATCGGTGAACCTATATTTTTGCGCCCACTGTTTAAAGTTTACATGGGATTTTGTATGGGAAAATTAACTTTCACAAAATAATTCCTCCAGGAGTCGCCCACTTCCTAAAAATAAATCATTATGTGGCTTTAATAGAAAATTTAACAAAGAAACAAAGTCTCGAAAACCACGAAACGATCTGACGCTTGAGAAAAAAGTTATTAGGCAGAAACCGATTAATGCTCTGACGATTCATAAAATATTCATTTTTTTGCGTTTGGATCCAATTATATGCAATTTTGATTTAATCCTCTCTTATTGTATCTAAATCGTTTATCTATACTATTTGTCCACTTCGCAAGGTTTTGATGGATGAATTGAGGCTTCTTTTGTACATAATAAAAGAATGTTAAAAATTTTGTATATAATTACACCGTCAGAAGCAGTGATGCTATGAAAAGTGAAATTTTTCATTAATCTTCAGGGCATCAATCGGTTTTTGCTTAATAACTTTTTCCACAATCATCAGATTGTTTTTCAGTCTTCTAGACTTGGTTTCCTTGATAAATTTCCTATAAAAATCAGCCATCTATTTATTTTTAGGAGATAACGGACGACTCTTGGAGGAATTATTTTGCAAAAGACGATTTCTCCATACGAAATCCCATGTAAACTTTAAACCGTGGGCGCAAAAATATAGTTTCACCGATAGAGTTAAAAATTTGCAGAGTTGTTCTGGGAGCTAACTTGGATCCAAAAAGTTACTCGGAGCCAAATTTTATTTTTTTCATATAACCATGTCCCACTCTAATATACACAGATACATGCATACATATATGGATATATAAGCGTGATATAATCGAAACATTACTGTATTTCACATCCTTTTTTTTCAATTTGTTTATTTGATAAGGAACGTATGCGTTAGCTTAAAGGTGCCATTTTTTCATTGTTTTACATTTTGAATATCTTAAAACTAGGGGGTTACACATTTCAATATTATTTTGTTTTATATAATGAAACTAAAAAAAAAACTTTACAGCTAACTTATACATATAAAAGAGGGTATAATATAATATTCGTAAGATTTGGGGGACGGGTCATTCTGTGTGTTCTTTGTATAGTAATTCACTTTATGATTTTTAGAAAGGAGATTGTAGGAGAAATTAATTATTAACTAAGCGGAACATTTTACAAGCTCATTAACTAGAAATAACTAGAAAGAGTGGTTCAAGATTAAGGGGATTAATTAGGGCTATTTTAAAGTAGTGGTACTGTTGGGCATTTCTTAACGAGATTAAATATTGATCAACTAAAACTAAGCACTTGTATTTCACATCCTTGCTCTCACCTTAGTACTATGGCTCTAAATTTTCCCGATTCAGTAATCTCGAGCTAATTGAAATAGTATTAAGAAGTGCTCATACTGATTATGTACAGCGGCATTTGGTAACATGGTTTTGATAAATTTTAGTCTAATAGTTTCTGTGTATGTTCAGAATGGCAACCGCTGGGGTAGTGTTGCCAGCGGCGGGTTTTCAGTTAACCTTTGCATCTCCGTGATATTTTTCACTCATAAATCATCAATTGTCAACTGATTTGAACCAAACCACTTGCTTGACACGGAAAAAATGTGCTCCTAAAATCGTAAATAAACCTATGATTTTAGGGAAAACCATATTTTTCGGTTACGAAAACAGAACCATGAACAAAAATCATGGCTTTTTTAATTACATTCAATTTGCCTTCAGTAACGCCTGCGTGACGCTTTTGACAGTGGAAATATTTGTTATTGTTTTGTGAACTTAAGTCATGTTTTCCGCCATGACAATACCAAATCGAATTTCTGTACGTGAACTAGTAAACAACGTTAAGAACTTTATTCATAAAACCAAAGGTTGTTATTCATATATTTAGGAACACTAGTTCACAAAATCAAAACAGTCTTAATACTTTTCTTAAACTATTTCACGAAACTCGGAGTTTTATTCATTAATCCATAAAACTTCGTGAAATAGAGTTCTGGCATCACTGTCCTTACAGTCAATCAGCGTTTCTGTTCGATCTCATAATTATTCATAATTTCTGTGTAATCAAATTATATTATTATGCGAAAAGTGAAATGTGTCTTTAGCTAGTGACGTGCAGTTGTGGGAATGGGGAGTTTTAAACATTCTCGCTCATTTTCGATGTCATTCGATGGTTTTATTTCGGGCGAAAAATTGACTGAGACGCCATATTATGTTTACATACGAGCCTCTTGGCAATGTGCATTTTAAAATGGAACAGGGATGTACAGCGAGAATGTTGAAGCGAAGCAAGAAGTGATGTGATCTGTTTATGAATAGAGTGGCGTAGTCATATTTTTTCGGTGATAAGAGCGAAAGGGAGTATTTTTCATTATTTTTTATTATCTTCTGTATGTGCCCACACATACTTTGTTTGGGGTCGAGTTCTTCCACCCAGTTGGGCTCGGCCGGGGATGAGCCGGAGTTCTTGGTGGCTCGTGTTCGTGTTCCGGCTCCAGTGGCACAACCGATTCTAGTTAGAATTTATGGTGAGCGTTTTGGGAGTGTATGGACCGAGTGTGTCCAGTGCGTGATGTCACGAGGGACGGATGGAGGGGTGTGCCGTTGATGACTCAAAAGTTCCCCTTGTAGTTTTGACGTTTTCGCTGTTTTCACCTTCTGTTACTGAAAAAAGCTAATGAATGTATTGCATCTTCTATTAGTTTATCTTGCCTGCCACGGATAAGTTGCTAGTGAATATACGAAGTCATCGATGGGGCATTTTTCTGTTTGCCTCTCTTTTTTTCTGCTGTGAATTTTGTTCATTGAGCAGATTCGGTCTGCCCCCTCATTGAATACTATTGGAGGTGTAAGCCCGAGAATACATGGAAATAGCGGTGGAGTGGGGGGTGGAGATGGAGAGTGTGTAGGTGAATGTTTTTGTATCTCATGGGCTTTTCGGTTGATGTTGCGTTGATGTTGCGCTTTCTAGCAGAAGTGCAGGAACTGGGTATGTTCCATTGGCATTTCTGCTGGAAGGTGCAGGACCAGTGCTCTCCACTACATCGGTGCGGTGCCGTCGAAAACGGCATTAGTGTATAGCTTCAGCATTTGTAGGTAGGTGAAGACAATGAGGGGAGATATTCGATCCTGTCACAATTTGTGATGATGGACGATGAACGGGGCGTGTGCCCCGTTAGTTTTGGCTAGGCACTTGTACTGTGTTCAGGCTAAAGGGCTGAAACGCTTTCTGATAATTACAAACAAGAAACATGTCAGTACGATGTCGTTGAAACGCGTTTTGACTCGTGGTGTGAACGTACTATTAAGCAACTTTTGCTTCACTCCGGTGCTGAGTCGAGGTTCCAGTTCCTATTTCCATCCGCTGTTTGTTCATACATCTTAATAGCGGTTTTAGCTCGAGCGAAATCCACATTAGTAACTTCCTGGTCAGTTGTCAGTTTATATCTTTGAATGAGATAGCCGGTTTGTTAGGGCGCATCAATGTATAGGTATTGTTTTTATTTTTTGGTGCCTTAACGTACTTTCTTGCTTTTGGTTTCACTAAGGGAGTGTCGTTTGAACGTGTTATCCGTGAATGTGATAGGGGACTATTTGCAAATTTGATAGAGTAAAGAGAAAGTATCGTCAAATTGGGACTCTGGAGTAAGTGAGGTGTGGAAAGAAGTTAAAAATTTTGGGGTAGATGTTTTTGCGTTGTTTTGTTTGCATTCGACCCCAAAAAATTAATTACATTTGAAGTTGAGTCTTTTTGTCTATTTCAAAGATACGTTCCAGATCTTTGAATTGTGGGAAATACTTGAATCGCACGCGGAAATAATTCCCTTAACCCCTATTTTTTCATGTCCAACTGGTGTGAGAATAACAATTGATCCGTTTTATTTTTTATATTTTGTAGTAAAAATCTCTCTTATTACTGTGGAGCCACCACTGGAAATTTGAAAAAGGTGTTCGCGTGAAACTTTTCGTGTACGTACCCAGTTTTTTTGCGTGTCATGATGCCGGCCTTATTTGTCTTGCTCGTGATACGTTGATAGCCCTTATGTTGACGGTGGTTGTTTGCGGCAGTTTGAAGGCAGCGTCCTGTAAGAAATTGCACAACTCACTGGACAAACGTATCACGTGGCCAGGTTGAGGACTGTTGGGGTGTTGCAGGCGGGACGATATTGGTCGCCGGTATGGTAGGTACAGGGATCAGGATATACTATTACTTAGCATGTTAACCATATTTTGTCATGCGCATAATAATATCAGTATTGTCTTGGGAGGGACCAGAACATGATTCTCTACTTCATTTCTTACATTTTCTGCTTATTGTAGCCATAATCAGTGGATCGCTTTTTATCGTTGTCCTTGTCTTCAGTGTTGCCTCTATTTCTAGTAGTTAGCGTAAAGCGCGCGTCATCGGTTGTATATCGGACACACAAAGTCGGTCGTTTTAGGTATGTAGGTGGTGCCGCTCAAAATGCATTGGCATTAGCCTAAAAACCCGCGCGAACATTCATTGCTTAAAAATTGGCATTTTATTCAATCGTTCGTGGAGAAAAAGCAATACATAGCTGTCGTTTTATTGCCTGTAGTAATATCAGTGATGATAAACTATAAATGTTGTGTTACGAAATCTTGGTCTAGGCTTTATGTTATATTTTATTATTCTTGGACGCTCGTGTTTCACCGTAAAGAAGAAGCAGGAAATAATAAATTCGTTCACATGTCACCTGCAAAAATTGATTCATTTAAGCATTGGCAACACTCTCGGCAACCGGTTGCCCGGAGTTGAAGTTGCATTTTTTTTGCAAAGTATTTCCGAATTAATTCAACAAACGATAAATCTATCACAAATTCTCGGCAGCCGGCTGCCCAGAGCAACAAGAAAATGATAACACTCCAGAGAGTTGCATAGATCGTATCGCTTATCAAGGTGAATCCAGATTTGTGTAACGCTTTACCCCATCCCACTAACAAAAACTCCTTCCCATGGAAAACGTGGAGATGCAGAGGTATACACGGTCTCCATAACAACGTTTGCCACACTAACATTCCTTTCCTTCCCCGATGACTGTAAGGACGTGGCGGGCGCCGTTATTGACATTTTAAAATATAGAACTCTCGAATTTTGCACATTGATGATGGATAGCTACTCCCCGGCCCCATCTGTTGATTCTCTGTGCAATTTCGCTTGTTCTGATCAATCACGGAGTAGCAACTACGAATTGTGCGGTCATCAAGCTCATGCTCATGCTCAATCCATAAAACTTCGTGAAATAATTCATGATTCTTAATATATTAGTCACGATCCAATATCCGTACCCGAGAAATAGTTCACCCCCATTCATGAACTCAAAGTTACGCCTTACCATTCGTGCTCGTGAAATAGTTCACGAAATCATCAAATTTTATCCAGTTATTCGTGAACTGGTTCATGATTCCTAGACCATTCGTGAACGTAAAATATTTCACAAAATATTTCACAAAATCATGAAAAATTATTCTTGGGTTCGTGAACTAGTTCATCATTCCTAGTACTTAACCTAGAATCTATCTGACGGCGTTGAGTGGTAAGCGTGACCGCCACTCATTCCAATTTGCCTGGGTTCAATTCCAGCCGAGGTCGTTGAGATTTTTCTGAGGTGAAAAAATCTGTGGTCACGTCGCCGTTGGTCCCCGGTCTACGAATTTGGTGGATCGATATCTAGTCCAGATAGTGAAGTCACCTCTCTGGCGTCGGTAAAGAAGAAGTGATCCAACTTCTATACTCTTACTAACAAAAATATCCTCCTCCTGTGTTACTTGTGGAGTGCGCAGTAGTATATACGGCCTCTAGCAAAAGCAACTATGGGACTAACCATTCCTTCCCTTTCCTTCCGCGATCTACATTCGCACCTGGCCGGTGCCGGTATTGACCAATACTTTAGGATTACCAGGAGTTGCACATTGAAAGAAGTTATTAATTTGGTAAGGTTCAGTGTGATGTCTCAACAGAATAAGAAAACTACGCTGAGCACCTAATATACATTATAGAGCCACAAATCGTGTTCGTGATATAGTTCATGGAACACGATTCATGTTCCTGTTTATATTGTCGCGATACTCCGCGTACAAAAACCGATAATAACCATGACAGATAGCGATAAGGCGAGGAGAAATTACGAATATCATAATTAAACTGTTGATGTCATGATCATCTGTCACATCACTCCAAGTGTCAAATTCGAAAGTAAGCTTTAGAATAAAATATCATGATAACGTGCAAATAAGTTAGTAAAATCGTGAGTTAGATCCTAAAATCTAGAGCATAAATCATACTATTCGTGACAAACATATCAAAAATCATCGTGACTAAGATCCTGCAATCATGGACATAAATCACGCTACCCTGACAGAAAAATCTGATAACAATTTATGAACGGAGCGAAGTGATCAAAAAAGATGCAAACTTGAAATCGACCTTCACGGATTTAAACCAAATTTGGAGAAATTGTTCATCTAGGGCCAATATATAAAAACCCAAATTTTTGTGTCAATTGAATCACCCATCGGGTCATGGGAGCACCCCCCGTTTTGACAATCTGCCCAAACCCTTGATTTTCTTTTGATCGTATCTCCGGTTTTATTTACTCTAGAATCAAACCACAAGATGGCTTTTGAAGAAAATTGTTCAAGAAGTCTAGAAAAAATATTAATTTTTGGCGGCAGTGCTGCCAACTATGTGATGTTTTCATTTAAATATTAAAAGTTATTTTTTCTCTCAATACATATATTTTAATTTTGAAAATTCTAATGCCCTCGGACATTTTTACATAAAAAACACTTATCATCCCAATTTAATATGAGCGCATCCTGAGATATACAGTTTTGAAGGGAAAAATCATCAAACGGTCATAAAAATCGACCCTGATCGGCTTGAAGTAAACCAAAAACGTAGTTTGTCATCATTTCTCGTCTACTTCACGAAAAATTATGTTTGAACTCCAAATACTTAAGTTGGTTTTTAGGTGTTGTGTGGTTAGATTTTATATGGTAATTTGCGTTTTTTTCTCTTCAAAACTGTGTATCTCAGGATGCGCTCAAATTATATTGAGATTATAAGTTTTTTTATGTAAAAATGTGTGAGGAACACGATGGCATTAGAATTTTCAAAATTAAAATATATGTATTGAAAGAAAAATAACCTTTTAATATTTAACTGAAAAAATCGCATAGTTGGCAGCACTGCCGCCAACAATTAGTATTTTTTCTAGATTCCTTGAACAATTTTCTTCAAAAGCCATCTTGCGATTTGATTCTAGAGTAAATAGAACCGAAGATACGATTAAAAGAAAATCAAGGGTTTTGGCAGATTGTCAAAACAGGGAGTGGTCCCATGACCCGAGGGGTGGTTCAATTGACACAAAAAATTGGGTTTTTATATGTTGGCCCTAGATGAACAATTCCTCCAAATTTGGTTCAAATCCGTGAAGGTCAATTACACGTGCCTTGATCACTTCGCATGAAATGACCCATATGCATCCTAGCACCGGTTCTTGGGGACCTGGTTATTCGGAAATGCGCCATCCATACCAAAAAGGCATATCAATCATAATGCTAGTAGAACCCGAGGAAGTGTATACTACCTTTCATTTAACCCTTGTGAAGGCAAGCTAAAATCCTAACATTAAAGGGCAAGCCGGGCCTCTCAGGCCCGTCTAAATTCAAGCTCCTTTTAGCCGTTCTCATATAGAAAGGTTATGCAATCGGTCGAAATTTCGACTTTTTAACCGAGACCCGCAGGGCCAAATCTCTTATACCATTCGACTCAGTTCGTCGAGATCGTAAAATGTCTGTATGTGTGTGTGTATGTTTGTATGTATGTATGGATGTATGTATGTGGCAAACAATCTCACCGATTTTTCTCAGAGGTGGCTGGACCGATTTGTACAAATTTATTCTCAAATGAAAGGTACAGCCTTCCCATCGGTCGCTATTGATTTTTTTATTGATCCGACTTTCGGTTCTGAAGTTACGTGTTGAAGAGTACAATCACACAGCAAATTTCCATAGAAACTGATACCACCATGATGTCCAAATGATACAATATATATTAAAATATGTGCAACATTACTTGGCTTTGCATGTCTAGATCATCAATGACCCACCGAAGGCACTTCGACCACATTGGCCAACTATGGCGAATATTGATGCCCCGGGGGAACTTACCAAGTTCCTAAGATAATGTCATACCTATTTCTCAGCGAATTCTTTACAGATTTTTACAAACTTGCTTTCAAATGAAAGGTACAGCGTTCCCATTGGCTGCTGTTGAATTTCTAATTGATTCGACTTCCGGTTCCGGAATTACAGGATGATGAGTACGAACACGCAGCAAATCCCGATTTCAGCGTATATGGCGATGGATGTAATAAGGTCAATTTTTTTTCCAAAAAGTGAGTACTCGGAAGATCACGTCGAATGTCGATTGGTTATGAGCTCCATTTCGTTTGAACACGACTAATAAATGTTTCTGTGTTGCTATTAATTTCTTCTGATGCATAACCGAAGTACATATTCAGATTTTTCTTCCGAGTCTGCATCAGATTCATCGACGGAAGCAATATCATTCACACATTCTTCCTCGCTTTGCAAATCAGTTTCGGAATCGTCTGCTGTTGAATTTGCTCGAATTTTTTCCATTATTTCAGATTCTTTGAGACGATTGAAAACATGTGCATATCGTCTTATAGCCATTTCAACTTTTTGTTGCTTTTAGATCCTACAATTTGAATAATTACGACAACTGTAACACAAAGAATAGACAACAAAAATAGACAATAACGACACAGTTAGGTTATGTTGTATCCAAATAATTGTCAAGTAGACCACAGTGGGTGAAATAAAAGTATTTAACCAAAAAAATATGACATTATCGTATGCTATTTTTACATTTCCTATAAAAGAAATGTATAGAATTCGCTCAAACTTTCAAGATTTTTTTTTCTTATAAAAAAAGGTAAAAAGATAAAATCAATAAAAACATGAAAAAATTCCTGCTAATATGAAGTTGAACTCATCAAAATGTTTTTTTTTCAGATAAATATTAATGTATAAAACCCGTGGTATTCCTAGTAAATATTGCATGCACAATGGGCCTGCCAGGCCCGGCTTGCCTTTTTGTGCATGTAAAAAATTCAAACATAGCTGCGCGTCACTCCATAGATGAAAATTTCACAATTCTTTATTTTTGTTATAGATTTCAAAGCTACTTATCAAAATTTCCATGCCCAAGCTTATACTGCATACACATTTTTTTGTAACTAAAAAATTGTAACGTGCCGGGCCTCTGGGACCCGGTTGCCTTTTTGAGGGTTAAGCTTACAAAAGTTCGGTAAAGTTGTGATTAAATTTGGCAAGCTGCCACTATAACCGAATCGTACTACAGTGGTACCATAACAATGAGTTTCCCGTAGAATGGTAGCAATATTGTCGGCATCTACCAATATTAGTTTCCATTATTCACTCTTAAATTATGTTCTTACAAGGAACTTGCAATTAGTAAGTAGTAATATTTTAATTGTTCCCCATGATTGCCTATTGATGTTCAAGTAACGAAAGTGACTAAAAAAATGTAACTAGTTGCATCTTTAATTTGCTCGTTAGAACATAGCCCTAAACAGCAACGGTAAGTTTCGATCATGGGACTCTCATCGTCGAAACATCGTCTCGGGTGTGTCTCATTACACCCAGAATTCGGCCCTAATACCTTTAATACCTTCATCAATTCTTATAAAGTAAATATTAACGCGTCGGATCGTCTAGAAGTGTGCAGCGTTTCGCTTATCATCATTGCGCATCAAGCAAAGCGAACACAATGTGGATAAAGACGAGTTTCGATTTTCTCTACACGACACATTTCGTATTTGAAGATCCGGCTAGTTTCAAAGCACTATCAGAAAAAAACCGACTCGGAATAGTGGTGGGGTATTTCGGTCGGTGTTAAATTGAATTTTTTTTCTATCCCGGACATCAACAGGAAGGTGGCGACTGCACAAAATATGAACAGTCCTTCCCGTCATGTACGTGAAGCAAGACCTACGGTTTGGATCCATGTATCCGAACCGAGGGGTCCGGATCCAGACACTTGTCTGGATCCAAGGACCAACTTTGGGCCTAGTTCAGGTCCGGGCTTGGTAAGGGGAAAAGGGATGGGCTAGATTCAGGGACTGGTCTGGATCCGGGAACTGGTTCGGAACTGGTCCGGAAACAATCTAAATTTTTATTTCGCTGTTTAACCTACCCAGTAAAAAATTCGTAACTCCGGCTGATTTCTGCTAAAGTTGGGGCAGATTCCATCCTATTCTGGCAGAAATCCGCCAGAATTCCGGTATTTTGGTACCGATCGGTTGTGTCTACGGCCCCTCCAAAAAGTTCTAAGTTTATATGGAAGATTGTATGGAAAATCGGTTAACATTGAAAATAAATTCTTAAAAAATCACCTCATAAATCAAATTATCAGAACACTATATATTTCTAAAGGTATTCTTCTACTGAACACATTCGGGGAACATTGTAAGTTTATGAAAATTCGCTGAGAAAAGTTATTAACTAAAGAAGCAGCATGACTTCAAAACAAGTGAACTGGTCGACAGCTTTGTTAAATTATCTGTCGAAATTGACAACATAGATAAACACTTCATATATCTTTGGACAGCCTATACGAATAACTTTCGAACAAGCTATAGATTGTTGAAATCGAACTATTATCAAAAGAAATATTTATCATTAAATATGTACGAAAGATTTTTACCATTTCACATAGCCACAAATAAGACCAAAAACAAGCAATCTATTTTTAACGCCAAAACGGATAATTTTAGGTCAATAGTATCTTCGGAGAATTTGATGGATGTAATATGGCCTTTCTTTTAGTATTATTTTATTGCTGATTAATCCGCCTAAGAGTGAGATATTTTCATAAATGTTCTTGGAAGTGATTGTATTGAAATGATGTCTTCAGCAAATTTATAGCTCTTACTTTTGCGAATAACTTTACTGAAGACATCAAATATTTATTTTGAATATTTTAAAAGTTATAGCTAGTTGTTTGTGAATTACCCTTTCTCGCCTATTTATTGTCCAATATAGTAGTAAAGCAATTAAATTAGTCAAATATTATTTCGCCAAAACGAATTTCGTATTTCCTTTTGCTATCTACAATCGCTAGAAATAATCGCCGAACAGTTCCAAGTTGTCTACATGGTACTTGATCACTCATCGATGCAAAAAAATTCATTTGCGCGAACCTGATGACTGCAAAGTTTCTAAGTTACAAACATCGGTTCGAACTGAAACATATCTTGGAAAATTAAAAGCTATATCAATAACTCCAAGCAACGGCGTAGCCAACAGAAGGCTTCAGGATTCAACTGCACCTCTTGCTACCCTCCCAAAAAAATAATTGGATTGATGAGAATAATTCACTGATGCTGACTGACTTAATTCAATATTACAATAATAATTATCAAATCAGTACGTTGATAACCTGTCGTTTTAAACATCATGAGGATTTTTGAAAAGTTGTAGGAATGGGATCCTGACCTGTAACTGATCTATTTGTCTTGATCTAACAGTTGTCTAATCACATCAATATCAAATACCTTCCTGAAAACATTCCAATAGATACTCATTCCAGAGTTCTGAAATCTCCTCAATCTCCAATAATCCTCAGATATCCTATCATATTGAGCTCAGTTTTGAATGGATGTACTGTAATATGGATTAGGGTCTTTTTTAACCATACATCGGTTTCGTGACTTTTTCTATACGTAAACGGTTTTGTGGGGTACATTCGTACCCCAAAACTAAAACTGCTCTAGTATGCCTAGTTTTTATTGAATTTATAATAAAATTGGATAGTTTTATTCAAAAATAATCCAAATAATTTATTCAAAAATAATTCCAAAAATATTCGTGTTTTGTAAATTTTATTTTGTAATTTTATTATTTCATTTTTTATAGAAAAAATTAAAGGGTTGTGTACAGGACACGACCACGGTGACATTAAAAATATAGTTTTTTTTATCTATCACACATATCGACACACGTTCTTGTTCACTCGCCTGTTTTCATATGTTACAATTTGCTATATACCCTCCCCATTAAAACATAATTTATTGAAGGTCTTTTAACGGTAATCTATTAATTAATCAAGTATCTCACTAGGTGATTGGCATTATTTGGCTGATCCATCTAGTAAAAATAGGCTGGTCTGTCCAGAAAATATATTTAAAAGAAAAGTTCCATATTGAGAGCTGTGATGAGGAAGCTTACGCCCGCCAACGGAAATATGCAGATTCTCCATGAAATATGAAATTTCATTTTCCATTTAAATTTTCAATAATGTACTAATGAACTTAAGTAAACAATCTTAAGTGTAAGTATTTCTTGATCGATTAGTGGTGGAAAAATGAAATTATTTGATAAATTACATTGTTATGCAACGTTCGCACTACCAGTTAAAACGGGTTTTTATGCTATCTTGGTGACATTTTTCTTGTTGCTAATTATTAAAACGTGTTATAACTCTGTAGTGTAAACATTGTATTATTAAACTAATTCTGCAGCGTTTTATGTTATATAGGTGTTTTATGTGGTAATAGGACTGACATAATTATATCTTCAGTACAGCGGTTTGTTTCATAGTTTAAAACAGATTTATTTTAAAATTTAAATTAGTATACCCAACCGTATTTGTTGTATACCTTAAAACGCAATTAGAACTGTGTTTTAAATACATAGGGTAGGACAGATATTCTGACTGGTTAAACTGGGAAAACAATTTTAAGTCCAGTAACGCTTAAGACATGGCTTGAATTTGAATCGAAAAAGAACACCCGCTTCAACTGCTGCTGGGACGGTAAGTTCTGTTTTAAAATTTTCCGTTGTGTGCAGTACGAAACAAAAGTGTTTGAAATTAGAAAACAAAAAGTTCTGCTGGGAATGTGATTGTTTCCGATGCAATTACACTCAGATTTTTCACGCAGGGGATACAGGCCGTGTAAATGAAAACCGCGTAAATTTAAAAAAAAACTCGTTAATGAAAACCGCGTAAATTTCAAAATCCGCGTAAAAAACCTGAGTGTACTCTCCTATATAAAATACTACGCTGCTGAACAGTGCAATAACTACAGAAGCACGTTGTCAGATGCCTTACTGATAAAAAAATATAACCGAAATATGAAACATGAAAACCAATTGGCTCTTTACCCTACGCAGCTACAAAGCGCCGTAAACATGGATTAACAAGTTACAACGCACACGCATGCATAAAAATAAATATATTTTTTTCAAACGCAACACTCTTAAGCAGCACACACCGTATCAGCGATGCCAACCTTCCAGTCTAAACTGGATTCTTCCAGGTTTTTTTACAACATCCAGTCAAACAGACAATCGGAAAAATCTTCCAGTTTTTTGAAATTTTAGCCAGTTTTATCCAGTTTTTTTTAATATTCATTTATTTAGTTTTCTTTCTCACAAATTGTAACTCGACTCACAGAATTTTCAAGCAAGCGATGGGATGATGCAGAGTGCCGCAGAATAAGATTTAAATCCACCGTGACCTGAACTCTTTTTATACTACTTGTGAGTAAAACGGTACAAGAATGTGCATTTTGATACGATTTCAAATGAATTTTACTCAAACATAAAGGTGGCAGTACATTGTGTCAAATATTTACATGAACATTTGTTGTATTCGCAGCTAGTTGCTATACTATCGTAAGAAAGGATTAAGCGCATTCTCAAGTTTAGTAAAGGGTCTTAAATTTACGATTTTGTGGATTTTGTGTAGATTGAAAATCTTCAAAACAGTAAAATTCGACTGTAACTATTAGAATTACATTCAAATTCAGATGTTTTAATATTTTTTAAAATTTGGACAACAATATCAAAAACTGACTCAAATTTTCAATAAAAGGTTTGGAACATACGTGTTTACTTAAAATTACGTTCATTGAATCGTTGACTTAAACATAACAAGAGTATAGTAGGTTTTTTCGAGCATCCAGTTTTTTTCCAGTTTTTTTACTAGAAAGGTTCCAGTTTTTTTGAAAAAAATGTTGGCAACGCTGCACCGTATTGAATTAAATCCAAACCACCCCGCCCACCCACTTTGCAAATCATTCTGTGACACCGTGCTGGTACCCGAAAAATCCGCACACGGCCACCGCTGCCGAAAATGCATAGCGTCTACCGCTTATTGTAGTGCCCAGACGCTGCAGCCTTGATCTTACCCGTTCGACATAAGAACAAAAACTGATTCGAACGGGTACGCGTCACCTCTATTTATAAACTAACCGTATATGGTTTAGTCACTTAGGTGCGAGTGTGTGCAAATGCCAACGTTTCCGAAAATCGATAGCGCTTATTGCATCGCCCGGAGACGACGTTGCTCGTGTGGGATAAGAGCAACAACCAGTGTTGCCACAATTAAACCTGTACCAGGAGTTAAAAAATCTTTTCTATCTGTACTCTTCTATAAAAAATCTGAACCGGATTCTGTACCCAAGCAATAACAAGGTCATTTAAAAAAAAAAATTTCTTACATATTATTATTATTTTTCATTCGGGGAAATCAAACCTGACATTCTGAATCGGTTGTTTTATTTGAGGTGGAATTCCGTAAGAAACCAGTTAGAATTCCGGATGAGTTTGACTGGGTAAAGTCAATATCAACTCCAGCTCCAATTGTCGCTGCCATTTTGTTTGCAACCGAAGGTGGCCAACAAAGTGGGGCTGGTAATATCAATAGGACCCAAGCAACCTGCTTGCAGGAATTCAAATGAAGCAGGTCAGAGTAAACGTATGCACTTCGAGATGATTCGCTCGGCTTTCACTTAGACATCATCCCTTTGATTTGCTTGAAGCAGGTTTCTCGCATATCGCATTCTAACGACAGCTTCAGCTAAAGCTCAGTCAGTACCAGTTACACCGTCACTGCTGTCTAACTCAACGTTTACCTGCTGTTTACTGGGATGCATCGCATTCTAATATATCTAACAATATTTTACCTTGCTGTCATGTAAAAAAATCTGTACCAATCTGTACTTTTTTACAAAAATCTGTAATCTGTACCGTTCAGAATCTGTACCAAAAATGCTTCAAAAATCTGTACCTTTCTAGATAAATCTGTACTTGTGGCATCACTGGCAACAACTGATTTAAACGGACATGCGTTGCTTCTATTTATGACTTTTCGTGTTTCATTGAGCAACTAAGCTGCCCTCTTTTGACGGCTGTGTCTGAGAAATCTGCCTCACGAATGGTATTTTTCCCGTTTTTTGTGAACTTTTTAATTTTACCAATTTCCAAAAGATTACTTTTATTGGGGAGATATTAAATTATTACCAATATTTAAGTTAGGTGTTTCTGAATCGGTTGGTGTATGAATGATTAAAATCCATCTAGTAATATCGGAGTTATAAGCGTGCAAACCTTACATAGTTTCGTTACATGGGAGATAGTTTAGATTTTAGAATGACACCTAGCCCCAGATAGTGGAGTAAGACATTTTTAATGTCAAAAGTCTTCAAAATACGTCAAAATCCCCCTTTTTCCTTAATACTGCTATAACTTCGGAAGTTTCTAACCGATTTTGACTATCTATACGGCGTTGTAAATTTCCTTTTGAACAAATAGTAAATAATACAAAAAACAACAAAAAAGTGTATTTATTCCGATGCTTGTTTGAACACCAAACGCCAATACAAACAGTAAATATACAGCAATATGCAGTAACGAAGTTAAAACAGGAAGACGCCGAAGAGAGAGGTGTATTGTACGTTCCAGAGCCTGGGCTACAGAAGATGAGGAATTGAATGCACAGTGGCACGACTTAGAACAAAAGGTGGACTAAAGTCCAAACTTTTCCGTATCGGTTCATATAGGACGTTTTTATGTAATTTTGGTATGCTGAATTCGTTTTCGATATTAAAACATTTCAAAAATGAACATTTACTATTCATTAGGGTGTCTCAAAAATATTTTTTTTTCTGAATCGTTCTTAAAATTTGTGTATATTAATTTTCATGTGCTAAATCGTTTTTGATATTAACATTTGCAAAAAAATTCATTATACATTAGGGTGGCTCAAAAATAATTATTTTGTTGTGAAGGCTCAAAATTTTTTTAAAGACATTTTTGTGTGCGGAATTCCTATGTTGGTTATAGAAAGTAGAAATTAACTTTACTACTTATTAGAGTGGCTCAAAAGTAAATATTTTGTTTTTAATAAAGATTTCTGTCAATTGTAATTTTGAAATTTATTTTCCATATTGAAACGAATTGATTGACATCTCATTATGGGGCTTTAGAAATGACTATATTATTTTTAAGGATCAAATAAGATGTGGTCGACTAATTTTAAAACGTTTAATTCATTAGTGGGTTACTTGGTATGAAAACTACATTTTTTTTCATTTTTAAAACAAGCATTTTGAGCGTCTTAGTGGAATATTGATTTACATTCACTTGTTATTGTAGCATCTTAATGGAATATTGATTTACATACTTAATGGTTAACGATTTTGTTTTCGCAGGTGTGTTTTAAGTTGCATAGATTGCTTATTTCATACCTTAAAATAAATCCAAAATCCTTTTTTCGCGTACATGGTTCATTTAAACATGGTCTTATTTTATTTGGATAATATCGCATACCCTTAAGCTATATCAGTGCTATGCAAACTCGGAAAAAATAGTCTCACCAAATGACTAGAGCTCAACTGTGTTCACTCAATTTGACAGTTATTGCGTAAGTTAGCAAAAATAGTTCATGAAACATTTTATGACACATTTCAGATGGTTGAAAATATTTACTGAATTTTAAACATTCCTAATTCCTTTACCACTTAAAAACCATACTTCCCACTCGGCTCCTTACTCTTGATCACTACTAAAACCCTTGTAGATCATGGTTTAAATGCTATTTGAAAGTTGTGCATAAATTAGTGGCATTATTCTAGTCATAAAGTGAATATTCAAATTAAATATCAGTAATAACCATGCGTCTCCATTCACAGTTTTTTCAAATTTTGACTGCTTATCGCAAGTTTTCGCAAAACTAGCATAGGCTCATTTTAAAGAGAAAATGAAAAGCATTCGAATGAGCATAGGGTGATCGCGGGCATTCACGGGCGTCGTTGTTGTTATCGCTTTAGAAGTTCGAATTCAATAAAAAATCATGACAAACAGTTATCTAAACACTAACTAAACCAACTAGTGACTTATTTTTGGCGATTTTACGATGTAATTTTATCACACGGATAGTTTTGATGAAGCAATGCAATTCATAAAATCAACCGTTTCTTTGGAAAACGAGAATAACCGTATATAGTTGCTATGGTCAAATAATGCAAAAAACACTTGAGTTATGCCCTTAAAAAAGCTGTCAAAAATTCATTTTGCATTCAAATCACCTAAAATCTCGCGAAAATGTCTCTGATGGCTCAGCTGATACGAGAAAAATACTAGTGAGAATATCGCATAACCTTCATACATGGACTTAAGTCCGGGCTCGTCCCACTGTGGAATGGTGCGTAGTACATATTATATTATATTAAAACATATTCACTAATGTGCCTCTGTTATCCTCTAAACCAAAAGGACGATTACGACCCAAGCGCCTTTTCTAGTTACTTTGCTATAGTAGCTTTATAATATCAAATAACAGATTCTATTGTTCAACAATGTTGAAGCCTACACAATTTCATGCAAGTTTCTCGCTTTCTATGTAATGATATTTTGCGTATAAAAAGATATAATAAATTTTCCGATTTATATACACATGACAAAACAAAACGTAAACGGTTTTGTGTGGTACATTTGTACCCTATATAAACTTTAAACGGGCACTGTTAGGTTGGTCAAATGAAACAAGTCGGTTGCACCTTCTTTAATTGAAGTTTAATAATCAATTTGATTTATGATAAAGTTTGCTTGCAGTTAAAATAAACCGTAACGGAATAATGGGAATTGCAAATAGCACTAAGGTACAAATGTACCCCACAAAACCGTTCTAGGGTTGATAGGAAGCGAAGTTGAAAATACAGAAACATGAAACATACAACATTTGCTGAACATGTCTTTATTTTGGGAATGCGTAGAGTTGAGACGAAAACGTAATATGATTAATACCGAGTATAACACTTTCCGAAAGTAGAGTAAAACTTATGAAAAATGGCGTTTTCCGTTCGACTCTAGCAGGTCCTGATCAATTTTAATGAGCTTTTGTTTTTGTTGTGTTACCAATTATATGAATAGGTAAAATAAATGTTCGCAAACAGTAATTTAAGGTCAAGACCACATCATTTTGCAACCGCCAATTCCGGAGGTTTAGTATCTTCGATGAATTTTACAAACGTTAAACAGCACATCATCTGATAAAATAACTTTGGCGTTATATCCTCTAAGAAATATTTATGGAGAATTTACTCTTCAAACAAATCTAGTTCGAGACTTAATGTCTTCAGCAAAATTTTAGAGAGTGCTATTACAAACCACTTTGGTGAAGACATGAAGGCTCCGTGTGTTCGGGGTATCAACATATTTTAGGATTTTTGCGCCTTTAAAATAAATTATTATGATTTTACTTTTTTGATCTTCTATTATTTATAAACAATAAATTTTACAGTTTATCCAAAGCTTGAGTTTGTGAAACTCGCAATAAAAAGTTGTTTAAAATTAAAAAAATAGATTAAGGAACATTTCGTAAATATTTTTTTAAAACTCGATATACTCCCTACACGTAGTATTTATTCCTGCAAATAAAGTTGTTTTAAATGATAGTCTCAACAAATTCGCTAAAGAAAGGAACTCTGTTACTATTTTCTGAAAAAAATAATTCTCCATGATTTTAATACTTCAAATATGACGGTTTCGGAATTATGCCATTTGGAGATTAAGTTCGATTTTCACCAAACCTCCACCCATAGCTGGAAAATGTCATGGTTATGACCAGTCATCTGGTGACTGGTCGCATATTTGCTCGTGACATGTACAAGTTGCGGATTCTTGCGACATGTGACACAAGCGCGTGTACTATGACACGATACATTTTCCCCGTGACATGTCATAAAATTTGTACATGTTTCAAAACAAAACTGGTTTGTCAAGCGGCTGTACATTTACTGAACTGTGACATGTATTTTCGTTTGCGAACGGTCGCGACAATAGAAAAACAGGTTTGCTTGTTATGTGACATGTCGACAATGAACCGGTATTGAAAATGGGTAAAATATTGGATACCGTACTTTGGCGGATAATTGGAAATATAGAAAATGAGATAATTGTATTTCTTTCAACATTTCACAAATAAATATTGTTTGTTATTGCGGTTTAGAGGTATTGAAAATCAATAATTTTAGACATTTTAAACGCACACTGGGAAGTAAATGCGTCAAAATCGAAAAAAAATTCAACTTTTCACAGATAAACATTGTTTGTTATTGCGAGTTAAGAGGTGTTGAAAATCAATAGTTTTAGGCATTTTAAACGCACATTAGGAAGTAAATGCGTTAAAATCGAAAAAAAATCAACTTTTCACAGATAAACATTGTTTGTTTTTGCGAGTTAAGAGGTGTTGAAAATCAATAGTTTTAGACATTTTAAACGCATATTGGGAAGTAAATGCATCGAAATCGAAAAATTTTCAACTTTTCGCAGATAAATATTGTTTGTTATTACGAATTGTATACTATTTTTACCTGCAACCGTCGGCGCGGCGGCGCTGGGCACACCTCTAATTTTAAACGCATTTTTAAATTTCCATTTTGTCGAAATTACTTCCCGTTGTGCATTTCAAATGTTCAAAACTTTTGATTTTCAAGTCCTAATAACTCGGAAAAACAAGCAACATTCATCTGTAAAAAGTGAATTTTGCGATTTTGACGCATTTACTTCCTCATGTGCGTTTAAAATGTTCAAAACTAGTGATTTTCATATCCTAGTACAGTAGGCACAGTTTTTGGCAACAATTTTATTTTTTACTGTTGCCAAAACCGGAACAGTGCCAAAAATTGAACCTTATTTTTAAAGTTTGGATTTTCAGTTTACGACTTCAAAAATGTTTCAAGGATTTTTAACCATGTGTGAAATAGAATTAGATGAAAGGAAAAAATAAGAAAATTCAATTTTATTCATATGTTTATCAAACTCAGTCTTCGCACAGTGATCACCTTCCATAAAAAAGTCGGTCAAAACCTCAAAAGGGATCCGAATTTGATAAACACTTCACAGTGGGGTAATTTTACGTCGCTGAATTCATGTTTGGTGTTAATTTATTATTTCTTTTTACCAGAAAATTTTGGCACCTAGGGAGGTTTGTAAATTCAACATTTACGAATATAAAGTGCACTATATCTGAAAATGCATTTTCAAAAAGACATCGTAAACTATTTGGGAGCTATCAGTTTTGTATTCCTAAATACGGGCTTTCGATATGTATTGCAAATTTAGTGCCAAGTTTTGTAGTGACGTTGTATTATGCGGTGTAGCGCATTCATCTGCATTCGACTATAAAAATTGATTCCGTCTAACACTAGTTACACTGCTACCACTTGTATTATACATAAACAATACATTTCTATACTTATTGTTATCATTAAATACGACACATATAGTGTGAAACATACTTAACCTTTAAATGCATAACGCTTTTTTAAAACAACATTGCGAAAAACATCACAGTAAAGTATTGAAATTGTAAGACAATTTTAACAAAATTAAAAAAAATGATTTGGGCTTTTGAGGATTAATATGACTCCCATGTTTGGAAATAAAGTCAAATGCAATGTCAATTGATACAAAAAATATCTATTGCATATTTTTCAAAGATTTATTATGTACAACAAGAATGTTGACAAAAACGGAACCCATTTGTTGCCAAAATCGGAGTGTGCCAAAATGGGAGCATGCCAAAAACGGAACGTGCCAAAACGGAATCTTACTGTAACTCGAAAAACAAAAAAAATTAGCGAAAAGTTGAAAAAATTTCCATTTTGACGCATTTACTTACTAATGTGTGTCTAAAAAGTCCAAAACTATCGTTTTTCAACTTCACGTAACTAGCAATAACAAATAAAATTTTTGTGTGAAAGTAGATTTTTTTCCATTATGACGCATTTACTTTCAAGTGTGCGTTTAAAATGTCAAAAACTATTGATTTTCTACTCCTCGTAACTCGCAATAACAAGCAATATTTATCTGTGAAAAGTTGAAAAAATTTCGATTTTGACGCATTTACTTTCAAGTGTACGTTTAAAATGTCTAAAACTATTGATTTTCTACTCCTCGTAACTCGCAATAACAAGCAATATTTATCTGTGGAAAGTTGAAAAATTTTCGATTTTGACGCATTTATTTCCCAGTGTGCGTTTAAAATGTCTAAAGCTATTGATTTTCAAATCCTCGTAACTCGCAATAACAAACAATATTTATCTGTGAAAAGATGAAAAATTTTCGATTTTGACGTATTTACTTCCCAATGTGCGTTTAAAATGTCTAAAACTATTGATTTTCAACACCTCTTAACTCGCAATAACAAACCATATTTATCTGTGAAGAGATGAAAATTTTTCAATTTTGACGCATTTACTTCCCAGTGTGCGTTTAAAATGTCTAAAACTATTGATTTTGAAATCCTCGTAACTCGCAATAACAAACAATATCGATCTGTGAAAAGTCGAAAAATTTTCGATTTTGACGCATTTACTTCCCAGTGTGCGTTTAAAATGTCTAAAACGATTGATTTTCAACACCTCTTAACTCGCAATAACAAACAATATTTATCTTTGAAGAGATGAAAATTTTCAAATTTTGACGCATTTGCTTCCCAGTGTGCGTTTAAAATGTCTAAAACTATTTATTTTCAACTCCTAGTAACTCGCAATAACGAAAAATATTTGTCTGTGAAAACTTGAAAAATTTTCGATTGTGACGCATTTACTTTCAAGTGTGCGTTTGAAATGTCTAAAACTATTGATTTTCAACACCTCTTAACTCGCAATAACAATGTTTATCTTTGAAAATTTAAAAAAATACCGATTTTGACGCATTTACTTCCCAGTGTGCGTTTAAAATGTCTAAAACTATTGATTTTCAAAACCTCGTAATTCGCAATAACAAAAAATATTAATCTGTGAAATGTTGAAAATTTTTCGATTTTGATGCATTTACTTCCCAGTGTGCGTTTAAAATGTCTGAAACTATTGATTTTCAACGCCTCGTAGCTTGCAATAACGAACAATATTTATCTGTGAAAAGATGAAAATTTTTCAATTTTGACGCATTTACTTCCCAGTGTGCGTTTAAAATGTCTAAAACTATTGATTTTCAAAACCTCGTAATTCGCGTTAACAAAATATTTATCTGTGAAGAGATGAAAATTTTCATATTTTGAAGCATTTACTTCCCAGTGTGCGTTTAAAATGCCTAAAACTATTGATTTTCAACACCTAACTCGCAATAACAAACAATATTTATCTGTGAAAAGTTGAAAATTTTTCGATTTTGACGCATTTACTTCCCAGTGTGCGTTTAAAATGTCTAAAACTATTGATTTTCAACTCCTCGTAGCTTGCAATAACGAACAATATTTATCTGTGACAAGATGAAAAAATTTCAATTTTGACGCATTTACTTCCCATTGTGCGTTTAAAATGTCTAAAACTATTGATTTTTAACTCCTCGTAACTCGCTACATTTATTATCAAAAAGTTTGAAAAAGTTCAAAATAATTGAATTCATATAGCGTCTACCATTCCGTTTATCTGCCACTGCACGGTACCTAAACGATCAAGAATAAGATACAGGTCAAACAAGCAAACCATAACAAAATGTTCATCTTTGTACAGGTTCCTAAACTTAGTGACTGGTATCGCCTTACGCGCGACAGGTAAATTATCCTCATGACCAGTCTCAAGACCGATGACGCATTTAAATTCCATGACATGTCACAAGACCAACCATCGAGGCTTGGAAGCTAACCTGTTTGAGACATGAGACATTTTCAGCAGAGCGTGAATGTACGGGTGGCTTGACATGTCGCGAAAAATGTACACAGGTTCCAACTATGCCTCCACCAAACCGAATTTCTAGCTACGCCGCTGACTTCAAGTAAGTAGAAACAAAGTCGTTCTACACTCGTCCACAAGAAACTTCTTCGAATACTGCCTATTTATTACAATACAGTGATGACACCATTTGATTGACCCTTTCCACGCTTTTCTAAACTTTCTCCCTTCAACTCCTTGCTCTCACTTGAGTACTATGGCTCTTAATATTGAAAAATACACATTACCTTCCAGTCCTTTGCTACTTAAATTAATCTGACTCTTTTACCATGTACCTCACAACAAACTTTTAAGAATTGCATATGTGAAAGAAGCCACACCATGGTTTTATGGCCACGGGAGAACAGAAGGTACCAGAAGCACACTCAAATCAAATCCTGTATTTGACATGTTACATTTGGTACTATTTATAAGCATTTTATGAAAGAATCACAGAGACGAATTAACCTGTTTGTATTTGCATTAAATTATTACGCTGTTTGGAAATGATTATCTTTCCGAATGTAAACAACGAAAGAAAGTTTGTAAAAGAGGTCACGGAATTGTTTTCTCACGAATATTTAGAGTATCACAATTAATGGACGGCATTCTATGGTGGCGACATCATCCCAAACACGGCTAGCTAAACGTCAAGTTGCAGGAGTGTTGATTTAACCCCAAGATCCCCTCCCCCGCCTGGCTACGCCACTGAATAAATCTCATCTGCAATATAATTCGCATTCTATTCAAGGTAGTCTAGGGGTGAGCGTAGCGTAGTTGGTAAATCGATTGCCTTGTACGCAGCGCATCTGGGTTCGAGTCCCGACCCCTCACATAGGGTTAGAAATGTTTCATAAGAGATCCCGAAGAGGTGAATGACCTTAAGGTTAAAACCTCTATAATCAAAATAAAATAAAAATAAAAAATCAAGGTAGTCTCTGAAGCTCACAATAAAAAAATATTGAAGAGCACTGGCTTTAAGAAAAGTTTTTAAAAATCAATTTATATCTGGATACTGCATGTATGTGGCCTTCACATTTTCAACAAAGTTGTTTAAAATGACATTATCAACAACTTTACTGAAGATACCAAGTTTCTTAATATTTTAGAAGAGTTAATTCGCCATAATCACTTCCAGAAAATTTAATCACCAAAATTGTTGCATCAAAAAGTTTATTTTTAGAATCTTCATCGAGATTGTTAAGGTTGTTGTGATCTTGACTGTTAGAAAAGTTTTTGAATATTTATACAACTTTAAAAGTCCACTTTGTATTCCTATACTTTCACTTAATTGGCATATTATAAAAGAAATTGTAAAAGGCGCCTGCTAGACTAATTTTATTTCCGAACTTTCAATAATTTATCAAACTTTCACGATATTCAAACATTTTCGAAAAAGCAACAATTTTCATCAACCCCCCTCCCCTCCTCCAAACCAAACTTCTGGCTACGCCATTGATCTCGACCAAATCAATCTACAAACAGCAACCATCGATTCTGATGCAACCTGCGATAGTAGGAAGACTTTGCCCGCGGTCTGATGACGTCAAAGGAAAACCAAATATACGGCTCACCTATCCCGATCACAAAATTCCAAAGTCCATCACTTAAATATCGTGAATTTCCCCAGATCGAATGCGGCACACAAAATGCTATATGTCATCGCAGTACTTCCATTGTTAGCGGAACGTTTTACATCATTCACTCGATCAGCGCAATTTCGTTCAACTGGTAACAGGTGGTTGACAATTTACTAATTTCGCGAGGGGGGTGCTGGGAGCACCCACTCGACGGAACCAAGAGGTTCGAAGTGCAAAATCACGTACGTAAAACGGGCTTAAAAACCCATTGTGTGCCAGGTGGATTACAGTAAGCTCTGATAAGAGAAGGCGATTATTTATATACACCAGCCAATCGTCTTTTTCGAAGAACCGCTTGCAATAATAAATGGAATTTCCGCGATTTGATTCGATTCAACGTCATTTTAACTCACCATTTTCAGTGCACTTTCCGGGTAGAAGTGGCACGGACGCAGAAAAATCAGCAGAAAATCGTCATCATCCTTGTAGTGTAGATCGGTTGCTTCCTTCAGCAAGCTGCGAAGTTCTTCGATAGCAGCTTCACGAACTTCTGGTGTCTCACGGAGCTCCTTCCGGGCAATCTCGAGCAGTTCCGGCGTCGGAGGGTCGGTATCGATGTCGAATTTCAGAGACATTTTACTCTAACTTTCAAACCAACTAAACACTAATCGTTCAAGTCAGCAAGTTACTTATGCTGGGCAGGACCACTAATCCAAACCTAATTCAGGAGAGACCCGTCCAGGGTGAGGTTCGATTAGCAACTGCTTACCCAAGCAACTCGACGTTAATCACTTACTAGTCGAAGACACTTTGAATCCCTATCTCATCCAATCCGAGCGAGGGAAATAAAGAAAACTTTTCACTTAGAATATGTAAATACCGAAATACACACCACAGTAACTTCTTCAAACAAACACTCGGACCGTCCGTGGTTTATCAGTTCCAAATCCCCTCCGGAGGCGATGGCAGTGACCAGCCGAGGTTCAGTTGAAAGAAAAAAAAAGTATGCTTCCCGCGCTTATCCTTATCACATGTAGCGAGCCAGCTATTGAACGCATCGGAGAGACGTTCTTATCTGCACCCTGCTTCCTTCCATATACACACACTCACACTATTTCCCCTTTTGTCTATTTATGTCGCGGCTTCGGACCCAAACGCAAAACGTTCCGGGCAACTCGTGGAAGGTGATAAGCGCAACTGATGGGAAATCAAAGTGCGTCCAACGGTCAAAACCACCGACATCGCGATTATAGTCACTGAGCAGGAAGTTCTGGAACAAAGAACGCAGCCAGCTCATCGATCATCCTTTGTTGTCGATCACCCGGCCTGCTGCGGGTATAGTATGGTATCGGCATCGAATAACACTTTCTTTCTAGCCCACCGATCGATTGATGATTTATTTATGCACGAACTGTGAAGGTTTTGTGACTGAAGTGACTGTTTGTGATGTGATTCAGTTCATAACGCGGACAGCCTGACTGATAATTAGTTGCGCATATATTAATTGTTCGCTAATCAGTTCGTTCTGTTTCGCTGCGGCTGTCGCATTCTAGACCTAGCATGGTCTAGTTCAAATTAGAACTTCACATGTTTTGTTTTTTTTTTTTTTTATTCATTTCGTTTATTTGATAGGCACAAATGCGTTAGCTTGGCGGTGCCAAATTCTTTTGTTTTTACATTTTGTATATTTTAAAACTAGGAGGTTACAATGTTGAAATATTTTTTTAAAAAAGAAAAATTTTACAGCTATCTTAAGACTAGAAATAAGATTCTATATACAAGAGAGGGAGCGAAAGATTTTTTTTATGAAAAAAATTTTAAAACAAGGAATTCAATAGTAATAATTTTTAGGAAATATTTACAGTTATCTTAAAACTAACAATATAGTTTGGTACACAAAAGGGGGAACAAATATTTATGAGAAAATTCGCAGGTGTTTTAAGACTAGGGATACAATTCTATTTACAAGATGGGGGACAATAGTTTTAGCAAAGAGGTAAAATTACAACTATCTTAAAACTAGGAATACAGAATACAAATTTGAACTTTTTTAGCGGAGACTTATGCTTGGTCAAGATATTCAGAGGGGGGCTGTAGAAGCAGTTGTATCAAGGACAGGGGAGAGAAAGCGTAGATGGTGACCGGGAGAGAAGAGCAAAACTTGCAACTTTCGCTCAAACGGGAGATCAGCGAAAGATTACCGCCTCAGTCTAGTAGGTCGGATTGGCGGATGGTATTCTTCGGACCCGCGGGGAATCCTTCAAAAGTCATCGGACCTTGAGTCGCTCTCGCTTCAGTTTCCGTAGTGGTAAGTGCGACGGCGGTTACATAGTTGCAGTCTGGAGCTGATCGGTCCCACAAGGCAAGAGAAAGCTTCTAAAACGAGAAATAAAAAGAGAGGGGCTAAATTGGGATATTTGTCGTTTTTATGAAAGTATAAATAAGGGACATATAGGGGAAATCACGATTTGCCAGCATATCTCGGACTGGGACATTGGGTGGTCTACCTCGGGCCCGAAGGGAATCCTTTAACTGAGACCTGGCGTCCAAGTACCCGGCGCATACCCAGACAACGTGCTCGATGTCGTGATAGCCCTCGTCACAAGCGCACAGACTACTCTCCGCAAGCCCAATACGCCGCAGATGCGCATCCAAGGTGTAGTGGTTGGACATAAGTCGGGACATTACACGAATAAAATCCCGACCCACATCCATCCCCCTGAACCAAGGCTTCGTTGATACCTTTGGGATAATGGAATGTAGCCATCGTCCAAGTTCACCATTGCTCCACGAGGTTTGCCAACTGTTGAGTGTCCTCTGACGACAAATACTAAAAAATTCGTTGAAGCAGATTGGTCTTTCGTATATGTCACCATTTAATGCGCCCACCTTTGCTAATGAGTCGGCCTTTTCATTGCCCGGGATAGAGCAATGAGAGGGGACCCAAACAAAGGTAATTTGATAAGATTTTTCAGATAACGTACACAAGGACTCCCGTATCTTCCCCAGGAAATATGGGAATTGCTTTTTGGGCTTCATCGCACGAAGAGCCTCGATGGAGCTGAAGCTGTCCGAAATGATGAAGTAGTGATCTGTGGGCAGAGTGTCGATGATCCCAAGGGTGTACTGAATTGCAGCTAACTCTGCGACGTAAACTGAAGCGGGATCATTGAGCTTGAATGAAGCGGTGATAGTATTGTTGAAGATACCGAAGCCAGTGGACCCATCGAGATTTGATCCGTCAGTGTAGAACATTTTGTCACAGTCGACTTCTCGGAATTTATTATAAAATATATTGGGGATCACTTGCGGGCGTATATGGTCCGGGATTCCACGAATCTCTTCCTTCATGGATGTGTCGAAGAATACAGTAGAATCAGAAGTATCTAGGAAACGAACACGGCTGGGAGTATATGACGAAGGGTTAATGCTCTGTGCCATGTAGTCGAAGTACAAGGCCATAAATCGGGTTTGAGAATTAAGCTCGACGAGCCTCTCGAAGTTTTCAATCACCAACGAATTCAGAATGTCGCATCGGATGAGCAATCGATATGAGAGTTCCCAAAATCGATTTTTTAGCGGAAGAACGCCCGCCAGCACTTCGAGACTCATCGTATGGGTCGAGTGCATGCAACCCAAGGCAATGCGCAAGCAACGATACTGGATTCTCTCCAGTTTGATGAAGTGTATGTTCGCAGCGGAGCGGAAACAGAAACACCCGTACTCCATCACCGACAATATCGTTGTTTGGTATAACCTGATCAGGTCTCCTGGGTGAGCACCCCACCATGTTCCAGTTATTGTTCGGAGAAAATTGATCCTTTGTTGGCATTTCTGTTTCAGATACCTAATGTGACATCCCCAGGTACCTTTAGAGTCGAACCAGACCCCGAGATATTTAAATGTGAAAACCTGGTTGATCGTTGCACCCATTAATAGAAGCTGGAGTTGCGCCGGCTCACGCTTCCTAGAAAAAACAACCAACTCAGTTTTCTCCGTGGAGAACTCAATACCCAGCTGAAGAGCCCAAGCAGACAAATTGTCCAAGGTATTTTGTAATGGTCCTTGCAAGTCGGCAGCTTTGGGCCCTGTAACAGAGACCACGCCGTCGTCTGCAAGTTGCCTTAGCGTGCATGAATTGGCAAGACAATCGTCAATGTCATTCACGTAGAAATTGTAGAGCAGGGGACTTAGACATGAGCCCTGGGGAAGACCCATGTAGCTAAATCGCGATGTTGTTAAATCGCCATGCGAAAAGTGCATGTGCTTTTCAGACAACAGGTTTAGCAAAAAGTTATTTAAAATTGGCGAAAGACCATGCTGGTGCAGCTTCTCTGACAGAATGTTGATAGAAACTGAGTCAAAAGCCCCCTTAATATCCAAGAAGACTGATGCCATCTGCTCTTTGTTAGCATATGCCATTTGGATTTCTGTAGAAAGCAACGCAAGGCAATCGTTCGTCCCTTTGCCTTTGCGGAAGCCAAATTGTGTATCTGACAGTAAGCCATTTGCTTCAACCCAATTGTCGAGGCGAAACAAGATCATTTTCTCGAACAACTTCCGAATACAGGACAGCATTGCAATCGGCCGATACGAGTTGTGGTCGGAGGCTGGTTTTCCTGGTTTTTGGATGGCGATGACCTTCACTTGCCTCCAGTCATGAGGGACAATGTTACCCTCAAGAAACTTGTTAAATAAATTCAACAAGCGCCTTTTTGCAGTGTCAGGTAGATTCTTCAGCAAGTTGAATTTGATTCTGTCTAACCCTGGGGCGTTATTGTTGCATGATAAGAGAGCAAGTGAGAACTCCACCATCGAAAACGGTGTTTCGTTCGCGGTATCGTGAGGAGACGCGGCGCGGTACGTTTTCTGTACCGGGACAGAGTCCGGACAGATCTTCTTGGCGAAAGCAAATATCCAACGGTTTGAATATTCCACGTTCTCGTTGGTACTATTACGGTTACGCATACGTCGAGCCGTACCCCAAAGAGTGCTCATCGCTGTTTCTCTCGTTAACCCGTCGACGAACCGGCGCCAATAACTACGTTTTTTTGGCTTTCATTAGACTCTTCATTCGCCTTTCTAACGACGCGTACTGTAGATAGCTAGCGGGTAACCCGTCTTCCCGGAAGGCCTTATATGCAGTGGACTTTTCCGCGTACAGCTCTGAGCACTCTTTATCCCACCACAGGGTGGGAGACCGTCCATGGGTATTCGCGCTGGGTACTGGTTTAGTCTGAGCTTGATTCGCACTGTCGAGAATCAAGCCAGCCAAAAACCTGTACTCTTCCTCCGGAGGAAGTTCTTGAGTGGATTCGATTTTAACGGATATCGCGGTCGCGTAACTCTTCCAATGAATGTTCCGTGTGAGGTCATACGATACATTGATTGTTTCCGATGGTCTTGAACCGTTAGCAATTGAAATCACGATAGGCAAATGGTCGCTACCGTGGGGATCAGGGATCACCTTCCACATGCAATCTAACTGTAGCGAAGTCGAGCATAGAGATAAATCCAACGCGCTTGCGCGTGCTGGTGGTGTAGGAATCCGCGTCATTTCTCCCGTGTTTAAGATGGTCATGTTGAAATTATCGCAAAGATCTTGGATTAATGTTGATCTATTATCATCATGAAGACAGCCCCATACCGTACCGTGCGAGTTAAAGTCTCCCAGAACTAGCCGCGGTGCCGGTAAGGATTCCGTGATATTACAAAGCGTTCGGTGCCCTACCGAGGCTCTAGGAGGAATGTAGATGGAAGCAATGCAAAGGTCTTTACCTTTGATTAAAACTTGACAAGCGACAATTTCAATGCCTGGTGTCGAAGGGAGGTTAATTCGGTTGAAAGAATAGCACTTTTTGATCCCCAAAAGTACTCCTCCATAGGGGTTTTCTCGATCCAGACGAATTATATTAAAGTCGTGGAAGTTGAGATTTATATCGGAAGTTAACCAAGTTTCACATAATGCGAAAGCATCACATTTTAAACTATTTAGTAAAAATTTAAAGGAATCGATTTTCGGGAGGATACTTCTGCTGTTCCACTGTAGAACAGTGATCGAATCGGTGACCTCGTTCGATGACTTAGCCATCGAAGGATACGATCGCTGCAAGGAGGGGCCATTTAGTAGTCAACTGCTTCAAAAATGTTTGCACTATAGGGAGAAAACGTATCAGAAGGCTTTTAAGAGGATCAGTAACATTGAAAGCTGTGAAAATTAAGTCCACTATGTCAGAAAATTTCATTAGTCCGCTACTGGACTGAGTATCTGTTTGAAAAAAGGGGACACTTGGGGTTTTTGGTGTCCCTGGAAGTGGTGGGTACTCCTTGTTAGAATTAATATTTCCAAGTCCTGGAGCAAATTGCTTCGGCTTTTGTGCATCACTTCCGTTGGATTTATTGATTGCGGTTGGCGCACTCTGAGTGGACGACACCTTGGCACCCTTACGAGGCAATGTAGGGGAGGCTAGATTTCTCCTCTTCCTGGATTCCCCTGGGTTAACCAATGATGTTCCCTCTTGTGGGTCGTCAGATTCTTGCTCAACGCCTGCCAAAAGAGCAAAGGAATTTTCGGAAGGGACAGATGGCGAAGCATTCTTTAGCATTTCTGCATAAGAGTGCCTCGAGCGATCCTTAAGGGAGCGCTTAATTTTATCCCCGCGCTGCTTGTACGCCGGGCATGACTTAAGAGCATGCGGAGGGCCCCCGCAGTAAATACACTTCTCAGTTTCTCCACCGCAAGCGTCATCCTCATGCTCTCCCTCGCATTTGCCGCACCGTTTTTTATTGCCACAATAAGTGGCTGTGTGGCCCAGTTGCTTGCAATTGCTGCAGTTCATTACCCGCGGTACAAATAGGCGAACAGGTAGGCGAACCTTATCCAGGAGGACATAGTTGGGAAGAGCAGATCCGGAGAAAGTCACCCGAATCGAGTCTGACGGAGAATAAGTTGTCTTATCATCTTCAGTTTTTGCGGAATACAATTGCTTGCATTCCAGAATTTTCACCTTTTGAAGTGAAGGGTCCTTAAAGCAGCCAACCCCGTACTTCAACAGGTCTTCGCACTTTAGACCCGGTTCGGCGACGACCCCATCGATCTCCACAACTCTACAAGGCACATACACTTTGAATTGCTTCGTAAAACGCTCGCTGCGAGCAATCTGGTTTGCCTGGTCGAGGTCATTTACTATAACGCGTATCTTATTAGCTCGAACACGTGTTATCTGAGCCACGGACGGGTAGTTGGCAGTCAGCTCCCGTGAGATTTCTAGAATATTGGGCGATTTCGTGTTGGGCCGGAAATACACCACCCAGGGTCCAGTCGAACTGGCTGGGTATGTTTTAATACGGGGAGGACTGGGGGAATCAGGGGAGGGAGTAATTTCGGGTTTATCCGGTATATCCATGGGAATATCATTCCCATCCAATGTTACTTCGCCCTCGGCCATTTAGGCACGAGGATAACACGTGGTGTAAACGAGAGATGAAACTTATATTCAGGGGAAAGGGCAGAAGTAGAGACCGATCGGGGAAAGGGAAATGAAAGAAAAAAAAAATACTTAGCTTATATAGCGGCGATTCCGGCTATTCTGGTATTCACTTCACCAGCCTGGGCACCGGCGAACAAAGACTGCCTCGAACAATGGTTGACCTTCACTGACAATTTATTCTTGTTCACTTTATGCACAGCACCAGAAAACGAACTGCTTCGATCGAGAGCTCGGAGAGTTATCCACATGTTTTGTTGTTGATAGTGAGGAAACTCGACGATTTAGGGATAAGGTTTGGTTGCTGTGAAAAATGCTTGAAGCGGTTTTACCGAAATAAGATAAGCCAAACGTCACAGATGTGGACTGTTATTGTGCAGTTGTTTTGCCTTATCTTTATTATTGGTAATTAATTTATGTGCTACAAAAATATAACTAAGTTCATAATCTGATTTAGTATACAAACAACATAAAATCGATATTTAATATATATCAAAAGATTCAAATTCAAATTTTGAACGTCAATAATATTTTAATTTTTCGGAATATGGAATGAAAATTTCGTTAATTTTTTATAAATACAAACATAATTGATTTTCTAAGCAGAAGTGTTCAGCAAAGTGGTAAAGCAGTGGACCGGTGACAATTAGATCTCCAGTCAGTTTCTTGCGGAGTCTTTTAACGTACGCTACAAGACGCCTTCTCCACTTCGAGAAATCTTACCACCGAAACACAGGATGCTGTGCAGAGTGATGGAATTGACATTCGGCCAAATGGGCATTAGACCGAAGGCAATTGTTTAACAGCGAGGGAGAAGAAATCGAAGAAGCATATATTTTTCTGCTCTTTTAAGGGGGGGGGGGGGCGGTAAGGGTTTCAGCGTGAAGAAACAATACTTTTTTGCGATTTTTTTTGGAACTTCGCGTGAAGCGAATTGATCAAAACTTTTGTATATTATTGTGTATCATTTCAATAACATGCTGTAATTTTTCTATGAAAAAATATCGAAAAACGATTCGGTGCCGAAGCTTTTTGTAGAACGTCTGAGGAAAAAGCATGATTTGCGGTGTTACCTGCCATTCAAAAACCACTTAACCGATTTCTTTCAAACTTTGCATACACATTCCGAAAAATTCCGCCTTTTTATGAGTAAACACCCCCTTAATCTAAAAAATATCTCATAACCTCAGGGTTAAGGGTTAGGTATTTTTACATGGCTTTGACCAGGGATCGAGGTCGTTAAGCGGCACCCATCTGGCGTCGCCCAAGTAACAATACCATTCGACTCAGTTCGTCGAGTTAGGCAAATGTCTGTGCGTGTATGTGTGTGTGCGTGTGTAAGTGACCAAAAATTACTCAGGAATGGCTGAACTGATTTTTTTCAAACTTAGTCTCAAATGAAAAGTGTTTAATTTAATTCCGACTTCCGGTTCCGGAGTTACAGATTGAAGAGTGGGGTGACGCATGAAATTCCCATATAAATCGGAAACAGCATGGTATCTAAAAGATGCAAAACTTCATAAAATGTGTTCGAAAATGTTTGGATTTATAGTTTCAGCTCACTGATGCCCAATCAAACCCACGTAGACCACATTGGACAACTTCGGCGGAACCGGAAGCTTCGGGAACGTGGTTATGTTCCTGAGTTGAATTCACACCTGCTTCTCAGAAATGTCTGACTCGATTTTCACAAAATCAGTCTCAAATGAAAGCTAGAATATTCCTATTGAATTCTACAAAATTTTCTTTGAATCGGAGTTCTAGTTCCTGTGTTACGGTTACATGCGAAATTTCCACATAAACCGGTACACCCAAAACGGCGCGCTCCGATTTTTTTGTTTTTGGGCTCATAATCTCATTCCCAAAAGCAATTCTTTTTGAACATTGAGTTGTTCGCGCACAATTCGAGATGAGCGCAGCGCTTACTTAAAAAAATCGATGACACACACTCACACACAAAGAAACTTTGTTAATATTTGGTTTCGTATTTTTCTTCTACATTTTATTTTCCCCCACCTGACCACTACAATCAATCTTATTATCATTGATGCTGCACTGCATTTTGCTTTGTTTCATTTTTTTCTCCGCTGTTATAAATATCATGATCTGAAGCTTTTAGTAAAAAGTAGTAAACTCAATACTCAACCGCAAGTGTTGCCTTTCATTTGAGACTTGGTTTGAGAACATCGGTTCCGTCATCACCGAAGAACCGATGTGACTTAAATTGTGGAATATGCCCGAAATCCGGGACTTCCGGAATCGTCGATAGTGGACAATATATCCAAAGAATGTTTGAATGGCAATCAGGGATCTAGACGTGCGAATCGAAGTAATTTGGTGACCATTTCAATAGTTTTTAGCCTCTGCGGTGTTACGATTGTACCGATTTATATAGGAAATTCCAATGTAACCTTACTAACCAACCTGTAACTCCGGAACCAAGAGTCAGAAACAAATGAAATTCAGCAGCAGTCAATGGCATTACTGCATCTTTAATTTGAAATCAGGTTTGTAAAAATCGGTAGAGAATTCGCTGGGTAATAGAGGTGATATTAGCTTAGGAACTTGGCGAGTTCTCCGGAGGTATCATGAACCGTCATAGGTGGCCAATGTGGTCAAAGATACTTTGATTGATCATTATTAATCTAGACCAGCAAATTAAAGTAAGTTTGAACCCATTTAAATATGTTTTACATCATTTGGACATGATGGTGGTACCAGATTATATGGGAATTTGCTGTGTGACCGCACTCTTCTACCCGTAACTCCGGAACCGGAAGTCGGATCAACTAAAATTTCAATAGCAGCTTATGGGAGATGAAACTAAATGTGTAAATCGGCTCATTTATCTCTGAGAAAATTGTGTGAGATTAAATGACACACACAGACATTTTCCTATCTCGACGAACTGAATCGAATGGTATATAACATTCGGCCCTCCGGGCCTCTGTTAAGAGGTTGATTTGTACAGTGATTGCATAGCCTTTCTTTATACGAGAAAGGCGAAACTTCCGAAAAAGATTCGTGTTAAACCCAACCTCAACGCTATTCACGGTTTCTGCCAAAAAATCCCAACAATATCTATTCACAACAAAATTTTGTTACAAGAGTGCAACCAACTTTCATAAACATTTTTCGTGATCTTTTTTTCATTTTTTAACGGCTATTGAGTTAATTTTTAACTGTTTAATTAGCAAAAGACTGGAAGGTGCGAAGTATATTTTTCAATATTAAGTACCATAGTACTGAAGGAAGAGCGAAGAGTTGAAGGAAGAAAGTTTAGAGAAGCGTGGAATAGTGTCATATGAGCAAGCTTAGAATTCCCCGGCGACTTAACCTTTTGTCTTCTACCGCAGGAGTCAGGATTTTTTGGCATTTTTAAATGCGAATCACCGAATCGTTCAGTTCACGTTCGGACGCGGATACGATCGCACACGAGCATATTGCGCTACCAAATCAATTTGTTTCGTCACATTTGTGGCCTGATTTTTCATAAACGGAATTCACTACGGAATAAAATATGGACAAAAACAGGAAGAACACATTGAAAATAGTCTTCGGGACAACTGCAAAAATACCACAGCATCTTGACATTCTACGGTTTGTTGGAAAAACACTAAATATCTCGGCCGCGAGTATACACTCGATCTACAAAGATGAAAATGAGCAACAGTTTTACATAAAGTTCATCGACGATGTCTTTTTTTTTTCAATTTATTTATTTGATAAGGCACGTATGCGTTAGCTTAAAGGTGCCATTTTTTCATTGTTTTACATTTTGAATTTCTTAAAACTAGGGAGTTACACATTTCAATATTATTTTGTTTTATATAATGAAACTAAAAAAAAACTTTACAGTTAACTTATACATATACAAGAGGGGATAATATAATATTCGTAAGATCAGGGGGACGGGTCATTTTGTGTGTTCTTTGTATAGCAATTCACTTGATGATTTTTAGAAGGGAGATTGTTGGAGAAATTAATTATTAACTAAGCGGAACATTTTACAAGCTAATTAATTAGAAATAACTATAGAGAGTGGTTCAAGATCAGGGGAAATTAATTAGGGCTATTTTAAAGTATTGGTACTGTTGGGCATTTCTTAACGAGATTAAATATTGATCAACTAAAACTAAAAGATAGGGGGGCACATAAGTTTTGGGAAGATATTCAAGGGGAGAAGGGGGTGAAGTCATACATCTGTGCATCAGAGACATGGGAGAGACGGTGGACAAGGCTGACAGGGGGAGGCGGGAGAGATATAAACTTTCAGTTTCCGGCATCAGGAATCAACGGCCAGGGGTGGCATTGCGCATCTCGAAACGAAAGGTTTATTGTATGCAAGCTTGTATGACAAAGTCGATTCGAAATGGTTGCATAATGTCGCCCCAGGATTACAGATTCGAACGGATGCATCAAGTATTGGGACGCCGGGCTGTTTTCCTCGAGCCGGCAGGGGTTCCTCCAGACGATTTCGTAGTATGGCTCAGATACGGATCGGAAACACACCACGTTGCGCGTGTGATGTACTGTAGGTCTTGTGTTGTTGGTTCATTCGACGGATGTTTTGTCTCGTGTTGGAGTCGTATCAGACCATCGTTGGGATACGGTAGGCGGAAGAGGGAACTTCTGGGAATGATAAGAGAAAAGATACCGGGACATTGGGTGATCTTCTTCGGGCCCGAAGGGAATCGAATAGTTGAAATCTGGCAGAACAGTACTCGGCGCATGCCCAGACAACATGTTCGATCTCGTGATAACCGTTGCCACAAGCGCAGATACCGCTATCCACGAGCCCAATACGCTGGAGATGTGCGTCCAGCGTGTAGTGATTGGACATGAGCCGAGACATCACGCGAATGAAATCCCGACCCACATCCGTTCCCCTGAACCAAGGTTTCGTCGATACCTTAGGGATTATCGAATGTAGCCACCTTCCCAGTTCACCATTGCTCCATGAAGTTTGCCAACTTTCGAGGGTTCTCTGATGAATAATACTGAAAAATTCGCTGAAGCTAATTGGTCTTTCATATATGTCACCTTATAAAGCGCCCGCCTTAGCTAAAGAGTCCGCTTCTTCATTACCTGGAATGGAGCAATGCGAGAGAACCCAAACGAAGGTAATCTTTTACGATCTTACAGACAAAGCACGCAGGCGCTCCCAGATTTTCCCCAGAAAATATGGAATGAGGCTATCCGAGACAATAAAGTAATGATTGGTGGGCAAAGTATCAATGATCCCAAGGGGTATACTGAATAGCAGCAAGTTCTGCGACGTAAACTGAAGCAGGATCATTGAGTTTGAAAGAGGCGGGCACCCCACCATGTTCCGGTTATTGTACGGAGAAAGTTGATCCTTTGCTGGCACTTCTGTTTCAGATACCTAATGTGACATACCCAGGTTCTTTTAGAGTCGAACCAGACCCCGAGATATTTGAAAGTTGAAACCTGAGCAATAGTTTGACCCATAAATTGAAGCTGTAGTTGCGCTGGTTCATGCTTCCTTGAAAATACGACTAGCTCAGCTTTCTCCGTGGCGAACTCGATACCTAGCTGGAAGGCCCAAGCAGACAAATTGTCCAAGGTATCTTGCAATGGTCCTTGCAGATCGACGGCTTTAGGACCTGTAATAGAGACCACACCGTCATCTGCAAGCTGCCTTAGCATGTAGGAATTGACAAGACATTCATCAATGTCATTCACGTAAACGTTATAGAGAAGGGGGCTTAGACATGAGCCCTGGGGAAGACCCATGTAGCTAATTTGTGATGTCGATAAATCACCATGCGAAAAATGCATATGTTTTTCAGACAGCAAGTTTAGCAAAAAGTTGTTTAGAGTCGGTGATAGACCATGCTGGTGCAGCTTCTCAGAAAGAATTTTGATAGAAACTGAATCAAAAGCCCCCTTTATATCTAGGAAAACTGATGCCATCTGCTCTTTGCTAGCATGAATTTCTGTTAAGAGCAACGCAAGACAATCGTTCGTCCCTCTGCCTTTGCGGAAACCAAATTGTGTATCTGACAGTAAGCCATTTGCTTCAACCCAATTGTCGAGGCGAAACAAGATCATTTTCTCGAACAACTTTCGGATACAGGACAGCATCGCAATCGGTCGATACGAGTTGTGGTCGGAGGCTGGTTTTCCTGGTTTTTGAATGGCGATGACCTTCACTTGCCTCCAGTCATGAGGGACAAATCATCCTTGTAATTGGTCGATATTGAAAAGCAAATGAAACAGAACAACACAAACTTTACCTTTTTTCGAAATGGATCAAAGTCACGACTAGATCGCTTCTATGCCCCAATGGCCTTTTATGAGACAGTAACATTAATTGAAACTATACCAATGTCCTTCTCCGATCATCATTGCGTTATAGCTAAATACAAAGTCCAGGATCAATCTAATTGTTCTTTTTAGGACGAGGATAATGGAAGTTGAATTCTGCTTTATTGAAAAACGACAACAAAAATTCCTATTATGACAACGACAACAAGAAATTCCTATTATGATTTGAAAATCTGGTAGAATACAGTCCTCAAATCAAACGCTCAAAAATTTTATAAAAAAGAAAGTTACTTATTTAATCAACAGTTTCATCGAGAGAAAAACTTTTATTATACATGTATAAATGAGTTATTTGAGATATTTCTTTAAAGGTACGCTTACGGTGAAGTGAAATATGATAAGTGTTGGACGTCGTGCTCAAGGAGTTGAATCAGACCGTGAACTGTGTCCGGCAGGTGATTGAAGCGAAATCAAGCCTATTACCGTGTCTGGATTAACGATTTGGATAAGGAAGATTCGTACGCTGAAGCAGTTTTTTTCGTGCTCAAACACGAAAAGGTCCAACTATGCGGGTGAGAAGATTCCAATTTGTTTTAGAAAAATCGCCTAGCGTGATTATTTTATAATTATTAATTGTGTCGGTGAAATCACTATGTGAATTGCACTTTCCATGCTTATGCTTGTATAATGGAGGAAAAAAGCTGATTTTCTAGTGATTTTTCAACATTACCAATTCCTTCATTTTTTTCAATGAGAATTTAATTTTTCTTTCAAAATAAAATAAAGCTTTTAGTAATGACTAGTAAGTAAGTGAACCGTTGATTCCTTTGTTTTTTTTGATCACTGTGGTTCGTCGCGGAAGGAACAATGAAATAATAGCAAGGACTATATACCAAAAGTTAAATTCTATTCTTCAAATTTATATTTTTTCTAGAGAGCGAGTAAAGGTGCCACAACCTAGGCCTATTTGTTAGGGCAAGGTGTAAATACTTCTGTCCCATCCCAGGAACCTAGGACCAAAGGAGTGACATTAACCCTCTTAGCAAAGTCACTCCCAACGATTTATCAAACCCCCTTCAAATTGAAACGGTTGTGTACGGTTGTCCACGTTTCTTCCTTATTCAAGGTTCAAAATAATCTGTTGATTAAATTATTCATTGAATGAATAATTGGATTGCCGCATAATTTTGAATCATCTTTATTTTGTACGCTGCACAGTTGGCCTGGCCACTTTAATGCTTGTGTCATATTCAATATTTGCCACAAACATTAATAATGACAAGAAAAATTGTGAACGAACGTCTGCAATTTTCCAGGATCCCTACATGTATTGGCTGTGTATGTGTAGACTAGACTAGACATGTATAAATGAGTTATTTGAGTTACAGCGTGCTGGGGATGATGTTTCTTTAGACCTAGCTACCGTTAAATCAAAACTGATGGTAATTGAGAATAGAAGAATGAATTTATCTAATTATAAAATAAAAGCCAATACTTTACTGTCTACGGAGCAACTAAGCTTATTTCAAATTTCAACAAGAATTAACCGATTATCATCATCAAACCTCCTAAAGTTGAGAATAAAGGGAAAAATAACATCTGAATCAAAACGGTTATCCAGCTTTTTGCATGAACATTTCAAATTCAATTTTCAAAAAACGTCCTGATGAAGATTTGGGATATGAAAATGTGCTGAAATTTATTAAAACTGCTTTGAGCGATAATGATCATCAAACTTTACTACAGCCGATTGAAGCTGACGAGCTCAAAAAATCATCAAAGAGGCTTCCAAAAGAACAAGCCCTGGCCCTGATGGTTTATGCTATGAGTTTTACAATGCTCATTTTCATACCCTGAAAGTGGACATGGTCAAATTATTCAATTTGTACCTGCTCGATGGTGTCTATATCCTCCGGCTCCCTTTTCAGCTGGTGTCATGGCACTGATTCCAAAGAAAGGTGATGCGTGCGATATAGCCAATAGTAGACCAGTAAGCATGCTTAACACGGATAGCAAACTATTCATGAAAATTTTGAACCTTCATTTCGCATTCTTAGTTCTGTACGACAAAGATGTCCGCTTAGTATGGCACACACTCTATGTTGAACCGCTCATTAGAATGCTGTACGAAAACATTAATGGTTTTCTGATAGCAAACAATTTTATCAAAATTGTTGTTTATGCAGATAATTTTAATTTTTTGATCAACGAGTTTGATACTGTCTTACAGTTAGTTATTTAAGTATATATTCTACAATTAAACTTAATTTGGACAAATCACAGTATCTACGACTTAATTGCTGCACTTCTGGACCACATCTGATTAAAGAAACAAACATATTGAAGATCCTTGATTGAAGTCTCATTATGTCAAAATTTAATTGAAATTAATTATAATAAGTATATAAATACGTTGAAATATACCATTAGTTTACATCAAACGCGTTTTTTGAACATATTTCAAAAGGTATGGTTGCTTAACACTTATGTTTTAGCTAAACTTTGGTACATTTGTCAAGTTTTCCCGCCAAATAATAAGCATATTGCAACAATAAAAACAGTATGTGGTCGATTTTTATGGAAGGGATATATTTTTAAAGTGCCCAGAAACGAATTGTACTTACCCGTAGTGAAAGGTGGTCTAGCACTTGTAGATGTAGAGTCCAAAGCCAATTCTCTTTTTATAAAAAAAAAATATTGTTAGCTAATTTAAATGACGGTATACAAATAGATTCCTTCATGCTAGGGAATAAGCACAATCGCTTTTTGACTAGGAATATGATGGAATGGATAACAAAATCAGACGATTTAAAAAATGAATATTATTTAGACAGCAGTAAAAAGTTTTACGATCAATTTATTAATGAACTTAATATAAAATGTAAAACGAAGGAGGACATGCCATACTTGCTATGGGAAAATTTGTTACAAAATTTGAATAGTAGTTTTCTGAACTCGAGAAGTAAAATAGCAATATTTTATGTTTTGAAGGATATTATTCCAAATAACAATAAATTATTTCAAAATCAAATAAGGGGAGTAGAATCAAAGCTTTGTTCGAGTTGTGGTTTAGTTGAAACAGTTAGTCATATAATTAAACATTGTACGTCTTCTGAGCCCATATGGTATGGTTAAAACATATCATTTAACATAGGAAGTAGAGAATATAGATACAAAGCAGCGCTATGGTTGACTGCAGAAGTGATTGCATTTAACTTAGAAAAAAGAGGAATTATTAGAAACGCACGTTTTAATGAGAAGGACATTTTTCAACGACATTTTAAACATTATCTGAACATCTTTTAGTACGAACACAAAATAATTTCTTAGAAGCACCAGTTAAATTATAAAGAGTTACCAAAATATGCGGATTAACTGCGAAAAGAATGTAATTGTTCTGGATTGTACATGTAATAAATAAATAAAAAAAACTAATGAATAAAAAAACATAATTCAATTTAGAGTTCCTAGTAAGAGTAGGAAAAGGTGGTATAGCCAGTTTGTTTATAGCCTTCGTGGAAGCAGGTGTCAAAGTTGGCGTGGGGTACATTTGTACCCCAGTGTGCGGTTGCCGTTTGTCAGGTTTCGTGCTGTCAGTGGAAATGTGACTCGTGACAATACCAGTTTAAATACTAGTTGTTTTACTACGTAAGTAACAATTAGTATTATAAAATCGTTGTTAGTCATTTATTCAATCATTTAATGTAATTTTTAAGTAGAAAAAAAATCGTTCATATTTCTGCTAAAAAAAATCGTTTGTACTATACACAAACATTTATTAAAATAACCAAACAATTCGTTTCATTCACGAAAAATAATTTCGATGTCAACGATAACATTCGTGCAATGTACACTAAATATGTAAAATTTACAAAAACTTTCGTTCATCAAGTGATTTTTAGTTGGTGAAATGAACGAAACCTACTATTGTTTCATGCACGAAAATACTTTGTTGCAGAAAACGACGAATGAACTCGAGCATTGCACGATCATTTTCATTCTATTTGCAAATTTATATTTTCAGCATCCGCAACATGCCACGGAACAAGTTCCCTATCCTACCAAGCTTACCAAATCATTAACAGACATCTAACAGCCACTGTAAGCATAATGGCTCCCTGAGATACTTTCAAGAGGATCGGGTTACCAAGTAATACGATCAAAAACAAGCTATGCTTCAGAGGTTAGTGTATGTATTCACACCGAATGAAGAAACATTTATGACATCTTTTCAACGTTTTTAGTTTTTGGAAAGAATATTGGATCGCTTTAAGAACAATTTTCTTAGCCAGGAACGGTTATTGCTTTTTGGCGAATCAATGATCCCCACCCGGCGGATTTGTGTCAAGTTTCTTTGGACCTTTTATAATTGTAACAGTGTCATTTATTGATGAAAACTTTTTTCTCCCATAAGGTATCTTTAGGAGGGGGAGCGTCTGAAATGTCGGCAACCTATAACAAGGGATGAGTGTCAAAAACACGAAAATTTGTGAAAGAAAGACCATCCTGTCAGCTACAACTTATTTCTATCCTTGGAATAAATTTTCTCAAGGCTTCATCACACATGAAGGTGGATTAATATTCATTTTCAATGAAATCACTACTAAATACAAGTTATCTTATTTGTAATCCGATTTCTCAACATTTCTCTCATTAGTGAGTAACTTGGATCCCATCGTAACGAGCTCGTCTCTTCACAGCACACTCGGCTCTACAACGATCACAGAAGGACTAAGCACTCTATGCTATGCTGGTATGACTCATCGCACCCTGGGACGCACTGCAGCTAGCACTATGGAAGCCCTTGATCCCCCTGCCACAGTCGAGCCATTGCAGCCAGCGTTCACCAGTCGTCACGGTCCTGTGTGCAGGAGTGGTGAAGGGGTCTTCCAAATCGATACCAACGACAATCAATCGCGGCATTCAAACCTACAAATATATTACCAGAATGCCGGTGGTATGAATTCAGTAATCGAAGATTATCTGGTAGCAAGTTCAGATGAATGCTTCGACATAATCGCCCTCACAGAGACGTGGCTTAGCGATAGCACTCTGTCAGTGCAAGCATTTGGTGCCAACTACGATGTTTTCCGAACTGATCGCAGCTCACGCAACAGTCTCAAGGCTACCGGCGGCGGGGTACTTGTGGCTATCCATCGTCGATTGAAAGCGCAACTGATTGACGATACTTTGGGGGTCTGTGTCGAGCAGGTGTGGGTGCGAATCAAACTGGCTGGCTACGCACTTTATCTTTGCGTGATTTATCTTCCACCGGATCGCACTCGCGATTCGACATTGATTGATTCACATACTGAGTCACTGGAACGGATTTCCGCTCAAGCAAGCCCGGTTGATGAGATCCTGATTGTTGGTGATTTCAATTTCTCCGGATTAAAATGGCGCTCTGCTTCTGACGGATTTATGTTCGCTGATCCCGAAATGTCATCTTTTCATGCTGGTATCACCAGTTTGCTTGACTGCTACAGTCTAAATCTGCTACGCCAAACGAATAATGTGGTGAACGAGAACAACAGAATCCTTGATCTCTGTTTTTCGAGCAAATCTGACTACGCGCCAAAAGTTACCGCAGCACCGTTCCCCCTGGTAAAGACTGTTAGACACCACCCTCCCCTGCATATATTGCTTGAAGCCATTCGAGTGAAGCATGACTGCAATGCTTCTGACACCGTCAGCTATAATTTTAGAAAAGCCAACTATAATAGCATTATTGACTTCCTGTCGAATATCCACTGGACTGAAATTCTCGACAATGATGATGTCAACGTTGCAGTGCAGACCTTCTCCAATGTTATGAGCTATGCTATCGATCGCTATGTACCCAAAAGAAGTGGCCTTCAATCTAAGCACCCAGCGTGGCACACTGCCGAGCTGAGACGGTTAAAAGCGACTAAAAGAGCCGCTCTGAAGAAGTACTCCAAGTTTGGGGGCTACGTGCTGCGACATCACTACGTTCATGTTAACCAAGTCTATAAAAAGACATCGAAGCGTTGCTATGCCGATTACTTGCGAAACGTGCAACGTAAGTTGAAGTCCGAACCTAAAACATTCTGGAAGCATGTAAACGAGCAAAGAAAGGAATCCGGGTTGCCTTCAACGATGAGCTATGGAGGACGTATGAGCTCTAGTTTACAGGAGATCTGCCAACTATTCTCTGAAAAGTTCGCGAGTGTTTTCTCCAACGAGAAGTTGACACCGACCCAGGCTTCACGCGCGGCTCTCAATATACCTCAATCATACCAGTCTTTGAACTCTATCAATATCGACAATAATATGGTACAACTGGCGGTTAGGAAAATGAAGGCTTCAAGCTCGGCAGGCCCAGATGGTATACCAACTATTATTCTAAAAAAATGCTCTGCCGGTCTAATTGAACCTCTTTGTCATCTGTTTCAATTGTCGCTAACAACCGGAGTATTTCCCGAACTCTGGAAATCCTCCTTCATGTTTCCAGTTCACAAAAAAGGTGATAAAAAGGTAGTTGACAACTACCGTGGTATTACAACGCTAAGCGCAGTTCCTAAGCTGTTTGAAATGACTGTGTTGGAACCCATCTCCAGCCACTGCAAACAGTATATCTCCGAGACTCAGCATGGATTTATGCCGAAACGTTCAACATCTACGAATCTTCTGTCGTTCACAACATATGTTACAGATGCTATGTCGGACGGCCTTCAAACTGACGTTATCTACACGGACCTTTCAGCTGCTTTTGACAAGATAAATCACGCTATTGCAGTGGCATAAATTGGATAGACTCGGCTTTGGTACTAATATTCTCCGTTGGATGCAATCGTATCTCAGTGATCGTCGTCTAGCAGTCAAGATAGGTGATTGTGTATCCGAAGAGTTCTGTGCTTCATCTGGTATTCCGCAAGGCAGCCATCTCGGTCCATTGATTTTTCTTCTGTATTTCAACGACGTTAACTTTTGTTTAGAAGGACCACGGTTGTCTTTCGCCGACGACCTCAAGTTATACCATAGAATCCGGAATACTCATGATGCAGCTTTCCTTCAACGCCAACTGGAAACCTTTGCGGAATGGTGCGAGATCAACCGAATGACCCTAAACCCCAAGAAATGTACGGTCATTACGTTCTCGAGGAAAAAAACGCCAATTCGATTCGATTACTGTCTAGCTGAATCCACAATTGACAGAGCGAATTGCGTCAAAGATCTCGGAGTTTTTCTCGATGAACAACTGACGTTTAAACAGCATATCAGCTATATTGTCGCAAAGGCATCACGCTGTTTGGGGTTCATAATGAGAATATCTAAGCACTTTTCAGATATTTACTGCTTGAAATCTCTCTACTGCTCACTCGTTCGATCAACTCTGGAATATTGTTCAGTTGTGTGGAACCCTCATTATCTCAACGGCGTCCATCGAATTGAGGCAGTACAGCGCAGATTTGTTCGGTTTGCCCTTCGTCGATTGCCTTGGAGCAACCCTCACCAGCTGCCAAGTTATGAAAGCCGGGGTTTGCTTATTGGACTCGATACATTGCAAGTGCGACGGGATCTATTCCGTGCTATGACGATTTCGGATATTTTGCAAGATCGAATTGACTGCCCCGAGCTTCTCAGTGCGATAAACATGAACGTTCGCCCTCGCGCCCTTCGCAATAATTTATTCCTCCGATTACCTCTTCGCCGGACTAACTATGGAGTGAACGGTGCCATCATTGGTTTGCAGCGGACTTTCAACAGAGTTTCATCCGAGTTCGATCTTCACATTCCACGTAGCAGATTACAATTTGACTTTTTAAATAGATTAAGAAATTATCATTAGGACCACACTGTGTCTGTTGATATTAATTATAAAATAAATATTTCGTAAAAAAATAAATAAACTTCAATTACTTTCACCCATTGTTGCTCGATCTAAGGGATGGGGAATAGACCAAAGTTTTTGATTCAGTGGAATGATTTTTTTTTCAACTATTTTCTGAATAGTTATGAAGCCAGCAGTCAAGATCCTACCTTCATAATATGTTACTCTTTTTAAGTTATATTATAGTCGTAATTCAAGAACTAACATGAACTTATTCTTTTTGGCCCATTCTCACCCAGAATAACGGTTATGACTCTTCGGTTATGTCCCAGACATAATCCATCAAACATGTTCTAGGCCTTTGAAGAAATTAGTTAAACACTAATCATTCTCTCTAGCCATAATTCTCTCTACGTCTGCGCCACAGACTAGCGGCAGCCAGTTTAGGGCAGCCCTATCGATTCTTATATATTATATGTAATTATTCCTACTGGATCTCTGTTTTACGCGAAAAATGCGTGCACGTAAATAAAAATGAAAATATCGTAAATGACAATTGACAGCACAAGGGGTCCGTCTGAGAGTGAGACCGGAGCTCCGTTAAATATCGCGTGAATCGAAAATCTTGGAGTAATTCAAATGCTGATAATTTCTGAACCGCTAAAAATACTATAAACTTGACTAAAATAATTATTTTTAATCTGATTCAGATTTTCCAAAGGTATTTTCAGAATTATTTTCCAGGAAATTAGAAACTTTAAAAATCTATTTTTCTTAGTTCTATAGAGGTATGGCAACACTTCAGATCGTTTGTTTTGATTTGTGTCCGCTCCGCAAAATTTAATCAGTTTTCCGTGCTAAACCGTTTATTAGTACAATTTTTCCGTCACCTAATGTTTAACGTCGAACGCTAATAACGTGTGTGTTTTTGATCTGTGAATTACCGCTGCGCAAAACCCAGAAAAAGGTCTCTCTGTACGCGGCTTGAAGGGGAACGCTGTAAGATTTGCTGCCATCAATTCGTTCAACCCGATAGTTGCCCCGCAAATTATCAGCCACCACTACTCCAGCCGCCACCGTACCACCAGCCGTCTGCTCCAGCCTGAACCGCTCCAGCCGAGCATACTAAAATCGTAGTGTCGAAGTGAATTTATATGTACCTGTACCACAAGAGGGAGGAATAAATATCTGCTTCTGCTGTTTTCATTTCGATTCGACCTGACCCTGCCTGCACCAGCTTGCCGACCGATGTTTGTTCATATGATTGCCCAGTAGCGCTACTGTTTTTGCTCATCGCTGAACTACAGATGAACCAACTGTGAATCGTGTGTATCGTTTGTTTGTGGAGGTGTTTTGTTTTGATTTTTGGCTACTCGGACTCTGCTTGGGGTAATCATCCCGAAAATTAAACCTAGAATATTACAAAATTAGCCCTTTCAACACCAGCGATTCAATTCTGTGATTTTCTGATTATGAATGTACTTTGTGAAAAATGCACTGGTACCTTTACCGATGAATTTATTATTTGTGGTGGGTTCTGCTCGGCGCGTTTTTGCTTGCGTTGCTCAGGCATGTCGACTGATATAAGATTGGCAGTGAAGAGCAGCGTGCATCTGTGCTGGATGTGTAATGCTTATTCTACTCTCCTGAAAAAAGCGAATTTTGCTACTGCTTTAAAATCGATAGACGCAGCCAATGAAAATATTATCGAGGCTCTTAAGACTGATATCCACGATACAATTTTGACCGAGATCCAGTCTGAAATTCGCAGCAATTTGAAATATTGGATGGAATCGGTCCCTGCCACTCCATTGGTTGTGAACAGAAAATCACCTTTCATTAGATCTGATAGAAGAGAGAAACGCAAGAGGGACGATGATTTTGATGAAGTTGTATCTAGGCCAGCAAAAAAGCTTTTGTCTGGTACCGACGTCCATGGAAGTGATGCTTCATCGATTGCAGTAGCTTCTACTCAGAATGGGGAGTCAAAGTTTTGGTTGTACCTGTCCGGGGTAATGCCACAGGTACCAGCTGATACGGTAACAGAAATGGTCAAGTCAAGACTGGATACCAACAACGTCGAAGTACACAAGCTGGTTCCTAAAGGACGAGATGTGCGCAGTTTAACATTTGTTTCCTTCAAAGTTGGATTGCCTGTTGATAGAAAAGACAAAGCGATGACTGCTTCCACATGGCCCGTTGGTATCCGATTCCGCAAGTTCGAAGATTCAAGGGGTTTTGGAATCCCACCCCTCCTCAACCGATAGCAGAAACACCGAAGGCAGCAAAGTAAAGCCTGCTCTGCCACATGCTGCCAGTGTCCAAATAAGCCAAGCTCCAAACCGACACTTGATCGACACAACTTTGCCTCGCCTGCCCACTCAAGCCGTCAATTCCAATCCTAAGTTGACTGCCAATTCTAAGTCGGACGGTTTCTTGTCCGTCTACTATCAAAATGTTCGAGGAATGAGAACAAAAACTCTGGACTTCTTGCTGGCGCTTTCCTCTTGCGATTACGATGTTATTGTTCTCACAGAAACCTGGCTGCGTGCTGACATACATAACTCGGAACTTTCAATGAACTACACAATCTATCGTTGCGATCGCAACTCTTCCTTTAGTCAACTACGTCGTGGCGTTCTTATTGCGCTAAAAAATAATCTCACCGGCACTGTAATAAAAATGCCTGGTTTTGAATGCTTGGAACAAGTTATTGTGCGCATTTCACTACCAAATAGCGCTCTATATATTTGTTGTATATATCTGCGGCCGAACAGCACTCCAGACCTGTACAATGCCCACTCCTCTGCAGTTCAACAAATTCTGGATAAAGCTAGTAGCTCAGACAGTGTACTTATTGTAGGTGATTGCAACCTTCCCCATCTCAGATGGATATTCGACGATGATCTCAAATGTTACCTGCCTGAAAATGCCACAACCGAACAAGAGATAGCTATCACGGAAACGATAGTCGCTGGGGGACTGTGTCAAATCAACTCGCTCACTAACGCAAATGGACGGACGTTCGATCTGGCATTCGTGAACTACGACGATTTAGTCGAACTTCTCGAGCCTCCGACCTCTATACTCAAAGTGGACGCTCACCATAAACCCTTCGTGCTGAGGTTTAACATGCAAGTTGAAACAGAAGACGCTTTTGCCGAATCCGTCGACGGTCTCAATTTTGACTTCAATCGCTGCAATTTTGAAGAAGTGTCTGCGGCCTTCGATGCTGTTGACTGGTTCGATCTGTTAAGGTTGCACAGAGAATGCCAAAAATTCGCAAACGAAAAAAGCAGTTTTTTTCCACACCGTATGTCAGATCTTCATAAAAATCAATCAGCGTATGTAGAATTTTGTTACAGTACTGCTGATTGATTTTTATGAAGATCTGACATACGGTGTGGAAAAAAACTGCTTTTTTCGTTTGCGAATTTTGCGCATTCTCTGTGCAACCTTAAGTGGAAACGATCTGGATCATGCTGTCGCGGTGTTCTACGGAACTCTATACGAGATACTATGCCGCATAGTTCCTAAGAAACGTGTCAACAGAAAGACGGACTACAAATATCCGTGGTGGAATTCCGAGCTTCGTCGTCTACGCAACATTTTCCGAAAACATCGTCATTCCGTCATAAGACCGACGAAAACAAAGCTGTTCTTCGCCGAACCGAACTTCAATACCAAACAGCCCGGAATAGTGCATTCGGCGAGTATATAAGTCACGTCCAAAGCAACCTTCGGAACAACCCCTCGACGTTCTGGAAGTTTGTGAACAGCAGAAAACGCGCTGGTGGCATTCCCGTAAATGTTTATCTTGGAGATGCCAGTGCGCAATCCACAGCCGAATCCGCAGACCTTTTTGCAGAACATTTTCGTGGGGTATTCACCAACCCAGCTATCTCTCCCTCACAAGAGTATATAGACACATTACCATCATACAATATCAGTCTCCCTAGCTTGAATATGACTGAAGCAGACGTGTTGAAAGCTCTATCGAGTGTCGACCCATCGAAAGGACCAGGCCCGGATTGTTTGCCTCCGATATTCATAAAAGAATGTGCACGATCATTGTCATTGCCGATCAGCATTATTTTTAACCGCTCAATCACTGAAAGCGTCTTCCCGAGTGCATGGAAACAAGCGGCTATATTTCCAATTCACAAGGCTGGAGACATACATAATGTTGAAAATTACAGAGGAATCTCACTTTTGAACTGTTTTGCTAAGTCCTTGAAAAATTTGTTTACAATGAGATGTACGCTGCTGCTTCTCACATCATCGACGAATGTCAGCATGGATTTGTGAAGCAACGTTCTACAACTTCGAATTTGATGATGTACACTAGCATCTTGGTCCCCTCTGTTGAGAAGCGTCAACAAACCGATGCAATATATTTTGACTTCTCGAAAGCATTCGATAAAGTACCTCACAACATTGCTCTTCCGAAACTGCAAAGACTAGGATTTCCTGCGTGGTTAACTGGATGGTTGCAATCATATCTGTCTAGTCGGAGTGCTTTCGTTGAAATTGGTTCAACACGTTCTAGCTTGCTCGACATGCCAACCGGAGTCCCTCAAGGAAGTCACCTAGGGCCGCTAATTTTTATTTTATTTATAAACGACATTTGTGCTCGTATCAAATCTGGAAAACTATTCTTCGCCGACGATTTGTAGATTTTTCGTTCCATTGCTTCTGGACTTGACTCTGCTGCACTTCAAGATGATGTACTTAATATTGAACAATGGTGCCTGTTGAATGGTATGCAGATAAACGTTGACAAATGTAAAATGATAATTTTGAGGCGATCATCCACTCTATCTCATTATGAGTACTTGCTCCAAGGCCGCGTCATCGAAAGAGTGGACTCCATTCGTGACTTGGGAGTGCTTTTTGATAGAAAGCTTAGCTTCTCGGATCACATCACCGCAACGACGGTGAAGGCATTCGCAACACTTGGTTTCCTGAAGCGAAATACCGCTGGCTTTAACGATTTCTACGCACTAAAATCTCTATATTGCGGATTGGTGCGAAGCATTTTGGAGTATGCTGTGCAAATGTGGGCTCCACATCACAACGTCCAAATAAACCGATTAGAACGCATACAAAGATGTTTCGTGCGATACGCTCTAAGAAATTTGCCGTGGAACGACCCTGCCCATCACCCACCTTAAGGTGAAGCGATGCGAAAATCACAACAAAGGTTCGGTTATGTTCGGCTATGTTCGGGTTACGTTCAGCATCTGTGTGCGGCTAGAAAGTGCTATACCGATATGAGATGGCACGCACACAAGCGTATCGTTCAGCAATCAGCTGACTGATTTTTGCACCACGTGTTTCATTTGTTTTAAAAAATAAAAAGGTACAAATTTCCCAAACGAATCAAAATTCGGTGAAGAGAATCTATTCATCAGATTGTGCTAACATGCCTGCATACAGTGATACAATTTCTAAGCAATCTGAGATAAGACATTCAAGTTAAAAAAGATTTTGTCTTGCGCGCCAATGCAATGTTTTGATTTTGACGATGAAATAAAAATAAGAAGCAGAAACGACGGCAGCCATTTTAGCTGCCATATTGTGGCTCTATTCAGTATGTCCTTAAAACGATAGATGCATGCTGCTTGAGTTACCGACGTTAGAGTTCCGCCGCACATTCTTGCAAAGTATGTTTATATTTTATATGTTGTGTAATAACATTGACTGCCCAGATATTCTTGCACGGATTAATGTGTTTGTACCTCCTCGCGCTCTAGAGAATCGTCCTCTTTTGTGGATTCCTAGACATCGTACTGTTTACGGTCAAAACAATCCTGTGGATAGATGTTGCTACAAATTCAACGAAACTTCACATCTGTTCGAATTTAATGTCACCAAATCTAGTTATAAGTTAGCTATTAGGAATTTTTAGTTAATTTAGATAGTATGTTCTATTTTTTTATAATCTGTACGGTATCTACCGAAGATCGAACAAATAAATAAATAAATTGTATTGACCTCGAAATGAATTTTTGTCAACCGATTCGTTTCGACACAACAATGCGAAGCCCAAAAGTAGTAGCCTTATCGTAAACTGCAAATATAGCTAAGAAAAAGTTCACAAAAGAACCACACTGAATAAGTTACATTTCCAGCCACCCTACATAAAACCGCAACCTGCGGCCAGCAGATAATTGTCAAAATTCATCGCAGCCAAACAATCTAATTATGCACAACCGTCTGGCACCTTTTTATTTTTGACGATATTTTGCCTTCTTCCCTCTCGAGAGGTCAATCAGCAAGATCAACAGCCGACCTATATCGGACAATGCGCCCAAAAAATCCCCACCACAAGCACAGAGCTGCACGGCAGGCGGCGACGTGACTCCAATTTGGGCAGCTATCCTGTGCGCGCTTCAAGGGTCGTTGGACTGTTGCTGTTGCTTCTGCCAGCATCTCCTTGGTGATGCTGGTCGCCAAACAAAAACAAAAACGCAATTTCTACAACAAAAACAACAGAAGTTGAGTCGTAAATTGATATCCACGGCATCGCAGGTTACCACCGATGCACTTCCATTTCACTAGCCGTCTGTTTTCGTCCACGATGTGCGAATGAAGGCTTTTGAACTGCATCAATGCCATTTTGATTGAACCAATCAACTCATCTTCGGAGTCAGCACCGCGCCGGTGGGAGAAAGAGACAGAATTGCATTTCTGACAGCAGCACCGACCGACGCCGACGGTGGTGGCGCTTGGTTGGGCGAGGGATCTGTGATACATTGTTTTTATTGGCAATTGATGGCTACTGCGATTGGGTGAGTGTGAGGAGGATCTTTGCGCTTTATTATCGTGTGTCGTGCTTTCATACAGGGAAAAACTTTTCGTATGGCGCCAACGCGAGCACTTCGTTTGCAATGTGCTGCAGCCGGGAACTAAGCTGCACTCGGAGGTCTTTTTCGATCAGTTTGACGAATTCGGGCCGTGGAATGCTGTTGAAATGTCGATTCACTCGGGGAATGTGGGTACTGTGGTCCAGGTCATTGATCACGTACGGACCCATCGTCAGGTCCACGTCGGTTACGTTCAGTCGGAGGAATTCTACGCGTGCTGCTGATTTGAAGAGTTCGCCTTTCACGCGAAATTTGGCCGTTGAACTTCCTGTTGATAATAAAAGCATTAGCAGTTATTCGAAATCAAATTAGTAAAGGAACTTACGAACTGAGATCGTTAGGATTGAATTTTCAGTAGCTTCTTGATCGTCAAGCGATTCGCCAGAGTACATTCCGAGAAGCTCCAACGCAGGCATCAGGAATGTTGTACTAAAATCAAATTTGTCCAGATCGACGCTGTTGGGGAGTAAACAAACAATTAAACTACCATCGTGTGACCTAGATTAGCCAATACCGTACCTCGTGTCGTAAATAAAACTATTTTTCAGACCCAGCAGATACCGATTGACGTAAATGGCGTTGAAATTCTTCGTCTGATGACTGATCGTCATGTTAGGCAGCAGCAAAGGATCAAACGCGGTGATCGCCACTTTCGGCGTTATCTTTCCACTAGCCATAAAGTTAACAAAATACTGTATTGAGTTTCCGACACACTCGTTCAGATCCGGCGAACTCCTCGAACAGCCTTCCGTATCTTGACGGCGTCCTGAAATAACAATTGAAATGATCTTATTCTGCGGTCTTTCACCGATCCTGCCAAAACTTACGATCGCGGTTTGGAGCAGTCATGGCAAACTGGACACCGGCCAGCAACAAAAGATAAACGTTCAAAGAGACCATTTTGTTTGTATTACTCCGAAAATCACAGCCAAGGCACATAAAACGGGGACTAGAACTCCGCACGACACCAACGATCGATTGAGACTGTGGTCGAGACAATCAATCGCTCCAGTTCACATTGCTCGGTTCTAATATGTTGCAAAAATTATCTGTTGCCAAAAAACATCCCTCCGGAATGGACAAGTATCGCTATTCTCCTGCACGATCTGCTCCTCGGCAAGTCACGACCACGTTTGAGCATTCCGGCGACTGCGAACTGCGGCCAATTGAAATTCGCGTTGATTTAATTAAACGGTGGCGCTTCAGCGGACGCGGACAGAGCAGATCGTCTCGCTCTGACTCACACAAGTCAGTGTGGTCCCTGAGTTGCAGCTGCAGAAATGGATCAAACACTCGATGCTCTCAATTTACGTGAAGCATGTCAGTCCGTCACAGGTCCATCGAATGCGTGATCTTTTCCCTGCTGAACTGCAATTCGCGTTCTATTTCCAAGCGAACACACCCAACCCGCACCCAATCACTGCCTCCGATGCCAGACACTGATTCTAAATTAGGAGGGCGCAGACTGCCGAACTATCAGATAAATTATTTTCGGCCAACAATCAACTTTCATTGAGAGAAACTTCGTAAATTTGCGTCAATGAACTACTGATGAAATGTCGCGAGTTGCGAGATATGGGACGAAGCTCGTGGCCAGCCGGCCGTTTTTGTGCTTGTCTAGGTGCTATCCTTCGCTGATTCGAACTCTATCAGCATGAAAAAAATAAATCACTCAAAAAAGTAGTCGTGCGGTTTGCGGAGGCCCATTTCGATTCGTTTCGCTTGTGGTGTGTGGCTTTTCATTCACATCTCCGGCAGCGTCGTGTCGTGGTCAACCGTTGCGACAAATGGCGGCGAGAAAGCAAAGACGCGTTGGTTGATGACGCGACGCGAGTGCTGCTGTACCAAGTGATGACGGCGACGCCTTCTACGAATGGGTTGTACGCGCGGCGAATTGGTCTAGGTCAGGGAGAAGTCGAACTTGTGAGCGATCGAGCCAGTTTTGCTTCTGCTTTCAAGCGTGCTTGGTTTCAAGCGGCGCGACGCAACTGATCGATTGGATGCAATGTTGTACGCAAATGTTTTACGCAAACTATAGGTTAATGGTGCGTTTCTTGACTACAGGAACAAAACTCACAGATCGACATCCGGCACAAATTATTATTTTATTTGTGGATCATACAAACATTTTCAGCATGTTTTCACTAATTCAACTAGTGAGCATTATAGTGTCGAACTGATTCTCTAGTTTGATTCAAGCAGGCTTTTTTATATTATTTTCTATTTGAATATATTGTTTTGTTTGCATTACATTTCTAATTTAGTATGTTGGGTGTTCAGCCACAAGTGGTTATATTTCATCCCTATTGTTTACATGATTCAGTTAATTATTTTTAAGTTATAATATGCTTTCGCAGTTAAGTATTTTTTTTCAGTAGGATGTTATAAACCTACTTGTCTTCTGAATAAGGAGTTAAACAAATCTTATAAACTAACTTATAAACTATAAAGAGAGCTAATCGTTGCAATTGAAGATTGCAACGATTTGTGTCGGAAGTTACTTATAATACTGTTCGTCATAATTTCTAATGTTTCTATGTTTGCGAGTCTGTGCAACTCATTTGTGCTAAACCAGGGAGGACGCTTCAAAATCATTTTCAGAATTTTATTCTGAATTCTTTGAAGCGTTTTCTTCCTAGCAGCACAACAACTTGCCCAGATTGACACTGCATATAGCATTGCCGGTCTAAATATTTGTTTATAAATTAATAGTTTGTTCTTTAGGCAGAGCCTAGAATTCCTATTTATAAGAGGGTATAAACATTTTATATATTTGTTGCATTTTGTTTGGATTCCTTCAATGTGATCCTTCAAAGTGAGTTTTTTATCGTAAATCAAACCCAAGTATTTAACTTGATCTGACCACGTTAAATTCAAACCGTTAAATTTAAGAATATGGCTATTATTTGGTTTAAGAGAAGAAGCTCTTGGCTTATGCGGAAACACAATCAATTGTGGTTTTGCCGCATTAGTGGAAATTTCCCATTTTTGCCTTTCTCAATAGAAAGGTATTGCAATTGCTCTGAAAACCGACTTTTTAACGGAGGCCCGGAGGGCCGACTGACATATACCATTCGATTCAGTTCGTCGAGTTCGGCAAATGTCTGTGTGTGTATGTATGTGTGTATGTATGTATGTGTGTGTATGTGCGTATGTGTGTGTATGTGACCAAAAATGTCACTCATTTTTCTCAGAGATGGCTGAACCGATTTTGACAAACTAAATTAAATTTCAGAAATCGAATTCGTATTTTTGATGCCAAACATCTTTAAAATGCATGAAACGTCGAGATTTTATGTTATCTCGAAAAATTTTTTTTTATAAAAATCGACTTTTTGGGACTTTGCCGATTTCGCACCTTTTTTCAGTTCAATATTACCATGGCTGTTTTTTTCTTTTTCAAAATTTTAGAGCTCGAATAATGATTTATTTTCTTGTATATAGTTGTCATGTGTTGTATAATAATAAAATGTAATATATGCATTTAAAAGTTTTTAATGAATATGAACAACGCACACATTCTCGTGATTCATGATTGAGAAAGGCACAATTGCACCGCTAGGTGGATTAAAATAGGGTTTTCAGGTAATCATTGAAAATACTCAAGCTTTGTTGCAGTCGACTGCAGATACTACAAAGACTCCTACTAGTGACTGAGATGCTAGTATCATCACAGAAAAGTGACTTTTTACAGCCTGTAGGTAGATTTGGAAGATCAGATGTAAAAATATTGTATAGGATTGGTGCGACGCTTGATCCTTGAGGGACGCCTGCTTTAACGGGTAGCTTATTAGATTTACAATTCTGATAAGAAACCTGTAGGGTACGGTTAGTAAGATAATTTTTAATTATCTGTATTATGTAAATAGAAAAATCTGAATCCCACATTTTGGCAATTAATCCTTTGTGCCAAACACTGTCGAAAGCTTTTTCGATGTCTAGAAGAGCAACTCCAGTGGAATAGCCCTCTGAGATATTTGGCTTTATCATGTTAGTTACTCTCACAAGTTGATGAGTAGTTGAATGTCCAATGCGTAATCCAAACTGCTCAGGAGGAAAACTAGAATACTCATTGATATATGTGACAGCATTCTAATTAAGATGATTTTTTCAAATAATTTACTAACGGAAGAGAGTAAACTAATTGGTCGATAGCTAGATGCTTCTGCTGGGTTTTTATCTGGCTTCAAAATAGGAATAATCTTGGCATTTTTCCATCTTTCAGGGAAGTATGCTAATTCAAAACATTTGTTGAATATTTTGACCAAGTATCTCATGGTGATTTCGGAAGGTTTTTAAGAAGAATGTTAAAAATTCCATCATAACCGAGAGCTTTCATATTTTTTAACTTTTTCATGATGGATTTGATCTCATCATAGTTTGTTTCAACAATATCGTCTGGAGACAATACTTGATTTGAAACGTTTTCATATTTTTGTAAGACTTCGGTTTCAATAGGACTCACAACGTTAAGATTAAAATTATGGACGCTTTCGAACTGCTGAGCAAGTTTTTGAGATTTTTCTTCGTTTGTAAGAACTATGTGGTCACCTTCCTTCAAAGCTGGAATTGGTTTCTGAGGCTTCTTAAGAACCTTGAAAAGTTTCCAGAAAGGTTTAGAATTTGGGCTGATTTGTTCAACCTCTTTCGCGAAATTTTTATTTCTTAAGAGTGTGAATCTATGCTTAATTTCTTTTTGTAGATCTTGATAGATACATTTCATAGCAGGATCACGAGAACGTTGATATTGACGTCTTCGAACATTCTTCAAGCGAATCAGAAGTTGAAGATCGTCGTCAATAATAGGAGTATTAAATTTTTTCTGTGTTGTTGGTACTGATAAATTTCTAGCATCAACTATAGAATCACTTAAATTTTGTAATGCCGTATCAAAGTCAGCTTTATTTTGTAAATCAAGGTCATGATTAAAATCATTCGCAATGTAAGTTTTGTACCTTTCCCAATTCGCTTTGTGATAATTGAATACTGAGCTAATGGGATTGGAAACAGAAAGTAAAAAAATTACTGGAAGATGATCAGAATCAGAGTCAGCATGTGTAATCAATTCGCTACAAATTGTGACATTGATCTGTCAAAACCAAATCAATTGTTGATGGATTCCTTACAGACGAATAGCATGTAGGACCATTCGGGAACAAAATTAAATAATAACCAGCAGAGCAATCATTAAAAAGTAGTTTACCGTTGGGATTGCTTTGAGCATTATTCCAGGATCTGTGTTTGGCGTTAACATCACCGATTATGAAGAATTTCAACCGATTTCTTGTAAGTTTTTGTAAGTCTTCTTTCAAGAAATTAATTTGGTCGCCAGTGCACTGAAAAGGCAAATAGGCTGCAGCAATAAAAATGATACCAAGATCAGTTTCAACTTCGATACCCAAACTCTCGATCACCTTGGTGTCAAGAGACGGCGTAACGGAATGTTTGATCCTGCGATTAATCGCTATTACGATTCCTCCGCCGGATCCAACAATTCGATCAAAACGATGAGTAACAAAATTAGAGTTACTCTTCAATTTAATATTTGGTTTTAAAAAAGTTGCAGTCACAACGGCCATATGCACATTATGTATCCTCAAGAAGTTGAAAAATTCGTCTTCGCACGTTTTTAATGAACGAGCATTCCAATTTAATAAATTTAAATGAATATTTAAAGTCATTGTTAAACTTTAATTTCATTACAATTTTGTTAGCAAATTCCCACCCCGCTTGAAAAGCTTCAAACATGGAGGTAGAATTTAACATAGCAATCATCATAGGAAACATAGAATCTTGCAGGTATTTTAATTTTGCTTCCGCTACGCTACCTAGATCCATTGGACTAAAGGAAGCGTTGGGTGCAAACGAGTTTGTAGGCGTGGTAACGGTAGCCGTTATTTTGGCCTTGTTACTTGCCACTGAAGCATAAGATGACACACCATTGTAGCATGGTGTGACGGAGGTAGAAGAAGTTATTAATCTATTTGGAATGGGATTAACACGTTTGGACGTGTTTTCTTGAAGTGTACCTGACAAAGTAGGTACATTTTTTATTTGTTGTTTTTGTTGTCTAGAACGAGAATTTATAATTTTTTCTCGAACAGGACAACCCCAAAAATTCGATTTATGATTTTCGCTACAATTAGCGCATTTGAAACTTTTTGTGGATTTTTTCACCGGACAAGTATCTTTCGTGTGCGATTTATCACCACAGATCATACATTTGGAATCCAAATGACAATTTTTTGTGCCGTGCCCAAAGCCTTGGCATCTACGACATTGGGTCAGATTTTGAATTCTGCCCCCATGTCGTCTATAATGTTCCCACTTTACTCGCACGTGGAACATAAAACGTGCTTTTTCAAATACTTTCAAATTATCAACCTCATTACGGTTAAAATGAATTAAATAAAGCTCCTGGATAATTCCAGAGCGTACTGGCGTGTTATCCCGCTAGCCTTTCTCTTCATAAGAATAACTTGTGAAGGAGAAAAGCCAAGTAAATTTTTCAATTTGTTGGATATTTCGTCCATACTTTGGCCTTGCGGTAGCCCTTTCAAGACAGCCTTGAATGGTCTGTTTGTCTTTGTTTGCGCCAGCTTTTGAATTAGATTCATACGAGGTAGTGAGACTTCACTGTAGTACAGGACAGTTAAGTATAGCATAATGAATCGAGTAGATAAGCGTTACGGAACAATTTGCTACGTTTCGTTACCCATACTACAGCTATATTCTAGAAGATTCTTACTTCCTGAACAGAACAGTTGTGTTCATCTAATAGTGGTAGCAACCTATATATAGTACAAATTACAATCAGAACAGTCAGTCATCATACAAGGTTAGTTAGTATCAAGAGTTATTATCTATAGTCAGTCACTATTAAAAGTTACCAGCAACAGCTAGAAGCTATCATGTCGTAGTAAAATACATTGTGTTATCTACAGAACAGTACCGTTCTTTCAGTGCATGTGCACATAATTACTACTCCTCAATAAACCAACTGAATTTAATAGTAGTGACCGCGAGTTCTTACTGCACCGCGAACCGAACAGTTTCCCTTGTCATAAATATCCGACAGCTCTACAGACGCTTGAATGTGCGCGAACAGTCTTGAAATCATATGAATAAAATTTGTATAACTTCTCCGTAAGATACTGGAGTAGTCGTTTGTGACCAATTAATTCCTCCGCTGTAACTCGACATTCTCCTCTTCGGACAATCTGAAAAGAGACTTTCACGTTCGGAAGGAACGTCGAAAGCTCAGTTCGAAAGGCTTTAAAGTCGGAGATCATCACTGTTATAGGCAGAGGTGATTGCGTTTTCTTCTCATTGGCATTATGCACAATGCGAGGAAATTTAGAAATTTCATCAGCTTCACATTCGGATAAAACATCGAATGAGTTGCTGCAGTCAATTGAATTTTCGAGTGGAGAAGATACCCTTTTCCGTTTAGCTTTAATTTCTGGCACACGGCCTTTCTGGGAGGACCCAGGCATGTTGGAAGAATTAAATATTTCTTTAGGCTGAATTGTTCTTGAAAAAATGTTTGTCTTGAAAAAGACTGATTGAGTAGAAAAAATAGGTAGTCTTGAGAAAGACTGTTGCTGTTGAAAAACTCTAGGTAACACAGGAGCTATCAAGATTTGAGACCGGTTCGAACGAAGGTTCAAGCCGGTATCATTCGAGCAGGCTTCAGACAAGGGTTCACGGAGACTCATGAGTGGGAAATTCTCTGGAAGGGGAGGGAGGATGTCTCTATACACTGCTAAAAATCCTAACTTAATATTTATATATTCCACACACACATGATATGCATTGCATATGCACAAAAATGTGCTAAAAATGTAAATTGTATTAATCACGCACATACATTTGATGTAAAATCTGCTATGAAACAAATTTCTATGTGGCAAGCTCTTATAATTTTGATGTACGCCACATGAATTTCAATAGTTTGCACATGATAACATGTGGCTTATAATTTTTATGTGCTGATACAAATTGCAAAAAATCATCTGTGGAATCAATAGATTCAATATAGCGAATTTTATCAGTGTTGTTGACGTAGCTCTATTCTGTTTTGTTTGGTACAGGCAGCGTTGACAAGTACTTTGAATCAAAATCTGGCACCATCGAAAAAAATGTCTGTAAAAATCTGACAAACGTAATCTTACGGTAAAAAGGCAGATGCCTCTAAAATTGCAAGTTACAGCTTTTCTGATAATTCAGAGATAGGCATCGAAACATTTGTATCTCAGAATGCTCAGAAATTTATAACCTAAAAGTCGTACCTGAATCCCAGTCTTTTGGAATCCATTTTAAAACATTTTTTCAGGAATTTAAGAACTCATCGGATTGAGATTCCAAAGGGGTGTATGAAATTGCAAGGGGCTAGTGTCCATCACAAGGTTGATATCACTTTTTTCATACTCCGGACAAACTCAACCTAGACACAAGCCAAGAATTGACCCATACTACTTTATTGTTCAGAGTGCGATTCAATTTAATAATTCTGAATGTTTGAGAAAATCTGGCAAAATGTAGGGCTTGCGCGGATGTCTGTTTCGTTGAAAAAATCTGGAACATTGACAACCCAGCGCGCTGGGTTGAAGGTGCTTTAGTAGAAATGTGTTTAGAAATGCTATCTTACAATGGTTTCATTTTTTTCAAATAATTTGGCTATTTTTTTTGGAAAAATCAAAAAGATTTTTTTTTTGCTTTGTTTCACTTGAACTTGTGCGACCGCTCCTTGTTGCTACTCCGTTATTAAAAGGGAATAGCTGAATCTTTCTTTCTTTGTACCACTTGAGTTAACGAAGTCAATGCAATTTATTTCAGTTTAAACTAAATTTGAGCTACTGTTTTCATCAGTTTCAAATTTTGTCAAACAACAAGCAATGTATTATTTCTTGAATTCGATCGCTGTAGGTGACGTTTCGGGATGAAATATTTAGTTTGCTTCGCGTATGAAAAGTTTTTCAAGTAGAAAAATGATAAGGGTAATCATTTGATTGTCGCCATATGAATTTATCCAAGACTTCCTTTTCCAACGGAAAAAAACTAGCAAATGGAAATGCATAAATATTGCGGTGGATATTATCCGTTTCGTCTGTAAATAGACTTTCGTGCAAATTTTTAAGACGCCATTTTGAATTTTCGAAAAAAAATCATTTTCTAACTAACGATAAATAGCGAATAAAATATCTAAAGCAGAAGATCGTGTCTTTTAATTTTTCCACAAAAAAATTCTCAAATATTGCTTGATTTTCCGCCGAATCCAGGAGAAGGTCCCCTTAATGCTGTAGAAAAAAGTTAGCTCATTTATCATCGTGAACAAAACTCCATCACAATCGTCTGAACTCTCGATCGAAGCAGATCGTTTTCTTGTGCTGTGCATAGAGTGGATCAATATAAATATATACATTGTGAAGGCCAGTCATTGTTTGCGGCAGGCTTTGTTCGCCGGTGCCTAGGTTGGTGAAGTGAATAGTTCAATAACCGGACAAGCCGCTATATAAGCTAAGTATCTTTTTTTCTCATTTCCCTTTCCCCCGATCTGTCGCTACTTCTTAGATCCCTTTCCCCTGAATATAAGTTTCATCTCTCGTTTACACCACGTGCTATCCTCGTGCCTAAATGGCCGAGGGCGAAGTAACATTGGATGGGAATGATATTCCCATGGATATACCGGATAAACCCGAAATTACTCCCTCCCCTGATTCCCCCAGTCCTCCTCGTATTAAAACATACCCACCCAGTTCAACTGGGCCCTGGGTGGTCTATTTCCGGCCCATTACGAAATCGCTTAATATTTTAGAGATCTCACGGGAGCTGACTGCTAACTACCCGGCCGTAGCTCAGATAACACGTGTTAGAGCTAATAAGATACGCATATTAGTGAATGACCTCGACCAGGCAAACCAGATTGCTCGCAGCGAGCGCTTTACAAAGCAATTTAAGGTGTATATACCTTGTTTAGCAGTGGAGATCGACGGGGTCGTTGCCGAACCGGGTTTGAAGTGCGAAGACGTGTTGAAGTATGGAGTTGGTTGCTTTAAGGACCCCTCACTTGAACATGTGAAGATTCTGGAATGCAAGCAATTGTATTCAGCAAAAACTGAGAATAATAAGACAACTTATTCATTGTCAGACTCGATTCGGGTGACTTTCTCCGGGTCTTCCCTCCCCAACTATGTCCTCCTGGATAAGGTTCGTCTACCGGTTCGCCTGTTTGTACCGCGGGTAATGAACTGCAGCAATTGCAAGCAGCTGGGCCACACAGCCACCTATTGTGGCAATAAGAAACGATGCGGCAAATGCGAGGGAGAACATGAGGATGACGCTTGCAGTGGAGAAACTGAGAAGTGTATTTACTGCGGGGGCCTTCCGCATGATCTTAAATCATGCCCCGCGTACAAACAGCGCGGGGATAAAATTAAGCGCTCCCTTAAGGAACGCTCGAAGCGCTCTTATGCAGAAATTCTTAAGAATGCTTCGCCATCTGTCCCTTCCGAAAATTCCTTTGCTCTTTTGGCTGGCGTTGAGCAAGAATCTGACGACCCACAAGAGGGAACATCTTTGGTTAACCCAGGGGAGTCCAGGAAGAGGAAAAATCAAGCTTCCCCTAGATTGCCTCGTAAGGGTGCCAAGGTGTCGTCCACTCAGAGTGCGCCAACTACAATCAATAAATCCAACGGAAGTGATGCACTAAAGCCGAAGCAATTTGCTCCAGGACTTGGAAATTTTAATTCTAACAAGGAGTATCCACCACTTCCAGGGACACCAAAAACCCCAAGTGTTCCCTTTTTTCAAACAAATACTCCGTCCAGTAGCGGACTAATGAAATTTTCTGACATAGTGGACTTAATTTTCACAGCTTTCAATGTTACTGATCCTCTTAAAAGCCTTCTGATACGTTTTCTCCCTATAGTGCAAACATTTTTGAAGCAGTTGACTACTAAATGGCCCCTCCTTGCAGCGATCGTATCCTTCGATGGCTAAGTCATCGAACGAGGTCACCGATTCGATCACTGTTCTACAGTGGAACAGCAGAAGTATCCTCCCGAAAATCGATTCCTTTAAATTTTTACTAAATAGTTTAAAATGTGATGCTTTCGCATTATGTGAAACTTGGTTAACTTCCGATATAAATCTCAACTTCCACGACTTTAATATAATTCGTCTGGATCGAGAAAACCCCTATGGAGGAGTACTTTTGGGGATCAAAAAGTGCTATTCTTTCAACCGAATTAACCTCCCTTCGACACCAGGCATTGAAATTGTCGCTTGTCAAGTTTTAATCAAAGGTAAAGACCTTTGCATTGCTTCCATCTACATTCCTCCTAGAGCCTCGGTAGGGCACCGAACGCTTTGTAATATCACGGAATCCTTACCGGCACCGCGGCTAGTTCTGGGAGACTTTAACTCGCACGGTACGGTATGGGGCTGTCTTCATGATGATAATAGATCAACATTAATCCAAGACCTTTGCGACAATTTCAACATGACCATCTTAAACACGGGAGAAATGACGCGGATTCCTACACCACCAGCACGCGCAAGCGCGTTGGATTTATCGCTTTGCTCGACATCGCTACAGTTAGATTGCAGGTGGAAGGTGATCCCTGATCCCCACGGTAGCGAACATTTGCCTATCGTGATTTCAATTGCTAACGGTTCAAGACCATCGGAAACAATCAATGTCTCGTATGGCCTCACACGGAACATTGATTGGAAGAGTTACGCGACCGCGATATCCGTTAAAATCGAATCCACTCAAGAACTTCCTCCGGAGGAAGAGTACAGGTTTTTGGCTGGCTTGATTCTCGACAGTGCGAATCAAGCTCAGACTAAACCAGTACCCAGCGCGAATACCCATGGACGGTCTCCCACCCTGTGGTGGGATAAAGAGTGCTCAGAGCTGTACGCGGAAAAGTCCACTGCATATAAGGCCTTCAGGGAAGACGGGTTACCCGCTAGCTATCTACAGTACGCGTCGTTAGAAAGGCGAATGAAGAGTCTAATGAAAGCCAAAAAACGCAGTTATTGGCGCCGGTTCGTCGACGGGTTAACGAGAGAAACAGCGATGAGCACTCTTTGGGGTACGGCTCGACGTATGCGTAACCGTAATAGAACCAACGAGAATGTGGAATATTCAAACCGTTGGATATTCGCTTTCGCCAAGAAGATCTGTCCGGACTCTGTCCCGGTACAGAAAACGTGCCGCGCCGCGTCTCCTCACGATACCGCGAACGAAACACCGTTTTCGATGGTGGAGTTCTCACTTGCTCTCTTATCATGCAACAATAACGCCCCAGGGTTAGACAGAATCAAATTCAACTTGCTGAAGAATCTGCCTGACACTGCAAAAAGGCGCTTGTTGAATTTATTTAACAAGTTTCTTGAGGGTAACATTGTCCCTCATGACTGGAGGCAAGTGAAGGTCATCGCCATCCAAAAACCAGGAAAACCAGCCTCCGACCACAACTCGTATCGGCCGATTGCAATGCTGTCCTGTATTCGGAAGTTGTTCGAGAAAATGATCTTGTATCGCCTCGACAATTGGGTTGAAGCAAATGGCTTACTGTCAGATACACAATTTGGCTTCCGCAAAGGCAAAGGGACGAACGATTGCCTTGCGTTGCTTTCTACAGAAATCCAAATGGCCTATGCTAACAAAGAGCAGATGGCATCAGTCTTCTTGGATATTAAGGGGGCTTTTGACTCAGTTTCTATCAACATTCTGTCAGAGAAGCTGCACCAGCATGGTCTTTCGCCAATTTTAAATAACTTTTTGCTAAACCTGTTGTCTGAAAAGCACATGCACTTTTCGCATGGCGATTTAACAACATCGCGATTTAGCTACATGGGTCTTCCCCAGGGCTCATGTCTAAGTCCCCTGCTCTACAATTTCTACGTGAATGACATTGACGATTGTCTTGCCAATTCATGCACGCTAAGGCAACTTGCAGACGACGGCGTGGTCTCTGTCACAGGGCCCAAAGCTGCCGACTTGCAAGGACCATTACAAAATACCTTGGACAATTTGTCTGCTTGGGCTCTTCAGCTGGGTATTGAGTTCTCCACGGAGAAAACTGAGTTGGTTGTTTTTTCTAGGAAGCGTGAGCCGGCGCAACTCCAGCTTTTATTAATGGGTGTAACGATCAATCAGGTTTTCACATTTAAATATCTCGGGGTATGGTTCGACTCTAAAGGTACCTGGGGATGTCACATTAGGTATCTGAAACAGAAATGCCAACAAAGGATCAATTTTCTCCGAACAATAACTGGAACATGGTGGGGTGCCCACCCAGGAGACCTGATCAGGTTATACCAAACAACGATATTGTCGGTGATGGAGTACGGGTGTTTCAGTTTCCGCTCCGCTGCGAACATACACTTCATCAAACTGGAGAGAATCCAGTATCGTTGCTTGCGCATTGCCTTGGGTTGCATGCACTCGACCCATACGATGAGTCTCGAAGTGCTGGCGGGCGTTCTTCCGCTAAAAAATCGATTTTGGGAACTCTCATATCGATTGCTCATCCGATGCGACATTCTGAACCCGTTGGTGATTGAAAACTTCGAGAGGCTCGTCGAGCTTAATTCTCAAACCCGATTTATGGCCTTGTACTTCGACTACATGGCACAGAGCATTAACCCTTCTTCATATACTCCCAACCGTGTTCGTTTCCTAGATACTTCTGATTCTACTGTATTCTTCGACACATCCATGAAGGAAGAGATTCGTGGAATCCCGGACCATATACGCCCGCAAGTGATCCCCAATATATTTTATAATAAATTCCGAGAAGTCGACTGTGATAAAATGTTCTACACTGACGGATCAAATCTCGATGGGTCCACTGGCTTCGGTATCTTCAACAATACTATCACCGCTTCATTCAAGCTCAATGATCCCGCTTCAGTTTACGTCGCAGAGTTAGCTGCAATTCAGTACACCCTTGGGATCATCGACACTCTGCCCACAGATCACTACTTCATCATTTCGGACAGCCTCAGCTCCATCGAGGCTCTTCGTGCGATGAAGCCCAAAAAGCATTTCCCATATTTCCTGGGGAAGATACGGGAGTCCTTGTGTACGTTATCTGAAATTTTTTATCAAATTACCTTTGTTTGGGTCCCCTCTCATTGCTCTATTCCGGGCAATGAAAAGGCCGACTCATTAGCAAAGGTGGGCGCATTAAATGGTGACATATACGAAAGACCAATCTGCTTCAACGAATTTTTTAGTATTTGTCGTCAGAGGACACTCAGCAGTTGGCAAACCTCGTGGAGCAATGGTGAACTTGGACGATGGCTACATTCCATTATCCCAAAGGTATCAACGAAGCCTTGGTTCAGGGGGATGGATGTGGGTCGGGATTTTATTCGTGTAATGTCCCGACTTATGTCCAACCACTACACCTTGGATGCGCATTTGCGGCGTATTGGGCTTGCGGAGAGTAGTCTGTGCGCTTGTGACGAGGGCTATCACGACATCGAGCACGTTGTCTGGGTATGCGCCGGGTATTTGGACGCCAGGTCTCAGTTAAAGGATTCCCTTCGGGCCCGAGGTAGACCACCCAATGTCCCAGTCCGAGATATGCTGGCAAATCGTGATTTCCCCTATATGTCCCTTATTTATACTTTCATAAAAACGATAAATATCCCAATTTAGCCCCTCTCTTTTTATTTCTCGTTTTAGAAGTTTTCTCCTGCCTTTTGGGACCGATCAGCTCCAGACTGCAACTATGTAACCGCCGTCGCACTTACCACTACGGAAACTGAAGCGAGAGCGACTCGAGGTCCGATGACTTTTGAAGGATTCCCCGCGGGTCCGAAGAATACCATCCGCCAATCCGACCTACTAGACTGAGGCGCTAATTTGTCTCGCTGATCTCCCGTTTGCCCGAAAGTTGCAAGTTTTGCTCTTCTCTCCCGGTCACCATCTACGCTTTCTCTCCCCTGTCCTTGATACAACTGCTTCTACAGCCCCCTCTGAATATCTTGACCAAGCATAAGTCTCCGCTAAAAAAGTTCAAATTTGTATTCTGTATTCCTAGTTTTAAGATAGTTGTAATTTTACCTCTTTGTTAAAACTATTGTCCCCCATCTTGTAAATAGAATTGTATCCCTAGTTTTAAAACACCGGTGAATTTTCTCATAAACATTTGTTCCCCCTTTTGTGTACCAAACTATATTGTTAGTTTTAAGATAACTGTAAATATTTCCTAAAAAACTATTACTATTGAATTCCTTGTTTTAAAATTTTTCATAAAAAAAAATCTTTTGCTCCCTCTCTTGTATATAGAATCTTATTTCTAGTCTTAAGATAGCTGTAAAATTTTTCTTTTAAAAAAAAAATATTTCACCATTGTAACCTCCTAGTTTTAAAATATCCAAAATGAAAAAAAAAAAATATCTCACCATTGTAACCTCCTAGTTTTAAAATATCCAAAATGTAAAAACAAAAGAATTTGGCACCGCCAAGCTAACGCATTTGTGCCTATCAAATAAACGAAATGAATAAAAAAAAAAAAAACAAAACTCCATGTCGTACCGTAAAAATTGAAGTCTCCTCAGTGCCGAGAGAAAAACAATAAAGTTCTTGGTAACTAACCAAGGTCCAACCAGTTCTGCACTAAAATGCATCCCTGGTTTAAATGTTGATACTCTTAGGATTTTTGTTGTTCCAGGAAACGATGTAAGCACCTTGTTTCATCTCAAATTTCCAAGATCAGGGGCAGTTTTCTTCAGCTTTATGTCAGCATTTTCTCGGCCTCTCAAGAAAAAATGGTTAGCCTCAATAAGGAATCTCGTTTACCTATACTTTTAGAAGCAGTAACAGATTTCTTCACAAGAACGCCGTTTTCTTGTATTTAGTGCGGTAGTTAGGCAAAACAATCGCGATAAAGGTCGCCCGATACGACTTTGAAGGGACATACAATTTTGTCCAATTCTGTGCAATTCTTTCAAAATCTTCACTCACTGGAACAGCCAACCCCATTCACCCCACACCGTCGATCTTAACTATGTGAACGGACACATAGACTAGGGTGGGACAAAAATTAGATTCCAGCTCCGAGCGACTTTTAGGTAGCATTTAGGTCCTAGAACAACTGTGTAAATTCTTAGCTTGATCCCTGACACTAAATTTTTGCACCCACCCTTTAAAGTTTACATTACTTCTTAAAAATGAATCATTATGTGGTTTTTATATGAAATTTAACAAAGAAACTATGTTTCGAAAACCACGAAACGATCTGATGCTTGAGAAAAAAGTTATTAAGCAGAACCCGAATGATGCTCTGACGATTGATAAAATATTCTTTTTTTCTAGCACCACTTCTGTGGTTGTCAAATTATACGCAATTTCGTTTGAATCTTCTCTTAATGTTTCTAAATATTTTATCTATACTGTTTGGCCACTTCGCAAGAGTTTTTAGGAATAAATTGAGGCTTCTTTTGTACATAATAAGAGAAAGTTGAATTTTTTTTATATATTTATATATATGGTTGTTCAATTCAGCAAATTTTCAATTTTGCTATGAAAAGTGAAATTTTCATCAATCTTCAAGGCACTTTGTTTCCTTGGCCTTATAAAAATCAGACATCTAGACGATTTCCCCATACGAAGTCCCTTGTAAACTGTAAACAGAGGGCGCAAAAATATAGTTCCACTAATCAGGCTAAAAATTGCAGAGTTGTTCTGGGAGCTAAATGGGACCCAAAAAGTTACTCGGAGCAAAATTTAATTTTTTTCATATAACCATGTTCCACTGTAATGTAGACACGGTAGTCCTTCATAAAAGACTTGACGCCAGTAATGTCATTTGCTTACGTTAGACAGGGGATCACTGTTTTGAGTTTATCTGGTCAGACATTCGAGATATCTGTAACGGATGAATATTTCTTTCGCATTTCGCAGCTCGATACCCCCGAGCTTGGGCCAGGATCTCGTCTGGCGACTCATTTCCCCGAGTAGGGGCCGGGAGCTCGTCCGGCGGCTCTGTACCCTGAGCAAGGGCCGGGATCTCGTCCGGCGGCTCTGTTCCCTGAGCAAGGGCTGGGATCTTGTCCGGCGGCTCGGTTCCCTGAGAAAGGGCCTTCATTTGGCGTTGTTGACGTGGGGTTGCTAGTTGGTGCGGGACTCTGTGCTACGATGGGTGGCGCAACTTCAACTGGAAGTAAGCAGAGCTTCGGGATGGCGCGTTGAACGATGCCGAAGGTCGACTTCACGGTGGCGACACGGACAAGGCCGTCAGGGCCGGGATGAACGCTGAGCACGCGTCCCAGGGGCCATTTCAACGGCGGTACTCTCTCATCTTTGAGAGCGACGATGGAACCAACGGCTAGATTGTCCATGGCTTCTGTCCAGCGGTAGCGATTTTGCAGGGTGGCGAGATACTCCTTGTGCCAACGACTCCAGAAGTGCTGAGTTAGCTGTTGTACTCGTTCCCATCGAGACAACCTGGATTCAGGAACCTCACGACAATCTGGATCAGGTACCGCATTCAACGGACGATCAATCAGGAAATGTCTTGGAGTCAGAGCAAGCTCATCGGATGGATTGTCCGGGAACGGCGTGATTGGGCGAGAGTTTAGCATTGACTCGACCTGAATCAATGCGGTTTGCAGCTCGGATTCGGTTAGGTGGGCATTTCCGAGGATTTTGCGAAGCAGGGTCTTCACGGATTTCAGGATTTCACGCAGGCTTCCCAGATTCCACCGAATGTGGGAGAGCGAGGTGGGATGAAGTGGAACTGTATTCCGTTGTCTGCGCACGGCATCTTGGTGAACTTGAGTTCGGAAAAGCTTCCGCAGTTCTTCCAGTTCTCGCTGTGCTCCAACAAAGTTCGTGGCGTTATCGCAGTAGATATGCGCAGGCTTTCCTCTACGGCCGACGAATCTTCGCAGGCTCGCAATGAATGTGCCAGTGGTCAGATCCGACACAAGGTCCAAGTGCACGGCTTTGGTAGCCATACATACGTATACGGTGATGTAGGCTTTGAAGAATGGCGATCTCTTATTTCGGAGTGACGTTCTCACGTACATTGGCCCAGCCAAGTCAACGCCAACTTTCTGAAACGGGTACGCCTGGTTGACCGGAACAGATGGCAGATCCCCCATCAGCTGCTGCAACGGCTTGGGTTTGGCACGTGCGCATACCATGCAGCCGTGAACAATGTTGCGAACCAAGTTCCGTCCGCCGAGAGGCCAGAATCCTTGGCGCAACGATGATAGCAGTAAAATAGGACCGGCATGGAGCGTCTTATGGTGTTCTCTCGTGGCGATCATGTCGGTGAGACGATGTTTCGGGAGGACGATCGGGTGTCTTCCATCGACAGGTATTGCAGCATTATGAAGCCGACCGCCGACACGAATAATGCCGTCTACGAGTGTCGGGTGCAGATACCGTAGCTTGGATTTACGGTTAACTTTTCCGACGATTTCAAGTTGGCGTATCTCGTTGGCAAAATGCTGCTGTTGTATGCGACGGACAAGATTGAGCAGAGTGCGATCAATGTCAAGAGCCGTCAACGGGCCGACAAGAATTGGTTGGTGATTCTTCCGGTGAAGGCAGTTAGCGGCGAAACGCCGAATAAGTGTGCCGATCCGAAGTAGCTGACGAAGATTGAAATAGCGATCGACGATATCTGACGGTTCTACGCTCACGACCGGAAGGGCAATAGTCTGTCGGACCTCCGGTTGGTCTGAGTTTGAGGTCGCTACGACGACGTACTTCGCTGGCCAAGGAGCGAATATTGGTGCGAGGAGTTCATCGAGGTCCATTCCTCGAGAAACGAAATCGGCGGGATTGTCTTCGGATGGGACGTGATTCCAAACGGCGTGAGACGTCAGCTCTTGGATTTCAGCCACTCGGTTGGCTACGAACGTCTTCCATGTCGATGGAGTTGCGGATATCCAGTTCAAGACGATGGAAGAATCGGTCCACAGATATATGGTGGCGGCAATGTCGATGCTGTCCTGAACTTGTTTCAGAAGTCTGGACAGGAGTTAAGCTGCGCATAGCTCGAGGCGTGGAATGGTTTGAGTCCCCATCGGAGCGACCTTGGACTTAGAAATCACCAGGCGAACTGTACAAGGGCCCTTGGCAGGATGATGATGCATGCGCCACATTCAGACTCTAAAGCGTCGCTGAACCCGTGAATCTCCAAGCGGTCGTAACCCGGACGTAACACATGGCGAGAAACTCGAATGTGGGCAAGTGCTGAAAGCTTCTGGTGAAATTCCTGCCATTCGTGAGCGAATCCGTTAGCCACGGGTGTGTACCAGTCGAGATGGAGTTTCCAAAGACTCTGCAGCATGATTTTCGCCTTTGCAATGGTCGGTCCAATCAAACCTAAGGGGTCGAAAAGACTGCTGATCTGAGAGAGGATCGTTCGTTTGTTCAGAACCGTGCATTCCTTCCAATTCGGCGTCTTGAACGAAAGAAAATCGGTCGACGGTTCCCAGCGGAGGCCAAGTGCAGTCACAGAGGACTCGTGGTCCAAATCGAGTAGTGTTTTCGTCTCTCGGAGCTCCAACGGAATGGTATCAAGAATAGCTTGACAATTCGAAGACCATTGTCGGAGAGGAAGTCCTGCGCAAGCGAGCATTGCAATGAGCTGGTTGCAGGTAACGGCGAGAGATTCAGCATCGTCAGAACCGGATAGCAAATTGTCGACGTAGAAGTCGTGGCGGACAGCGGGTTCCGCCAGCGGAAAATGTTGCCCTTCATCATCGGCGAGCTTCTGCAGCACCCTAGTTGCCAAAAATGGAGCACTGCTTGTGCCGTAGGTGATGGTGCGGAGCTGGTAGCTCTTCAGTGGAGTCTCGGGAACGTCGCGCCAGAGAATTCGCTGCAGCGGTTGGTCGGTGGGATGGACCAAAATCTGCCGGTACATTTTTTCAATGTCCGCAGATATCACGAGCTGGTGGATTCGAAAACGGAGGACAATGGTCACGAGAGTGTCCTGGATTGTGGGACCAGGAAGTAATACATCGTTCAGCGAGATACCGGACTTCGAGCGGCATGATGCATCGAATACGGTACGAAGCTTTGTAGTGGTGCTGTCGAGTTTCATCACAGCGTGGTGTGGAAGGTAGTATTGCGGTTGGGCGTCGATTTCATCGGGGCCAATCTCCCGCATATGTCCCAATCTCACGTACTCGTGGATGAACTGCTGGTACATCGCCTTCTTATCGGGACTTGCACCGAGTGAGCGTAAGAAGGATTGTGACGGCTGTGGACGCCATAATGCCACGAAAACTGGAACCACACCATACACGGCGTCCAGCTTACAGGTGGACTCGTTCCACTTAATATGCTACGCACTGCTTGGCTCATAGCCAGAAGGGGTGCTCAGAGAGCAGTATCGGAGTCAGATAGAGAAGGGCGCAACGCGGCGTTTCGGAATGATAGGGCCGCTTTAAGACGCGTACCGAGTCGTGATGGCGAATATGAAGGGCGACGACACCAGCCGAAATGTACCCGGGTAAGCTGAACATAATCGTTGAGGGTCTTTTCCCGAAGCACGATCCAACTATCTGGCCACCAACACCATACGGCGAAGAAGAAGGAGCAAACGTGGACGATTTGCAAGTGACTAACGATGAGCTCGCAGAAGCATCGAAGCGCCTGAAAGCAAAGAAAGTGGTGCTGAAAGCTGTGATCCTGGCATATCCGGACACGTTCAGAATGATGCTGCAGAAGTGTTTAAATGAAGGCAACTTCCCCCAAATTGTGGAAGGTACATAAGCTGGTATTGTTGCACCGAAGCCAGGGAAACCACCGGGCGATCCGGCCTCGTATAGGCTCATATCTGCTGGATACATTCAGAAAACTCCTGGAAAGAATCAACCTTAACAAGCTGACGAAAGGCACGGAGGGTCAGAGCGGACTGTCCAAGATGCTTCGAATTCCGCAAAGGAGCATCGACAGTGGATGCAATTCGGACAGTGCTTGAGAGTGTTGAGAAGGTATTTAAACAGAAGAGAAGAGGAGATCAATACTGCGCTGTGGTCACGATAGATGTGAAGAATACATTTAACTGTGCCAGCTGGGAAGCCATCGCTACATCGCTGCACAAAATTCCCGACTATCTAAACCAGATCCTGATGAGCTGCTCCAAAACAGAGTGCTGTTGTCAGAGGCAGTATGCGTTATCACTGGGATGATCCCCATCTGCATCCCCGGTTAATGTTATCCACCAAATCATAAGCGAAGTAAGCACGCTCAACAGAGCGATGACACAGATCATGGCCACCTTACAGCGGAAATGGCGCGATGAACTTCGAGCAATGGTTTCGGGAGAGCAATATTCACCGGGAAAACCTCCGCTGAAGTAGGCTAGTTCTACCGCCGGGGACTAGTGGAGTTGATCGCGACAGAGCACTGGGTACAAGTGGTCGGGCGCCAGTGCTCCATGCTCTACCTGGAATCGCCGGGCGGACCACACAACCCTACCGGTTCGTCCGAAAGAAATATGACGAAACAGAAGAAGAATCGGTATCGGCAGAACGCATTGTTCCCTCGGAATCACCGAAGTGGTGCTAAATGGTAAAGAACTGGGAGTCTAAGGGATCAAGAAACTCTGGTGCTGAAAGACACAAGAGAACCAACAGACTCAGTTAATTAGACAATCTGGAGTTTGCCGCCCAGATTGTCTTCGTACAGGAAGAACACTTGCCTGGCCCGACTCAAGGTACGGTTGGCCACAAACTTGTTTACAAAGCTTTACACTTCGCCTAATACTGTAGTTTAACAAGTCGCTCAGTAATCTTTTTTACCTTATTCGGAGACAATCCTGTTTAACATACATAGTTATTGAACATTTATTTATATTTAACAAGACTTCTGTAAAATTAATTATGTTCAAATTTCACCTAACAGTGAAACCTACATTATTTTATTGTGTAAGTATTCCGTGGGAATCCATTTCACTCGTTCCATAGGACATGTTCATTAAGTATAAACTGATTAAACCAGCATTTCGTACAAAAATAAATATTGTTTATTATTACAAATAAAGCTCTATTTACATTCCCCTCTGTACTCATCGCATCACTGATAACGTCTCTCGGTCTGCCGGTTACCTCTACTACTGACTGGGAAAGAACCGCTCGAAAGGCGCTAATCGCAAAATCTCATTCAACAACAGCTGGAACTTTTGCCGGAAACTTTCGGTGAACTCATTCTCCACAATCGACAGAATGTTACGGCCACGTTCCAAATCAAAATTCTGGCTATGCTCGGAGTAATTGCCGCTCATGGTGAACCAACCGAATCCCACCGTATGATCGCCGATCGTCAGATCAAAGTCGGTAATGTTCACCCGGACGTATATCCGGTCGTCACTTTCGTACGTCGTTCCCTTAAGGTGTATCCGAAGGGTGGAGTTGCCTGGAGGAAAAAACTTTTTAGATTACAGGGTTAGATTTTACTAGTGGTGAATTCTCACGAATCGAGGAAAACATTTTAGCCCATTCAGCGATCTGTCGTTCGTGTGCCAGTTCCGCCCTGTATGATCCATGCACGTCCAAAGCTGGCATGTGAATTTGCAGCAGGAATTCCAGTTTGTTGAGATCTGCCCTGGAAGAAAGAGTGGTTGATGATTTGAGCACGGCTGCGAGTACACCGATCGACATTACTTGACATCGGTGACGAATGAATTCTTGAATCCTCTCATCTCCCTGCTTAGGAAGTACGTTTGAATATTTCTGTTTCGGACCAAAGTGGTGTTTGGGAATGCTAGCGGATCGATGGACATCACGTAGTATCGGTCGGAAATCTTACCGTTCGACATGTACGTGATGTAGTACTGAACGGATCGCTCGATGCACTTGTTAAGGGATGGGGAATGCCGCAGGCACCCATTCGTTTCGCCTCCTGGAATTAGAAGATGATAATTAATGAATATTTTTCCATGATTTCATATAAAAATTAATCACTTCAACAGAAGCTTCTAAAGTTCCAAGAAATATAGCGCAATTGACACACCGTTCGCTAATACCTATGCTCATCGGTCTACTTTAATCGGCGGTGGGGCCGCGTTCGCGTCTAGCTAGAGGCTTGACTTGTACGCACAAGCCACATTATGCAGGCCTGCTACCGTTTTGTAGCACCTTTCCGCGCTCTGTGTTGACCTGCCAAAAGTTGTTCACCTTGCGTATGCTGTTCGCATCTAGTAGGCATGGGAATCGCAAGCTTATCGTGAATGATCAACAATTTGTTGTATACCGTTTGTCGCGTTGATGGGAACCAGAAGCAACGGGTTCGATTTGGAGCATTTCTCATTTGTTTACGAGAAATAGTTCACAAATATCAACGAAAAAGTTTATTATTCATATTGAATCAATAAAATATAAACTTATTAACTCAAAATACCATTTGCAACGACCATATCTGCCCTGGAAATGTGCGACCGAAGAATATGAATAAATGAAATAAAGATAATCGAATGAGAAAAGAAATGCATCTGACGTCGGCCGACGGCAAAGTTGAATGATCGGAAAACGATACCTGAGACGATTCGGAAGGATTGTTCCTCAGCGGAAGAATGGGGTGAAATTGTCACCTATAGCCGCTAGAAACAAGTGCAGTGTTGTGTCGGCTTCGTAACAAGCTCTCGTTAGAACGGGATTTCGTCGTACGTGTGAGGTTTTGTGCCAGTTTCGATAGGATAGAGGAAATGTAGATCGTTTTCTGACACTTCAGGACTGGTGAACAATTACATAGATCACGAGGTAACGAAATGCCATTTTGAACTAGTTGATACAGCAGCGACGATTTGTTGTAAGTGCTATGACTCGTAATTACCAACCTGAAGCTAACTGCATTGTGACCAATTTTAACCATAACTCCGAAGGACGTTCTAAAGAATAAGGTTAATTATAGTGAATGTTGGTATAGTTTTTAAACCAAATTGCTCTTGAAGTATGCTAGAGTAGATGTATGGAAAATACTGTTAGACAGAATTTTCGGCTAATTTTACAGAATTTATTCGCAGTTCTGTCATGAATGTGACACATTAAATTATCTTTCGTTAGAATATACTATTTTTTACAAAGCCCACGAAACGACTTTTGTAGGCTTTTATATATTTGACTGCTAGCGACATAGTTACTGTTGAAAAATCTTTTACCGACAATGATTACCAATTCAATTGATTGTCCGGACATTTACTAGAGAGATAATAAAAAATAGCGCTTTCGAGAGTCGCTCCAAGTCATCCAAAGCATTAGTCACACAGAGCCGTAGGGTGGTCTTCTAGCGCCCTTGGCGGAATCTCAGTTTTTCACCTAAAAAAACTAAAACATTTGGCATACAAAAAAAAAAATAAAAACCTCATTTCCAAACTCAAGTCACATCTCAATTCAAAAATCTTCCTTGTACCACAAAGACATTTTTTCAACATTACACCAGATCTTGACGCTTGCTTCATGACATTGTTTTTCGATTGCGCTCAACTTTTGCCTGGGGACTTTTGAGGTGTGTCCGATTTGAAATTTAAGGAAGATCATAAATATTGGCACTCTACCGTATATTAAGTGTACTCCTGAATTGACCCCAATGATCCTAAAATGGATACCGAACAAGATTCGCTTATATTTAAAATCGAACATATTGAACTGGGTTTGACCGTATCTGATCTTCTTTCGGAAGTATTCCAATATTCCGCAAGACGCTGAAATATTTAGCTGTGCTACATATCTCGCCTAGATAAGCTCAAGATTGTGATATTTTGTCTAAAGCAAACAAATGGCGACAAGACTTTCCTGAGGAACTAACGCGTTTACATACCCGCTCATGAAGAACTAACGCGTTTACATGCCCGCTCACAAAGTTGAAATCGATGGTGTAGTTATCGATTCGAGCTTGGCGTGCGTGGATCTACTGAAGGACGGGGTTGTCTGTTTCAATGACCTCTTGCTCCAGTGAGCGACGATTTTTAGTGACAATCACACCGGATCTTCAAACTAGTGTCGGGTGACCTTTTGGCGAGACTGCTTTGCATCTTCTTCGACAAGGATCGTCTGCATGATCGGTTGTCTGTTGGTCCCGCGCGTCATGCATGCAGTATTATACTAAATACAAGCAAATGAGTCTTCGTAACAATATTTTTTGTCTCTTTTGAATGACCGCTAAGTATACCGGCAAGAGGGAGCTCTGACACAAATCCGAAGCACAGCAACTGATCAATTCAGAAGAAACAGAGAATCTAACGCTCGAGGCGACTTCAATTTTCATGGTCTAACCCGTACCATTCTCGATGATAATTGTTTTAGCTTACTCTACGATCTTTGCTACAACTTTAAAAAGACGGCCTGCTTTACTGGCTATGACAAAATTTCCGTTCCCGTTTATGCCTATGAAACCGAGAGACTGCAATATTTTTCGCTATTTTTGTTTAAATTTGAAGTCTTGTTTGTTGTTTCTTCTGGACTAACAGGACCGTGGCGTAGTCTTCTGACGCCTTTGGTAGAGTCTCATTTATGCGCATTTTTGCTTTCTGCTTTAACTTTCTTTATCAGTTCAGCTTTGAAACAATAATTTTGTGTGTACTTGGGAATGACACTCCTACACACCAAAAAAATCTGAATTTTATCGTTGACGTAATTGCAAACATGACACAATTCAACAACTCGTAATTCACGAAATGACATAACATTACCGTGTTCCGTTTAATTTTACATGATACATATACTTTACATGCACAATGACATAAAATTACACTTCATACCATTCAGAACAAACGCTCTATGTAGAGTAAAATTACATGAGTCAGGAAATTAAACGTCATGTAAAACTAAAATCAAACGTAAAACTAAGTCATTTTTGATGCTCGTATATGTCAGGGTCAGGAGACGTAAATTTACACTATTTTTTCTAGGTGTGTATGCTGACTAATTTCACTGGTCTAGCCTAGTTGTTTGTTTACATCAAATCTAGACCAACATGAGAAAAGGGCGGAAGTCCAAATGAGAGTTTGTCTTTGTTTACTCTCTCTTCCATCAATAACTCGGCCGTTTCTACGTTTGCTCCTTTACTCTTAGCATAATATGCTAGACGACATCAGAGTCTTTCAAAATTTATTAAAACAATGTTGGAAAGTTTTATGTTGGCGCCATAATAATCCAAACAGAAAGTAAACACAGAGAGACTCTCATTTGGACTTCCGCCCATTTCACATATTGGTCTAGAAATTTCCCAGGTTATTGATTTGCTTTGCTTCAATGGCCTTTTACCCCCCCCCCCCTTTGGGAGGAAAAACTACCTCTACTTTGATTAAAGAACCGGACTCCCATAAAGAAAACTTCTAGGTTGGAAAGCTGCCACCCCGCCTTCAAACAAAAATAGCATGATGAATCCACGTGAAATGCCTCGTGCATGTGTACTTACAAATAGTGCTATTGACGCATGTCCTATATCCGATCTTACAACTCACGATACTCGTGCTGCCATAGTCAATGCGACTATTGATAACATAACTATGTCTATTGCTCGACATAATGAATCATATCCTTCCGATGATTTCGAAAGGGTTGTATCAAACCCGAGCGCAAAAAATTCTCAAGGGATTTTATTTTTTATGTTTCTTATAAAAGAAAGGCATAGAAACCCTCAAACTATGAAGATTTTTCTTCGAGGAGCGAATCTTGAGTATCAATCGACTAGATAAAATTGGGTAAATTCCCGTTATCGAGACGGAATCTTCACAAGACACCACTGCCTGCTGGTTCGTGGTAGTGTCGGATTGGTTTGTAGTAGTTTAGTCTACCGAGTAAACCTAAAGCTCTTGTTTCATCCACCCGGAGTAACTGTTAGGAACTACTTCAGTAATGGTTGTGCTCTTGCTCTTTTTATTTTGTGGTATTCGTTCATGTTTTTTTCCATTGCTGCTTTTTCTTGCTTGCAATCCAACCTTCGCGGTTTCTAGTTATCTAACCTGCTCAGGTCTGGTGGACAGGTCGTCACATATTGAGATACGAATCGATGCGGATGTTCCGATCATAATGATCATCATCATCTCTTTACAACCACTTTCGCAGGGTTTCTCATCCTTCTCGGCGCAACTGGTTCCTATTTAGCTGCTAGTTGGTGCTGAGAATTTTTTGGCGACGGTATTTCTCCCGATACTGATGCCCATTTTCGTGAGCCATTGAGCAGTCTGCTACTCCGACGGACATATCATCGGCGGTTAAATTTCTCCAGACAACGATATCACGATTTTCTCCGATTTTCCTCCTTAGCTCCCGTGGCTAGCCCACTGACCGGACTTTGCTGTGTAAGAGATCTACTGAGAACCATCGATCTACTTCAATGTCGAAACATGTCGAAAGATGAACCGGTCTGTAGATGCCGACCAACTTGGCTTACATCACTTTTCAGTTGCATGGTCTCTTCCTTGATTTCTTCAACGACTTGTCCCTAGAACCCGAACTCAAATGACATTTTATGTGTCAAAACGGCTCGCAGTACATTTTTTTCCTACACAAGAAGTCCAACGATTGGGCGAGCACCTACTGCATGTAATACAACACGCATATCATGGGAGAAAGTCTACTACCATCCTGTTCAGGAATCAGGTATCAGTGGCGCCTGGTTCAAATAGCACGTTCCCCATGTTGATCGGAGATTTGTGCCCTGCTATGAATCGTCTTTTCATCATTTCCCTGATGGAAAAGATTGTCCAAGTGGTTAGGTTAAGGGTAAGGAAAATAACGACACATAACAATTAAAACGAAGCATTCTGTACCCCCGGGAGGATGCTGAACGACCTGCAGATACTACAATAAAACTTCCAACTCCTGGAGGGTTTAGAATGTTGATTTAAACAGTGAGCGGATACATCAACACCCCCGAGGGGATATTGAGATACCAGAACGACAACACACCCGAAGATATATTGTCATTCAAATACAGCTTAAACTATAGATTTTCACCACAGTGGATTCGAAACAATAATATATTTAGATTCAGTTTTAGCTTTCTGTACATAGGTTCATCTATGTGTAGAGAAATAAAAATCCGGAAACGTAATTGCATTACTACAGGACAGTTACATATCAAATGATATGACGCTCTGTAATCGGATTCACAAAGATCACATGAATAATACTCAGCGCGCTGAATAGCAGCCATGTGATAATTTAGTTTGCAATGTCCAGTCAATGCCCTGACTAGAATACTGCAATTGTGCTTGCAAAAATGCAATTCTTTGACATTTTCGGACTCTTATCCAGCTGAAAAGTCTTTGTTTGAACGCAAGTTTGCAAGCCACGCCAATAGTTGGTGTGTTTGGATGCAGCCGGTCAGTCGCTCTAGCCAATTCGTCAGCCCATTCATTTCCGGGGCAGCCTGACTATCGGAACAAAAATGAATTCTTTTACCGCAAATTCCCTGTCGAAAAGCCGATTGTACACCACACAGAATCGCAAAGATTTCTGCTTGGAATGCGATACAGTAACTACCAAGCGAATGAGATTGGCTTAATATCATTTCACCACAATAGACACCAGCACCGGCTCGGTCCTCCAACAAAGAACCGTCAGTATAACAAACTACGTATTCTCCAAGTTGTCGCTCTATCCAGCCAGACAGCCATTCCTCGCGAAGATGAATTCTCACATTGAAAGTTTTAAAAGTAAAACTATAGATCCACTGAATGTACATGGGTTTGCCAAAAGCCCGTCTGCATTGGTCGAAGGCCATGCAAGCTTTCTTGATCCTAAAATCGATGTGAGCTGCCCAATTAAGTTTTGAGTCAAGAATTACCCCAACGTACTCAACTTGATCTGCGGCAACAAGTTCAGAGTCAAAGAACGAGTTGAAATCCTTCGTTGCGTAAAAAGCTCTGACTGATAGTCTAACATTGGAGACACCATTGCTTGTTGCATCAAATCAAAAAGTGTATTAATGCAAATACCGGTGATCGTTATATGATAATCATCGGCGAAACCATACGTCGAAAACCCAAGCTCATTAAGTTGTCTCAACAAGCCATCGTCGACAAGGTTCCATAGAAGTGGTGACAGCACACCACTTTGAGGATATCCGCAGACACATTGCGAGTATCCAGTTCATGTTATATGAAGGTACTCCATGACCTCATGCTGCTTCCCAAAAGAAATTGAAGGACATATTGTCAAAAGCACCTTCAATAGCGAGAAAAAGTCCCAAACTTGATTGCTTTCTTTTTATAGGGGTTATGTTCGGCTTCCAGTCTTTGAAATATTTAACAAACGGAATATTTACTTATCATCCTACGTTTCGGCTGCATGTATTGCGCCTTACTCAAGGAATCTACAAAACGTTACACTTAGTCAAAATTACATTACAAAAAACATTGATAGACCTGAACACTTACTAAGCTAGTTACCGTGGTATCGTCAAGCACACCTTTGTATACTGGTGCAATTGTCATATTCAGCTGTTCTGTGGGTGAAATGTGCAAGAAATGTATGATTATCGGCGCGATGCTTTTTGAATTTGAAAAATATTACTTTGCATATTGCCACTGACTCACGTACGTGGCGGTTTAATAATTTTCCGAAAACGGTTCGTAACGAAGAAAACTATTTGTGTTTGCTGTTTCTGTGTCCACTTCTGTTTTGATCACAGCGGTACTCATGATCAGTGATCGTACCCCTCTCTAGGTGGGATCCGTGTGTGTATTTTCGAGGTTTGTTTTTCTTCTCTCTCCTCTCTGTGTTGTTAAGTTTTTGACTGTGTGTAAAACCCCTGCATACGTGTAACTCAAATTGTCTGTGTCAGTGCGTTTATTGACTGTGTGTGGTGTGTTTACAATGTGGCATGTTTCGAGTATAGCTGAGTAATTCGTTTTTCCATAGGACGAATTTCGCGCCAACTCGAACAAATGTTGGCAGCACCCTCTCAGATTTTAATGAAACTTTCTGTGCATGAGAACTTTGTCACAAAAAACCACTTTGCATACTTTATTTTTTCAAAAATGATCTAGACTGTCTTTTGAAAAGGGCCAAACATTTTTACCATTTTTTTTTCAAAAGCTATAGTAAAATAATGACAAATCCTACAAAAAATGTTGAGGGATGATTATCACAAAATTAGTCAAATTTTTGAATAAAAATATTGAAAAGATTTTTCATCGACTCCTACACTGAAAAAATCGAGTTTAAAAGTTTATAGTCGATTTACGAAAAAAAATCTAATCTTTGATTTGGATGAAATTTTGTTCTAAGATAGATAATTACCTACCGTCAAAATTTCAAGGAAAAAAGTTATTGGAAAAAACTTTTCTTTGTCCAAACTGATTTTATTATTCAGTGTATTTTTATCGAAAACTAAACCAATGAAAGTCATAATCATCTCAGAATCCAATTTCCCAACTGCTAGTTGCATGATGCATGCAGAAAGTATCAGTAACGAATTTGGTATATATTCATAACAAACTTGAATGTAAACTTTCAAATGAGCAAAATATTTAATTAACACTAATAGGCTTCTACTTTTACAGTTTTTTGGAATAATTAGCACGATGACGAAGTCAACCGATAAATCGACACACAATGACCTCCACTGCGAGCCGTGTCCAACAACCCCGCCATTAAGCTGTGGAATAATGTTTACAAAAACGGCCCATAGCAAAAATCAATTCACCTCGACTCGCGAGTGTTTGAGCAGGTGCGAAGTATGAAAAAATACCACACATAAAAAAAGCCCATAAGCTCTCCTCTCGGTCTCCTCGATGTCTGTCAGAGGTTCTTTAGCACTGATGCACGCAATATGCTTGATGATGTTTGCAGTACCGTAAAACCTCTCAACCTAGGGGGGAATACAAGGTAGGGGAATACAAAACTAACTCAAGAACTTTTCGATATATCAAATTATTCGGTTCAATAAAATGGTGTACTTCTATGATGGTAACAATTTTGTGGAACTGAAATGTTTAAAAATCTTTTTTTTTTCGAGAGTTGTCCTACTGGAGATGTAGAGCTAGGTTTTCGAAAGGTCTAAAACACTGCTTATGGCTCATTGCAGCGAACCGTGATTCTGAATGTGATTCGTTGTACGGAGCAGATATGTGCGCGTGTAGAGTGTATAATCGCGAAGGGATCGAGCATTTGTACGTTAACGTGTTTATTCGCGTATGCGTTTGCATTTTGCGTGTGCTAACGTGTATGTATCTCCACGCGTATAAATCCAATTTTAAACCCGTGTGCCTTTCGCATATTCGCGTGTGTTCTTGGATGATCGCGCGCAAACCGTGAATCTGATACTTAATTTTCGGTATTCGGTTTAGATGCAAGAAGAGAGCAAGATCTGCCATATCACTAGAGTAACCGGTCATGTCGCCATGGAACGTGTTGTCCAGTGGATAAGAGCATTATTTTTTGGTTGGTCCAAGTTGCTAGGACGGATGAAAATAATTTCCGGACGTGACGGATTCATGATCGCGCGAACATGGACGTTTGTAGGTTTGCGTTTGAGACAGCGTTTGAAACTTCGTAAGTGCTCAAACGTTTATCTTATTACTGGGGTGTTATCAAGTTTGCGCGATCGCGAACGTAGGTGTGCGTGGTTGATCGCTAAGGGCTTAAGCATTCGTATGTTAACGTGTTTGTCGCGTGTGCTCGCGTGCATATACTTTCGCGTGTACAAAACTCGATTTTGTAACCGTATGGCCATTCACTTATTCGCGTGCGTTCTTGGATGGTCACGTGGACCGTTATTCTGATATTTAGTTTATGGTGTACAATTCACATTCTGACAGGGAGTAAATTACCCCATATCACTAGAGTTCCCGGTCATGTAGTCAAAAAAAATTATGAGCGCTGAGACGTTCACCTGATCACCGGGATGTTATCATGTTTGCATAATCGCGTGTGTAGATGCCGTGGAAGGTCGCGAAGGGCTCAAGCACTTGTACGTTAACGGGTTTTCCACGTGATCCTTCCTCAGAACTAAGCAAGAAAATAAAGAATAATGAAATATTTGCTTAATGACATAAACTCTTTTCAATGAGATTCTTGATTTAAAAAAAATATACTTAGTTGCTAAATTAGACAATATCTTCTCATAAACTGAGTTTTATTGGATTCTGAGATTATTATGACTTTCATTGGTTTAGTTTTCGATCAAATACACTGAGAAAAAATCAGTTTAGACAAAGAAAAGCTTTTTTAATAAACTTTTTTCTTTGAAAGATCCCAACTTGAATTTTTGACGGTGGGCAGGAAACAATGTTTCATCCAAATGAAAGATGGTTTTTTTTTTGTAAATGGACTTTAACTTTTTAAAAACGATTTTTTTAGTGCAGGAGTCAATGAAGAATTTTTTCAATATTTTTATTCAAAAATTTGACTAATTATGTGATAATAACTCCTACAACATTTTTTTGTAAAATTTGACATTTTTAGACTATAGCCATTTTAGAAAATGGTAAAAAAAAGTTTGACCCTTTTCAAAAGACAGTCTTGATCATTTTGGGGAAAATGAAGTATGTAAAGTGGCTTTTTGTCACAAAGTTCTCATGTACAGAAAGTTTCATTAAAATCTGAGAGGGTGCTGCCAACTCTGAATACGATTTAGTGCGGAATTCGCCGTAGGCAAATATAATTAGACGTGTATGGTGCTACTTCAGGTTCGAGTGATTCTAAAATTCTTAGTTGAGCCTAGGGTACAGCTCGGGTGCCTAAGATTAAAAATCTTAGGGATCTTTCGTTGATTCGCATTAATAAGTGAAGTTCATATCGAGTTTCTCAAATTATAAATTTTCTGGTTCGGGTCGGGTTCGGGTTCGGGTTTTCGAATTTTGAAATTCTCGGGTTCGGTTTTTTTTTTTTCAAATTTTAAACTTTCGGGCTCGGGTCGAGTTCGGGCTTTTCAACTTTCAAGCTCTCGGATTCGGGTCGGGTTCTGGTACGAAAAAAATTGAAACCCAACCATCTCTAGTACCCAATTTGCACTAGTTAGACATAAAAAAATCCAAACAGTTCACACAACACATGTGAGCGCCTAAGGCAACTGGCTTGTTCCGAGTGATTTCCCGGGAAGCAAATACTGAAGCTATGGTTTGCTGGCGAGAAAGCGAAAATGAACTCTTGACGCTTTGGTAGGAAACCAACCACCTGGCACTATTCAATATTAATTCGCAAAAGGGAATGTTGGATTATTCCAATTTGCGTATTCAAGACACAAATTCAAACTAAAATACCGATGAAGACGGATTTACAACAGCGACCCGTAAGAACAAGAAACAAATAAGAACTTCTGATCGTGAACAGCAAGAAAGCAGTACCGATGATGACATGGACGGGAACGAGAACGCGAGAGAAGGTAGACTGAATGACCCCCAAGCGGCTTCACCGCCAAGGAAAAGGATCTCAACGCGCAGCAGCAAACTGCGTCAACAAGATCTGGAAGACCGACATTCATAGCATTTTATTATTTTTTTTACATAATGTAAAAAATTGAAAGATCCACGGCTCAGTTGTGATAACGCGTTGAGCCGTTTCAAATAAATCTTTAGATTAAAAAAAAGTGCAAGCGGCAGACATAAGAAAATTATAAGGGGTACCCGGGGCTATTCGGACTTACCTAAGCAAATCGCCCTTTTAAATGGCTAGATGTGAAAAAATATAAATAATTAATAGTTTCAAGTGTCAGCTACATTATGGTTCCATAAAGGTTCATTTGCACCACTCCATGGCAGCGTTAGGCGAAGATTTGTAAAACCCTACGTTTTTCCACCCTTTTTCAATGTAGGGGTTATTTTTTATTTTTTTTTTTCAATGTAATTACGTTTACCTATTAAGTATGTATTGAAGAAACTCATTGAGAAGTAAAAAAAATGTGTTACAGAAACTTAATCTGGTTAGTCACAGCTGTCGATTGGCGTCTCATGTATTTTCTTTGATGTGGCGTGTGCAATCGTGTGCGTAGCCGCAAGCCGCTGAACGGTGGTTGACGGAATAGGGGGTCCGAAAAGCCCCGTAGGCTCGTTTCGTTCAAAATTATGAGCGTCTTGAAAATATCTGTATTTTCACACAAAAAAATCATTCCATAAAATAGGAGTATTTTCCAAACACATATCTGGTTTTTTTTTTCACTTTCATTTGATGGTTTTAACATTGTAATGATTTTTGTTTTGAGGATGGCAAAAAATGAAACATGTTGTATTTCTTTCCTAAATACCCGTTTTAATCCACCTAGTGGTGCAATTCTGCCTTTCTCATTTATCCAAACTACGATTGCATGGCTGGTTATGTTTAGTAAATTGATGGAACTATTAGATATTCTGTGCGATTTACACATACGTACAATGAATCGACAGCTACGAACTTGAGTTGCTATGTGTTTCACTTGAAACCAGCGACAGATCCAGAAGAAGGGGTTCGGGGGTTTGGACCCCGCCAAAGATTTTCAAATTGTAAAGAAATTTTAAATTAGTCTCTCAACTCAAAATCATTTCAAAAACAAATTTTTGCTGGTTTTTCAGACCCACAAGGAAAGTTTATTTTAGAGGAATTAGAAAATTTTATTCGCGTAGAGGGCGGTTTAGGGAAGGGTGGTGAGTTATGTGGGGGGGGGTTCCCCTCACCGTATCCCCCTAACTACGACGTTGTTATAATACAGAAAACCTATGTAAGTAAAAAAAATTAGATTAACGATGTTCAGAGTGATTGCATAACCTTTCTATAGGAGAAAGGCAAAAATGTGAATTTGCTATGTGTCCGCACTCTTAAACCCGTAACTCCGGAACCGGAACTCGGAATTTAATGAAATTCAATAGCAGCCTATGGAAATGTTCTACCTTTCATTTGAGGCTAAGTTTGATGAAATCGGTTGAGCCATCTCCGAGTAACCGATGTGCTTATTTTTGGTCACATACATACATACATAAATACTACTAATTTTTCTTGATTTTGATATACTTTTCTATATAAAAATCCAGTTAACAAGTTTTCTATTGCGATTAGAACTATATTCACCTGTTAAAACATGTTAAGATATGTCTAAGGAACAACATTTGATGATATGTGGGCATATAGGGCCTATTGAATCGGAGTGTAAGCGATCTTACTATGGAAACATAGCAAAAACACGATTTTTGATGGGAGACACCTCTACATCATGTCCAAATTAAGTCATTTTTGGCGAAACTTCTTAAATTCACATGTAGAACAAAAATCTGAGCTGACCCATGTATATTTCAAAGCTTTTTCAAAATGTGGAGGGGTCTAATACATACATACATACATACATACATACATACATATATACATACATACATACATACATACATACATACATACATACATACATACATACATACATACATACATACATACATACATACATACACACACACACATACGCACGCACACAGACATTTGACGAATTCGACGAACTGAGTCGAATGGTATATGACAGACGGGACGGCCCTCCGGGCCGGGATTAGGTTGCCGATGTTCAGAGTGATTGCATAACCTTTCTATAGGAGAAAGGCAAAAACGTCAAAGTATTTTTACACTCGCAGTGGTGCACATTAAATGAGCGCGTAATTTGACGCTCGGCCTGGTGGTCCATGGCTGAAAAGTCGCAAAGTGAATTTTAGAAAAGATTCGCAATACTTTCGCGTATCCACTAATAACTCAAATATCAAAGCAACAAAAAGTTCATTTGACAGTCGGTCTGGGCAATGTTGCCAGAACTTCGGTCGAAATTGATTTATTTGCTGTGGTTGCAATAATCACATTTTGTGGTTTTTAACCGTTTAAGTAATGTACAGGTATATAGGAAATTCCTATGTGACCGCACTAACCCAGCTATAACTCAGGAGCCGAAAGTCAGATCGGAATGAAATTCAATAGCAGCCAATTGAACTGCCCTTTTATGCAATTGTGACGTTAGCGCCAATAGGAATATTTTTCAGGAAACAAATTTTTGTGTTTCGTGATGTTTTCAAAAGCACGAATAATGTTTCAACTATCTGTTCTGTACAAAATGTATACAATCTATCGTAGATAATAGCCAATTGCTTATATTTTCACTTTTTTGCAAAATCCTTGTAAATTTTAGCTAACGTCACTTTTGCAAAAAATAGCGATTTCATTTCGCTGTTTTTATGCAATTCTGACGTACGTATACAAACCAATAGTGCCGGGTAAAACGTGTCGTGTATTATCAACTGTTTCAACTGAATTATCTGAAAATGGTTATGAATTTATACTTACATTTATAATTACAATTATCTGAAAATGGTTAGTTTCCGAGGCTATATGTGGTGGTCTGGTCAGGTGGTCGGTTTTGTATCTATACGGATGTTCTGTGGGTTATGTCCGAGGGCCATTCAGCACATTTTCATCAATTTTCCGAAGTTTAGCTGCAAGTCAGGCATTATTATAAAATGTATCGTATATTTTATCCAACATTTGTACACTATGGCACTATGACACTATGGCCTTTTTCAAGCAACGTAGAAGCGGTTCTGGACTGGAAGACCTAGTGAATACGGAATGCGCTACCCATTTTTGCAAAAAAAAATTAATACTTGAAGATACCAGCCATGCGGCACATTAACGATGATCTATAAGCAATGCAGACATGTAAAGTAAAGACGCTGAATCCCTCTGGATAAAGACTCGCTATCTCTATCTTATTCTTATTATTTATCTATAGGTATCATTCCAATCGAGCACGAGACCTGTCAAAAGTAGTCAATCCGAAGAAAATCGCTTTGAATCCTTCTGGAACGAGGGCCGTTGACAGGTCTCGTGCTCGCTAGGAATGACACTGACAGATAAATGGTAAACAAACGATTGACGTGTCGAGTCTTTATCCATAGGGATTCTGCGTCGTTAATGTAAAGTAATCCGGACACACGGGGAAACTTTAAATCAATTCGGTGATTCCGGATTCTTTTTCAACGGACGAAATTTTAAATGAATATTCCTGTCACGCGGCACATCAAGGTACACCAGCTCGGTTTTCTACGAACAATGCTATCACATGTAAAGTCGCCCGGGATGAAACATTTTTGTTAAACATTTCTGTCATGCGACATATCAAATAATATCAACTCTATAATTTATGGAAAATGCAAATTCAATGTCAAATAGGGACACTTTATTAACAATTCTGGAAAATGGAAGATCGGACCAAACAATTCTAGTAATTATTTCTGTCATGCGGCACATCAAATTCTGTGATCTGTGAAAAATACAATCATATTTGAAGACATTTGGATGCAGTGTTCCACTTAACGACTGGTCCAGATAATTCCGGTTTCCCACTTCTTTGGTAATTATTTTAGTGTATATTCCTGTTACACGGCTCATCAAAATACATCATATCGGTTGTCTACAAACTATTCAAGCACATTTGAAGTCTTCCTAGTATATTCTGGCCCCGTGTTATCTGATGACTATATATGATTATATTTTTAGTAGATCGAGTGTGTCAAATAACAGGTGTATTCAGGTACAAACGTTTTAAAGGTATGGGTTACTAATTATGAATCCACAACGTCTCTCAGATGGTTTCAACATTAACTTAGAGCCTTTCAATTTACAATTTATTAATGTTCATGTTATATTACTACCAGTCTTCATATTATACTTTGAAAAATTGATAAAACTGGCTTAAAATTGCCTTGGACTGACCCCATAAAATTTCCATATAAATTTGGAGCCGGATACAGTTCAACTTACGGTTTATGAAACTTGAATAAATTCCAGATCATTTGCAAGTGTTCTGGTTGGAATTGGTTTTGAAATTAATTGGTTGGGTACCAATTATGCACCAAATGATGAGATATAGAACAACAGCGGTCAAAGTTTTGAACAAAAGTTTTCACCAAGATACATTCGTACATTATTGTGGTATCAAAAATCCACGTTGAAAAAGGCAAAGCACGCTGCTTTAAAGAAGCATTCTAACTTGCATTGGAGACTTCTTCATAATAAATAAATGGTTCCAAAATTTTTTATCGTGCTGAAAAGCTAATTTGAATACCACCCTAGCCTAATTATAATACCACCCTTGCCATTTACATCACAAAATGATGCTTATCTAGCTCCCAACATCACTTATGATACAACAGCTTAAGAATAAATTGTTTTATTTTGTTAAACTCACCGGTACGTCACTTTGGTAAAAAAAATGACGTCTACGTCACTTTGTTTTTCTCGTTTTAAAAGGCCATTTTGCATAATTTTTTAAAGACAATTACGCTGAAAGACGTGGATTTTTGTGGAGAACTCAGGAATATGAAAAAATGAAATTTGACCTAAGTGGCGCTTACGTCACTTTTGCATATAAGGGCAGTGAAGCATCGCACCAATCACTTCATATATAGAATATGATGGAAAACGGTCAAGAATGCTCTCTGAGGAATAGGCGTGAAATTAACTCTGAACGTTGGCAAGATTTCCGGGGCATGAAGACATTCTAGGTGACCAATGTGATCAAAGTGACTACAGGCCAGCGAATTTAAGTAATTTAACAAGCATTTTAATAAGTTTTACATCTTCTAGGTATCATGACAGTACCAGTTTATATGGGAATTTACTGTATGATCGCACTTGTCAACCAGCAACTCTGAAACAGGATGTCGGATCAGAATTTAATTCAAAAGCAACCTAGCAATACTATCTACCTTGAGTAACCGATGTGCGATTGTTAGCCAAATACGTATGTACAACGCACACACACATTCGCCGAACTCGAGGAAGTGAGTTGAATGGTATAAGAGTTACGGCTCTCCGGACCTCTGTTGAAAAGTCGATTGTCAGAGTGATTGCATAATTTTTCAATAGGAGAAGGGCAAAAAGGTTTAATTGGGAAATTTATGGTGTGAACGTATTCTTTAACTTATAACTCCGGAACCAATACTTCGTTAAAATGACAATCGGTAGCAATCAATGTGAATACTATACCCTTCATTTAAGAATAAGATTGTGAGAATCGATTCAGCAATATATGAGAAACAGGTGTGAGAAACGAAAACATTTCCAACGAACAACTACAGTAACCCAACTAAACGTAACGAAATGTAACGCCATGTACATTTTTAGCGCGAATTTGTTTTTTGAAAACACAAATAGTTGCATGAATACGATGTTTATTATCCATAATTTCAGGATCATGATCACGATTTTACTTATATCGTTCATTTCAAGAAATCGTAATTTTTTGTTCATGAATTTATGAATGGATTTGATTCAAGTCATCAGAATACGACACTAACTTAGTGATACGACTAAGTTAGTGCCGGATTGACTCTAGTTCCAAAAAATTCCATAACTAATTGATGTATGATGCGCCGAATCCAAGATGACGCCAAGAGTATCTTAGACGCGTGTCGCGTGACAATTGCGCACTTGCTTCCGGTTAGATTACATCACGTACTAAAGTTGTCCAGTTATCTCTGACGAAATTCACAATCGGTTGGAAATTAATAACATCAGCAAAGGAAAGGCAATCTGCCTGCCTCAATCCGTCTAGCGCCAAAACGAGTCGAATTTGAGTCGTTAGAAATTGACCCATCCAGAAATTGTTGAAATATGACTAAATGATGCGAATGATTAAATACAAGACGAATATCGATTGTATTTTTGAAACTACCTCTTTCATATATATACCTCAATGATATTGAAGAATGTGGTAAAAATAAAACATGCATACACACATACTCATACACACAAATACAGACATTTTTCGAGCTCGACGAAGACGAACTGAGTCGAATGGTATTAGAGATGCGGCCCTGCGGTCCTTGGTTGAACATGCGATAAAATTCAGACCTCACCTTATTTTAGTTATTCTATCATATAAAAATAGTGCCATCTCACAATGAGATAATTCGAGACAGCTGTAATTTTAATAAAACATTGTCACTGCCACTCGATATTTTTTTAATTCCACTTGCACCCATGCCAGACCGTGGAACATCCCATCGCATACCATACCCCTCCTCGAACAATGATCCAAACCACTGCTACATACGCTTTGCACGATCAAGTGTACGATGCTTCAAGGCCAATGTCGAGAGTGAATAACTCGCCTCTCCTCGTTTCACTCCTTCCGTCTCTTCCTTATTCTTCGGATACCTTTCCGCGTCAGGTCATAACTTGAAAATAATTACCAGGGCGATCCCATCTCATTCTTATCGCACAGTCAGCGAAAGAGAGAAAGACAACGAGAACCAATTACGCACTGTTCTTATTCCTTTGTGCTTATTCACTTCAGACAACGCGGAACAATTTTCCTTTTCCGGCAATCGTCGTACATCACCCCGCGGTAGGTGCATGTCGGCTTTTTTGCGGCTTGCTTCTCCGATTCCGGCAATGATTTATGACCGCGTCGGCCACAGTTCTATTCTTATACATACACTGCAGTTTGCACATTGACACTGATTGCATGATCGAAATTGGAGCACTTACGAGGAAATCCACCGACGACCGTTAGAATCCCTCCTCCCAGCAGTGCCACCGCAAACGCCACCTGCCGCCACAGCTTCCCGGAACCCGAAATCATAATCTTCAATCACTCGGTACTGCACTGCACGTACGCCTCAGCGAAGAAAATAAAAAAAAAACGGTTCAGTCTCGAAGCCAATATAATCACACTTATCACGCCTCACAACAAACACTCCCTTCGGCTGCGAAAGTAAGTTCACGAATGAAATTCTATCTTGCCCGGGTTTCGCCTAACAGAACCGGCTGCGAGGAATGGACCAATAAAACTCTTGGAGAAAAGAGAACCCGATGATGGTCAGCTTCTGATGATGGAGGTGATGATGATGACGATCGCCATCCGCATAGTCATTGCAATTATAATCAGCCGAGAAGCCGGCCGTTCCCAGCAGAGCGGGAAAATATTGCAAGATCGACGATACTATGGACGAAGAACGATCATCAAATGCTCTGGAACCGTACGGGATTGAATACTGGACGGAGACAGTCTTTAAATTTCAGTATAAATAAATCTGCAAAGAGCGAAGAAGCTGCGGAGTGAAGGAACAAAAGAGCAAAAGAACAAATTTGCAAAGGAGCCTGTTTATGTATCGATCATAGATCCAAACTAGCCTGTTCCAAAAATTTTGATATCCAAATTGATAGGGTTTGATTCATACTTGATACTACAACTCGGCTAGATCAGCAATTCTATGCATTTAAAGCCTTATAGATTTTCATGGGAATCTCATATATGACCGCGCTCATTAACCCATGCCTCCGAAACCAGCATGCTGATCCAAACAAAAATTACTAGCAGCTTTTGAGGATATTACACCTGATACATATTTGAAAGGCAAACATACCAAAATTGCTTCCTGATCGACAATACCTCCCTCTTTGCTATAGTGCAATTAATAACACATTGATAGCTTGAAGAAAAGAGAGTACGCCGAGGAGTACGTATATAGTCTTTCCCGACTGCTCATAGCAAGTGTGCTCAGCGAAATGACGATAATGACAAAAATGTGAGAATGTTTCCTTTATACTCCGGCTAGTTGTTGCTTTTCGACTTCTAGGTAGGTATCTCTACGCATAAGAGGATCGCAGCATGCGCTGGACAACAAGCTCATAAAATCAAGCCGTGAAGATAGCATCATGTGCCTTTGTTGAGTACGTTGCTAGGTAAGGTAACTGGAACGAGTAGGCATTACCATGTAAAGTCTTACTTCTATCTTCTTTCTCCAATGTAACGAACTTATCGGAACATGGGGAGACGAAAGAAAAGGCAAACAAACGTACTCACCTTGACTGCCGGTAAATGACTCATTCAAGGTCGCCACCACCACCACCACCAGCGAGTGATAAGGAAGTATCGATCGCACGAGAGCAAAAACGGAAGGTAAAGAAGAAAGGGTTTCCAGACAGGCAAAGTGTCACCGCATCTTCGCCCCGCTGGAACCTCGGTCAACGTGTCGCTGATTCGAGACGACAGATGATGATGCTATGAAAGCCGCATGCTAGATTGAAATTGACGTACAGATTGGTATAATTTGATAAACTTCCAGGCGAGAGTGACTGACTGACTGACTGTCACTGACACCTCGTCACAAGTGCTCGTATACCGATTCAGCAGTGGTAGATTGAGAATAAATGATTCTCGGAAAAAACACAAACGGTTTGAGGTAATGTTACATAGGAGGTAATCTACATGCTCGTAGATTTTTTGCGTGTGTTCAAATTCGAAGATATTCCTTTTAATAGTTTCAAATATATACAAAATCTAACAGTCCATTAAAAAAAGCTAATCCGATTTTTTTTTTATTCGGACGTGTTAAATAACATTTGCCGTTTCAGTGAACCCGGGCTCAAAACTGAACTCGAACACAATTTGCGTTTCAATGATGTCTGCGTATGAAACGGTATCATCGCGATTAAACGTCTCACTTCCGCGTTTATTTATTTTTTTGTACATACAGAAGTTGATTAGGTCAGCAATTAATAAAAAAAAAACTGCGCCATGGGTTGCCTGCGAAGAAGCAACCGTAGACGGTCATCACACGTGCCTTGCTAGGCAAAACATTAGATGGTATAGTGCACACGTTAGCTTGTTGGTATGTTACATAAAATCATGTCTGAGAGGCGCGTCATAATAAGGTGTGGGGAGCATTGTTAACGACGCAGATTCATCAGCAATGATCTGGATTATTTTTTGTCGTAACTAACGACTCCCTTTTCAAAATTTTGGAAGGAAAGTCGTGTAAGATTTTGAAAGCCTATATCTTTTACTGTACAACATAGATTTCATCATTTTGTCGAAAACATGTTTTCAGCAATGTTGTATTAAATTTTGGACTATGTATGACATGCATTAATAGCGAAAAACTGTTTTGAAAAATTTTGCATCGATGGAGTAAAGATATAAATGTAGCAAAAGGGGAATTGATAAGTAGACCTAGAATAACGGTAAAAATAACACAGGATTGCACTGATAAATAAGGTAAAACAGCATTTATGTGAGTTGAAAATCCTGATTACATAAGCCACATCAATCACACTAGAAGAACATGTTCTTGTTTTTGTTTATTTCTCAGGCTGCTATTGATATACGGTTGTGAAATTTTGGCACTGCATGGTTACTATGATAGACTTCCGGCTGATGTTACAGTTTGTCAAAAAATTTTTAGCAACTTTTGATAAAATCTTCCCCTATAGGTCCGCTACAGATTCGTTTAACTATCATTCGTGTTGGGCTGTTTAGAGCGTATAGAGCGTCTCCACGAAGGGCTGTACAATACCGTGAAGGATATATTTGTGAGCTGTACACGGCTGGTGGATGAATCAGTTTGTGTCGTTTACCAACTACTAGCAGAGGTCATTATTTTCATTTCTGATTGATAGAAAGTAGGATACACAACGAAACACCCGACCGAAGCTCGTTCGTGATTGATCCCCGCTAATTTCATGCACTGAACCGCATATTTTGAGCAGAAAGAATTGTGATTTTGGTCGGTTTCTATTAGTCAACCTTGTTGGATGGCCGGAGACAAGATTTCAACATCGGGAGAAAAGGAGATCATTAGGATGCAGCCGGATCCGTGGACTAACTGTAATAGTTAGTTTGTACAGCTCTGTGTTAGTAACTAGGGCCAAAGCCGTGGGATGTCCGGCAGGCTAAATTTTTTTTTACAAGCCAAGAATAGAACCACTGGAAACCTGCTCCCATGTCGTAAGAGGCGACTAGCAACATGCTAGGAGTAGGTCAAGGTTTTGCTCCATACCGAAGACTTAACCTGGGCCTGGGCCTCAAGGTTTTGCATCATAGCCTTTACCATTTCTGTATTGAGTGAATCTCTAACATATAGCCACCTTTTCTGATTCGCTATTCCCGATTGTGTATCAACGTGATAGGTTTCTTCTTTCTTTAAACATTTCAATACTCCAGAACTTCACACTGTCGGAAAATGTAGGACCATCGGAAGCTAAAACTTCGTAAAATCGCACTCCTGGTCCTTTCTTTCAAAATCATCCAGTGCAGTACTCTGTGTCACACTTTCGAGTTTGAACCGCTGGCAGTCGATCTTTGCCAGTATTGTTCTCCTCCCATCCATTCTTCTTCTGAGCCACCGATGGATCAAGAGCCCTTGTTGTTATGTTTATTTTATTTATTACGCATAATAAACATGTTATTTGCAATTTGGCATTTGGTTTACATTTATGGAAACGTATCTGATAGGGAGAGTGAACATGCCAACTTGTCATTAACATTTCGCAGTGAATTTGTTCACATTCATTTGGGATATCTTTTATACTTTTTGAACGCTTGCTTAGTACTGCAAACTTTGGAAATGATCATTGAAGTGTTTATGAGATGTAATACTCCCGATGGCCGGCTGTTCGTAGTTCAAATTGCTCGTTTCCAATTGTTGGAAATTGAGCGACTTTCGTACATATTGCTAAGATCATATTTTCTATAGATGAATAGATACCTGTATTATATTCCACCCGGCTTTATCCTTTTATGTAATGCCCCGCGGAAGAATAATTACACTATGCTACAGTGATTTTGTACTTTTATAGTGACCTAGTATAGGTTGTGGATCTCGCCAAATGCAACACAAAACAATGTTTGAAAAATGTTCCCTCAAAATCTTGATTTATGGCAAAAAACTATTTTCCGGAACTTTTGGCATTAGAAAAATTTCTACGCGATCATTTTTCAACCGATTCAATTTTGCTCAAGAAGTTGGAATGCTATGGTATCAGGGTATTGGCAAATCATATTATTCATGCATAGGAACCAATTCGTATCTATTGGAGACTCTTTTTGCTCTTATAAACCAATAGACACAGGAGTACCCCAAGGCAGTAATATTGGGCCACTATTTTTTTTATTATATATCAATGACCGAGGTAGACTCGGGTTAAAAGGGACTCCCCGTCTTTTTACTGATGACACAGCGTTGTTTTACCCGAACAATAACTGCCTGGATATTGTGCGCGACATTGAATCGGATTTAAAAATACTAACGAAATATTTCAACGAAAACCAAAATTTTCAGTTTACCAATGTCAAATCAGTTGCGTTGATATTTAGATTTATTCCCGTAAGCACAATATTGTGAACTTACTCGAAAGCGGCTACTTATGCTCGGTCTCAAAGTACGCGTTTTTTTAATTCAGGGGATATGCGAATGGTGCATGCGATTTCGCACTATATGTGGTATTGTATCATTTCAATTCACATAGGGTGATGAGCCTATTTTGGCACCATTAGGGAGAGGGTCGCACTATTTTTTGAACAACTTTAAAAGAAGCCTTATTATCTATAACCTTTCTCAGAATAAAGTATCAGTGTACTGTTTCTTAAACATCTATATAATGCTTATTTTGCAGAATTGCCTCAATTCTCAGCATAAATGAAAATAAATGTTCCATTCTGTGCATCTATTCCCACCTCAACGATTCAATTATCGCCTCATGGGTGTGCCAATTTCCACCTCATCGAAAAACCATCTAGTTGAAACGTAATGCCTCATATTCCATTTGTGTCGATTCTAACTAGATATCCAGATCATGGACGCCAACGTGTGATTTGTAAAACGAATCACTCTGCTTTTTTCAGCCGATCAAAACAAACGTAAACATCGCACATCAATGAAACTCATCAGCTGTTAGTAGAAGAGCGCCCAGAATTGCGCACGCAGAAAAAAACCATTCGAACGTTAGCAACTTGAATGACAAGTTTCACATCACACATTGCTTTCTCCCGATCCGAATTGTATGTGCAGATGAAAATAAAATATCTGCAATCAACAATTAGTTGAATAACTTGAAGTAATTGATTACTTATACCTGAAATTGCATTACATTATATTTACAAGTTCATGTTTTGGTTTGGCCGCACTGGTGATTCTTTTCTGTATGATGGATACAAAAAGTTGGATTTGATTGTGGTAGTGTATCAGCAAAACATGCCAATAATAGGAACCCCCGTATTTAGTTTTATCCTATTATAACACAAGGCCTATTCTAGTGTTTGACGAGTGATTTTAAAGTGAAATTATCGTGAAATTGTGCCGGAATAACGAGATATGAGGCGGTAAATGCTGGCTCGTAAGTGTTTATTTTGCTAAGCGCCGTTGCATCCAGTTTCGGTTCACTACGTGAATGAGGCGGATTAGTAGATATTTCAATAAGGTGATTTTGTTTTAATTAAAAGTTGGATTTAGAGGATAGTTCTAAATACATATGTGCACAACAAATAAAGAATATAACTATAGCTTATTTTTCTCACCTGTTTTAGCCAAATTTATAGTGTCATTATCTCATACAAGCATGGGAAAAATCGCATCGTGAACCGATCGTTCGCGCTTCGCAAGCAAGCTTTCTTCAGTTGTGATGCATTCTGTTAGCGTCGAAGATGATACCTAGCAACCTGTCGTTACGGACACATGCGATTCAAAGCTATAACAACCAACGAAGAAGCACATCAGTTGTGTTTTAATTGTTTCCTTCCCCAACGCGGATGGCTTCGTTCGCGAAGCTCTTCTCGAGCGGTTCGCGGTTTGCATAGGATTTTCATTATATAGTTTTATTTCATTTTCATATTCGCACAATATAATTAATACTTGGAAAACCATATACCATTTTAAAACTAGCTGATAATCAATTGATTTAAAAATTTGCAACAATGCACTGCTAATAAATAGGCCGCAAGGAACTTCAGTAGATCAAATTACTAGTAGTGTATCACAAAACTACCCATAACGCGATCTGTCAGCAAAAAATCCAGTGCAAAAATAGGTACTATGTTTTAATCTTGCATGAAGAAACCTTTGTGAGCTTCGCGAAGCTACGTGACAATCATTCACGAGCGAAGAATTGACGCTGCTCTTAAATTTTTTAAGCTTCACTTTTGATTCGCAGTTTGCCCATCTAGTGACCTGCTCTGAAGTTATTAGACTTTTCCCTTCGTGCGTTGATTATGGTTAATTAGTGAGCACAAAATTTTGACTACTTTGTGATCCACAGTTAGCAACAGTCGCGCGAGTGAACGAATTTTCCCATGCCTGATCTCATATGCTTGGTTCGAATCCAAGGGGTACGAAATAGGGTCACAATAGGCTCTACTGCCATAATAGGCACATCACCCTATATGTCAAAAAGTAGTATCTTTTTCTAAAATAATAATAACGATGAAAACATGTGTGTTTTTATTCTAATTGCGGATATTGTGAACCTCCGTGCGGTAAAAGTCAAACCAAAACAATCATTTTGTACTCGCTGTCTCTTGCTGTTTGGTGCAATACGTACATATTTTCCTTCCATATCCCTACATATTTCATATATAAGCATTTCATTGCCGCCAGTTCAACGGCTGACAATACGGTTGACTACAAAGTGACAGCGACTACTCCACCGAATGGATATATTAAGCAAGCTTGTCCATCATTTCAATCTTGACACATAATAACAAATTACGAACTACGGAACTGTCATTTTCGTATGGATTATAAGTGTTTGTTAAACAAATGACAACTGTCATCCACGGAACAATGCCTAACAATACATAGATTAGAGAGGTTGTTTGTTAGTTTAGAATGACACTGACGGATACTCATTGTTCCTTATTTAATTTGCTAAAAAATTTAAGATTTCAAATTGCAATCTAAAACTTTTTAGCATACGCCCTTTGATAAATATCGCTGCATGGGGAAACCAGAGCACTCTAGTTAGAGTGTGGCCATGAGAAAGAAGAAGACACATGACGTATCCAAACGAACATGAAATTTGACATATACACCACAGAGATACGTCAAATTTCGTGCTCGTTTGGATACTTTATGTTTCTTCTTTTTTCTCATGGCCACACTCTAACTAAAGTGCTCTAGAGGCAACGCTTAATTGACCAACGGAAGGCCTTTATCGGACCACTTTAAAACAGACTGTTCATAGAGGGGAGACGTAAACAAGCTGAAAATTTACTGTGATTTGCTTGGAAAATACACGTGTTTCAGTGGAAAAAGTTTTGTCTTGATATGATCAGTAAAAAGTTGTGCTAGATGAACGATGAGAACACAAAATTGGGTAGGTAATGTCAGGGACATAACTGCAATGAAGTAGAATACACTTAAGTTTTTTTCTTTTAACTTGTTCCGTAAATTGTCATCGGAAAGTCGTTTGGGATGATTTTTTTTTCAAGTTTAGAAAACAAAACTCAATGTTTATTTAACGAATTCTAAGTGTAGTGTGCTGAATACTCTTTATTCAAAACACATGTCAAAATGTTTGTCAAATGAAGCAACAAACAGAACGGCAGCATACAGGGTGTTTGGTTCATGGTTAAGAATCTCTCGGGGAGTGATAGACTGCCATATTTGGAGAAACAAATTGTTCTACACATACCATCAAATCTCAACCGTTACAGAGTTATTGAACTTTTTGTGTAAAAAACTTATTTGTCTTAAAATACCTCTAACTTTAAAAGTATACTTTGTATTTCAAATGTTTTAGTTCCATTCAAAAGGTGAGAAAATTTCGCATTGAGTGATGCCCTCACATGTTTCAGCTAATGAGTTTAAGTAGCCTTTTCAAAGTAATTTATTGAAAATTAAACAATTTTAAACGATTTTTCGTTCATTTCTTGAAAATCCTAATAGTTAACCTTATCATTTTAATAATTCAGATTGTTAGTCTTGATGAGCTGCTTAATTCGTTCTTTGACATGATACACTTACCTTTTCTTATTTTCATGATTTTGGGTTATTCAACTTGGATATTTTTATCTAATTTTCACTAGTACCAGCTCTAATTGAAAAATTATGGCACTCATTGTACTTTTTTTCTTTGTATTCGAAAGCCAAGAAAATTTTACAGTGAAAAATGTATTAATACCTTTCAGTTAAGTGAATTTAGTATTCTTTTAAAAGTAAATTAGTTTAAAGTTAGTGCTATTATTAGCATTTTCGTTAATTTTCTTAAAATAGTAAATAATAAACATCACCATTATTATCATGGAAATAATACATCTCAGCAAGTTCTACAGTTCTTTCTTTGACTCCATTCAATTATCTCTTTTGGTTTCGACGCAAAATCGTTTTTATCGCATCGTTTCATATGCAAAAATAACGATTTCGAACCCACTACATTTGTGGCGAGCTCTTGCTGTGTTAACTATTACATAGCAGCAAAATGAAAAGAGATATAGACAAAGTGTCTAATAAAACGTTATAGAGAACATTAAGGGGCATCAAATGAATAATAGTAACGATAAATTTTGTTGATTAATAATTAGAATAATTAAAAAACTCTCCAAAAAACACAAATTCTGAGTTATTTCGTTAGTAAAAAATCATTTAGTACACTTAACTAAAAGGTATTTGTACATACACTGATAGGACATTTTCTCAGCTTTCCAATGAAATCTTGTAAATAACGATATAAATCATATTTTTTAGATTAGAGTCTTTTAAGCACTTGCAAGTCGGTTACAGGAAAAGCATAGTAATGAAATTACAAAGAAATGAGAAGAGATAGAAATCTGACGTCCAAGAACAAATTATGAATCGTCCTAAAACCCAACTTTTGGATAATGGATATTGCTATAATCATACTTCATTATTTCGAGAAAATTAGCAAAATCCTCCCCAAAAACACTAACTTTTAACTACTTTACAGCTAAAAGGTAATTAAAACTAATTACTTAAAAGATATGAGAACACCATTCAATAGGTAATTTTCTCACCTTTCGAATGCAACTGAAACATTTAAAATATAAAGTATACTTTTAAAGTTAGAGGTATTTTAAGACAAATAAGTTTTTTACACAAAAAGTTCAACAACTCTGTAACGGTTGAGATTTGATGGTATGTGTAGAACAATTTTTTTCTCCAAATATGGCAGTCTATCACCCCCCGAGAGATTCTTAACCATGAACCAAACACCCTGTATATCAGTTTCAAAGTTCGAAACAAAACAGTTTGAAATAATAAGTCAAAACGCTCTGCGCTGTCAAATATCCCCGATTGTTTCCGTTCCAAATTTTACTTTGAATGTCCTATGTAAAAACCCATGTTGCTGAATATGCCCTATGAAATTTGATCGGTATAAAAACTAATGCTTGCAAATCTGTGCTAATAATAAAAACCATTATTGGTCCCTCCCAGTCTAAAAGGGCAAGTTGCTGGCTAACGAATCATTTGGGCGATTTGCCCGCGTCATTTTTTGCCGCTCTAAGTGCCCTTAAATCGCCCTCGAAATGCGTCATTTAACCGCCCTTAACCCTAGAACGTTACACTTACTTTTTTACCTTAGAACGTTGCATTGGGGTATAAACGTACTCCACGCGCTTGATCGCAATTTTCGCAGGTAAAAATACAAACAAAACATATTAATAATATATCATTTTCTTTGTTTTTTTTAATTGCTAAAAGAGCTTTTTAGGTGAAACTACGGACTTTATTTAAACAATGGTACATAAATTGACTTGAGCAAAAAAGAAGCGAGAAAATCGTGGTTTTGATATTTTTCCAAAAAAATTACTATAACTTTGCGAACTTTCAACAGATTTGAAAATAATCAAATGATTCTAAAATTTGAAAGAATGGTCCAATAACAGAATAACATGAAATTTTCAAATTTTTGAAAAAGTGTAATTATTCGGAAGAGTGAAAATCGATAAATCGGATGTTGGAAAATACCACGAAATGGGGCGAAAATTGAAAAAAAAATTCTGACCAGTAACACATTGGTAAGCCGCAACGCTACTGTTACAATAGTTACTGTGCGCAGATTATACTTGCAAGCCATTATCTTTAAAACTATTGAAAATAGAAAATAAAAAGGTTAAACTCAGCGTACATGAAACGAATTTTTTCTACTTCAATATTAATTGAATAAATAATTAAAACGATTACATAACACTAATTGTTACTTAAGTAGTAAAACAATCAGTATTTAAACTGGTATTGTCACGAGTCATATTTCCACCGACAGAACGAAACACTAACGGCAACCGTACACTGGAGTACAAATGTGCCCCACACTAACTTTGACTCCTGCTTATACGAAGGCCAAAAGCAAACTGGCTCTACCATCTTTTCTCACTGTTATTATGAACTTAAAATTGAATTATGGTTAGGGCCCCTGGTCGATAAATGCCGAATTCTCGTCTTCGCACGGTTCCAAAGACGGCGGGGGGTACATTGGTACCCCAGTGCAACGTTCTAGGGTTAACTGCCTATAGGAAAATCGTAAACAATATTTTTTCCGGACTCACTTTGTATACAAATAAACTTTTCGGAAAACTTGGTAAGTACCACACCCAAAACAATTTCCCAATGCAAAAAAGGCATTACATCCTTTCGAGCATATTCCGAATTAGAATCATGCTTTCTTCGCAATGTAGACCAAGCCTAGCTACGGCATTATACCAACACCGCTTGATTCATGATGAAATAAATTGATTGAGAATACACGCTACCATATTATCTGCCTGCATGTAAAAGTATTAGTTGGTTTTGCTTGCTGAGTCTGCCAAAAAGGTGGTGTATTCTATACATGAATACCACTGTGCTGTTTGTAAGAACTTCTGTCTTCATACACAGTTACGCTTTTTTGTCTGCGAACAGCTCAATTCCAATGACACTAAACGCGTCAGTAGTTTACGTTCACGAGAGTGTGTGATATACGCGTTGTTATTTTCCCATAGCGAATGGTTTTTGCAGTAAAATCATCGCTCTCTCATTATGTGCTTCAGAGAAGAGTGGAAGAAAATGATTTCTTGAGCGTTTTTTCAAAACGTCATATCTGCAATGAGTTACTCTCTTTGTTTACTTTCTCTTTCGATTTTTGCGGCATCACTATCACACTTTTCACTTTTTACATTTCTTATAAAAGAAATGTATAGAATTCGCTCAAACTTTCAAGATTTTTTCCGAGGCCCGGAGGGCCGAGTCTTATATACCAATCGACTCAGCTCGACGATTTGGGACAATGTCTGTGTGTGTGTGTGTCTGTGTGTGTGTGTGTATGTAACGGACAAATTCTCATTCGTGTTTCTCAGCAATGGCTGAACCGATCTTATCCAAACCAATTTTAAATGAAAGAACTAAAAAACAGTATGAACGCTATTAATTTGTTTTTGATTCTGATGTTTAGTTTCCAAGATATGAATGTTTGAATGCGTAAAAATGGCGTTTTTTGCAGTTTTTTTCAATTATCTGCCGAAACTGACATGACAGAATAACAATTTATATGTTTTTAGACAGCTTTAACGAATACCTTTCGAACAAGCTATAGATTGTTGAAATCGGACTATTATCAAAAGAGATATTAAACATTAAATACGGACGAAAGATTTTTATCATTTCCCATTGCCAGAAATATGACCAAAAACATATAATCTATTATTAACGCCAAAACGGCTTATTTTAGGTCAATTGTATCTTCGGAGAATTTAATGGAGGTAATATGCCCTTTCTTTTGGTATTGTGCTGTTGCTGATTAATCCCCCTATGAGTGAGATATTTTCACAAATTTTCTTGGAAGTGATTATATCTAAATGATGCCTTCAGCAAATTTGTAGCTCTTACTTTTGCGAATAACTTTACTGAAGACTTCAAATATCTATTTTGAATACTTTAAAAGTTATGGGTTGTTGTTTGTTGCTTACTCTTTGTTGGCTATTTATTGTTCAATATAGTAATTATCCATTGAAATAAGCCAAACATTATTTCGATAAAACGAATTTTTTATTTCATTTTTCTATCTACAACCGCTAGAAATAATCACCGAACACTTCCAAGTTGTCTGGAAGGAACTTGATAACTTATCAGTGTAAAAATGTTCATTTGTGCGAACCTTCTGACTGCAATTTTTCTAACTTATAACCATCGGATCGATCTGAAACATATCGAAAAAAGAAAAGCGAAATAAATAACCCCAAGTAACGGCATAGCCAAGAGAAGGTTTTGGAGTTTAACACCATACAACCCCCCTCCCCCACCACACCCAAAAAAAAATATTGGATTGAAGTTGAAAATTTATTGATGCAGACTGATTTAATTCAATATTACAATAACAATTATCTGATCCGTAGATTGATAACCTGTTGTTGTAAACATCATGAGGACTTTTGATAAATTGTCGGAATGGGGTCCTGATATGTAACTGCTCTATTGGTCTTGATTTCACAGTTGTCTAATAGCATCAATATCAAATTCCTGCCTGAAAACATTCCAATAGAAAATTCCAGAGTTCTGTAATCAATAATAATCCTCAGATTTCTTTTCAAATTGAGCTCGCTTTTGTAGAGATGTACTGTAATAAGGGTCTTTATTTAATAGAAAGCGAAGTTAAAATTGATTTAATGTCTATGAAACATAGAACTGCTCACCAAAACATTGCATAACTTTCAACATTTGCTAAAAATGTTCTTGCCTTTCTCATTCACTCTAAAATTCGTCAATCTAATCCCGACCCGGAGGGCCGAGTGTCATATGCCAATCGACTCAGTTCGTCGAAATCGGAAAATGTCTGTGTGTATGTATATGTCTGTATGCGTGTATGTGTGAGTATGTGTGTATGTGGAAAAAAAAATTGACCTCTGTTTCTCAGAGATGGCTAGACCGATTTGCACAAAGTTAGTCTCAAATGAAAGGTACAACCTTCCCATCGGCTGCTATTGAATTTTCTATTGATTGGACTTCCGGTTCCGGAGTTACGAGTTGAAGAGTGCAATCACACAGCAAATACCCATATAAACTGAAATGAAAATTTTTCAAAATCAAATTTGTATTTTGGATGCCAAATGACTTTAAAATGCATGAAACATTAAAATGCATGACAAAAATTGACCTTTTTGGACTTTGGTACATTTTTGCCTTTCTCATATAGAAAGGTTATGCAATCACTCTAAAAATCGTCAATGATACCGGCCCGGAGAGAATATGCAGTGAGGGGTTGCTACTTAAAATTAAAACTAGTTTAAAATTTGTTAACAAGTTGAAAATTTTCCCGGATCTTTCTCCATAATCCGCCGCTGGTTTCAAGCGATGTTTCAGTATCACATAGTATCTCAAGATCGTAGCTGTCGATCCGTTGTATGTATGTGCAAATCGTACTGAACATGTAATATTCATTTCCACCATTGTATTGAACATAACCAGCCATGGAATCGTAGTCTGGACAAATTAGACAAGCACAATTGCACCACTAGGTGGATTAAAACAGGTTTTTATTTTGGGAATGCATCGAGTTGAGACGAAAACGTAATATGATTAATAACGAGGATAACACTTTCCGAATTTAGAGAGAAATTTATGAAAAATGACGATTTCCATTCGACTCTAGCAGGTCCTGATCGATTTTGATGGGCATTTGATTTTTGTTGTATGACCAATTATATGTATAGGTCAAATGTTCAAAAACAGTAATTTAAGGTCAAGATAGCATCATTTTGAAACCGCCAATTTCGGAAGTTTAGTATCTTCAATGAGTTTTACAAACGTTAAACAGCGCATCATTTGATAAAAGAATTTTGACGATATATCGTCCAAGAAGTATTTATGGTGAATTTTCTCGGGTTAATATTCATGACAAGTCTCAACAAATTCGCTAAAGACACGAACTCTGTTACTATTTTCTGAAAAATTAATTCTGCATAATTTTATAATTGACTTCCAGTAAGTAAAAACAAAGTCGTTCTACACTCGTTCACAAGAAACGTCTTCGAATGCTGAATATCTATTATAATACATTAAAACCCCGATTTTATCAGCCAAATATGAACATATGTTTGATGGGCTCTAGCAGACGAACAAGACTGAATTCGAGTAAATCCTTTCTTGAGCACGTTTTCCTTATCATGGAGATGGAAATATGTAAAGTAAAAAGTTCATCATAATCAGAAATAGTTATCAGACTACATCAAGGGACGAGAAGAATATTTTAACAGCTTCAGTTTATTATAAAGAAAAAAATTGCCCGATTTAGTCAATGTACCCATTTTGTCAGCCTAAAATACACCATGAGACTGATAAAAATGGGTCTTTATTGCATGTATTATTCACTGTGTTTCACATTAATAGGTATATTTCACTTTTGGGGATTTTTTACATTTCTTATAAAAGAAATGTATAGAATTCGCTCAAACTTTCAAGATTTTTTCCGAGGCCCGGAGGGCCGAGTCTTATATACCAATCGACTCAGCTCGACGATTTGGGACAATGTCTGTGTGTGTGTGTGTGTGTCTGTGTGTGTGTGTATGTAACGGACAAATTCTCATTCGTGTTTCTCAGCAATGGCTGAACCGATCTTATCCAAACCAATTTTAAATGAAAGAACTAAAAAACAGTATGAACGCTATTAATTTGTTTTTGATTCTGATGTTTAGTTTCCAAGATATGAATGTTTGAATGCGCAAAAATGGCGTTTTTTGCAGTTTTTTTGAATTATCTGCCGAAATTGACAATATAGATTAACAATTTATAAGTTTTTAGACAGCTTTAACGAATACCTTTCGAACAAGCTATAGATTGTTGAAATCGGACTATTATCAAAAGAGATATTTAACATTAAATGCGGACGAAAGATTTTTATCATTTCCCATAGCCAGAAATATGACCAAAAACATGTAATCTATTATTAACGACAAAACGGCTTATTTTAGGTCAATAGTATCTTCGGAGAATTTAATGGAGGCAATATGCCCTTTCTTTTGGTATTATGCTTTTGCTGATTAATCCCCCTATGAGTGAGATATTTTCACAAATTTTTTTGGAAGTGATTATATCGAAATGATGCCTTCAGCAAATTTGTAGCTCTTACTTTTGCGAATAACTTTACTGAAGACTTCAAATATCTATTTTGAATACTTTAAAAGTTATGGCTTGTTGTTTGTTGATTACTCTTTGTCGCCTATTTATTGTTCAATATAGTAATAATCCATTGAAATAAGCCAAACATTATTTCGATAAAACGAATTTTGTATTTCATTTTACTATCTACAACCGCTAGAAATAATCACCGAACACTTCCAAGTTGTCTGGAAGGAACTTGATAACTTATCAGTACAAAAATGTTCATTTGTGCGAACCTTCTGACTGCAATATTTCTAACTTATAACTATCGGATCGATCTGAAACATATCGGAAAATGAAAAGCGAAATAAATAACTCCAAGCAACGGCGTAGCCAAGAGAAGGTTTTGGGGTTTAACACCATACAACCCCCTTCCCCCCTCCACCACACCCAAAAAAAATATTGGATTGAAGTTGAAAATTTATTGATGCAGACTGATTTAATTCAATATTACAATAACAATTATCTGATCCGTAGATTGATAACCTGTTGTTGTAAACATCATGAGGACTTTTGATAAATTGTCGGAATGAGGTCCGGATATGTAACTGATCTCTTGGTCTTGATGTCACAGTTATCTAATAGCATCAATATCAAATTTCTGCCTGAAAACATTCCAATAGAAAATTCCAGAGTTCTGTAATCAATCATAATCCTCAGATTTATTTTCAAATTGATCTCGTTTTTGTAGAGATGTACTGTAATAAGGGTCTTTATTTAATAGGAAGCGAAGTTAAAATTGATTTAATGTCTATGAAACATAGAACTGCTCACCAAAAAATGCATAAATTTCAACATTTGCTAAAAATGTTTTTGCCTTTCTCATTCACTCTAAAATTCGTCGATCTAATCCCGACCGGGAGGGCCGAGTGTCATATGCTAATCGACTCAGTTCGTCGAGATCGGAAAATGTCTGTGTGTGTATGCATGTCTGTATGTATGTGTGAGTATGTGTGTATGTGGAAAAAAAATATGACCTCTGTTAATCAGAGATGGCTGGATCGATTTGCACAAAGTTAGTCTCAAATGAAAGGTACAATCTTCCCATCGGCTGTAATTGATTTTTTTTATTGATTGGACTTCCGGATCCGGAGTTACGAGTTGAAGAGTGCAATCACACAGCAAATTCCAATATAAACTGAAATGAAAAATTTTCAAAATCAAATTTGTATTTTTGATGCCAAATGACATTATAATGCATGAAACATTGAGATTTGATGTAAACTCGAAAAAATTACGTTTGACAAAAATTGATTTTTTTGGACTTTGGTACTTTTTTGCTTGTTACTATTTTCTGAAAAATTAATTCTGCATAATTTTAAAATTTCAAAAATTACGGTTTCGGAATTATGCCGTTTAGACATTAAGATCGATTTTCACCAAACCCCCACCAATTGTAAAATTGGTATTGTAAAAAAACGTAAGGGCGATACTTCAATGCTGATAGGTGGGACCAAAAAAGTAAACAATCGCCAAAGGGACTATATACTATATATACAATCATTTTGTCAATTTCAATAGCAAACACAAATTTTAATTTAATAATTTCAAATACTTCATGAAGTTTTGGGTTTCGATCACTGAATCATGCAATCTAGGATGTAAAAAACACAATAGTTCTTAAATAGGAAATAAAACCAAGTCTAAAAATATGCACTGTTGATTTTCTTTGAATGGTGGGTTTTTTCAAAAAAAAACGTTGATTTCTTAATTCTCAGTCGCGTTGGAAATTTGAGTAAAGTATAAACTTTAAATCGATTAAAACAAATCGATTTTTTTTTGGTTCAGTACAATATACATAACCCCTTTAGAAAAATCAGTTTTCCCACCACAATGCATTGATTGAGGAATTTAGATATTTTATTAACAGAGCATTAGCAATAATTCGTTTGTATGTCTATTTTATGGGCCATTTTTTCGCCTTCCCATTGATTTGGTTTGAGATTTCTAGCACTGATGTTGTCCTATGCTGATTTGAGTGATTCTCTGAGTCCTGCCACTATCCCATGTAGTATGTGTTATCAAAAACATCGCGAAGAATCAAGTTCTAAATGTTCTCAAACGATATAATATCCGAAGATAAGAGTTATAAGAAATGTCTCATCACACTGTTAGGTGGATTAATAACGTTTTTACAGTACAGATCGAAAGACGGTGGTTTTAACTAGCATATTATGCAAAGAGTTGAGGGATAAATGTTAAAGTGACCGAATTATTAACAGAAGAGAAAGTAAACAAAGAGAGTAACTCATTGCAGATATGACGTTTTGAAAAAACGCTCAAGATTTGTGCGATGATGTGCGCTGGATTCGCATGTTCGGGAAATAATACAAACGGAAATGAGTAACTGCCACTGCTGCTCAAAAGTGCAAAACCATGTCATCACTGCCCTTATAGTTTATGATACTTTAAACTTAGATACTTTTACTGCGAAGTACTGATATGATATCACCTGAAAGTATTGTTGATATGAGGAATGCCAGAAATGATTGGCGGGCGGCTTCTATCCGACAAATGTTGAATTAACTTGTTAACCCCATGTTCCCATATAGGTAACTTTTTCCTGCGTATAGTGCACTTAAATAATCATTAATCATTATTTATGAACCTATCTAGTGGCTAGAACTCGCATATCGCTGGTAAATTTAGGGTTTAGAGAACGCCGAAAGCTCAACATATTATCAAAACAAAATCATCACCTACATCCCCACCAATTTGATGATGCTATAAACTGTTCTCTCCAATATGCAGCATGTGATCAGTAGAAAGCCGAAAAGGAAACTGGTCCTTGAGTGTGTATTAGTATTTTCAGAGCGCACATGTATCCCAGTGGAGATGTCCTTTACATGTGCATTAGTGCGGAGTCATTTTAATACTAATACTCCGATATCGTTAAATTTACTAATACATTCCCAACTGTGGGTTTGTGTAAGTTTCTGTGGTGTAATCGCCTTAAGGTTGCACAGAGAATGCGCAAAATTCGCAAACGAAAAAAGCAGTTTTTTTCCACACCGTATGTCAGATCTTCATAACAATCAATCAGCAGTACAGTAACAACATTCTACATACGCTGATGAATTTTTATGAAGATCTGACATACGGTGTGGAAAAAACTGCTTTTTTCGTTTGCGAATTTTACGCATTCTCTGTGCAACCTTAATGCATTTTTGTCCCGGACTAATATCGCTTTATATGCCTTATGCCAGTTATAATGCAAAATTCTCATTAGAATCATGCTTATTCGCATGTAATTCTTACGGTTCGCGTTTTGGGTGCACCAAACTATAGGAAGAATCAATGGTGAAATTGGTATTGCACTCTAAAGCTTACCATAATATAACATTATTTAAGTCTTTAAGTTAATGATCTTTTTCAACTATATGTACACACAATTATACAATTTCCTACATTCGTTGGCCAAATAAACTACACCAGACAAACAAAATATAAGCGAAAACACGCGAATTACTCAAAAAATAATTTAAAGCTTAAGCCAAACATGACCACCATGTTAGCGAATCGCGAAATATAACCAAGTTCATATCAGCCGCCAGAAAATTTGTCTAAGTATTGCAATTTCCTTTACATCGCTTTCGCAAATTGCATTTAATCCTAGGGTCTATTAGCACAGGCGAGTAGAGGAAAACGTAAAAATATTTAACTCCCAACAGCGATAACAACTTTTCAACTCGGACACCGGAACGCATATTTGTCGCAAGCTCTAAGGAAGCCTCCAATCCTCCAAGCACAGTCGAGCCCTTCCTGCCAGCGACCTGCAGCCGTCCCGGTCCTGTGCTTAGGTCTGGAAAGGAGGTCTTTCAAAATCGTTTCACAGGGAAGTACGATGTTAATTTCGACAATTCGTCACCTGAAACTTCTGTTGCTTCCAGCCGACCCCCAACCTTCGGCCCCCACCATCGCCTTTCGAACGCAGCTACCGGGCAGCAAAGCTCTCCGGGTTCCGAAGTAAAATGTCTACCTGATAGTCTGATGCTCTATTACCAGAACGTCGGCGGAATAAACTCTTCCTTTGATGACTACAAGTTAGCTGTTACAGATCGCTGCTACGATGTGATCACGCACATTATCCTCTCCTCCCCCGCAACCCATGGAACAGTCAAAAACTATCCGGCGGAGGCGTCGCTGTCGTTGTGGACAAACAACTGAAAGCTAGAGTTGTCGAGGATGCATGGAAATGTGTTGAACAAATCTGTGTTGCTATTGAGCTTGGTGATCGAACCGTTTTCCTGTGTGCAGTTTATTTCCCTCCGTGTCGCATGCGGGACAATACGTTGATCGATGCTCACATCCAGTCGATTTCGCATGTAATGGCAAGTATGACTCCAGTCGACGAGATCATTATATTAGGCGACTTCAACCTACCTGGACTGTCGTGGCAGCCATCTCACAGTGGGTTCCTGTATCCCGACCCTAATAACTCAGTGTTTCACGCAAGCTGCATCAACCTCATCGACAGCTACAGCGCAGCCACACTTTTTCAAATCAACGACGTGGTTAATGAAAACGGCCGCAGTTTGGATCTTTGTTTTGTTAGTGCCCAGGACGTTGCTCCAACTATCTTTATCGCACCAGCTCCATTGGTGAAAACTGTACCTCATCTCAAACCTCTTGTTGTCTCGCTGAACCAAGAATGGCCTCGTGTAGTCGATAATGTCCCTGATCCGGTTTTCTACGACTATCGTAATGCAGACCACCGCAGCATCGTTGTTTTTCTATCTGAGCTTGACTGGGATTACTCGATAGCAATGATGTTGATCAAGCAGCACAGACCTTCACTCATATCATGGCGTATGCCATCGATTGATTCATCCCGAAGAAAGTAAACCGGAATGAGAGCAAATTCCCATGGCAATCCGTCGAGTTACGGCAACTTAAAACAGCAAAGCGAGCCGCCTTGAGAAAATTCACGAAATACCGAACTCTGTCACTCCGGAACCCCTATGTGAGGCTCAATTTTGAGTACAAAAAGGTGAGCAAACGTTGTCACTCACGTCACAAGCACAATATTCAACGCAAACTCAAATCGCACCCGAAATCCTTTTGGAGGTATATCAACGAGAAACGCAAAGAGTCTGGCCTTCCATCGTCGATGACTATAAATGGTGAAATGGCTACCGATAGCAATGAAAATCTCTTTTCCATTAAATTTTCCAGTGTTTTATAAGCAGAAGTATTAACTCCCGAGCATGTTTTCGCCGCCGCCAGAAACGTCCCTTTGCAAACACGGACTTTTGGTCAAATGGACGTGGATGATACGATGATTACGAGAGCAGCCCGCTAACTGAAGTCAACTCACAAACCAGGACCAGATGAAATACCGTCCGTTCTTTTGAAGTATCATATCGACTACTTGCTGTCTCCCACACCACCACCTTTTCTAACTGTCCTTATTCGAGGGGGTTTTCCCTTCGTGCTGGAAATATGCGCCAATGTTTCGTGTATATAAAAAAGGCAAAAGAAATGACATCGAAAACTACCGCGGCATCACATCACTATGCGCTGTTTCAAAACTGTTTGAACTTGTGCTCTTTTCACTCACTGCAAGCAATACCTCAGCGATGACCAACACGGTTTCATGCCCGGACGGTCGACCACTACGAATTTGCTATGTCTTACATCATACATCACTGCAAGCATGGTGGAACGGAATTAAACGGACGTTATTTATACTGATCTATCAGCAGGATTCGATAAAATTAATCACGATATAACTGTTGCAAAGCTGCAGAGACTAGGACTACACGGCTCACTCCTTAGGTGGTTCAACAGCAGCTATCTTACGGACCGGTCGATGAGTGTCACCATAGGCGATTTTCAATCAGATAGTTTCAATGCTACCTCCGGTATCCCACAGGGGAGTCACCTTGGTACGATAATTTTTCTACTGTTTTTCAACGATGTGAATTATGTTTTGAAAGGACCTCGTCTGTCATTTGCGGACGATCTGAAAATGTATATGCAGATTCGTTCGATTGCTGATGCCCATTTCCTGCAAAATCAACTCGACAGTTTCACAGCTTGGTGCGACTTAAATCGAGTAAATGCTCGGTGATTTCCTTCACAAGGAAAAAGCAACCGATTCGTTTCAAATATACCTTGGGGAGTGTTGAAATCGATCGTGTCACTCACGTTAAAGATCTTGGAGTCATACTGGATAACCAACTCACGTTCAAGCAACACGTTTCGTTCATCGTCGGTAAAGCATCACAAACGCTGGGCCTCATCATGCGTATAGCTAGAGACTTCACCGACTTATATTGCCTAAAGTCGCTATACTGCGCACTTGTACGCCCAATCATCGAGTTCAGCTCTACAGGGTGGAGTCCTATTTACATGAACGGTGCGGAAAGAATCGAATCCATTCAACGGCGGTTTATTCGATTTGTCTTGCGCAGGTTACCGTGGCTTGAACATAAATTATGTTTTTCCCATTGCTAACTAACACGTCGCACCCTGCAGTGTGCTGAACTCAGTCCAATCCCAACCTACTAACTTAATTTTGCAAATCATCAAGTGTACACGACTCGAACTATACCACAGCATTACTATACTCGTACGTTTAAAACCGCGCGCGTGATATGCTTTGCACACAGCAAAGAAACGAATGCAAATTCGAACATGGTTGACGGTGTTTAACCGCTTATTGTACCGTCCGGACATTGTAGTCATGATGTTGCTCGTTTGACAGGCGAGCCAAGAATGATACAATCGGACACGCAGCACTTCTATTTATAACTTCACGTTTTTGATTGAGTCTCTCAAGCGCCACATCCCTCCACATATTGACGACTCTGGCTAACCAACGAGCGATCTGCATATGACGGGCAACTGCAATCATGCTGCAGCTGCTACGGCGTCAAAAAGTAAACTGATGAATTTGACGATAAAGGAACCATGCTAACAACGCTAGCTCGCTCGGTCGAATAGTACGGACCAATCATGGTGCAGATAATCACTGCTTTCACAAAATCAATTATTTTTGTTATTTACACTAATTGTTCATTCTACAAAATTAGTAAAAATTTTGGAACGGGACTCCTGTTTTGGAACGTTAGAAGTATTCTACTAGTGATCCTCCACACACCCATGTACAAAACTCATGTCTGCATACTCTCGTACAAAACTTTTATCTGGCTACAGTACAAGATGCAAATTCAAGATTTCTGAGATAATTTTGCCTAGAAACTGATCATCTAGCAATATTGATTGATTGATTGTTTGGTTTATGAAGGTGTGATTTAAAGTCATCTAGCAAGGAATTTTCAGCTGCGGACTCAAAACTATTTTCAAATGATTATAAATTTACTGTGACTATTTTAAGAAATTGATAAACGCTAAAATATTTGTTCAACTCGAAAGAATTTTTTTTCGCTATTGAAATGGATGATTCTGTAAAGTCGTGTTGTCGTATTTTTTGTTTAAAGTTGAGTAATCAGGAAATGAGATGAATAGAGGTAATGAGATGAGTTAGTGAGCGTCTACCCTATTTGCACTAAGCAAATATTTTTTGTTCACTTATCGTTTCTGCCCAAAACAATCTGTTTACTACAAGAGTAAAATCAACATTTACAATCGGCTAAGGGTAAACTTCGCAAACCGGATTGGCATTCCAGAAACTAAAGTTGCTATATGCTCGAGGAACAGTCCTCACTTACAAGATATGATTTTGCCATCAGTATTTTTTTTCTATACTAGCAATGTTAACCTTTTTATTAATTACAAACCTCCAAATGATCAGTTGTGGATAAAAATAAACATTTATGCTTTGGAACATGGAACCACCAGAAACGTCAACAAAGTACTCACCTCTTAGACAAACAACAAACAACGATTGACAACCCCATGAACAGGGTCCGTACAGTACAAGTCTTGACTGTAGGTGATTCTATCAGTACTCAAGGTCATTTTTCGGATACTTCAGATTATTCAGCATCGACAAAAAATAAAGCAAACAGGAAGAATTGCGAATGACGAAAGCCGTTCTGTGGGATTTCATCTTCATATATATATTTGTTTTTTTTTGGCATCGAAGCTTTTGTTTGGGTAAGAACAACCGTGTTTCCCTTATTCATCAAGTTTGGTTACCAAAAATGTTTACCTTCTCACGCTTAAAAACTACATTTCGTTACAATCATAAAATATTTACACACACAAACAAATCAATCACAGACAGCTGCGTCCCGGTGCACGATGTAAAACCTGTGCCCCTGAAATCAAAAAGATCACTGAACTGCACCCGGTATTAAGTCGATCGCAGCACTCATCGGAAAACCGTGCGCCGCTAAAACTAAAGTCGCTCATACTGAACAGTAGTATGTATGTAATTAGTTGGTAGGAGGCTTGAGAGCACTTTTTTGGTGTTTCGATTGCCGCAACCCCGCAAAGATGGGGCTGTTTGTTGGATTAGGGTTTTTGTTTATTTCGTTTCACTCCGGGAATATGTCGTTCATGGTTGCCGTCTGTAGGATTTCGTTTGCCGTGTTTTTGAACGTCTCCGACAGACTCCGCTCCAAACCGGGTGTCAGCTCATCCAGAAAGAGCCGCGAGTTGTCGTTGATGAACTGATTGCCAACCTGACTCAGCACCGGGTCACCGTTGAAGAGGTCCTTCAGATCGAACTGACCCTTCTCGATCTGGATCTTAACGAGCAGGCGCTTGACGCGCATGTACTGCTGACCGTCCTTGTCGTATTTCTCGTTGTACAGCTTGACACGTGCGCGTGAGTTCTCTGTTCGGGAGGGGGAAGGCGATTATAAGAGCAGGGGGTTAAACAACGATTTTAATTACACAGGGACTGCGAGGAAGCAGGAAGCCAGTAATAAGAGAGAGAGAGAGAGAGAGAGAGAGAGAGAGAAAGAGAGAGAGAGAGAGAGAGAGAGAGAGAGAGAGAGAGAGAGATGAATGCCCTTACCGATCACACCCTTCAGGTCTCCGCTGCCAGCAATGTTCAGCAGCAGCAGCCGCATCTTGAGGTCGTACTTTCCACGGAAGGACAACTTCGGCAGGTAGACGTTGAAGTCGAATGTCAGCTTTTCGATGTTGGTTCTGGAATAGTGAAGGTAATCGAGTGTTAAGTTTATAGTTTTTTAAATTATTGGATGGTGGTGTTGCCATAGAGCAGCCGGATGATAAAAATTTCCATTATTGGGTGTTCGAAGATTGCATATTGCTATTGATCACTAAATTCAGCTAAATTCTTCTCGAATATGTATATGAAAAACTTTGTCGAAGAAAACAACTTTCTATCGCTTTAGGTGAAAAAGTAATTTTTTTGTTCGATCATAGTATTCTACACCAAATTTAAATTTTTAAAAAGGTAATAGTTCCAATAATCAGCCTTTCTGTAAACAATTTACATAGATTAAGTGTCAGTAGAAGACACCGGGTTCAGTTCGAAAGCCTGCTCATATGACCCGAATAGTATATTCGTAATTTAACCTCACGACCTCTTGAGTAATATGTGACTCGTAAACTATTGTATCTTTCTCAAGTAATCTCTAGCTAATTGAAAGCCGTTAAAACTAAACGAACTATTTAACACGGGCAGCTGAACCCTTATTCATCTCATTAGTCAGACGTTTACGCAGGAAGTACGATTAAGCTGACATGTGCGCCGCCACACAGTGGTTGTTTTCGCCGTGCGATCTATTGATTATACCTAAATCGTTAGATTTGGGTCAACGATGTCTTCGGAGAAATTTGTGAATATTACAAGCCCTTCCATATGGTGTTGTTATTTTGATGATTAATCTCCCTAAAAGTGAGATATACATATCTACTAAATTAAAATTATGTCTTCTGCAAAATTGTAGAGCAAGCTTTTACCAACAACTTTGCTGAAGACACGAAGTCTTCATCTTTAATATCTTCAACATTATTGTTGCTTGTTTGTGGATTATCCCCTTAAAGCCAATTCATTTCTATAACATTTAAATATAATTCTGACAAGTTCGGTATGTTCCGTACAATGGTTTGAATTATCAAAATGAACAACTTTCTATATTACAACAACGGCTTATCTCGTGTAATTTCTAAATTATTTCGCAATTTTTGAAAAAATAAAGTGTTTCAAATGGTGATTAGTTGTTAGTGTGGAAACGGCTGATTTTACGTCAATAGTTTGCGGACTATTTATCAAAATTGTAAGGTCTGCAATTTGCTGCTGTGATTTTCGTGATTAATCCTCCTATAAGTGAGATTTTTCAACAACAATTTTTTTTTGATAAAAGAAATGAGCTAACGTCTTTAAAAATTTGCTTTTATAAATATTTTTTCTGAACACATGAAGTCCCTTTTTGTAATGCTTGAGAAGTTATATTTGGATGACCCCAAAAAAATTTTTTTTTTCTAAATATCTATTCAATTATCATTCCTACGAGTTTTATACAGGGTGTTTGGTTCATGGTTAAGAACCTCTCGGGGGGTGATAGCCTGTCATATTTGGAGAAAAAAATTGTTCTACACATACCATCAAATCTCAACCGTTACAGAGTTGTTGAACTTTATGTGTAAAAAACTTATTTGTTTTAAAATTCCTCTAACTCAAAAAGCATACTTTGTATTTCAAATATTTTAGGTCCACTGGGAAGGTGAGAAAATTTCGCATTGAGTGATGCCCTCATATGTTACAGCTAATGAGTTTAAGTGGACTTTTCAAAGTAATTTAGTGAAAATTGAACAATTTTAATCGATTTTCGTTCATTTCTTGAAAATCCTAATAGTTAACCTCATCATTTTAATAATCCAGATTGTTAGTCTTGAAGAGCTGCATAATTCGTTCTTTGACATGATACACTTACCTTTTCTTATTTTCATGAGTTTGGGTTATTCAACTTGGATATTCTTATCTTATTTTCACTAATACCAGCTCTAATTGAAAAAGTATGGTACTTATTGTACTTTTTTCTTTTTATTCGAATGCCAGGAAAATTTTACAGAGAAAAATGTATTTATACCTTTCAGTTAAGTGAATTTAGTATTCTTTTAGAAGTAAATTAGTTTAAAGTTAGTGCTATTATTTGCATTTTCGTTAATTTTCTTAAAATAGTAAATAATAAACATCACCATTATTATCTTGGAAATAATGCATCTCAGAAAGTTCTACAGTTCTTTCTTTGACTGCATTCAATTATCTCTTTTGGTTTCGACACAAAATCGTTTTTATCACATCGTTTCATATTCAAAAATAACGATTTCGAACCCACTACATTTGTGGCGATGTCATGCTGTGTTAACTATTAAATAGCAGCAAAATGAAAAGAGATATAGACAAAGTGTCAAATAAAAAGTTATAGAGAACATTAAGGGGCATCAAATGAACAATAGTAACGATAAATTTTGTTGATTAATAATTAGAATAATTAAAAAAACTCTTCAAAAAACACAAATTGTGAGTTATTTCGTTAGTAAAAAATCAATTAGTACACTTAACTAAAAGATATTTGTACATACACTGACAGGACATTTTCTCAGCTTTCCAATAAAATCTTGTAAATAACGATATAAAGCATATTTTTCAGATTAGAGCCTTTTAAGTACTTGCAAGTCGGTTACAGGAAAAGTATAGTAATGAAATTACAAAGAAATGAGAAGAGATAGGAATATGTCGTCCAAGAACAAATTATGAATCGTCCTAAAACCCAACTTTTGGATAAAGGATATTGTTATAATCATACTTCATTATTTCGAGAAAATTAACAAAAACCTACTCAAAAACTAACTTTTAACTACTTTACAAAAAGGCAATTAAAACTAATTAACTAAAAGATATGAGAACACCATTGAATAGGAAATTTTCTCACCTTTCGAATGGAACTAAAAGATTTAAAATACAAAGTATACTTTTAAAGTTAGAATTATTTTAAGACAAATAAGCTTTTTACACAAAAAGTTCAATAACTCTGTATCGGTTTAGATTTGATGGTATGTGTAGAACAATTTTTTTTCTCCAAATATGACAGTCTATCACCCCCCGAGAGGTTCTTAACCATGAACCAAACACCCTGTATATTCTATGAAGTTATTTCAATCGTCAAAATACAAAATTTTTTATTAACGTATAATTTTTCATATCTCGAGTATTTTCGAAGATTGGACTTTTTTAAAAAAAAACAATAGTTTTTTCAAATCATCTATAACTTTACTGAAGACAACGAAAAACAAAAGAAATCTATTGAATTTTATAGTGTTGGTGTAGCATTTTTAATTGCAATTAGAGTTGGCTGTCCGTTTTTCCCGTTCAAAAGTTTCTAAAACTTTTACTAATTTGATCAAAAATTACTCAAAAACTTTTAAATCGCAAGAGATAGACTAATGATTTCTTCTGGAAAGATACGAAAAACGATAAACCTATTTTGATCAAGCTAAGTGCTTCCTTTGCTGTGCTGCAAGCTGCTCAATTTCTAAATTCCATTACATTTCTACATTACAATCTCCAAGAATATTTACAATGCTCCAATTGCATGGAAAAGATAGTCGAAGACCACTGGCGGATCCAGAGCTGCGCACTGGGGGGACACCCCCTCCTTTTTAGCCAGAAGCTGTATTGAAAAAGGTATTTGCATTTTCATCTGACGTACGTAGCTTGGTTTGAACATTTTGCCGTATATTTTCAGTGCAAGGAGTCAGGAAGCAAGTTATTGGTCAGGCATGTCGCAATCTCATCGTTCAAACATCGTTGAGAACATCCGTATGGCAGTTCTGTCAAATTTCAATTGAAATTGATCTCACTTCTCTTTGTTGTGCCATCTCTGTCAACGTTCTTGTACCCAGGGGTGATCATCACGAAAAGACGGACAGGTACGGCAATGCTTAACATCAACTACTACGGTGTGACTTTATACACTGTCCATAAAAGCATAAGAGTCCCATATTGAAAAACAGCAAGCCGAGAAAACACTGTTCAAAATTTATATTTTTAGTGAGCTTTATGGATGGGACAACCATGTTTTAGTTTGTTTTTTGATAATTTCTATAAAACCTGGTAATCATTTTAACTAGGAGCCGTTTCAATAATAATAGCCATCCTACATTCTAACTTCATAGATTCATAAATAGTATTGTAGTTTCCAAAAGCCAAATTCTACTAAACGCATTAATATCAGACACAGGTTATTTAGATCCGTAGGTTTTTGAGACTTCCAATATTACAATCTTTTTTGACTCAGAACGAAATTGATAAAATAAACCTTAGGTGGCACTTAAAACTAGGCTATTCTATTGAAAGTACTCATAAATCAGAAATATAATCCATTTCTTCAGTCCATAAATTTTCTAAGGATGAAACAAATGAAATAACATTTCATTTAATAAAACTAGCTGTGTTTATCTTTAGTTTTCGCTTCATTGTCACCCTAGATTTCTTTCTGAGATGGAACTGGTAACAATTTGGCGGCCTCAGTTCTTTTGAGATGAACCAGCTCCATTGTCGTTGTGCCATGGCACGCTTTCTTTGCTATTCTGAGAGTGGGCTAAATATGGCTAAAACGTAACTGGTCATATGACTTAATGATGGCAATAATGTGTTTATTGAGGCATCCTTTTAAATACTTTCGAGTGCATGATCTTATCCGTCACAAAAATCTGGGTTTATTATCACAGGAATACATCTCTTGCTAAATCATATTTTGTGAACTTATTCTGGAACCTTCTAGGAACATTATCGCGAATAGGAGCTTTAAAGAATTTGAACCCCGGGTTTTGCTTGAAATTCTCATAAATTTCATCGTCGATCAAGTCATCAAGTTTAATAAGCACGTGGTCGTGCAGCCTACGGACCTGTGTTCTGAACGCTGTTTGTTATTTAAGGTTGAATTGTTCACTTGCTCCCTAACATGTATACAGTACAGTATTCAGTTTTTTCGTCTAATCATAGGCCGAGGTACTGGGATCAGACTTGATTTGTCGTATGACCTTCGACCGCAGATGACAGTAAACGATTCCACTCTGACACTCGGATGACGTTTATGGAGAAGTTATGAGATTTTCTTTGTACTTTTCAATCACTCGAATCAGCATTTTTTCCAGCTCGCAGGTTCACACTATTGCATTTTTGAGTAACTGTGTATTAATTTTTTTTCTCCTTCCGCATGAGAAATATCTCGGAGCTACGCTATGAACTACTGTTAAATAGATAGACGTAGCGAAACTGTTTACAAACAACAAAATGCTTCGAAAAGCTTCCATATTCGACCACTTGGAGCGCTGCCATCACCAATTTTTCCCTATTTCTAAATGATCTAGCCTATAGAACTAAATATTTGTAGGTCATCACGATGGCAGCATAGAGCAATTTTACAAACAACGGCATGTATCGAAGGCACAAAGTTCAATTGTCCTAGGTGGCTTCCTTGAGTGAAACCTACAGATATTTTAGCTCAGATTGAGCTATCCCTATATCGAGATTTTAACCAAGTGGCAGACGACTGGGCAGCACAGCATGTTATCGCATATCAACAGGCTGACCTACAATGTCAACATCTACTTGGACTTCTGCTACATTTCCTCTTACTTCTTCCTTTGCTGTTTTTCTGAAAATACCAGCTTCAACAGCGAATCTGAGATGGCCTCGGTTATTTCGTTTTTCTGTAATTCTTATGATTGATTTTGATCGAGTAGCAGCATTCTTCCTGATGTAGCACTAACAGATCTGCTATACCGAAATCCTTCAGATCACCCATCGTATTCTGATCGTTTTCGTCCGATTGGATTCGACTAACTGGAACGCAGTGTACCGCGAACAACAACTAGCAGCCTTTCGATTTGGTGTACATTGTTTCAAGAACAATGGTAATATAATAGTTTTCGAAATCTTGCTGCTTCGACCCAACACCGCAGTCATTGACTTCAAATTTGTTTCTATATGACTGAATCTTCATGAGTTGGAGTATTTCGGTACAAGTGGAGCTTAGGCTTATGGAAGTCGACTATCCTCAGTATCATCGCCTACGCAATGCAGGACTGATATTCCACAGGTTATACCAAGCTGAAAAATTTGTTTTACAACAACCTAAAACAGGTGGTTGAAATTGACAGCATTGCAAGCAAGATTTTCATGTACATGGAAAATGACAATATGAATGTAAGGCTACATGACCTACCGCCACGTACCCTGCCACGAATCCGTTACTCCTAATACTAGGAGAAATTTCTTCCCGGATATGCGTTTTGGTGAGAATTTGGGTTGAAAGACCTATGCTCGCCTACTTCATAATAGAACTCAAACCACACTGTAGTGTCCATTAACCCTTTCATGCCCAACTTTTTTCTAGTTCCGGTGGCGTTTAAAAACTATTTTTTCTTGAAAACGGTGGGGTCAACAAAACACGAAAAGCCTTTCTTCATAAAGCTAGGTGCTACCCTCGCAGTGCTAGAAGCTGCTGAATTTTTACCTTCCAATGCTCAATAAATTTTTTTTAGAATATTTACAAAAGTCCACTTGCGTGGAAACTGTAGGCAAAGACTGTCTTAATTGATAGAATTTATCACTTTTCAAAAATATTGCAACATAACGAAGATATATGAAAAATTCATTTTCCGTCTTCAACGTAAACTGTCCCTGGCAGCACTGCTCCATCTGAATCCAATCAGTCTAATTAAAATAACTTCAGTTCTAGAGCGGATCCTTGTAACTGTTAATACTCAAATGAAACGCAATAGTCACATTTATTAGCCTTACTTGTTTTTGTGAGCAAATGTTGCCTCAACCAAAAGTCATAGCTGTTTAAAAACGTTGTTGTCCACAAACAACATGGGCATGAATGGGTTAAAGCATAAGAGTCCCATATATTTAGTATTATATCTATTTTAACCCTTCCATGCCCATCTTTTTTCTTGCATTTGTAGGGTTACGGGTGTACCCCATTAGGCATAAATACGTTAAGCATACTGACGATTGGCATACGTACGTTAGGCATAATGGACGTTTGTCATAATATACGTTGGGCATAATGGACGATAAGCATAAATTATCATTTTGAAGTATCACTTTAAGGATTTCACTTAGTGGTGGTAACAGCCTCGGGTGGTAAGAGCACAAATGTTTGAAATATTTTGATGTTGTGAAATTACTCTGGGAGCTGATCAAACTCGATCAACATCTTATGCTATCGTGCATACCTAAAAAAAATTCACACAAATAAAAGAATCAGAACGAATGCTTGGCATGGGGAAACTCAGCTTGCGTTAATTTCTCGGCAAATGACAGATACATTGCACAACACTAAAATCGGCTAAACTCTCTTGTTTAAAATTAGTCTCATTTGTATTTAGGTATGGATAACGCACATCAACCCCTTTATGCCCATGTTGTTTATAAACAGCAACGTTTTTAAATAGCCAAAATTTCTGATTTATGCAGAATTTACTCACAAAAGCAAGTAGGACTAATAACTGGGACTATTATCTTTCATTTAAGCGCTTAAAGTTATAAGTATTTCCCCTAGAACTGAAGTTATTGCTATTAGTCAGATAGAACTCTGCTGGAGCAGTACTATCAGAGATATTTCCAGGTAGCGCTGATAAATAAAATTTTGATATATCTTCATTATTTCTCATTATTATTGTAAACTGCTAAAACGTTTCAATTTGGACCGTCTTCGTCTATCTTTTCCTAGCGTATAAAATATTGTAAATTTTCTAGAAGAATTGTATTGAGCACCGCAAGGTAAATATTGAGCAGCTTCCAGCGCAGCGAAAGAAGCATCTATTAAAGCGGGTTTTTCGTGTTTCTAGAAAAAAGTTTGGCATGTAAGGGTTAACTTAGATTAGTTCTTACATGCATGCATGGTAAAACTGTCCAAGAAGAAAATATATAACCTTGAAGAACAACTCATGAAAGAAGAATGATGCATTTTATGATTCATTCAACGAATGTACGAATATTGGTAGTTCTATATTAATTATCTCCCATATTATTAAATACAATGATTGTTTTCTCGAGGCCACCACAATAAGAACTACGGAAAATCTTTGATACGACGGAGAATGTCTATAGGTTCCAAAACTTAATATCTGTTCATTATTTTGCTTTTTTTTAATTATTTGGATACAACTGTATTGGTAATACATCTAAGAGGTTTGAAATGTGCTTGTACCAAAACTGTTCACTTAAATGAAGGGATACTTTACGTATCTCGTCTACAGAAGAAATAGAAAGAAAAACTCTACACTTGCAAGGGATAAATATCTCGCATGGTATTTTTCATTTTGGAGTCCCTCGCTAAAGTTATTCGAAAGCATGGTATAGCAAAGCGTAATTTTTTTCTAACCCGAAAAAACAAGCGTAAGGTTGAAATCTCTATAATAAAGATTGCAATTATTTTTATATTTTTGTGAATTATGCCTATCGTCCATTATACCTAACGTTCATTATGCCAAACGTACGTATCCAACGTACTTATGCATAACGTATTTATTCCAAACGTCGCGCACCCTTTCAAAACTATTTTTCCTTAACTTCATTGAGCTCAAAAAACATGAAAATGCCATTTTTTGGGACAAGATAGATGCTTCTTTGGTAGTGCTCGAATCTTCTCAGTTTTTTTCTTTCTGAAGCTGAATACATTTTTTTTGGAATTTTTGCAACAGTCTTATTGCACGAGAAAGGTTTTCGAAGATATACTAAATTCATATGTTATATCAATTTATGATAATAATTAAAAACGTCGAAGATATATCAAAATTTTCTTTGTTTTACCGTTAACTGAACTATCACTAGCAACACTGCTCCAGTGGAATCTTATCAGTGTAACTACAATAACTTCAGCGCTATACATAATACTAATAACTGTTACTGCTCAAATAAAATGCAATAGTCTCTGCTATTAGCCTAACTAGTTTTTGTGTTAGCCAACCTTATCCGAACCAAAAGTTATAGTAGTTTTTAAACGTTGTTGTTTTATAAACAACATGGGAATAAAGGAGTCAATCCCACGTTCAACAATTCATCTCCTAGGTACTAGAGGCAGTCATTGCACAGGTCAGGAAACAGTTATGTTTTAAATTATAAATGGTGTTTAAATGATCTATACTGATCTTGATAGTACTAGATGACTTATAAGAAGCACTAGCGCTGGGCTTTCTTAATATCCCGTCTGCCTACAGTACTGACTCATGATGTGGCGTCTGAACAATAACAAGGAATTATCATTTCATTTCTCCAGATCTGATAGTAAGTTATTAGTCGAGCTTGTCGCTTACTCATTAGTCGGAGCACCTTTAAGAACATCAGGGTTCTTTCAAATCCCAAATCTCAACCTAATTTTAGTGCGACATCACGATTGTGCCCATGAATAGATGAATGGGAACGTCAATACTTAACATAAAGCCCTACGGTGTATTTTCATACAGGGTGTTTGGTTCATGAGTAAGAATCTCTCGAGGGGTGATTTACTGTCATATTTGGAGCAAAAAATCGTTCTACACATACCATCAAATCTCAATCAATACAGAGTTATTGAACTTTTTGTGTAAAAAACTTGTTTATCTTAAAACACCTCTAACTCAAAAAGTATACCTCGTATTTTAAATCTTTTAGTGCCATTGGAAAGGTGAGATAATTTTCTATTGAATAATGTCCTCATATCTTTCAGATATTAGTTTTAATTACCTTTTAGTTGTAAAGTAGTTAAAAGTTAGTGTTTTTGATGAGGTTTTTGTTAATTTTCCCAAAATAATGAATTATGATTATAGCAATATCCATTATCCAAAAGCTGGGTTTGAGGACGATTCATAATTTGTTCTTCAACATAATATTCCTACCTCTTCTCGTTTCCTTGTAATTTGACTTCTAAACTTTTCCTGTAATTGACTTGCAAGTTCTTAAAAGATTCTAATCTAAAAAATATGCTTTATATCGCTATTATCAGGGCTTCATTGGAAAGCTGAGAAAATTTCCTTTCGATGTATGTACAGATATCTTTTAGTTAAGTGTACTACATGACTTTTTACTAGTAAAATAACTCAAAATTTGCGTTTTTTGGTGATTTTTGTAATTATTCTAATTATTAATCAACTAAATTTATCGTCACTATTGTTCATTTGGTGCACCTTAATATTCTCTACAACTTTTTATTTGACACTTTAGCCTTATCGCTTTTCATTTCGCTGCAATTTGATAGTTAACACAGGATGGCCTCATCACAAATGCAGTGGGTTCGAAATCGTTGTTTTTGCATATAACGAGAAGATAAAAATGATTTTGCTTCGAAACTAAAAGAGATAATTGAATGGAGTCAAAGAAAGAATTGGAGAACTTGCTGAGATGCATTAATTCCATGATAATAATGGTGAAGTTTATTATTTACTATTTTAAGAAAATAACGAAAATGTTAATAATAACACTAACTTTAAACTAATTAACTTCTAAAAGAATGCTAAATTCACTTAAGTGAAAGGTATCAATACATTTTTCTCTGCAACGTTTTCCTGGCTTTCGAATAAAAATAAGTAAAGGTACAATAAGTGCCATACTTTTTCAATAAGAGCTAGTATTAGTGAATATGAGATAAAATATCCAAGTTCAATAACCCAAACACATGAAAACAAGACTAGATAAGTGTATCATGTCAAAGAACAAATTATACAACTTTTCAAGACTAAAAATTTGAATAATTAAAATAGTAATGTTAACTATTATGATTTTCGCGAAGTGAACGAAGAATCTATCAAAATTGTTAAATTTTAAATAAATTACTGTGAAAAGATTACTTAACCTCATTAGCTGAAACATTTGAGGGCATTTTTCAGTGGAAAATTTTCTCACCTATCCAATGGATCTAAAAGATTTGAAATACAAAGTATATTTTTTGAGTTAGAGCTATTTTAAGACAACTAAGTTTTTGACACAAAAAGTTCAATAACTTAGTAACGGTTGAGATTTCATGGTGTGTGTAGAACGACTTTTTTCTCCAAATATGACAGTCAATCATCCCTCGAGAGGTTCTCAACCATGAACCAAACACCCTGTATAACAGGGATATGACACATTGTTCTTTGTTTTCGCACAATATACAAGTAATCAAAAATCTTAAATCTTTTGCTTTCAATATTGCTATCCGGTGGAGTTAGAGCAGACTGGACGATTGATTTTTATGATTATGCACGAGAAAATGATGAAATTTAATATCAATTAGACAATGACAAAAGACCCTACAGCCCCAACTTTTTGTATTCGGACAAAGATCGCAAAGGTTTCGTTCGATTTCTTAGATTTTTTTGCATTATAAAAACTGCAAAATATGTATGATTTGCATCGCGGAGCAGACAAATTATTTAAAATAGCGGATTTTGGGGACAAACTGACCAAGTACCCCACTTACCCGTATTTTTCAAAAAGCGGAAATATTTCCATTCAAATACTAAGGCTAATTTCTTTAAAATGAGGTATGAATTGTAATTTTCTGAGTGCTTCTTCAAAAGTTATAGCATTTAATACACTTTTTCTCCATATTTTTCCACATTACCAATTTCAAAAACTTCAAGCGAAGTGGACAGGCGTCCAAAATTATCCAAATGATCTGAAATTTAGCATCTGGGCTTTCTTTGACATTAGTCACAATATGACAGTGTGGGACTTTGAGAATTCAAGAATGAGTGATTTTTTGCAATGGCCTACTTTGCATAGCAAAGATTTTTTTCACACTCAAACGGATGTTGAAATAAAATCGATTCCACGGCTTGAAATTATACCTGTGGTTCTCATTCGAGCCCTTTGTGATTTTCTTCAGCGTCAAGGAAAAAATTAAAAAAAAACAATCCTGACACAACGATATCGACTGTGCCCGAAATATCAAAGATTCGCCCTAATAAACTCTTCTTGCTAGATTTCGCGAATCTACTCGAGCACGGGGTTGGATGTTTTACGTTTTATTTCTCAATAAACATTTCATTTCGCCAACAGAAGAATGAATGGTATTGTGTTTTTTTTCGATGATGTTTTGTCTATCCTGAGCGTGGGATAATTTCACACAAAATTTCAATAGAAAACACATCAGTTAGGCAATTCAATTCCGTACACCCTTTATGTGAGCGAGGTACATGAGTGACAGTTTTCAAATTAAGTTTTTTTCAAAATTTCGAGTGCTCGTTACCCATTCGAATATTTTCAAGTGGATAGTACTACTCATACTACTCACATTATCCACCGGCCCTGCTCCCAAATTTTAAATATGTATAACCGAACAGATTTCCATAATTTACTCGATTCGCACTTAGTAGGCAAAGCGACCTATGTACACCTTGCTATGGAAAACGAATGGTGCTCAGCGGTAGATAGGATAATTTGTATTTGTATTTAAAATTTGTGTTCATCTGACACTAAGTCTTAATGAACTAAACTAAAAGTAATTAACCTAATGTAACAGCAAACGGTGACGAAATTGTGATGAATTATAATTGAGGTCGAAGTGCTCGGCAAGCTCGTTGAAGCGACGAACCATCGATAAAATCGGACTATTAGCAGCGTAGTTGGTGTTTCGCATTTCGATGTGTAGTAATGTCCGAGGGCGAATAACACGGGTTGGGGCGTAGAGGTTGATTTGTCCAAGGAGGTCGGGAACATCATACTCAGCCAACAGAAGCTTTGATATGAAAACGGCCTGCGAAGTATGCCTACGTTCTTGCAAAGTATGTAGTCCTAATAGTCTGCAACGATTATCATATGGTGGCAGGTTCAACGAATCATTCCAAGGCAATTGACGTAAAGCATATCGTATAAATTTGCGCTGGACAGCTTCAATCCTTTCACTCCACGTTGCATGATAAGAACACCAGACGATGTTTGCAACTTCCAACTGCGAGCGCACCAGTGAGCAAACACAGAGGATCCCGGAATCCGCTGGAAATTTTGAACATAAAACCTAGAAGTCGATTTGCTTTGTCGATAGTCGCTGATTGGTATAAGTTAGCCTTTCATCGAGAATAACACCTAGATCTTTCACGTGGTAAACGCGTTGCAGCTGACTTCCGGCAATGTTGTAGTTAAAATTAAGCATGTCCCTTGTACGATGAAAACTGATGACAAAACATTTCGTAACACAAAGGATCACCATGTTTCTTTGACACCAATTGTAAAATGTATCAATGAGACACTGTAACTCACGACAATCGGCTTCATTCCTTATCACGAGAAATATCTTCAAGTCATCGGCGAAAAACAGTTTCCCTCCACGCATTAGAACAAAGACCGCATCATTCACGAACAATGAAAATAGTAATGGACCTAGTGTACTACCTTTGGGAACTCCGGAATTAATACAAAAGGATTCAGACACGTTGTCAACAATTTGCACGACGCACTCGCGGTGAATAAGGTAGGATCGAAGCCAGTGGCAGAATCTCGAGATACATCCTAGTTTATCAAGCTTTGCACGCAGTATCTCATGGTTAACTGTGTCGAAAGCGGCCTTAAGATCTGTGTAGACCGTGTCCACCTGGAGTTTCCTGGATATGTTTTCAATGCAAAACGATATGAAGGTACGTCAGTGGGATCGCTAAGATATCGGAACATTTTTTCAGAACAGCAGACGGCATAGCACTTTGTCCTGGAGCATAAGACGATTTTGTTTTCCGTATTGCTGAGAGAACCGATTGTACTGAAATAGTGAATATATCCATATCCACTGCACCAATGGGAACATCACGGGTCGCGTTTTCGAGCTCGATGGCAGATGGCACATCAGTCGTGAAGACACTTGAGAAGTAGCTGGCAAATAGGGAGCATTTTTCCGACGTTGTAGTCGCTACTTCGCCATTGTAGACCATCCTAGACGGAAGACCCGTTTCCTTTCTCTTCGTTTTAACATCGGCATCGACGATTTGTATACGCACGTAGGGCTTTGGCACGGATGCGTTTCAGATTGCGAAGCATGGCGTTAAACCAGGGAGGTTTCTTGGGAGGTTGATATTCTGGCACAGATTTTTCAACAGAGTCAATGAGTAATTGGTTATAGAGATCGACTGCAGCATTTACATCAACTTGATCAAGTAGTACACTCCAGTCAATCAGCGATAGAGTGCGACGTAGTGCTGCTAAATCAGTTTTGCGAAAATTACGACGATTCACAGCTAAAGCTTCTTCATATTGTGGTGAACTAATGATGGAAATGGATATGTCTAATGCGGGATGATAGTTATCCAAAGGAACGATAACACTGATAGCTTCACTCACAGAACACTCAGGCAAAGCATTGACTGACGAACACAAGGTCAAGAAAACGGGATTGATGGTTAGAGATGGTGCTTACTTGATTTAGTCCGTGAAAAGCCATCCCGTCCAGAAGTAAGCGGCTGGCAGGATTTATTTTCGATGATAACGGGTTAGGGTAAGCGTATCCACGTCCAGAAGAAACCCACGTCAGTCCTGGTTGGTTGAAATCACCAAGAACTATTATCACATAGTTTGCATCTACCTGAGAAGAAGCGTGTTTTATACAGTTTAGATGGAGCTGCGTAATAGTGCAGTCAAGTCGCTTTTCTGGAGGAATGTAAATAGCTCCAATAAAGTAGTTCTTCGTCTGTGTAGTAATCTTCGTCCAAACAGCTTCAATGCTTGATGAACTATCCATACCAAATTCACAGGAGGCTAGTGCGGAAAAAACAGCGATCAAAACTCCCCCGCCGCGACCATGAACACTGTTATGTGCGCTTCGATCCGCACGATAATCCGCATAAGAATCCCCGAAGAGCTGCATCGATGTAATACGATCATCAAGCCAAGTTTCCGTCAGAACGTAAATATCGCAGTCGCCGTCAAGAGCAGCCAAGTACAAGTCCTCGATTTTCGTCCTTAGCCCTCTGACGTTTTAGTAGTATAGCCGCAAATCGTCAGCGCCACGTGGCAATCGTGCCGACATGTTGAAAGGACGTGATGTACCCAATGGCATGCTTGAAACCAAAAGGTTTTCAGGGAGCGGATCGTCATTTAAAGCAAAATACTCGCCTGAGAAGGGAGTTCGGAAGACCCCTTCACGACCTCCGAACGCAGGGCCGGGACGTCTGAGCTGGTCGCTGACTGGTAGCACGGCTGCGTCGGAGTGCTCGGGGGCTTCCGTAGTAAGGTATAAAGGCGTCCCGGTGATGGCAGCGCAGCGTGAATTTGTTTGTGCAGTCTCGGCGATGAACCCATTATCGCTATGTTTCTATTATCACGCTACCCATTTGAAGCCGTTGGTTAGAGCAGTGTTTGCCATCTTTGTTTAACGCATTGAGTCAAATGGTAGCGCAACAATAGAGGCACTCGATTCGTGCTTTCGTTGCGCTCAAACACGAGAATTTCAATGTTTTCAGAGCATTGGTTTTATTATATTGGTTTTTAACAATGAAGCAAAGCTGTTGATGCTAATTTGTACGCATTCCATTGTTTGTAGACCGAGTAATTAATGAATCAGTGAGGCACCCTCCTTAGTATGGTGAAAATATGCACTTCACGCTATCTTTTCAAATGGGAGAGAATTCGAGCAACGAGTACTATTGCACTATGCTCATATACCAGCCCTATAGAACAGTAATGGTGGTGGTGAACGAATGCTGTCAAGTTGCGTAGTGAATGGTTCAATGGGTGGTATATTCGTGAAGGGAAAAACGAATGAACAGTGTTGGTTAATTTCCATTTAATTTGTTTTACAAGCTTTGATAATTCGGCAAAACGGGTGTATCGGTCGAAAATAGGTCAATTTCAACTTTCATTTTGCATTTAAAAACCTGCACATTCCTCATTTTTAAAATGTATTTATGTAGTATAATTCCTACTGTTTGAGTTTGGCATTTACACTTCAGTTGTGAAAATGGCATCGAAGCAAGAGGAGCAACGGAGGAAAACTTTGCTCGCGAGTTGAATCTGGCCAAATCAACTCCAAAGTAATAAAAATGCAGGGAAATGTATGTTCACAGCCAGGAAGAGTAGATCGGGTGAAAGACGAAGGCCGCAAAAGGGACAAAAAGAGTGGCCGGCTTTTCAAGCGGAACCCCACTATCAAGATATCGCAAGCAGGATGGGAATGTGGTGACTACAAATCGTAACGATAAGAAAAACAAGCCCGCCAGAGAATGATCGCGGAAGCTGTGCATAAAATGCCGGCGAAGTTTGATTTTATGGTACAGGAAGACGAAACTTACGCCAGGGCGGACGTAAAGCCATCTTCAAGGACAGGAATATTATACGTCGACTAGATGAGGAAAGATGGCAGAGATTTGTAAAAAAATTAAGCAGTCGAAGTTCACAAAGAAATAACTCGTACGGCAGACCATCGATTCCTGTGGCTGGAAAAGTGGCATTCATTATCGCATATAGGACCATCAACCAAAAAATTTATATTCAGGTGTGCCTGGAAAAACGTTTGTTGCTTTTTCTTAATCAACATAATTGTACCGCACTGATTTGGCTGGATTTGGCAACATTACGGAAAAAATACAACGGACTGGTATACCGCGAACAACGTTCAGGTAGTGTTCAAGACACGAACCCTCCCAAAAGGCCAGAGCATCGGCTAAAGAAAAATTGGGGCCAATCGTTAAACGGAACCTCAAGAAGACCCGAAAGACAGTTGTCAGCGAGGTGAAGCTCAAAGCAAACTGGCATTCTGTGGTGAGGAAAGTGACCAAGGGTGTGTAAAACTTGGCGATTTGCATTCAGCCCGGTAGTTCGCAGTCGCTAAAAAGGAAGCTTGAGTGAATACTTTCTCTTTATATATAAATTGAGCAAGCAAAAGAACCGTGATTTGATTTTTCAGTAAAAAGTTTAAACGATTTAAACACATTCTTGTTTGCAGTAATTTTTGAACGTCACACCCTTTATGTATGCAAAACATATAACCAGGTACTACACAACTAACCTATTGCATAATATACAATGTTCATCTCAAAATTGAAGATCACATAACCAACAACCTCCAGACATATACTATATGATTGTCCAGCTCTCGCCAAAATCAAAGTGAGTCTAACGATCTAACGAAAAAAAAACAATTAATCGACTTACTTCAAATGATCGATCTGGAACTGACTCGGTCCATTCACAAGCAAACTGCTAAATGTGGCCTTGAACTCCTGTCCCTGATCCATGTTGATGTTGGCCAGCGCCAACGGTTCCAGCGGTGGAATCGAAAAATCATCGGAAAATTTCCCCGACGCCAGAAGCGGCTTGAGTGCGATCACCGATTCCGTGATGCATTTATTTAACTCGGGATGGTTGCGCGAACACACTCGGATGGCCGAGGCTGAAAGGGAAGAAGCAAAAGATAAAAATTAATGATCGAGCAGCTATGCCAAGACAAATGGCAAACGTCATCGCGAAATTTGCCTACGCCGATTATTCCTGAAGAAACGATTCGAATATAATATAATAAACGCTGAAACGGTCACGTAGGCAAACCTTGGATCGTGTAAGGGCACCGGGGAAGGAAGCTCGACCGGCCGGCATACCGGGAATACCTTTTGATTTCGATTCAATGTTGAAGCTATGATTCAAGATTACAATTAGCGTTCGATTGCCGTACACTGGGAGGTACAACCCAGTTCTTGGTAGGTAAGTGACAGCTGACAATCAGCTTTAAAACAAGGAGAGGGTGTAAAAACGATCGACTTATATCATCGGAACACCGGGTCTCGCATATTAATTGAGCCATTGCGGAGGTGTTATCGTTTTTGGAATGGGTAGCACGTGGATGCCGTCAATGGTGACCGCGTGTGTACCAAGGAAATTAATTTTATACCACATTCATGGCTGATTGGATGGGAGTTTTATCTGAACTAATATCGTTGTTATCGATTACATCGGTATGCTATATGGAAGTCTATTGGGAGTCAAGTTGATTTGCAGTTTCTATGAAGGAAAATCCTTCCGCATGATTCAGAATCGCTAAAATCGTTGACACGAAACGAAATTCAAACTGTCACGGCGTTCAACATGAACAACGACAACAAAATGATCCATTATCATATCTGACATTTCCTGCTGACTAGCATGTCGCGGTTGAATTAGCTGACGCAATTTGATTGTTCTTCGATCATAGGTTATGCGGGTTGGGGAGAACAAGTCTCGCCAAATACGCAAACCAACATATAGGAACTGCAGAAATCAAGCGTTCAATATAGCTGGAACCTGATGAGCACGTTCATGCCTGTCGGCAACACTTATCTTAATTTGCCTAATGGTACAAATATGCCTTCTTCGCTATACCTTTGTTACGATATCATTGCAGTGGAAATGGAATGTGGAAAACTACTCGTGATCGTCACACTCTATCTGAACTTAAAATTTACAAGTATGGACAATGAACTTGTCCTCTTCATTCGAAATTTTGTAAGCCTATCGATGATTTTGAATTGCAACGTTTGAAAGATTCATGTATACCCTTATGAAATTGATGTGGACGGCAAAAGTTGACATACAAGAAATCGTGCAGAACTTTCGATTGCTTTTTCCATATTTTTCCATATATTCAGAATTTATTAGCTAATAGTCTGGCTCTGTTGGACGCTATGAAAATATTGCAGCATACAGCAAACTTTTCGCATTTTTCCCGAAACCACTTTTTCGAGTGGCCAGAGAGATTCGGATCGTAGTAGCCATGCGCGTTGGTGGTGCGAAAAGTTTTCACTACCGTCAATTTGCGTCTTGTTTGACAGTGAACATTTCAAATTTCGGAAAAATTAATTTGTGATGAAAGTGGTAATATCTTTGGATAAAGACTAAGAGAACGAAGCACATATGTGAGTGACGTACCGCTAAAGGAACAGAATGGTTCCGAAGTGGATGATGGAGTGAAGTTAATGCCCAGTTGGTTCGAAGTATTTTGAACTCCATGCTTGTTTTCGGTAAGTCCGTTCTACTTACATATATTTTACATATTACATCTACCTTTTGTGCGATTGTTCTTCAAATATTATTGTTCATTTGTTTCAATGAGAATTTCCTTAGCGAGAGGATAGTGTTCACCAGTAAGTTGGTCACAGTTGACTTTCTCCTGACAAAATCAGTCTAGATGCAGTGTGGTATTGGGCGACTGGAAGCGGGATTTGATGCCGTGAGAGGAGAAAATTTCTTGCATCCCATAGGTTATTTAATGGCATATTCGTTTTTGACACTGCACTACGCCGATGTAGTCGGTGCTACACTCATTCAAACTTGGGTGTAATCAGTCTATCTCTTTCTTTGCACTACACCGGTGTAGCACCAAGAAAAAACGAAAACGCCATTAGTTTTTTTTTTAAATTTTAATTGTTTAGAGCAGTGAATACTCAGAATATACGAAATAAAATCGTGTAAGAATGGTTTAAAGTTTGTGGAGGAACTGAATCCATATTAACAAAGAAGATTCTTCAGAATTGTACGATAGGAAAACAGTTAAAAAGGATCTGTTACAAGCTGCGAATAAACTATGTCTCACTGAACCAAAACGTACTTGCCATCCATGGGACACGATGTTAATACAATGCTGAAGGATATAAGATCTTTTGGTAAATCTTTTGAATTTATTTTATGATTCCGATTAACTACATATTTTGAGCGATTGGTTTTCTCTTTCCATAAGAGTGGGTAAAGCTGCTGTAATCTAATCTAGCTATATCACTCTCAACGATTTATCAAACTCCCTTCAGATTTAAACCGTCTGTACGGATGTCCTAGTTTCTTCATTCTTTATCTTCAAAATGTTTTTCGCTGGTTCGCTGGAATTTTTTATGAAATGGATAATTTGATTGTCGTATTATTTTGAATCGTCTTCTACATAATTTTGTACGCTAAACTGTTGGCTCGGCCGCTTTAGTGATTGTGACACATAGCATTTGATCCAAAAAACATTATTGACAAGAAAATTGTAAGCGAACGTTTGCAATTTTCCAGGTTCCCTACATGTATTAGCTGTGTATGTATAGACTAGACTAAACTATATTGATTTTAATGACTTTTTCATCGCTTCTTATATTACGAGCGTTTATTCTAAGGAATCGAAAAAAAAATGCTTTTGGTTCTAGGTAAATATTTACTGGAGGCCGATTTCCGACCGCGGACCATTTAAATAAAGACGCAGTGGCGGGGTAATGCTGTATAGTTGCCATCTTGTGATAAAATTATGTTTAGTGTTTCACACTTAGTATTGTAAGCTAAATTTAAAGGTTCTAATTTCATCTCTTCTTTTGCGCTAAGAAAAATCGCTGAAATATGCTTAGTTTTTATGATCTACAGTGGTGTAAAATAATGTGCCCAAAATAATTTAGATTTTTGCAGCGTCCTGATGATCTTGTTAATCATGAAAACTACATAAATGTTAATGTTAAAGTCAAATTGTTATCAAAGCATTCAAGACTCCAAGAAAGTTTTAATCTAATTTCAAAACAGTATGTGACAAATCAATCCCAGGCCCGAGTATCAAGGTGATCCATTTATGATTTCAGATCAACATAATTGCACGACTTCATTTATTTTTGCTGAACTTTAATTTATTTAAATTTTGCCAGTATGTATCCCTTAATATCCGAAGTTTCGAAATCCATAAATATTCGTATATAATGTAATTTTTTTTCGGACCAAATCGACTTACTGAAATCCAGAAGCTCTCCAATTACTAGCTGATAAATCGACTTGTAATGCAGATTTTGTCTATTTTCAAAATTTCACAAACCCATTTTTTATCATTTTTGATGCCTCGGTAGATATGTGAAAAAAATATGATCTCTGAGTTTATTTTAGTACTACCATAATGTAGAAGTAATTGATCGAAAAATTTGGTCGAAATTATTCAATTACATGCTTGCAGCCGAAATTAATGTTCAACTAATATTATATATAAAATCAAAATGAAACAGTGGAGTGGACCATATTGTAAATTTAAAATATTTGGCGGTTCTATAGGGAAGATATCAATGAAAATGGTCATCTTAAGGGAACCTTCTCCTGGATTCGGCAGAAAATCAAGCAATATTTGAGAATTTTTTGCGGCAAAATGAAAAGACATACGAACTTCTGCTTTTGATCTTTTATTCGTTGTTCATCGATAATCAGAAAATGATTTTTTTTGGGAAATTCAAAATGGCGGATTCAAAATGTCGGATCTCGTCGGGCTCTGGTAGTTAACCCAAATTAGAAATTGATATAATTTAATAAAATAGATAAAATGTCCCATGACTTATAGCCAATTTCAATAAATTTAGCTTTAGCTTAAGCTAATAATTTTAATAAATTTAGATGAAGAAGAACAATGGAACGGACGCTAAAGAAAAAAAAAGAAGCAAAATTTGTCTCTTTTTTACTGTAATCATGTTTAAAAATTATAAATAAAAATTTTTTCATGCCAATGTTAGATATAATCCACACAAAAAAGAATATATTTCCAAACGTTTTTTGGATAAAGGAAATCAGATCAATAGACCAAGCCCTATTCTTGCCGTTAGACGAAAAACTATAGTTTTGAGAAAAATGCCATTTTCAAACCGCCATTTTGAATTTTCGAAGAAAAAAAAACATTTTCTAATTATCGATAAATAACGAATGAAAGATCAAAAGCAGAAGTTCGTCTTTTAACTTTTACACAAAAATTCTCAAATATTGCTTTGATTTTCCGCCGAATCCACGAGAAGGTCCCCTTAAATTTTCGCATAAAGTCTTACATAAAATGATTATTACATCGAAAAATAAATCTAGGTTTTTTTAGCTCAATCGGGCATTAAGGGGATGCAGTGTTCGTATATTGATTTTTTAATGTTCGAAAAAAAATCATACATCAAATGATGAAAATCAAAAAAAAGGACGAAATATGTTTGAAAATAGCATGAAACACTAACATCTAGTGTCAAAACATATGAAAACCACAAAAACAAGTTTTATAAAATGTTAGTACCAAGAACTTTGGAAATTTTGATGAAAAATTCGGAAATCAAATTTTTTATTCTAATGTCAAATGATTTCAATATACATGAACCTTCGAGATCTGACCAAAGCAAAAACGTAAGATGGGAAAAATAAAAAAATAAAAGAAATGATCAATAAGGGTGTAGAAAATTGTTTTTGGGGATATGCTTGTTGTAAAAAAGCGTTTCTTTGGAATTGGAAAAACTTTTTGGATTTGTTCTGCTTGGCAGCAGAACAAATCCAAATGTTGGCAAAGGTTTAGGGTTCCAACCAAATCATTGCGAATTTTTTTTTGAAATAAATTGGAACGGATCTTCAAACCAAAGTATTAACTCTAGATTTACCTCAGTTATACAATTAACTAGTGAAACGGGCTTGTATATTATAGCTGTTATGCTGAGCCTTACGCGGTTTCACATTAAAACTGTTTCTACACCAGGTCCGCGCGCAAAAAATTCTCCAGGGGAGGGCTTCGATTTTTTACGTTTCTCATAAAAGTAAGGTATAAAAACCTCAAACTTTGAATATTTTTGTCCGAAGCCTGGAGGACCGAGTTTTGTGTACCATCTGACTCAGCTCAACAAATTAGGTAAACGTCTGCTATCGATAAGGAATCATCAACAGACACCGCCGCCTGCTGGCTAGTGGTACTTTCGAATTGGTTTGTAGTAGTTAAGCCTACCGACTAAACCTAAACCGCTTGTATCTCGCAATCGCCGCCGTCCGGGGCAACCGTTAGGTACTACTTCGGTAGAAATTGTATTCTACTCTCTTTGTTTTGTGTTAATCCTTCATGGTTTATTCCATTGCGACATTTTCTTGTTTGTTGTCTCGGTAAATCGGACCTGCTCAAGTCTTCTGCATATCTCGTCACCTGTTGAGACACGAAATAACCCTGAAGTATCGACCATAATGGTTTACATCTCTTTATAACCATCTTCGCAGGGTTTCTTATCCTTCTTGCTGCTACTCTTTCCTATTTATCTGTTAGCTGGTGCTGAGAGTTCTTCGGCGGCGGTATTTCTCCCGATACCGATACCCATTTTCGCGAGCCACAACGGCCGATTCTCATGCCCGCTTTCGCTGCTTGTTTTCATACCTCGGGATAGCCTGTCTCGATCTGCGTGGACAGACCAGCTATGTCGTAGTGCAACAGTTGGTCGGACTTGCCACGCAGCCTAGCATTACTTTCTGATACCTCTATCGTCTTGCTCATTTCGAACCATCTGATGGAACCTGTGTTTTCGAGATGCTCCTAGTTGTGCCTTACACCTCCGGTATATCCGCATACACTGTTGTAATCAGAAATGTATTTTTATAACGATTACCACACTCCCCATAGATAGATTTTTACCAACATGAACTAAAATTTGGTTGTACGAGTACAGGGCTGATATTTTGCTGGTAGGCAAAGCTTACTAGGGTCCTTCGAATGCCGAATAGTAACTTGTTTTCCATATCTGATATCGCATATAATATATATTTGTACAGCTCCCAAGCCCAGTTCGTTAGGAATATTCGTTGGTTAAAAGCTTTTCCAACTCCAAAGAAACACTTTTTTTTGCAACAATTTTTGCATTCTTCTTTACCATTTCTTTTCTATTTTTCTTTTTAAAATCTTACTATTTTCTTTTGACATTGACTTTGATTCTCGTACACTCTGAAATCATTTGACATTGCAATATTGTCACTTTTTTTAATTTGTTTTTTTTTGCGGGTTTCGTGTGTTTTGACACTAGATGTTGATGTTTCATGCTATTTTTAGACCTATTCCGCCGAAAATTTATTTCCGATTTTCAACAGTTGGATTTTTTCGAATATTAAAAAATTAATATTTGAATACTGCTACCTCTTAATGATGTCCGATTGAGCTAAAAAATTTAATAGATTCCTTTTTTGTTGTAATAAGCATTTCATATAAGTCGTTGTGCGAAAATTTAAGATTAAGATTTTTATTGATATCTTTCACCCTAGTTCTCCATACATACTTAGGTTTTATACTGTGAAGCCCCGTTCCAATTATCCAAATATCTAAATATCCAAATACACCCAGGTTTTTTTACGCGGGGGATACGTACCGCGTAAAAAAACCGCGTTAATTGGAAAATCTACGTAAAAAAAACGCGTTAATTCGAAAATCCGCGTAAAAAATACTCACAGCGAAAGACTTAGAATATTTTTAGAAGATTTTTTTTGCACGGATTTCGCAATTAATGCGGTTTTTGTAAAAATATTCTAAGTCCTTTCGAATACAAAAGACCTCAAAGATTTTCGGAAAGATGGAAGAGACGGGTCTGCAAGACTCCTTATGGCCCACACCCCAACAATATGGGTATTTTCGGAATGGTCTTGACGAGTAGGTGCCAAAAATGAAAAATTGATTTTGAGCGCCATTTTCAAATCCCAGATTGCGACTTCCGGCTTAGCGAGATTCTCTACAACTCAATCAACATGAGTATTTTCGGAATGGTTTAGACGAGTAGCAGACAAACGTCGATGTTTGGCGTCATTTTAAAATTCTAGATGGCAATCATCTAAATCACCCTCAAATATAAGCTCTAATCATAAACCAGCAAAATGCAAAATATTTTTATGTGTTCATCCAGAAGAATGCGGTGAGAATGGAAGAGAGAGTAGAAAGAGACATATGTGGTGTGAGTTGGGGGTTTGAATTTATTCAAATTAAACATATTGCTTAAATTTAAGTAAATTCAACTGTTTAATTAAAACTTTTTGTACTACAACTTCAACTTCCAAAAATACCCATATTGATTGGGTTATAGCGAATTTCGCTAAATTGGAAATCGCCATCTTGGATTTAAAAATGGCGTCAAAAATCAATTTTTGGAACCTACTCGTTAAGATCATTCCAAAAATACTCATATTGACTGGGTTATAGTGAATGTGGCACCGTATGCACCAGTTTATCTCTGCAAGTAAAAATTATAAAGACAATTTTATTGCCTACAACTTTGTCGAAGACTGCAAATAAATCTAGCTGCCTTAGGAGAAGTTATTAAACGTTTAATAAAGTGCTATCTGAGCCCGTTTTCCACGGGGCCTAACAACTCTTGGGCTATGAATCGCTTACTACCGCATACCGCAAAAATAGAACGTTTGCGGTGGGCTGGACACGTCGTAAGAATGTCAGACGACGACCCGGTGAAGATGATTCTTGAGGGCGGCCCTACAGAAGATGGGGCGCACAGCGAGCACGGTGGATCTACCAGATAGAGGACGACCTGCGGACCCTTCGAAGACTGCGAGGCTGGCGACAAGCAGCAATGGACCGAGTGGAGTGGAGACGGCTTCTGTATACAGCAAGAGACAACAAGGCTCTAGCCTGAACGGTAAGTAAGTGATTCCTAGTCCAAGAGCTGTTAGGCCACGTGGAAAACAGTCTCAGATAGCACTTTATTAAACGTTTAATAACTTCTCCTAAGGCAGCTAGATTTATTTGCAGTCTTCAACAAAGTTGTAGGCAATAAAATTGTCTTTCTAATTTTTACTTGCAGAGATAAACTGGTGCATACAGTGCCACCTAGCGGTGGAGATGAAACTTAGTCTGCTTTCTCTGTGTAAATTGTCAAAAATCTCATACAGACTTTTGGCGAGACTAGGAGTAGACACAAATTTCTGGGAAGCCTACAATAGCTGTCATTACGGATGGAGGCCCTGCATATTCCCTCAGCCTCGAACAGCTGAAATCAACTCGTCATGAATAGAGCTTCCATTTCCCGACGGGCTTCAGCTTCCCGGGATTTGGGAAATAAATAAAAAATTTCCCGGGAAAATCCCCGCATCCCGGGAATACATAAGAATAAAAAATGAATGACATGTTTCCTTAAAAATAAAAGAACAAATTAAGAAGTTTTCAAACCTGATTAATCGCATGTATATCTGTCAGAAAAAAAGTTGCCAGAAGATGTCGTTTTTGACGGACTATACAGCATTGAATCATTTGATAACTCGTCACTCAGTTTATACAATATCAATGATTTTTCTTAGATCAACATTGGATAACTTTAATTCTGGTAACCACGATTACGATTGCGACGATATCCCGAACGTAGCTACTGGAGTTACTGTCCAAAATTGGAATTCGTTGAAGAACATTTTGATGGGATGGGATCAATTTAATGCAAAGCATCTTTGGTTACCTTGGATGAACTGTTTCAGCGGCTACAGGGTAGTGTGCGATCAAGTGAAAAGACGTGATATATCGAATCTGTTCCCGGCACAGTTGGATCATCATCACTACGAATTAAGATTCAATCAAATTTAAAGCGGATAATGGACAAACTACGCAGCGATGGGTGAAGTCCTGTTCGGAGCGAGTATCCGAATTGCTTTGTCTTCAAAAACATTGCATCCTTGAAAGCGACATTGAAAGATTTTGGATGTGCAGGATTGTGGACAGATACGGCGTTCTGTACTTCTTTTCATACAAATTTAAATATCCCGGAATGCAAAATTGTATACGTGGGTCATTCCACGCAAAGTGATCAAGGCACGTGTATTTGAGCTTCACGGATTGGAACCAAATTTGGAGGAATTGTTCATCTAGGGCCAATATACAACAACCTATTTTTTTGTGTCAAATGAACCAACTCTCGGGCCATGACAGATTTCCAAAACCCTTGATTTTCTTTTGATTATATCTGCGGTTCTATTTACCCAAACCGCAAGATGTTTTTTGAACAAAATTATTCAAGGAGTCTAGAAAAAATATAAATTTTTGGCAACAGTGCTGCCAAAAATGCAATTTTTTAGTTTAATATTAAATGTTGATTTTGCTCTCAAAGCATGTATTTTAATTTTGAAAATTCTAATGCCATCGTGTTCCTCAGATATTTTTACATAAAAAACACTTATAATCTCAATATAATTTGAGCGCATCCTGAATACTCTATGAACAATTTTCTTCAAAAACTATCTTGCGGTTTGATTCTAGAGTAAATAGAATCTGAAATATGATCAAAAGAAAATCAAGGGTTTTGGAAATTTGTCAAAACGGGGGGTGCTCCCATGGCTCGAGGGGTGGTTCGATTGACACAAAATTTCGGGTTTTTATATATTGGCCCTAGATGAATAATTCTTCTAAATTTGGTTCAAATCAGTGAAGGTCGCAAATTTGCTACTTTTTTTTATCACTTCGCTTGGAATGACCAATGTATAATTCATATAATAAAATTGATATAGCAATTCCAGTATAACGCATTGAACGAAACGTGCATTTGATGGACGGAGCAAATAGCGTTTGCGTTAAGCACGATATCTTTACAAACCATTCCAATTGTTGAAACTAAAACTAATCGATTTTTTAAAGAAATCAGCCCAATTTCCGTAACTAATCTCTATTTGCAAACACTTTTATTGAAGATCTATATTAAAATCAGAGCCGTAGCGCGATCTTCTGGCGCCCTTGGCGAAGTCTCAGTTTTCCCCTTTGGTGTTTACTTTGGCTTTATTTTTCAGTTCAACCTTCAAACAATGCTTTGTGTAAATGTAAATGACCTGCCCCTACTTCATCCATGTTTGACTATCGTTCATTTTACATAAACACCAGTCACAATTCTTTTACTGTATATTTATTAAATCAGTTGACGCTAACCGAACACACCTCAACGGCATTTTCACTACGAAAAAAGTCTCTTTACAAAATTTTAGCTAAGCTAGCCAGCTTAGCTTTAGCTTTAACTATACTGAGGAGACCATTTTAGGAACATTGAACTGGTTAGTGGATTTTTGATTAGGGTGCATATCATTAGATTTGAATTACCAAGCCAAGGGTCGTTACGTCATTCCGATTATAATCCAGGCAGCACCCATCCAGCTCTTTGCACAAGTAAGTGAACCAAAGATGCGTTTATGATCTATCGCTGATTAAGTTTTTCATAGCTTGTTTTAGTTTCAAAGAAAATAAGTCATATATCGAATAAAGATAGATGACCACATTATTACTTTATTCAGATTTGTCTGTCAAATTATATCCCATGATCTCTATCTCTTCCTTCATATCCTACAGTTTTCACTTTGCATCTGGCTCTAGGCCCGCGCATAGATGAACTTACCAGAAATGACCCAAATTATCCTAAAATGGTTGACGAACAAGATTCGTCATCAACGACTCCGAGTTTCCATTTCAAATTAAACACATTGAACTGGGTTTGACCGTATCCGATCTTCTTGCGGATTCGCGAAGTATTCTGATATTCCGCAAAACGCCGAAATATTCAGATGTGCCTGATATCTCGAAACTTTTGTGATATTTTGTCAAAAGCAAACAAATGACGACAAGACTTTTAAGAAGAACTAATGCGTTTACATGCCCGCTAACAAAGTTGAGATCGGTAGTTTTGTAGTTATAGATTCGAACATGGCATGCGGGATTTACTGAAGGACGGGGTTGGCTGTTTAAAAGACCCCTTGCTCCAGTGAGCGAATATTTTGCATGACAATTGCACTGGGCGGAACAAATTAGTGTGTTCTAGTGTCGGTTGACCTTTGGCGAGTTGCATCTTCTTCGACAAGAATCGCCTGTATAATCGGTTGCTTGTGCAGCGCGTCATGCATGCAGTATTGCACAAATTACAAGCAAATGGGTCTTTGTAGCAATATTATTTTCTCTCTTGAAAGGCCGTCAATATACCAGCAAAAGAAGGCTCTGCCACAAATCCGAAGCAAACAGCACCTGGTCTTAGACATTTGAGAAAAAAATGAAGAGTTTCCAACGCTTCCAGAAACGAAAATCTAATGTGATATTTCAACCAGAGATTCAACTTAGTGCAGGATTGGTTTGACCTAGGTTGGCGGGTCCCAACTTTGTTATATTGCGGAACTCTTTGCAACATCGAGGAAACTACAATTTTTACGGTACGGCATGGGGTTATCTTGTCGATGATAATTAATCTAGCTTACTCAACGATCCTTGCTACAGCTTTTAAAAGGCGGCCTGCTTTGCTGCCCATTAGGGTGGGACAAAAATTAGATTCCAGCTCCGAGCAACTTTTTAGGTACCATTTGGGTCCTAGAACAACTGTGCAAATTCTTAGCTCGATCGGATAACTATATTTGTGCGCCCACTGTTTAAAGTTTACATTGGATTTTGTATGGGAAAATTAACTTTTACAAAATAATTCCTCCAGGAGTCGCCCATTACTTCCTAAAAATAAATCGTTATGTGACTTTTAAAGGAAATTTAACAAAGAAGCAAAGTCTAGAAAATCACAAAACGATCTGACGCTTGAGAAAAAAGTTATTAAGCAGAAACCGATTGATGCTCTGACGATTAATAAAATATTCATTTTTTCTAGCACCACTGCTGTTGGTTGTTCAATCATACGCAATTTTGTTTTAATCCTCTCTTAATGTGTCTAAATCGTTTATCTACACTATTTGGCCACTTCGCAAGGTTCTGAGGGATAAATTGAGGCTTCTTTTGTACACAATAAGAGAAAGTTAAAAAATTTTGTATATAATTAGACCGTCAGAAGCAGTGATGCTACGAACGTGAAATTTTCATCAATCTTCAGGGCATCAATCGGTTTTGGCTTAATAACTTTTTCCACAAGCATCAGATCGTTCTGCAGTCTTCAAGACTTTGTTTCCTGGACAAATTTCCTATAAAAATCAGACATATATTTATTTTTAGGAGGAAACGGGCGACTCTTGGAAGAATTAATTTGCAAAAGACAATTTCCCCATACGAATTCCCATGTAAACTTTTAACCGCGGGCGCAAAAATATAGTTTCACCGATTGAGCTGAAAATTTGCAGAGTTATTCTACGAGCTAAATGGGACTCAAAAAGTTACTCGGAGCTAAATTTTATTTTTTTCATATAGCCATGGCCCACTCTACTGCCCATGACCACATTTCCGTTCCACTTGTTTTTTATGAAACTGAGAAAACGAGCGGAAAAAGTTTGCAATAATTTTCGCTGTTTTTGTTGAAATTAGAAGCCTTTGTCTTGTTCGTTGTTTATTCTGGACTAACAGGACCGTAGCGTAGTCTTCTGGAGCCTTTTTGCCTTTTTAGAGTCTCAGTTATGTGCCTTTTTGCTGTCTACTTTAGCTCTCTTTATCAGTTCGGCTTTCAAACGATAATTTGCTGACTTATTTTATGATTTAGCCTCTCTTATTTTAGAAAGTAGACCAAGGTTTTAGCGCCCCCGTAAGATTGGCGCCCTTGGCGGAGGCCAACCTGGCCAACCGCACGCTACAGCTCTGATTAAAATAAGAAAAAAACTATTTAAAAATCCATAAATTGGTTCATCGGTTGCGGATATATCATGCGAGCTACTAACACTGCTGTAAAGAAATACTTAGCGGTAATAATTGAATTTGTCGATTTTGGCACGAAAACATGAACTTTTTACAGCAAAGACTTGCGTAAGCTTTGGACACTATACCTTAAAAATCACAAAAAATATCTTCATATTACCGAGTTCAAAGATATATCGCCCATTGATTTGCGAAAATCTGTAAAATTTACCATTTTTACTCACTCCAAGTGTTCGCTGGGCGAGATATTGCTTGCAGAATTTTTATGGAATAAGTAGAAAAATTCTTTTCCCGGGATTACCGAATCCCGAGAATGAGAAAACACAATTTCCCGGGATTTGGGAATCCCGCAAAAGCCAAAAATCTCGGGATTCCCAAATTCCCCGGATGGAACCTCTAGTCAAGAAGTTAAGCTCACACAAAACGAGACCCATATTCCTGAAGTGCACCTTTAAACAAGAGTGCACATTAGAGTGGGACATGGTTATATGAAAAAAATAAAATTTGGCTCCGAGTAACTTTTTGAGTCCCATTTAGCTCCCAGAAGAACTCTACAAATTTTCAGCTCGATCGGTGAAACTATATTTTTGCGCCCGCGGTTTAAAGTTTACATGGGATTTCGTATGGGGAAATTGTCTTCTGCAAATTAATTCTTCCAAGAGTTGCCCCTTACCTCCTAAAAATAAATAGATGTCTTATTTTTATAGAAAATTTGTCCAGGAAACAAAGTCTAGAAGACTGCAGAACGATTTGATGCTTGTGGAAAAAGTTATTAAACAAAAACCGATTGATGTTTTGAAGATTGCTGAAAATTTCACTTTTCATAGCATCACTGCTTCTGACAGTCTAATTATATACAAAAAATTTCAACTTTCTTTTCTTATGTACAAAAGAAGCCTCAATTTATTTCTCCAAACCTTGCGAAGTGGCCAAATAGTATAGATAAACGATTTAGACACATTAAGGGAGGATTAAAACAAAATTGCGTATAATTGGACAACCAACAGCAGCGGTGCTAGAAAAAATTAATATTTTATCAATCGTCAGAGCATCAATCAGTTTCTGCTTAATAACTTTTTTTCTCAAGCGTCAGATCGTTTTGTGGTTTTCGAGACTTTGTTTCTTTGTTAAATTTCCTTTAAAAGTGATTTAACGATTTATTTTTAGGAAGTAATGGGCGACTCCTGGAGGAATTATTTTGTAAAAGTTGATTTTGCCATACAAAATCCCATGTAAACTTTAAACAGTGGGCGCGAAAATATAGTTTCACCGATCGAGCTAAGAATTTGCACAGTTGTTCTAGGACCCAAATGGTACCTAAAAAGTTGCTCGGAGCTGGAATCTAATTTTTGTCCCACCCTAGTGCACATGCTCAAATCGCTTGTGCGAACAGGGAAACAGCTAAATGGTAACAGGACATCACACCTGTGAAAAGCCACTAAGCTAATTGGAGGCTGGTGAAGCTACTCAGATTCCAAATCAGGCACTTTACATTGAATATTTTGCCGACAGCATCGGCTGGTGCAGAACCAAAATAACACAGTAGTTCAGAGGCAATGGTCAGTTATTTTCGCCCGCGTCCCTTATCACCTATTCTTATTAGGTGTTTTCATCAACAGTGCTATCTTTGAAAACAAGCCACCTTGGTTATGCAAATATTTTCCCGTTCTTATTTTATTGCAAATAAGTCATTCTATTATTTTCAAAATTGTACATATTTTGTCGTATGTAGTTTTAAATGTTCGTTAATTTGGTAGCATTGTAAGGGAACACGTATCCGCTGGGAGATGCTAATCGAACTGACATATATTTGGACTGACCAAACTAATTTCTAGGATTGATTTGTGTTTCTTTGACCAACCACGAAACTAATCCACAGGGTATTCAATGTGCATAGGAAAAACGCATGGTCTAGTCTGAGTGAAATGATGACTTTAATCATGTATAACGTTTTGAATTTGACAATTCGCCGGAAGGATCGAAAACCAGTTATTAATTGCCATGTAAATCATATTTCATAAACTAAATGCTGTGCTAAATGGCGACAAAATCACCTCTTTATTTCTTGCATCTTCTGCAAAAACAAGATCTCTCTATACTTCGTCTCCTGTATCTTTAATACTTTCTAGTTTTTGTACTAAATTAGTAAATTGTTCAATAAACATATGGCGGTTGGTTCTGGTTGGTAATCGAGTGACTGGCATGGGCTATCTCTACTATGCCTCTGTAGTAAATTAGTAGCTTTACTCTGATCATTCTTCTTTTCTATTCGTGATAGACCTACTTGCCTTTTCTCTCTAGTACAGGTCGGACTCGATTATCCGGGGATTTCAAAAAAATCTCACACCGGATAATCGAATCAAACTTTTTTGTGTGTTATTTTATGAATTTAAGCTTCATTCGTGGAGAAATAGAGAATAAAAGGGTAGATTTTCCCATCATGGTAAATGTAAATGTATTTTGGCCCTAGTCGTATTTCTATAATTGCAAGATGTGATTTGTATTTTCAGTTTGTTTTCTTTTATTATTTATATTGGTATCGATTTAACGGTACGTATCAGTTGTTTATAGCTATTTGTTTAAGAATTTTTTAATTTTTTTAGCTTTCTTTGCTACCCTAAATCGTTTCTAGTGACTGCCGGGTCTCTTATCAGAATCTTGTTAACCCTTTCTTGACCAACATTCTTCATCTGCGTATATGGTTCCAAAACTATTTTTAGAACTGTTGGTGCCATGAAACGCGAAAAACCTGGTTTAATAAAGAGAGGTATTTTGCAGTGATAGAAGCTGCTCAAAATTTACCTTCTGATCTAATTCAATTACATGAAAAATGTAGATGAAGCCAGTCAAAATTAGAAAATTTTATCAGTTTTTAATAATATTGCCAGGCTACGAAAATATTCCAAAATTTCATTTTTACCATTAACAGAAACTATACCTGGCAGCTTTAGCGGAACCCAATCAGACTAATTGTAATAACTTTTGTGCTAATGATAATATTTATAACTCACGCGAGAAGAAGCTTATCCGATGTCCAACTTTTCCGAGATATGATGATTCGCAAAATTCTCCATCTCCACAAATAGCGTGAGAATGATTTTTCAGATAAAATTTATTTGTCGTTTTCCTTCTCACCGCAGAAGGCGATAAAATTTTAATTTCGTGGAAATCAAAAAAAAAACTTCAAAAAATACACTTAATTACAAAGAAAAGCGGCAAAGAAGTATGACAGACTTGTTTTTTCGTGTTGTGAAATAACAACAGCAAAGCAGCGAGCGCAAAAAGGATACCGTGATAAACTCATTTACTCATTCTCTGGCTGTTTTATTTATCCGGATAAATAACACGTTGTATTTATCCGGAGAAATTGTGTGAGTGCCAATAACTTTTCGTGTGAAAATGTGAGTTTTTATTGTCGCAGAAGCAAACTATCCGGGCGCATTTACTCATATGAGCGATCAATGAAATGCCTGGAGAAGAGCAATATTATGTCAAACAGCAACTCTGAGCAGGATATCATCCATTAGAGTTTTACACCGGATTTAATTGAAAATAAGAACATGATTCTATTAGCTTGTTAAACAAATCAGAATCTTCAGCAGAATTCTATCTTGAGAAGAATTCCACCAGACCTCTAAAAAGTTTTTTCCAGAATCCTGCATCAAAATTAAAAAACCGTAGAAATGCGGATAAGAATTCAATCGAAATTCTGAAATATATGCCATTGGAATGCTAAGAAAACTTCATCAGAATCCTGGAAACTATCCAAACAGAATCCTGACAAGCACGTCTTCAATATTCGAAAATAGTGTCAGAAACCTATGGAGCCAAATAGATATGTGTATTACGAGAAAATGTACTCTTAGCTTAAAATTAAAAAGTTTGGCAACACTGCCGTTAAAAACTAGTATTTTTCCTAGATTCCTTGAACAAATCGTTCATAAATCATCCCACTGATTGATTCTAGTACAAACAGTTACAGATACATAATCCGAAGAAAAATATTTTTGTGTTCATTCGACCGAGGGGTGCCTCAAACGACACAATAATTTAGATTATTATACATTAGCTATAGATGAACGATATCTTCAAAATTGGCGCCAATCCGTGAAGGTCGATTCCAAGTTTTGTTTTTTTGTCAGTTTGCATGGAATAACCCCGATATAAGCTATTTTTGAGGCTGGCGAAAATTCGAGATGAGATTAACCCTGGATCCCCCATTCCTCGAAAAAAAAGTTCTATTGACTGAAATGATCGAATTAGCACTATTATCAGACATTCTAGTTGATTTTGATTTTTTTTTTTCGAAGCACCCGGATAATCGAATCATTTTCCCCGGATAACCGAATCACGGTAATCGAATCTCCGGATAACGACGAGTCCGACCTGTAGTTGGAATAATAATAAAGTAAACTTGTGGAATCTAACTAATTAAGGTAAATATGGGAATATTTTTGTCTACGTTATCATTTGATAACTTTTAATCATAAATGTATACGCCCTTGATTTTTAATCATTTAATTTGTCGTTAATAGTATTAAAATTAAATTAAATTGTTAGAAGAAATCCAAAAAAATCTTATTTAATAAAAACTTTAATATCCATAAATCTCTTAAGAATTCCGATCAAGAACACACCTGCATTTATCAATACCAAATGTCATATTGAATCGACACAAATTCCGTTAGACTAAGATAGGTTCTATGCAGCGGCCCTACTTCATTCGAAGGCAATAATTACCGCTATTTGCAAATTACGAATAATCAAATCACTGAAGTACTTACGTAATTTTCCATGGACAGCGTCCATTCTCAGTATAACTCCGATCACTATAAATGCGATGATTGATTTCATATTGCAAGCCTTATCTTCCCCGTTCGCCTTTTTCCAACGCATACACTTGTTCCTGTTTTCAGTTTGTTCAACTTTCACGGCACACCGTTGACCGTGAACTTCCCGATCCTTCTGAAAAAACACTTTTCTTTCCACGACCTTTCTTGCCTTTTTATTTTCTCACGATGTCTGTTTGTTCTCCACCCGGTTATCCTTGATAGCAAAAACCGTTGCCCGAGAATCACAAAGACACAAAGGATCCGTCCACTGAACCGAACCACCCCAATCAACCAAAGCTACGGTGGAACTACGAATCTAGGAAATTCCTCAACCGCAACTCCGACTAGCAGAACCGAAGCCGACTGTTTTGATCATTGTGCAATCGGGCGCCTTTTATAGAATGTGTCCGGCGCTGTGGCTTCTGGTCTTCTGGCTTTGGATGATTACATTGGTGCGATCGTGTATGCGTGCGTACGCAGATGGGCGATCGTGTGCGAGCAGGTGCCGTCGTCGTCGTCGCTGCCACTTTAGGTAGTAGGTACTCGAAATCGATGCGCGTCGACTCAGCCCATAGTGCGCGGGTATGTCACACCGAAGCAGCCAAACAAGAACGTAAGCACAGCGCCGGACTTGACGAGCGCAGACAAACAAACAGAATCGTGCTTTGTCGAGCCGCGTCAGAATGCCGCCGCCTGCCTGCTAGAACGGGGTAATCAAAGCAACCCGCATGTGGCTGATTTTAAAAAGCTCTCGACCACGCGTGGTCACGGTTGAAGCGGGCAGCAGCGCAACGGTCGGTTGGTGTTGGCGCTTTAGTAAACAAAAAAAAAACAATCAACTGGTTGCCGGCAATTTTGACCGGGCGGTTTTTTTTATGGGAAATCTTGTATTGAGTGTTTTGATTCGAGTTCGTCGTTTACGGTCATTTAAGTCTGCCTACGAAAAGATAGGAATTTTTGGAAGATTTTGGGAAGCTAATTAGCAAGTCATCCAGCCTATTAAAACGATAAGTTGTTTACATCGGTGGATCATTGGGAAGCAGGTCGTTCACTATTAGGAGCCATCAAATATTGACCGCATATAAAAACACTTTTTATGTCGTTGAGGCTTGTTATCGTTTAATATTTGGTTTAGCGATTGGTAAAAAGCAAAGCATTCATACTAGAATCCTGTTGCAAAAATTCTCGAAAATCAAAAGGTCAAAATTTCGAAACGGGAGTGTAGTAGCACCGAATTGCTTTTTGTAAATTATTGTCATCCATGCTTATCAGATAAACTCATCTGGGTAAGAAAAACCAGTTCAACAAACCATTCCCATTCGTGGGAAAATGGCATTTTCAAACGGAGTAGAAATATTTGTATTCGATTTTGAGCCCGTTCTCTTCACATATCGCTGCAAATAAATGCATAAACATGTGTGAATACGGATTTGTAAATATTGACTTTATTGTGTTATTGTATTATTGTGTTTAAGAGTTTTTATTTTCCGTTGAAATATAGATTTTTTGCTGGAAAACAAGTCAAGTTTCTGCATGATATATTCACTGGTGGCTCGAGGGAGAAGCAAAGGGGCACGTGCCTCCCTATTCCACCGAAAGCTGTTTTGGTAAAAATTTGTTTGCATTTTCCTCCTTCAATATGCTAATATAGTAGAAGTGATAAGCACTATACTGATTGTGATCATACTAGATGATTCTTAGTAGTAGTGGACTCGCGATGACCTGACGCGCGTAGCTTTTTCTGGGCACTAATAAAAACTCATAGTCCGAGACATATATTTCAGTAGGGTTCGTCGCGGTGCGGATGTGGGCGGTAAATGGATAGTCCGCACCGCAACCGCATAAAAATAATAAAACCGCACCGCTTACCACAACCGCACTGCATTTACCGCACCGCACCGCGCGGTAATGCGGTAAATGCAGTAAAATTCTGTATTTTTGAAAAGTGTGTTGAAAAATTATTAATTCATTTGTATAACTACATATAATAAAAAAAATATTTCCTATTTACACGAACATTAACTTTGACGGACTCCTCAGAATGTAACATTTATTAAAAAATGTCAACTTTGCAAGTTTTATTAATAAAATGCAGTATATATTGAGATAAATACGTTCGAAACAAGCTAAATATTAGCATAGCACTGAAGTCCTATGAAATGTAGCTGTATTTCATCATTATACATACATAAACGTTCTTTCGCAGCAATTAGTAGTAAAACTTTTAATTTAATTATCAGAAGTCGTTCTACACATAACAGAACAGGTATCCATCCCATCTCAAAACACTTACTTTGTATTTTTCAAGAAATGGATGCATTCTTATTGAAATACTATGGTTGCTCCCTTAAAATTGTATGAGTTGTAACGAATGATAAGGTTATCAGCCTAATTTAGACCCCTCCTTATTTTGAACGCTTTTCAAACATTTGTCTCCCTTACTGCTGATTCCTCCAAATTCGTTTATTTTGATGATGATAATTTCATTCTTTGGGTTGTTTTTAAGTCTTAAGACTTTTTTAAGTTCATCTTTAAGTTCTCCAAATTAATCAAAATTCACAATTGAGAAAATGTCATCGTAAACGATTCATAATTTCACGATTGCCAAGAGGAATCGGGAGAAATGATGCATTTTTAAATTGGATTTGACAGTACAATTCAATTGTTTTTCAATGATTGGATTGTGCATTTTATATATTTGAATAAGTTTGCTTGTAAATTTTTCAGTGTTCAAAATATGTCGTAAAAATAGTAATGCCAAATTATATAGGACACAGCTTATAGATTTTATTTCTTAGTAACAGATTGTTTTACCATATTAAAATTAACAAATTGTAAAAAGTCAAGTAACGATAGGTCGAATACAGATTATATTCGGATTTCTTTTCAAATCATTGTCAAGTCCATGGAAATTAGAGCAATTAAATGTTTATTATGTTTCACTATTGTAAGGTAATAATAATGAAGACTTTATCAATTATTTTTTGAGTGCGGTTGCAGTAATACCGCGCGGTAAAAGCTCATATCCCGCACCGCATCCGCGAGAAAAAGTGTCTCACCGCACCGCAGTTTTTGCGGTGCGGGTGCGGTAAATACCGCGCGGTTGCGGTAATTACCGCAACCTGAACCGATTTTCGCAAACTTAGTTTCATCTGAAAGGTATATATATATATAGGCTCCCATAAGCTGCTATTGAATTTTTAGTTGATCTGACTTCCGGTTCCGGAGTTACGGGTTGAAGAGTGCGGTCACACAGCAAATTCCTGTATAAACTGGTACCACCATGATGTTCAAATGATGTAAAACATATTAAAATTGATGTAACATTACTCTAGTTTGCGGGTCTGGATCACTAATGATCAATCAAAGCAGCTTTGACCACATTAGTCAGTTATGACGGTTCATGACGCTCCCGGGGAACCCGCCAAGTTCTTAAGCTAATATCACACTCATTCCACAACGAATTCTCTACCGATTTATACCAACTTGATTTCAAATGAAAGATACAGTAATGCCATTGACTGCTGCTGCATTTCATTCGGTTCTGACTCTTGCTTCCGGAGTTACAGGGGTGTTAGTAAGGATACACTGGAATTTCCCATACAAATCGGTACAATCGTAATACCTCAGAGGCTAAAAACTATTGAAATCGTCACCAAATTACTTCTAATCGCAGATCTAGATCACTGATTGCCAATCAAACATTCTTTGAATATATTGTCCACTATCGACGATTCCGGAAGTCCGGAATTCCGGGCATATTCCACAATTAAAGTCACATCGGTTCTTCGGTGATGACTGAACCGATTTTCTCAAACCAAGTCTCAAATGGAAGGCAAAATATGCAGTTGAGTATTGCGTCGCCGCCCCTCCCCCCCCCCCCGCCTTGCCCTTACACCTCCCTCCTTCATCACTCCCCTCCTCTTGGACCACCTTCACGTCCGCATTTCCTTCATCCACCCCGTATACCGAAATAAGATGAAAGATTTCTGACGCATCCTCAACTCCCACTCTACCAACCCCCCATTCCCTACACATTCAAACCCATTCCACCAACATTTCCAAATTATAATCACATGAAGATAACATTGAACTCATGCTTATTAAGCTAATTAAATATTATTCTTTTGCCTTTCTTATATAGAAAGGTTAAGCAATTGCTCCAAAAACCGACTTTCTAACCGAGGCCCGGAGGGCCGAGTCTCATATAACATTCGACTCAGTTCGCCGAGATCGCAAAATATCTGTGTGTATGTATGTATGTATGTATGTATGTATGTATGTGTGTGTATGTGCGGATTTGTTAACAAAATGTCCACATCGGTTTCTCGGAGATGGCTCAACCGATTTTAACAAACTAAGATTCAAATGAAAGGTATAATATTCCCATAGGTTGCTATTGAATTTCATTTTCAACCGACATCGTGTTCCGGATTACGAGTTGAAGAGTATGGTTACAAAACAAAACTTGTTGATTTGTCCACATCGGTTTCTCGGAATTTTCTGAACCGATTTTGACAAATTTGATTTTAAATGAAAGGTCCATCAGCTGCTGTTGAATTTTGTGTGGATCCGAGTTCTGGTTTCTGAGTTACAGGGTGATACGTACGATCACGCAGCAAATCCCGATTCTAACGAATTCTGCGATGAATGTAAAAAGGTGAAATTTTTTCCAAAATGCAAACACAACTGTTGAATTTGTAGATCTAGGTCACCAACAGTCATTCAAAGTCTCTTTGGCCACCATCGACGGATTCGGAAGCATCCAAATTCAGAATAACGGTTATATTGGTTTCTCGAAAATGTCTAGACCGATTTGATCAACTTAGTCGCAAATGAAAGGTGTTGCGTCCCCGGAAACTGATATTAAATTCCATCTCAATCGGACTTCCGGCTCCGGAGTTACGGGTTGTGGAGTGCGATCACATAGAAAACTCCGATTCAAACCGATACCGCGATGAATGCAAAAAGGTGCTCTTATATATACTTACCAAGTGTAATAAGAATGAAAGACATTTCCATAATGATATATTGTACGAACCAGCTATTAAATCATAGTTTGGAGAAATGAGAAATTGCACCTCTAGGTGGATTAAAACAGGTTTTTTTTCTAATATAAATGAAAAAATTGAACTTTACCCGATTAATTTCCGTTTTAAAAAAATATAGTGCTCGATGTACACATTTGGTTCAACTAAAATTTCGTGCTTTGGACCAAATTATTACTTCTGCAGTTCAACTGTATTCTGTAGTTTTTAGACATAATACAATTAAATTATGCAGTGGATTCTGGAACTCTTTCAAATTTTCCATTAACATAGATTGAAAGGTTTTTCCTTTAATTTCATTTGAAAGGTTGAAACGAAAATTTCAATGTACTCGAAGGACGAGACTGTTGGGTACAATTGAGTATTTCAATGTCAATTCTTCAAAAAGGCTAATGAGATTTTTGTAAACAAACTTATTTCGCTCATTATTCCGCTGTCGAGTTGAATTTCATGAAAGATACACATGAATCAACATCTTTACCGTTGGTAGAATCAATTTCAAATGTCTTCTGTGTTGAAATTATAACAAATTAAGAGAAATCAGCAAAACAAAAGTTTGTTTACAAATCTTATTAGCCCTATTCAAATGTTGATATGGATTTAATTTAACGTTAGATTTTCAGCCAGATAAACTGATCGGGCAGCTTAATGTAAGCGTGGGCACGTATTTTTATATTCAGTAATCAATTTCTTCTTGTGCAAAGAAGAAACTTTTTTGACTATAATGTTGTGCACTCAGTGCACTACGCGGCTTCAAAAGCTTTTATAAAATTATGGCGTAATAGAAATTGTGTTATATATCAGGCTCGTTTGTATCAACGGGAGACACAGGTCTCTGATCAACAAAACCGTCCATATTTACTGCTGTAAGTTGTGGTGGTGAGATTTTCTACTTCCATTTCAGTTATTGGGATGATTTTCTTTTACGAATTGCCTCTTTTGTTATGGTTTTTGGAAAATTACCAGACAACGCGATCATTCAAGAATACAGGCACATATGCGAATTGCCACACTATTACAAAATTGAATTTATGCACGCTAGCACACGCTACAAATACGTTAACATACAAACGCTTGAGCCCTTCGCGATCATCCACGTATACCTACGCTTACGATCTTGCAAACAGAATAACACCCCGGTGTCTAAGTGAACGTTTTAGCATTTATAAATTTACGAATGCAGTTCCAAGAATGACCCTACAAACGCTCGTGTTCACGCGATCATGAATTGGATACGTCCGGAAGTTCTTTTTCCCGGTCCAAGCAGCCTAGGTCCAGGTCTTCAGTTGGACCAATCAGAAAAAAATGAAGCTGATAGAGTTGATCATTCTCTTCTAGAATCTGAACCATACACTAAAAATAAAGTATACGCGAATATGCGAATGGACACTTGGTTTTACAATCGAATGTATACATATGAAGTGAAACGCTAGCACACGCGACATACAAACGTCCACGCGACTAACAAAACGCCCACGCGATCGAACACGATAACATACAAACGCCCGAGCCCTTCGCGATGGTACACAAAGACGAACATACAATCGCGATCATCCACGCCCAACTACGCCCAAGATTTCGCAAACACAAAAACGCTCCAGTGATTTAGTGAACCCTACAGAACTTTCAATCCGATTAACGCGGTCTCATGCGCACACAAATACATTCTCATTGCCACGCGATCGTAAATTCCATACGCCCGCACAACTTAACCGTACACTCAATATCACAATCAGAATCATGGCCCGCGGCAATTGGACTTAAGCAGTGTTTTAGTGGGTGACATTTCCCGTCTCGTCTGTAATTGTAATGAGTGGTTCTGATGGGGAGCCCTTCCGTGAACCCAGCTCTACAGCTCCACTAGGATCACTCTCGAAAAAGAAAGAAAAAGAACAAAATTTTAAAATATGTGTGAGAATCCTATTATGTCTTAAAATTTTGCTTTTGTCTGACAGTTGAAATTTAGAAACATGTATAAAGTTGTTGCAAGAAAAACTTTTTTACCAATTTTTACCAACTTCTCCGCAATGCAACCACATTAATTATGTTTGCATTTACTTTAGACTTTCGTTGCCAAAAAAAATTGAAAAATGTTTTTTTTTGCAGTTTTAGTTTTTAATATAAGTAGTAAATTTTTTGAATAATTCACAACTTTTTAGTCAGCATTTTTTTTGCGATGAAGAGATTATTCCCACTTCGCAGCAAAACACTTCGAGACTTTTTCTCGAAGTGTTTTGCTGTACAAAATACGGATCTCCAGCAACATATTTTTGAAAACGATGCCTACGAAAACTCCTAGGCACTTTTAAAGTATTACTATTGAAGCAAAATGATTTGCTTTGCCGTTCAAAATTCTCAGAACACGTGCTGGTAAAACGTCTAATGTTTCATCTTTATCGGAGATGGTCGTTCGTGATTTTAAAGATTTTTGGGTGAATCTTGGAGGAGTTACTGTAGTGTAGAATCTGACGGAAAGTGCCGATTTGAACAACAGTCGCTGTATCCAGCATATTTTCTACTTCAGTTCGAATCAACGAAACGAACGAAAAAAGTTATCTTATGTCCGGTATGCATTGTCTCAAGAACACAAGAGAGTGTAACTTCAATTCTTGCTGAAGTGTCAAGATGTGTGAAGATAAAAAAACAAAAGTGGATCAAAGAACGCGACTTCGAGTCTTTTCGTATTAGTCCGAGCTTTTAGAATGTAAATACATACAGGTTTCATTGCTTAGGCTTGCGAAATTCACCACTATCCAATTCCATCATATCAGGCATTCGAAATAATAACTTTCGATAAATTGCCCCAGGCGGATAGAATAATTTTACAGAATATTTTAAAACATGTCGCTGATCGTGACGCATTAGAAGCCAATTCAATATCCTCGTGTTTATGGATAATGGCAAAACCGAGATTGGACTACTCGATATGACACCTCGAACTTGCGATACGGCCTTTAAAATGTGTCGATATACAGAAACGTGGAATCGTTACAAAAGATGCATGGAACAAATTATTCCTAGATATTACAATGGCGATTGCACGGTAAGATTGCGTGCTTCCTACCTGATCCGACTATACAAAACACAAGAAAGTTCGATTCTACAAACAACGCTTTGCAGTTATCATTGGCAGATTCCTACCTCTCAATTCTATGATGAAACGGATCACTATCATAAATTGTAGACAGCAGTCTTTAAGAAATACTCATATTTAAGCTGACCAACTTTGGCGAAAATCCGTTCTGCAAAGAAGCTCTATCGTTCACCACGGTCAAGTACACAGTCCGCATGGTGTAAAAAGTAGAATCTGTAAAAATGCACCTGGTTCTCAGTAATTCGGATTTAGGGAGGTTTGTTCCAATACTGGGATATTATTAGTGAATTTCAATGGATATGGCAATATGGGTGTCGAAATTCTAAGAATAGACTCAAAAGACTGCACCTCTTGGTTATGGGAATATTCGATTAATTTACCCCTCAACGCTCTTTCCGAAGCAGATATTCGCAAGGCAGTGAGTGCCCGTTGCGAGGTCAAATCGTCATATGATAAAAAATAAACTTCTGAGACGATTCCACGAATTTTAACATCTATAGAATTTTATTAGCATTTACAAATTGTTTCCCAGTACTAGGAATATCCCTCCGAGCCTCGGAATTAGTGGGAATCAGATGCATCCGTAAGCTTCCATTTTACAGATTCTAAAAGTGGCTGAATTCAAAACATCCAAAAGGGTCCTAAATCGGTTAAAAATTGCCATAGTTATCGACTTTTAAATTTACGTGGTACTCAGGTGCCACTCGGCCTGTTTCCTTTTGGTCGCCTTCTGTAGTGAAATTAGAAACCTCCGACCAGATAGCCTAACAAGTCACCCGGAAACACAGCTTAGCGTACGGATAGGAACGATCAAGTGATGCGACGAAAAAAGAGCACTATTGGAAATGAGGAACTGGAAGTCGCTTGGCTTCCAAGGAATCGACCGAATTCTGCACGATGAGCTGCAAACGCACAACTTCGGGACATTGCAGAATTCTTGCTTGGCGGGACAGAAGGTGTAAAAAAGTGGGCATCGAGCAAATACATTCTACCAGAGCGGCGACACAACGAACGAGCTGGAATTTTTAAGTAATATCGAGAGAAGTTTTGTAGTGAAAAGCAAAAGTCCGTTTCTTCAACTACCGAATCATCAACGTTCACTGCCCACACAAAGTGAGACCAGCGAACGAGAAAGATGCATTTTAAGCGGAGCTGGAGCGTTTCTATGACAGCTGCTCACGGTGGGATGTTAAGCTGATTTACGGCGACATGAACGCCCAGATAATGCAGACAATGTTCAAACCGGTGATCGAACCGGACAGTCTGCACTCCGTTACGTTCACAGCCTTCCGAGAAATGTTAGTACTATACTCGTCGAGCACAGCATCTAGCGATCGTGATGCGGTAATACGTGCAGCATCTGGAAACGGCACTACCAACAGAAGTATAGGTCGGCGTGGTTACTGTTGAGGATGACTAGAGCAACTCCACTAGCACTATTGAGTTGAAGAGCGAAATACGGCATAGGCGAGAATGCTGCAGCACCGTGCGGGGGTGAACGAGAAACGTCACAGGCAAGCGTGTATCAGGAAAAACTTGGTATTCGAACGATGAAAGCGGTTGATCATTACAACGAAGCGATGAAGCTATACGACAATAATAAGACACGGAAGTTCTACGAGACGGCGAATCATTCACGCGAAGGCCATATACCACAAGTAGATATTAGGGTGTCCCAAAATGACATCATGTTAAAAAAGTCATCGGGCTCACTTCTTAAATGAAAGGTATTAGGACCACTTTTTTCTTCGGAGTGAGTTTGCTAAAACGCTTCCTACTGGTGGCGACTTTTGATTTTTTGAAAAATGGGCAGATTTTGGATAAAATTTCAAATTTATGCCTGTTGAAGTGGTCCTGAACTGTCTTAGATATTTTTTCAGCATTTATTATTTTTTTGGAGATCCAAATGGAGAAGTTTGGTTAGTTAGTTTGTACAAATTTTGAATTATAAGAGCGGCAGAGCCATTAAAACTTAGTAAAAAGTGAAATTTTTGGTGCTTTTCAGTATTTTTTCTTCAAAACTGGCTATCTACAAAATTTTAAAAGTACAGAAAACACTTTTTATATTTGAGCCGAATTTAGGGGCGTAATTTTGCTGAAGAAAAGGTATAGCTACAGCCAATGGGGTATAAGTTATTTACGTTTTTGTTAAATAACCTTTTGACATTTTATGATATTCATAAAAACTGTTCTACAAAATAAAACAGCTTAAGTGGGCTTAGTCCGCATATTATTTTTCGGAAAATGATGAAAAATGGCGTTTTTCGCTTGTCTCTAGTACATCAGAATCGGTTTTTATGAGCATTTGACGATTTTTTAAAAAAATATTTTCTATATTAATAGCCTCCTAGCGGGCTTGAAAATCACTCAAATTAAGCAAATATGTCGAGTTAACGGCAAGTTATGGCGTATATTTGAAGGCTGAATTGATTAATGTACTTACATTTTGTATATAAAGTCTTATTTTCATGTTAGGAACTTTGAAGTGGAGAAAAATGCAGAAGAGTGAGGTGAGTGTTGAAAAACTGATACTTACTGTTTAGATCACATAATTCCGATATAGTCAAATTTGGGGCAAATATTCTCGAAAAAGTTTTACAACAGAATACAGCGCATCTTCTGACACAATCGTTTTGTTGAAGATGCCTCCTAGAAGTAATTATGGAGAATTAACTCTTCAAAAAATGACTTGGCGTCATTAGCAAAGTTATCATTATTTTTATAATTTAAGTTCCAAAGAATCATCAGATGCTCATTAAACCTCGTCCTGACATACTAAAGACGTACAGAAAACGTTATTTTCATAATTTTCCTTCTATTTTCGAAAAACAATGTGTGGTCAAAGCATATTTGAACTGATTTACTTTTTGGAACAGAATTATTTTTGATAAATTGCTAAAAATGTCAAAGGTTATCTAACAAAAACTTAAATAACACATACCCCATTAGCCATAGCTATACACTTTCCTCAGCAAAATTACTCCCCTGAATTCGGCTCAACTATATAAAGTGTTTTCTGTACTTTTAAAATTTTATAGATACCCAGTTTTGAAGAAAAAATACTGAAAAACACCAAAAATTTCACTTTTTACTAAGTTTTAATGGCCCTTCCGCTCTTATAATTCCAAATTTGTACAAACTAACTAACCAAACTTCTCTGTTTGGATTTCCAGAAAAATAAAAAAATGCTGAAAAAAATCTAAGACAGTTCAGGACCACTTCAACAGGCATAAATTTGAAATTTCATCCAAAATCGGCCCATTTTTCAAAAAATCAAAAGTCGCCACCAGTAGGAAGCGTTTTAGCAAACTCACTCCGAAGAAAAAAGTGGTCCTAATACCCTAACCTTTCATTTAAGAAGTGAGCCCGATGACTTTTTTAACATGATGTCATTTTGGGACACCCTAGTAGATATGTTTGAAATGATCGAGAGGTGGAAGCAGTATTATGACGAATATATAAATGGTGATCCATGGTTAGAAAAAAAAATCAAGTTGGGCACATTCAAGGAAAAAAATTGTAAAAAACATTTCCTTGTCCATACTGAATTTTTTTCAGTGTATTTTTATCGAAAACTAAACCAATGATAGCCAGGAGTTGATTGAATAACTAACTAAATAACTAACCTAACTATAAACAAATCAGCAAAAGAACTCCTCCGTAGGGGATTTCTCGACTCAGACGCATAAAGGCAAGGGGTCACAGAGGCCCGGCTAGTTACAGTTCTCTAGTTTCAATGGATTTGTAATTTGAAATACAAATGACCGAGCGTTATCGGGCCTTCGATTCTCTCACTGATAAAACAAAATAAAGGGGTTTTTGATTTCATTGGGTCTTATGAGCCATACTTCTTGAAGTCACAATGTTAGCTTGCCTTTTGAGGGTCAAAATCGTGGAACTTAAGCTCAATAATGGGAGTTGCATGCATCAAGTCTTAAACTCTTTTTTGACGTAGGACTACGTCTTTGTTTTCGATATGGGGGTGCACGTTGCAAATTCAACAAAAATGGTATGTAACGAAAAGTGGTCCAATTTTAAACGCTTATAATTCAGCCATCTTACGGTAAATTTTCATTTTTTTTGCGCATATCGCTCAGAAATACTTCTAAGAATAGATTCCAATAGATAAACCCAAAGATTTTTGATATAATGGCATTAAAATTTTAAATAATGTTCAACATAGTTAAAATACCACGCATTTGCACACAGAAGGCTGCGCTTCCCTAGTCTGGCACGACAAATTTATGTACCTAACGCGCAACGCTTCTATGAATGACGTCACCATCGACTATTTAAAGAGCAGATTTGGTCGGGCAAGCTCAGTTCACTCTTGGACAGCAGGCAGAGCAGAGCACTGCGCTGCATGTTCCCACAGCCAGTGTAGCAAAGGCTAGCGTCGTGGTACTAGTTGTCTTTTTCGCACCACCCATCATCACCAGCGTTGACTCATTTTGCTTGGTGCGTATCTTCCATTCGTGTACGGACACGATGTACTGGCACAGCTTTTTGATTCAAGCACGGTACACCGTTCGCTTGGGTTTATTGTTTGAGGCGAATGTGTACGTATATCCAAGTGTTGTGTGTATGATAGAAATGTGAGCTTTCGTTGCGCGAAGCGAAAGCTTTCGGTTTTTCTTTGCGTTGTCGTCTCCATGACAGGCTAAGGAGACGAAAACTTTCTTAGCAACAAATTCACGCGAATGGATAGAAGAAAGTGCAACGAAGGTTTATTATTTACGTTTCATTAATTTATTGATTCCACGAGATTCATTTCCACTCAACCTATCCCAATTTGATTCTACCAATACATAGGTACTACAAAGCCTATTTATGAATGGATGCATTGTTACTCAAAAAATTGCTGCAAAAAATGCGTCTAAGTACATCCATAAAACTACTTTCGATTCTTGTATATGGTTTGCTTCGATATATGATTAAGACCACTGCGTTCGCTACATTTATGTGTACTTTAGGAAAATTACAATAATGGCAAAATAAAACTATAAAGCTTGCCCTATACAAGAACTGTGACTGTATTGTCTAAAACATGATTTTTAAGCATCGGTCTGGTTGTTTACCGCACACAATATAATTTTTTTTAAATTTTAAAGCAGTTCCAGATATTAGTTCGGTTTTCCATCACAGTTTTCTGTCTGTTTTCTTTAATCGGATTCGATCGCTCATTGTAAATAACCTGATGAGCAAGACGGTTTGATTCATGAAGTGAACTGTAGAAAGAAATGTTTGATTAAATAATAATCCAAATGTAATAAGAAATTAAATATTTCACGTATTGCAGTCCTACGTCTGCAATTCGTACAACCCCATAGAGCTGTCCCTTGTAGTTTTTCCTAAGTAAATCGATTATCGGAAAGCTACTTCCGCAATGTGCAGAATCATGGTAGATGCTGGAGCATAAACAGCATGTATTTCGTAATGGTCCTTGTGGATATGCTTGTCTACGCCTAACTGTTCCTCTTTGTCATTTAAACGCACTAAATCTTTTGAAGTTTATCCTGCGGAGCTTTTGGGGCTTCTCGGTTATTTTCTTTGCTTGCCTCTCAATTGTTTGTTTTTATCCTTCTTTTTATCATGAGCTGTTCTTTCGAATTATACATAATGTACACATCCTATCCAGCCAGGCCTATTAGATAATTGTCAGCATTTTTATTACGGGATGTAACAAAGTTTTAGAAGCGACAACTTATTGAATATATGTACACATGCTGAACCATCGGTTTCTACACTGCTCTAGTTCTTATGGTGAAGACAGTGTAATACGGCTTTGCGAATAATTTGTCCCGCGCAAGCAAGTAGTGAATGCTGTTACCGAATTATTTGATTGTGCCTTGTTAGTTAACAAATTAGCCTATTCTGAAAGTATAGCGATGACGGATCGGCTTGTTATTCCATTTCTTTCATTCCTTTTCAGGGTTCTACCATGAAGTGAACATTATTTTTGAATATATTTCGTTATCGATACCATCAGTGAACATTTTAGTTGCATTAGATTGCAAAATCTATGATCGTTGAACTGCAGACCACAAATCAGATCACAGCTAGATGCTTTTACGAAACCATCTTTATCTTTAAATTCTGGTAATTGTATCCCCTACGGAATTGTTGAATATTTCCTATAAAAGGTCGTGCAAAAATCTATTTATTTCGTTCAGTACAGCGGCAATAATTGATATTGAAAAACCACTCGGCAACTTCAGCTGCCAAACGTTTAAAAACAGTAGAAGTTTTTGTCGAGAGGGAAAAATTTGTGAGCTTTACACGGTTATTTCCATTTCTGTTGGTTAGAAAATAGCATGCACTACGGAAAACCGGATTTTTAAACCGCAAACCGAAGCTTGATTGGTTACCGTGAATTTCATGCATCGAGCCGCAAATCTTAAACGGAAAGAATTGTGATTTTATGTAAATTCCGTAAATGTTTTGGATAACATCGAATTTTTGTGCACAAGACCTAACATAAAGTATGTTTTTTTTAGTGTTTCGGATGCTCCTCGTCAGTAACTAACACCAACTAAATGCTAGTTAGATAGCTCCATACTAGTACCAACTTGGTGCTAGTTAGACACTAAAGTCACACGTCTTTCGTGAAAACTAAACAACTGGCTTATACCGAGTGATGTCCCAATAGTAAGCAGAGAGGTTCTGTTTGCCGACGAGAAATGTGAACCGAAACTGTCTTTTGGAATAGAATTTGATGTTAGCCGGAGACTACATTTCAAAATCGGGAGAGAAGGTGATTAGTAGGGTTCAGCCGGATCCGTAAATACTGACTGCAATAATTAGTTTGTAACTAGTTGCTAGTAACGGGGGCCAATTGGAACAAGCATCTCCCACCCAGAGAACATTTTCTTTGCGAAACAAATTAGCCCTTATCCGTGCTATCAAACTATCAACCATGAATTAAATTTGAACATATTTTCCTTCACCAACTGGCATTTTTATTTCCAACGGGACAAAATTAGCACACACACACACACACACGCGAAAAAACCGATTTTAAACCATACGACTGAATCTCATTCCTGATTGGTTCCCGCTAATTACATGCACCGAGCCGCAAATAAGCCGGCGCTACAGTGATTTTGTACTTTTCAAATGACCAACTATAGGTTGAAAATCTCATCAAATTGAACACAAAATAATGCATGAAAAATGTTGTATACCATCAAATTTTTAATAGCAAAAAACAACTATTTTTCGGAACTTTCGGCACTAAAAAATTTTCTGCGCTCTCATTTTTCAAACAATTTTTAATTTTTTAAGTATTTTGGAAAGGAGAGGAAATGACTTTTTCAATGATACGCCTTGTTATTTTCATTTTTGCGATTTTTTCATGAAAATATTACTCAATATTCTTCTTAGAAGGTATATCTGTTTCAATTAAAATTTACGAGAAAACATTCAAATCCGCATTTAACGACCCATCAATCAACAAAATTGGTTGAAAAATGGTAGAGTTCTAATTTTTTCCCAAATTAGAAACTTGCTCGCATGAACTCTTAAGAGCTTAGTAAGGCATTGTCGCGCACTATTAAAATCTAGAATTACATCTTCCGTTATTTTTTCCAATTTTAACTTCATAGTTCACACTTATACTTTTGGATGTATGCGTAATCGAGCAAAAAAAATCGATCCTTTGAAAATTTTATATGAGACTGCCCTGTTAAAAGTTCCTGCGAGCAAGTTTCTGATTTGGAGAAAAAAAATAGTAACTCTTCCATTTTCTAACCGATATTAATGACAAATAGTTCGATGGATGCAGAATTAGATGTGCTCTTTAAAACTTTATTAGAATGAAGACGCTCCTTGATAAAAATGTTGAGCGAATTTCATATTTTTCATGAAAAAGTCGTAAAGTAATGGTTGATTTCATATTGATGTCCCAAAAACGAATAGTATTGTTAGAGTTTGCGCTATCAATCAAAATTTTGATGGTATATTAAATCGATCAAAGGTAGTTTTGCGTTGTATTTGACCAGACCTACAAATTTTAACAGATCCCTTGAAATATACATTACTTTTTTATTTTGAACAAAAGCTATTCTTTTTTTGTAATGAATAGCTTTTGTTCGAAGCTCTTTGACGATGGAGGTAAACTGATTTCACTCGATGGCCAGCCCATTTGACTTCGAACGTAAACTGAACCGAATACAAAACCGGGAGTCGTATGCGAGTGCGGCATCATTCGTGTGTTACAATCATGCTGGCTACACCACACATACGCTCGCTATGTCAGGATGCGGCAAAGGAAGAAAGGTGAAGGAAAAACCAAAAAATCCGCTCATGTCGTGCCGTATCCAGGTATCCAGTTTCCTGTCGATCGGATCCACTGTCTGGTGAGAAAGGGCTACTACGCTGAGTGTGTCGGTGCTGGAGGATCCGTTTAGTTGGCGGCCGTAGTGGAATATCTCGAAACCGAAACCGCTAATTCGAAATTCGAACGGAAATTGGATGCAAACCATATGCAAACTTATGGTCGGGTAGCTTATCATATAACGAACAGCTTTGTTGAAGAATACATATTGATTGGAGAATCTCCGACAAAGTTATTGAACTTTGAAGACCAACCGATTTTTTTTATTTCTTTTTCTAAGCTTGTGCGAGAATGAGAGGCAACACATAACTTCACAAGAGAATATCTTTTTACTGCAAAATCGGATCAATTGGCAGCCTTAGGCAATGTTGATCCTCACATCTAAAGCTATATATCTGCAGATTTTGGGATGCACAAGATGATACTTGCATTTTTTTTACTGATTTTTTTGTTTCTATTGCCAATTTTTCATATATTTTCACATACAAACTTGTAAACTCTTGTGAGTAAGCTAGAATTTTCAAAAAAAAAATCTCATATTTGACAAATGAAGCCAATTATCGCTTGCTTTAACAGTGTTCCCAAAAATAGTCAAAATTATTGCAAATCTAAGGGGTAATGCCAGAGACATAACCGAAGTGAAGTAGGATACACTTTTGGCTGATAATACGAATGCTGCAAATTTTTAGTATTTTCTGAAAGGTTGTATTAAATCCAATTGCTTCGGCATTTCTAATGGAAATACTGACACATTGGTACATGTATATCGAAATTTGAAATACTCAAACATATTTCATATGGTAACCCCGAAAAAAGGCATTTAAAGATAGTGAAACAATACATTTCGCAACAGCAGAAAATTCGATATACGTATACCGTTATTTCGATATTTCTATTAGAAATACCGAAATTACTTAAGGCTTTCAGAGGATAGTAAAACTTGCAGTATTCGTAATAACAGCTTTAAATGTATTCTACTTTACTTCGGTTATATCTCTGACATTACCTACCCATCTTTTTTTATTGGAGCTAAAAACTAGGGGTGGATAATGTCCGGGACATAACCGCGGTGTTGACGTAGGACTATTCGTTGGCGTATCATGTTATTAAAATTCTGCTTTCCAACGACTAAATTTACTCATTAAATTTAGTTTGATTCACCGGGTTCAGTAATATTTCCTGGAGATCTGGGTAGTATCCCGTTCGGTAAAACAATTTTATTACCGAGTTCTCCACATAAAATATATAGATTTTTATCTGTCAATAAGAGTATATAGTTTTCGGTAAATTTTGGCGTTAAAAGTTAAGGAATGTCGACTAGTTCAGTAATTCGAAAATAAAATTTGGCGAAAGATCAGTAAAAGTAGCTTGTTTTAGTCAGGATCAGTGCAGTAAAATTTCATTTCATTCAATCGAAACTGAATGAACGCAGTCAATCAGTCGTCTACGGTAGCATTCATATTCATTTAACGCATCAGATGCTGTTGATCTGAAGCTCGGTTCATGGCTCTTCACTCACCGTCGCTTTCAAATGAGTCGCAATTCATAGTCAACCTCCTTCGTTTGATCCTCTCAAATGAATAGATCCGCTTTCAATTTACCCAGTGAGCACCAGTCAAATGAGATCCAGGTAAGCCTAAGACAAGAAGAGACAACTGGCTTCGTGTTTTTGGTTATCTTGCCTTTCTTGTGCCAGATGACAGATGAGTGTATGCAGCTATCGAGGTTGGCAGTGCAGCCAATTTCTTTGTCATATTTAGATATGTTGCTATAATACACATAATAATGACCGTTTTATTAACACACATTTCGCCAACATTTATCTGGTACTAATCAATCCAACAGTTTTATCACATACTTCTTGTTTCTAGCAAATTTGGCCAGCATAACAGCCTATTCATCAGAATCAAATTTGCAACAAAAATATAATAGAGATGAACGTACTACCAAATACGTTTTTCATTGCAACCAGTTCCAACAAGCTGTTATTACTAGATTCATTATATTTTGTCTGAAATCTGCGAATTTAAGAAATTGTGAAAAATAATTATGCAATATGCTATAATTATTGTACGAAGCTGTCAAAGTCATTGCTAAAATCAAATATGTAATTCAGCAATTTTCTTTGCACCTCTACCAATATTTTCCTGTTCCGATGACATGGTGAAGGGGTAAAACACTTCCACACTGGTTCTATAGGAACACATTACGAGCACAGTCTACAGACACGAGAATAGTCGATGTTCTCTATCAGAAAAAATTCGAAAAGATTTTGCTCGACATGAATGCTATAAACAAGTCATATCGATGGTGGGTTTATTGAAGTAACCAAAAGTCGCCATATTGGATCGATTGCAAAATGTCCTCAATCATCAGTTTACGTCAACTACTGACCAGGACTACTTGTACTTGCAAAAGCAATGTAGACATATATTGATTATGGTTTCGCTTTAGTGGTTACCGAAAAACCGCCATCTTTGTTTTCATGATGGTCTAAATTCATAAATTCCGGTGTTTTATGACTATTTTAAATGATACCCATATTGATAGTTGTTTTCACTGTTTCTTGGTAACCAAAGGCCGTCATCTTGGATTTCAAATAAACCTCTTTTTAAATGGTATCCATGTTGCCTCATCTCTGATTTTAAAATGACTTTAACCATCGAGCTTGAACTTGAGCTTGACTTTATACGACCACCCCTGGCTGCCACTCCGTTATCGATCTGGACTAGCTGAAGTTGCACAGGGAATCAGAAGGTAATTATGCTTGGGATTAGGAAAACATCTTTCAATGTGCAACTCTTGGTAATCCTAAAGTGTTTATTGATCAAAACCGGCATCGGCCAGGCCCGAAAGTAGATCGCAGAAGGAACGTTCGTCCGGCCTACAGCAAGTGCTTTTGCTAGAGGCCGTATATACTACTGCGTACTCCAAAAGTATCACGGGAGGAGGACATTTGTTAGTAACTAGATATCGACCCATCAACTCATGGACCGGAAATCAACGGCCTTACATCCCTTCCGAAGGAAAAATTTTCAGAAAAATCTCTACGACCTCGGCTGGGATTGAACCCAGACCAACTGGGATGGGTGGCTGTCACGCTTACCACTCAACCAACTGCGCCTTCGTTTAAAATGACTTTAACCATCGATTTCCGTTATCTATCATCTTGGACCTTTAACGAGTTCGACCTTTTACTCTTAAGACAAGACAAGGCAACTAGTAATACGATTTCTGTATATTTCTGTATTTTGATAGTACGGCCATCTCTATATAAATTTTAGTGGCAAATTTGATTCTGATAAATAGGCTGTTATGCTGGCCAAATTTGCTAGAAACATGTAGTATGTGATAAAAATGTTGGATTGATTAGTTCCATTTTGGAAAATTAAGAGTTAATAAAACGGTCATTATTATGTGCTATAATAAGCAATATATCTAAATATGACAAAGAAATTGGCTGCACTGCCAACCTCGCTAGCTGCATACAGTCATCTGTCAACAATCATTCAGCAGGATAAAAGAAAGGTGAGAAACTAAAAATACAGAGACAACTGCTCCAAGATTAGGAGAAAGAAAGGGTCGGTACATTTGTCATTTTTGAGTGAATTTGTTTAAACTTGTAAAATTAAGCATGCCCACCGGGCCGCTGGTAGTAAACATAATCATCCGGACGAGCATCCCGGTTCTTTGGCGCACGGTGAAAAGAGAGAAAAGGCCGGGTTTTACATTTTTATCTCGAAACTACTGATAAAAAATAATTATTACCAAATCAAAACAATACTCGAAAAAATGACAACCTCACTCATACAGAGAAAAAATGTTCCTACCTGTATCCGTCTTGAGTTGTCTCGTCTTATCATAGCCTTTACCCTATATGTATTTATTATCTTGGTCGGAGTTATTTTCATCTCAGTGAGTGTTCATTCATATTCATTTGTGAGTGGTTCATTGGAATGGTTCACTTCCATTAACTGAGACCATGCTAATGTGAGGTAGGTTTTCAATAGAAACTAAACAGGCAAAAACGTCAAATGACCAGAACCTGTTATTCAATTGACAGTGAACTCTGAGCGACTCAAACGAAGACGGCAGCAGAACTCAACTGATATAGTGGTGGTATGCTTACAGTGAAAGGCTCGCAGTTTCAATTGAAACGAATATTTTCGTTTGAAATTGATATTTTACCGCACTGGTCAGGATTTTTTAACGTTATGCAGAAAACTTGTTCACAAAATAATTGTCCTACGTCAATACCACGGCATTACCTATCCCTACTTTTGTGTTTTCACTTGCAATAATAAACTGATACCTACAGTACCATCTAGCGCTGAAAATGCGTACTTCGTGATGAGATATTTTTTATTAAATTCCTTTTTTAAAACCAGCACGTTTTCGTTTCGCATAAGTATTCTCAACGATTGAGAAAAACACGTTTATTTACCAAGTTCTTCAAACGGATGACACATTCAAAACAAAATGCGAATCATCTTCCGCGAAATATTTTCGTTTGCTTTTCTAATTGCTTTACGAATTTAATCACCGATCTAATCAAACACAAACAACATGGGGACTAAAGATGACTGAACTTTGGAGCGCCGATGGCAGATCACGAATTGATTTTTGGACCAAAAGCTGGCGCTCACTCGCTTCGTCGTCGTTCTGGTTACTTAACATCCTAATTTCATTATCAGCTATAGTCTAACAGTGAATCACACACGTCGTAGAAAAAATATCACAGAGGCAGTACCTCATCCAGATAGGCATCCCGTACCAACCCGTTGGCTATGGTGGTAAACATTTCGGAAAAGAAGTCCCGAATGGCGGGAATAGCTTTCTCCAGCAGCAGGTCCGGATTCTGGTTCAGTGCATCGTTGGCTGCCTGCACCAGCTCCGGCCGTCCGTTGAGCAGATTCGCGAGATAAAATCTCACACCACCGGCAAATTTGACCTTGAAGTCGATCGGCAGAAACTGCAATCTCATCCTTCCGTTATCCGCTTCGTGCAGGGTGTAGCGAATTTTTAACAATAATTTGACGTCACCTGGAATTAAAATTGATCGTTTGATGGACGGTTTTTTTTTCCTTTGCTGATCGATCATCACACTTACTTGTGTTGACAGTAAAATCTCCCTGTCCGTCGAGTTGTAGCAAGGAGATGCTCATGTTCAAACTATATTTTCCTGTCAGATTCATTTCGGCCAAGGTGACTAGAATTTTTATCGACTTCTTCGGAACATTGAAACTAGTTGGAACAAATAAACGTTAATCACACCGTATAAATCGCTTTAAAACCAATCACAATTACTGTAGCTTATCGATGTGAAATGTCCTCGCTCCTCGGATGGTGCAGTTTTCAAAAGTGGCCTTCAGACTGGACCCACCATCGATATCCAACCGGCGTACGTACGCCGGATCCACAGCCGGTAGTATGGTTCCATTTCCGTAATCGCCGGACATGATGTTTGGTCGTAGCTTATCCGCGACATCCGTTATGCACTGATCCAAGTCCGGATCCGATCGGTGGCAGACGATGATGGAAGGTGCTGTTTTGAAATACCGGTTGGGTTATTCTACGAAAAGTATAACAGGTTATAATCACTAACGTACGTAAATAGCAGTCTACAGTGGTTAATCCTAAAATCACTAGAACGAGCAAAGCGTAAAATTCCATAATTAGTCTATGTTCCTCGGAAATACGTTCTTTAATAATGAAATGGAAATCGTAACACTTGCTTCTTATATATAGTAATCAATCAGCAGGTGGTGTTCTCTTCTGTGCCATGCTCTAGGGAAGTTGTACTGTTTTGGAACAAAACAGGACAGTGGCAGATAACAGCCGAAAATTGTGTATTCGCAATTTGGTGTTAATTGGAACCAAAAAAAATACATGCATTTTTTCGAACATTCGTGGAAGATAGTTTGTACGCTGATCTCATGCGTGAGTTGTCGAATTTTTAGCAGAATGTTCATTTATAATGGTGACTAGCCGGAGCCAAGAAGTTAATGCTAATTTGTATCCAGGATTAGTGTCTGATTAGCCTAGCAAATATTTTATACGCTAGACGTAGTTTGTGATGTGGACATTGGCGTGCGCAAGGGGGGGCTAGGGGGGGGGGGCTATAGCCCCCCCTATTGTTTTGTAATTTTTAAAAATTTTAATAAGTTTTATTAAAATGTTGAGAACATATAAGAAAAAACATGTCAAACTTACTGCATATCAGCAGAGAAGAGAAGTACCACTTCGAACAAAAAAAGTCACGAAACTTCTCACAAAAGCGAATCGGATTTATTGCTGGTTTTCCTTGCTTTGATTTGAGAGTGCACCCGTATGACGTTTCAACTAGTATAACTTTTGAGACTGGCTCGTATAAATCGTTGCAGGCGGTAAGGTCGAGCTTCGCTAAAGCGTACAGTAAATAACAGAAAATGTATTGTTACATTTCGTATCATAGATTTTACTTTTCTGATTGATATCATGCTTATTGCTGTATGTAATCATTGAACGCTCGTTTTCTAAAACGACATTATCTGTTATTTTCGCGGGGCGTCCGGAGAATATTCCAGTTTCAACGGAATGTTATCTGAGTACCTGGTCCGACGGAAATGCTTTTATTAATTTTGCACATTGAAGAGTAACTCGTAAGGAACCTTTACTAAGTAACATATGATTGCAGAGCCCTCTTTCTAAGTAGTGGAACGTGATCATGGGTGACGGATTTTTCCATTTGTCATAAATACTACTTGTGATAATTAAGCGGAAGAAGTAAACTTTTTTTTCTGAATTCCAATCCAATGCACTGAAAGCTAATGTGAGTACTTAAAACTTAAGGTCACAGGAGCACTTAGCACATATTAGAGAATCCAATGGAAAATTTTGTCGTGATTATTCAATTTTGTAAAAAAAATATTTGTGATTTCGCGAACAAAAAAAATAAAAAAAAGTTCTTTAACTTGGCTGCTGAGTAACTGATTAATAATTGCTTCTCGGTACGCAGATCTGAAATGTGAGTAGCAGCGATGCCACAAGTACGGATTTATCTAAAAAGATACAGATTTTTAGAGTATTTTTGGTACAGATTCTGTACGATACGGATAACATATTTTGTAAAAAATTACAGTTTGGTACAGATTTTTTTAACATGACATGTAAAATAATTTAACACTGCAATGCATACCAGTAAACAGGTTGTAAATGTTGAGTTAGACCGCTGACAGAGTGATGGCGAGAAACTGAGCTGGAGCTGACATTAGGAAGCGGGATTCGAGAAACTTGCTTGCAGCAAATCAAAGGGTTGATGTCAAAACAGGTTTGTTATAGTACCAGGAGACTCCGGAAGTACTTCTCCTTTTCTACTTCTAGTAGCAAACCGAATTAAAAATTAGCATGTTTTTTTTTGTTCCTGTTTGCTACGGAGCAACTAGGAGCAAGAAGCGTGTATTGAATCAAACCTAATGAAAGCCGAACGGATCTGCGCGGATTGCTTGCGTTTACTGTGATAGGCCGCTTACAGAGTGGCGGCGAGAAAAGTGTAGGGGCTGGTACTGACAGTAGGATGCGAGATACGAGAAACCTGCTTGCAGCATATCATATGGAACCTGTCAGAGTAAAAGTAGGTAGCCGGTGTAGATCCGGTCAGCTTTCACTCTGACATCATCCCTTTGGTTAGCAGCAAGCAGGTTTCTTGCATTCTAATGTCAGCTCTAGCCCCAGCTTAGCTTCTCGGCGCCACTCTATAAGTACCCACCCGATCAGAAACACATAACAGAAATATTTCAAAATTATATCTGATTTGTTATGAATTTCTGTTATTTTAACTACTAACGAGACCTAATTTATAACACAATATGTTACAAAAATTGTGTTCTGTTATAATCTTGTTATTTCATTCTGATCGGGATAGGCTTCATTTGATTTGCTGAATCCAGGTTTGTCACATTTCGCATCCAAATGGTAGTACAAGCCACAGCCAGGGTTGCCACATTCACAAATTTTTCTTTAATGTCACACATTTATTTAACAATCAGGCAGTTCATGGAACGTGTTGGATCAGCTGATTATTTATTGATTGCTTCTTCTGGCGTTACTCCGCACTGATGGGCATTACGTCCGACAAAACCGTTGATTCGATCCAACATCAAACGAATCGGAACTAATGAAAGATGTTTGTCGTACGGGTTTTTTTGTTCGCAGGAGTAAAGCAAAACAAACTTGTTGACAAAACCCACCACTGAGTTGTCAAACAAACGACTCATATGGCGTTTTCGTTTTTGACTTTGCACTACACCGGTGTAGTCGGTCATAGTCATTCAAATAGTCATTCATAGTCATAGTCATTCAAACTTGGGTGTAATCAGTCTATCTCGTTTTTTTGCACTACACCGCACCATGGGCCACAAATCGATTTTTTTGGTCGAAAATCCAGAACTTATAAACCGTTAGTACTAGACTTTCAGTGTCTTTGGAACAAATTCTCTACAATAAGTGTTCTTTATTTTAGGGAAAACAAAATTAGGGTGGCCCTCTCGATTTTTGAAATAAAAAAATTATCTCCTGAATGAAAAAAGATAGGAAAATATGACCTTCCAAAGAAATGTAGAGAACTCAATTTTGAGTAACTTTGCTGAAGACGTCGAAACTCTATCTTCAACGATTTTTATTTTACAGCGATTTCCCTTGTTCCGTTTAGGGTGGCTCTTAAAAATTCAGTTTTGTTAATATATCTTCTTTGAAGTTGGTTTCTCGTAAATGTCGACTTCAGACAAAAGTTAGCTCTCACAAATGCGCATATTTCTTCTTCAGAGGCCAACTCATTAACTTTTATATAAACAGAGTTATTGACGATTTTATGCTCAAAATTCGACATTTTCTAAGCTAAATAACTCCGAAGGTGGCAAAAAGTGGCAATCAATGTTATTACCATCTGTTAGTACTTTAAAAACACTACAAAATAAGGGGTACATGGTTTGTCTCCTAGCGACTATTCATGTGAAATGTTTGCTTATAAACTACCTCTGTTATAGAGAATGTATGCGGAATTCATCTAAATTCGTACTTAAAATATATATTAATCATATTCGCCGTTCTTATATACACATATCCGGATCTCCGATGCAAATCAAATTTAATGGTACTCTCGAAAAATGTTATTCTAAACTTGTTTCGTGGAGTGAAATTGTACATAAAACATGTGGTTTTCGGACAACGGTTTATAAAATGAATGTTTGGAGTATTTGCATGGCATACGTTTTATTCGCATGGCAAAAAAGAAATTATTATCAACGTATTACAATATATTGAAAGCTCAGGTCAGGGGCGGCGAAACTTTTTACGCCCGAGTGGGTAGAAAGCATAGGATGAGGGGTCCTTTAGTAATGATTTTTTCCCTTTTCGCAATGCACACTCTTACATTACATTCACATTAAGTCACGTTCGTTTATGCAATTGGAATTGTGGTACATCGATGTTTTCAAATGTGTGTAGTGCGAGATACTTGCGTTGCACATCTAAATTTTTTGAAATGGTTCAAAATTTCGAGTGGGTAATTACCCACTCGGTTATTTTCGAGTGGGTAGTACTACCCATACTACCCAGGCTTTCCGCCGGCCCTGGCTCAGATTTACCGTAAAGGAAGCACCCTTTGGTTAGCATTAATGATTTATTTGTCTTTTATTAATTATATCACCTCCTCTGTTTCAGCTCACTGTAATTTGCTCTAATAGTTTCCCAAAATACAATTTTTGTCTTTGGAAAGTAACAAAAAAAATTCCACGTGAATGTACGTTGGGGGACAAGCTGTTCAGCTCTCATTATTAGTATTTTTTACTATTATCAAACGGATAGATTGACAGCCTCCTACTTCAGAGTTATTTTCCATACGCGGCAAAAAAAACTTTATCAATGATGTCAATATAAATTTCGTATTTTCGGAAGTGATTCGAGCTGTCAATTGTGGGTACTTTTCTGCTTCTAACAATGAGTACTTCTAATCCATTTCATAATAACTCGATGAGGTTATAGCGATGGATTTATTGATGCTAATAATGGGTGCTTTGTGAATTACTTCAAGCGAGATAACCTACATATTAAAAACGGAAGTTTAGACTACTAAGGATGGTGCAAATATGCGATAATTCAACAATTTCGACTGCTCTGGAACATTCAGGGATTCTGTCAAGTGACAGTTTTTATGTTGATTTTAGGCTTTTAGGATAGAGATTCTATCAGGATTCTTAAACTTTTCACCGAGGGAAATAATGTAAAACTGGTGTTGTATAATATAAATTTTCAGTATTTTTCATTCTGGGACGATTTTCAATGGGTATTTTTTACGTATTTCGTTGTAAGTTTTCCACAAGAAACAATAGGTAAAACGTAACCAGGTTGACGTACAAGCTCTTTACCCATTAAGTGGGTTATTCTACTTTTATTCAAAATGGGCAGTTTTCTATGCATTAAAAGGTATTTTAATTTATCAGAGTAGAAATTGTTGAAACGCGCAGAAAAAAAATTAACGCTAAGAAAATCATTATAGGGACGATCCATAAATGACGTAGCATTTTTTAGTGATTTCTAACACCCCCCTCCCCCATCGTAGCATTTCGTCACAAACCTCTAAATACCCCCTGGTAATTACGTAGCTTGGCGGTAATTCTCCCCCCCCCCTTGTCCACGAAAAATATAAAAATGAAAAACGATGTTAGTTAGTCCCCTTTAAAAAAGCTACGCAGCACGACGTGACCCCCTACCCCTCTGTAGTCACACATCATCGCAAAATACAATACTCCCCTCCCCCATATAATGCTACGTCATTTATGGATGATCCCATATTAGTTTTTTAAACTAATAAGTTGGTCTCCAAAGAAAAAATATCCTTATCAGAACGAAATTTCAAATTTTTTGGAAAATTGACTTCAAAAGTATTTTACTGAAACACTATTTTTTTAAAGGTCAAGCTAAACCAAATAATGGAAAATGCCGTAAAATAAATGCCTCTGACGATATTACTTAAACATGATTATTTTTTAATTTTCAGTAGGTCTTTATACTTCTATTGTTATTATTCAGGAGAAATTATTTTCATTCCAAAAAGCAAGAAAACCACCCTGTTTTTTACACCGAAATGAAGCGCACTTATTGTGAAGAAATTCTTTTGAAGACACTGAATGTCTAGCACTTACGGGATATAAGAACTGGATTTTCAACAAAAAAAAAACGATTTTTGGCTCATGGAACAGAGGTAGTTTATAAGCAACCATTTCACATGAATAGTCACTAGGAGACAAACCATGTACCCCTTATTTTGTAGTGTTTTTAAAGTACTATCAGATGGTAATAACATTGATTGCCACTTTTTGCCACCTTCGGAGTTATTTAGCTTAGAAAATGTCGAATTTTGAGCATAAAATCGTCAATAACTCTGTTTATATAAAAGTTAATGAGTTGGCCTCTGAAGAAGAAATGTGCGCATTTGTGAGAGCTAACTTTTGTCTGAAGTCGACATTTACGAGAAATCAACTTCAAAGAAGATATATTAAAAAAACTGAATTTTTAAGAGCCACCCTAAACGGAACAAGGGAAATCGCTGTAAAATAAAAATCGTTGAAGATAGAGTTTCGACGTCTTCAGCAAAGTTACTCAAAATTGAGTTCTCTACATTTCTTTGGAAGGTCATATTCTCCTATCTTTTTTCATTCAGGAGATAATTTTTTTATTTCAAAAATCGAGAGGGCCACCCTAATTTTGTTTTCCCTAAAATAAAGAGCACTTATTGTAGAGAATTTGTTCCAAAGACACTGAAAGTCTAGTACTAACGGTTTATAAGTTCTGGATTTTCGACCAAAAAAATCGATTTGTGGCCCATGGTGCACCGGTGCACAGTGGTTTAAAACGCGAAAAACGTGATCGTTTTGAATAACTTCGAAATGGTTCGTTGAAGCGATATACAACCTTCGCAAGAATTTGTGACAATGGAACGCCCCTTCTTTCTAAATAAAAAAATTGTTGATTAATCCTCCTATAAGTGAGATGCAAAATTTATTTCTCGTATAATTAAAGATAGCGAGTTGAAGTATTCAGCAAAGTTGTAGTAAATTCATTTATAAGAAACTTTACCAAAGGTGAAAATGTCCTATCTTTAATTGTTTTTAAGGTATCGAGCATTATTTGAGAAAAGACCGGAAAAATCATTTTTTTCATCATAACTTTTTTTCAAGATTTTTTAGAAGGCCAAAATGTTCTACAGAACTGTCACAATTAATGAAATACATAATTTTTGTAAAAAAAGTAATAAATTATGTTGAACCGTTTTTGAGATATTCACGTTTTTTGTTCGAAATACGGCCTACTTTGCTCTCAAATAACTCATGAACGGGCAAAAACGGGCAGACCACTCAGTATGGGTTTGAAAGTAGAAGAAAAATGCTATAAGCATCTGAACAAATCCTTTGTATCCGGTTGTATCCAGGGCTCTGGTAGCTAGAGTCGAAAAAGATGTTTTTCTAGTCTAAAATCATGGTATGAAACATATTCGGTGAAGCTGAAGAGATAAAGTGGTAGTGTCTTCGGAAAAGTTTTAGAGAATACTCTTACAAGAAACATTGCCGAAGACATCGGCTTTCTTTATTTACTGGGTTTTGGATAAAGTGAATTGTTCGGTGGTAGTACGGGTAATACGCTGGTTTATAAGCCAGTAGTCGTATGGTCAAGGCCTAATGAGAAAGGATTTTTAGTATAAGTAGGCGGCACATAAACCCTGACATTGGCTTCAAAGTCTGTCGACAGAGAAGGTCAAGTTCCACAATGAAATGTAGTACCAAGACTTGGCCCATCAATATAGGATTGATTGTTCGTGTTTGCGAAGAACGAATTGACGGTTGAATTTGCATTGGTATATAAATGAAAAAGGAATATTCTTATAGTAATTCGTTTACTATTCACCATCGGTATTACACTCATCCGCATCAGAATCTTCGTCAGAGTCGCTTAAATCCAACATGAACAATGCATCTGGGTCGAATTGTCGTTTTGATTTGTTTGCGGTATTCAATTCCACCTAGATGAAGTGGCATTTTTAGTAATGTTGAATATAGCAGGAGTATCATGCTATGGTTAAGTTATTATCATATATTTTATACTTATAAGCAAAATGAAAAACACATTTGAGTATATCTATATGCATGTCACTGACAGTTGACGGGATAATATATTGAAAAATTCACATATTATCTACATTTATGCATACCTGTAACCGATGACATGACTTTTGCAAAGTTCAGTAATGTACGCTGCCGTAACACAATACGAATCGCAACTGTTTCACGTCACACTTGATTAAAACTGCAAATTCAAATTAAGTAAACAAAACTGTTTTTCTGCACAAAAAATCTGACACAACACTAGACAGCGATAATGCGACACAAGTAATCAAAGCATGCGAGATTACCAAATGAAACCATTTTTGAAGGGTTTCCATAAATGGTGCACCTTATCTAAACAACCAGTAGAGATAGAAAGCCGATGTCTTCGGCAATGTTTCTTGTAAGAGTATTCTCTAAAACTTTTCCGAAGACACTACCACTTTATCTCTTCAGCTTCACCGAATATGTTTCATACCATGATTTTAGACTAGAAAAACATCTTTTTCGACTCTAGCTACCAGAGCCCTGGATACAACCGGATACAAAGGATTTGTTCAGATGCTTATAGCATTTTTCTTCTACTTTCAAACCCATACTGAGTGGTCTGCCCGTTTTTGCCCGTTCATGAGTTATTTGAGAGCAAAGTAGGCCGTATTTCGAACAAAAAACGTGAATATCTCAAAAACGGTTCAACATAATTTATTACTTTTTTTACAAAAATTATGTATTTCATTAATTGTGACAGTTCTGTAGAACATTTTGGCCTTCTAAAAAATCTTGAATAAAAGTTATGATGAAAAAAATGATTTTTCCGGTCTTTTCTCAAATAATGCTCGATACCTTAAAAACCATTAAAGATAGGACATTTTCACCTTCGGTAAAGTTTCTTATAAATGAATTTACTACAACTTTGCTGAATACTTCAACTCGCTATCTTTAATTATACGAGAAATAAATTTTGCATCTCACTTATAGGAGGATTAATCAACAATTTTTTTATTTAGAAAGAAGGGGCGTTCCATTGTCACAAATTCTTCCGAAGGTTGTATATCGCTTCAACGAACCATTTCGAAGTTATTCAAAACGATCACGTTTTTCGCGTTTTAAACCACTGTGCGGTGTAGCACCAAGAAAAAACGAAAACGCCAATAGATTGCCTAATCTTTTTATTTAAAAGACAGATTTTTAACATTTTTATGAAAATTTCACCGATTTCCACAGATTTTTGGAAGTATTTCAATTTTTCATAGATTTTTCGGAAATTTTAAACAGATCTTCCTTGTGTTTAAAGCAAAACAGATGGCTAAAAGATTTTCTAGACTGAAACACAGCTTCCAATGTGGCCCTGGCCGTAGCTCAGCTGAGGCTGAAAACAAAATGACAACGAGAATTTGAACTGGAGCTGTTTTTGACATTACCCAGTCAAACACTCTGGAATTTCGACTGGTTTCTGGCGAAATTTTATCGCAAAAGAAACAACTGATTCCGAGTCGGAATTTTTTATTTTTCGCAGCCAAATATCAGCATCAGCACCAACTCAGTATATCATTATCTCGAATGAAAAATAATTATATAAAATGATTCTGTTTGTCATTGGGTTGGTACAGAATACGAAGAATATTCTACACCCAGTACAGATTTAATTGTGGCAACACTGGTGAGTAGTCAGAACGATTCTTGTTTGCATTTTTCATACGAATCAATCCGCTGAAGTTTTCGAGCCCATCATGGTTTACAGACCTTGGTGACATTTCGTAAAAATTGAAATGTGACGTTAAATCCTTAAAAAGGTTTTCATGAGAATTTATACAAAGCAGCCTTTAATATTAAAGATTGAAAATAATTATAAACTAATTTCCTCCACTTTTATAAGGACCAAAAAACTTATATCGAATCCTGGAAAAGGAAAATGGCTGGCTAATAAAATGCTGTTTGTGTTTTAATTTAATGTCCTTGCGTGGTGGTTCTCAAAAGAAAGGACACACAGTAATCATTGGGAAGATATCCATTGAAAATCTTTCTTGGTCAGTGCGCTAAGAATCAACTGTGCAGACAAAAGTTTCGATATTTAAACGTTAATCCATACTTCAACATTAAAACTTTCATTTTTCGATGGAAAAGGATAGGTTAATGTTTAAAGTAAAATATCCGTTTGCAACCCAAAAACGCAGTCAATGTTTGAAAGATGGGTTAATTATTGCATGACAATTTTTATTTGGAAGAACATATTCTGACCACTTGTCGGATTATCGGGGATGAATTTGCTAGATATTTTATACCAGTAACGTCGTATAATTTTGAACTAATGTGTTGATTAACAGTGTATTTTGCAGGGCTTCGACACCACGTGCCGCTAGTGATTTTAAAAAGAATTGTGAGAAGTTTTGATTTCGAGTGGCTCTTCTCTTCTCTGATATCAGCCATGTTATCTTAGTTGGCAGAAGTTCGTTGAAATCAGGAATCTCTATTGATGACAAGATAAGGAGGAGGGCGAGAGGAAGCGGGAACTGAAGCAAGGATTCGGTACAAAAAATATAAGACTGTTGGTAAGCAATTTCATTTTTTGCTTTGACTAAAAATTATAAACTTTTCATTGCAAATGATTAATGCAGTCGGTGAAGGCATGGCGATTCCAGGAGGTAATACATGGAAAGCGAGAACAAGAAAAACTTTCAGCTTATTTCTAAAACTGTAATATAATCTTAGAAAACCTTTGGAACTAAATAGATGTTATTTCTTAGGATAACAACTTATTCTACTTTTATCTTTTTTATTTTAACAAGGTTATATTAGCAAGAAATTACTAAGTAGGAAAAGGTATAAAACATTAGTTATGAAAGGATTTGGAATATACAGATAGGAAAGCTGTCGGTTCTCATGGTAAAGAGGGAAACATGGGAGATTTGAGCAATTCGTAGTAACTCTGCCATGACTTCTACCAGCAGAAAATAATAAAATAGTCTGGAAGCCTGCTCCTACCCAAGTAAAAATTGAAGTTTTATAGCACGCTACAAGTATAATCTTAGTTTAATAGTGAATACCAAAAATATATGTTTAAATTTTTTATTTCTTGGAAAGCATGAGATATATAATTCAGTTTTTAGGACAAAAAGTTTTGGGGACCGATCGTCAAGAGATTGCCTGATCACAACGTAGCAGCAAGTTCATAAGGTGATCAGTTCAACAGTTACAATAGAAATAATATATTTCGTAAATATTTTGATCTGATTACTCAAATTAAAAACGCTTTTAATCCACCTAACAGTGTGATGAGACATTTCTTATAACTCTTATCACTCTCTTCGGATATTATATCGTTTGAGAACATTTAGAACTTGATGCTTCGCGATGTTTTTGATAACACATACTACATGGGATAGTGGCAGGACTCAGAGAATCACTCAAATCAGCATAGGACAACATCAGTGCTAGAAATCTCAAACCAAATCAATGGGAAGGCGAAAAAATGGCCCATAAAATAGACATACAAACGAATTATTGCTAATGCTCTGTTAATAAAATATCTAAATTCCTCAATCAATGCATTGTGGTGGGAAAACTGATTTTTCTAAAGGGGTTATGTATATTGTACTGAGCCAAAAAAAAATCGATTTTTTTTTAATCGATTTGAAGTTTATACTTTACTCAAATTTCCAACGCGACTGAGAATTAAGAAATCAACGCTTTTTCTTTAAAAAACCCACCATTCCACTATGGGTCACAAGGGCGGTTTTTCGGTACAAAAATCAATAACTTCCAAACCGTTCATTTTAGAGAAATTATGTCTGAGAGAATATTTTTGGAAATTAAATTTTCTTACTTTTAAAGCAAAATGTAGCTAGGGTGGTCCTCTCAAACATTATTTTCGAAAAATTATGTTTAGAACTAAATGGTGTAGCAAGGTACTTACTTCAGCAAAGTTGTAGAAAAATGTTTTTCAAGTAACATTTTCAAATGCATCAAAGTTATAGCATTATAGCATTATCGGTTTTCATGTTATAATTATTTTTCTTCTTTATCTTAGGGTGTCATTTTAGGGTTTCTGAAAAAGTCAGTTTTTTAACTATAACTTTTTAAATAGTTAGTCTATCTTCATACTCTCTATGAAGCAATTTTAGTACTTTTCATTGCGCATATTTCTGCTGAAGAATGTGAATCGATATCATTTTTCGTTATCGAATTACGATCATTTTTTAAAATAAAAATGATAGTTTTCAATGACCTCTAACTCAGAAGGTTGCAAAAACTAGCAGCTAAATTTGTACTCTTTCGAAAGTGCATCAAAAATACTGTAAAATATCTCAAAATCAACTTTTGCTTTTTTGTCATTCAGCGAAAAATGTTGACATCAACATTATGATTAAATGACATCAGCATACGGCTGTTTTTAAGGGTCTGGTCATTGCCATTTAGAACCTGCTTTACTAGATCAAAAAGTCGAGTTGTTAAATGATTTTTTGAGCTTGTCAAATATATGTACACAAATATTGAAAACGTTAGGCTCAGACAGATATTTATTTTACTATTCTACGTAACTACTTTATTATCATCGTCATCCTCATAATTATTATAATCACAATCATCAACATCATCAGCATCGTCGTCGTTATAGTTATCTGAATCGTGTCTCTTTTCTCAAAGTGCTAACTCATTTAATATTGAACTTATTTCAGTGCGTTTACTGTATCGGGATCTTCTAACTGCAAGAACCGGATTAGACAAGTCCATTGCTCTAAAGAAAACATCTTCCATGTTCGCGACTCTTGAACAATTTCTACCGTGACTCAGTCGATCGTTCCGAGCCTCAGCTCCTTGTTCGCTCATGAAACTTGTTGGTAAAGGAAGTGTTGACATAATATAAAATGTAGCGCATTTTGCCTTAAAAAGCAAATGAATTAAGGATTACCCTTCATTCTGTTCTAAGTAAGCGACGAATTTCTGTGAATGCTGGTTTGGGAGGTAGTGCAGTTTGAATCTTTTGTAGGAACTGTTAACGGCTTCTCAAAATATTTCGAATTTTTATCGAGCACTTTCGTCTCAATTCGATTACTGTCTTTCCAAAATTGATCAAACTTTTTACATGTTTTAAGTGTTACAGCTTTTGCATTCTGAGTGAACTTATTTTTTTCATTTTGTCCCACATCAAATTATCTCATTATTTCCTCAAACACAACTTTTATTCTATTTTTATTTTCACCTTTGGCCACTTTCCAGAGATCGAACAACTTTATTTTATCCATTTTAACAGCACTAATAATACAAAGCACTACACGCGTTGATCAAAGCAGTCGTCGGCTACTGCGATTCGATTCATGAATGAGATTGATACCAATTAAACTGTCACGACTCGTGGTGTTGTTGTTTATATTTGACATCGAAGGGCAAAAATGCTGACTTTGATTTTGAAATATTTTATAGTATTTTTGATGCACTTTCAAAAGAGTACAAATTTAGCTGCTAGTTTTTGCAACCTTCTGAGTTAGAGGACATTGAAAACTATCATTTTTATTTAAAAAAAATTATCGTAACTCGATAACGAAAAATGATATCGATTCACATTCTTCAGCAGAAATATGCGCAATGAAAAGTACTAAAATTGCTTCATAGAGAGTATGAAGATAGACTAACTATTTAAAAAGTTATAGTTAAAAAACTGACTTTTTCAGAAACACCCTAAGTTAAAGAATAAAAATAATTATAACATAAAAACCGATAGTGCTATAACTTTAATTCATTTGAAAATGTTAACTGAAAAACATTTTTCTACAACTTTGCTGAAGTAAGTACCTTGCTATACCATTTTGTTCGAAAAATAATTTTTCGAAAAGAATGTTTGAGAGGACCACCCTAGCTACATTTTACTTTAAAAGAAAGCGAATTTAATCCCCAAAAATATTCTCTCAGCATAATTTCTCTAAAATGAACGGTTTGGGAGTTATTGATTTTTGTACCGAAAAATCGCCCTTGTGACTCATAGTGCATTCAAAGAAAATCAACAGTGCATATTTCCAGACTTGGTTTTATTTCCAATTTAGAACTATTGTGTTTTTTACATCCTAGATTGCATGATTCAGTGATCGAAACCCAAAACTTCATGAAGTATTTGAAATTATTAAATTAAAATTTGTGTTTGCTATTGAAATTGACAAAATGATTGTATATATAGTATATAGTCCCTTTGGCGATTGTTTACTTTTTCGGTCCCACCTATCAGCATTGAAGTATCGCCCTTACGTTTTTTTACAATACCAATTTTACAATTAGTGGGGGTTTGGTGAAAATCGATCTTAATGTCTAAACGGCATAATTCCGAAACCGTAATTTTTGAAGTTTTAAAATTATGCAGAATTAATTTTTCAGAAAATAGTAACAGAGCAAATAAGTACCAAAGTCCAAAAAAATCAATTTTTGTCAAACATTATTTTTTCGAGTTTACATCAAATCTCAATGTTTCATGCATTATAATGTCATTTGGCATCAAAAATACAAATTTGATTTTGAAAATTTTTCATTTCAGTTTATATGGGAATTTGTTGTGTGATTGCACTCTTCAACTCGTAACTCCGGAACCGGAAGTCCAATCAATAAAAAATTCAATAGCAGCCGATGGGAAGATTGTACCTTTCATTTGAGACTAACTTTGTGCAAATCGATCCAGCCATCTCTGATTAACAAAGGTCACATTTTTTCCACATACACACATACACACACATACACACACATACATACAGACATACATACACACAGACATTTTCCGATCTCGACGAACTGAGTCGATTAGCATATGACACTCGGTCCTCCGGTGAATGAGAAAGGCAAAAACATTTTAAGCAATTGTTGAAATTTATGCATTTTTTGTTGAGCAGTTCTATGTTTCATAGAATTAAATCAATTTTAACTTCGCTTCCTATTAAATAAAGACCCTTATTACAGTACATCTCTACAAAAACGAGATCAATTTGAAAATAAATCTGAGGATTATGATTGATTACAGAACTCTGGAATTTTCTATTGGAATGTTTTCAGACAGGAATTTGATATTGATGCTATTAGACAACTGTGAAATCAAGACCAAGAGATCAGTTACATATCAGGACCCCATTCCGACAATTTATCAAAAGTCCTCATGATGTTTACAACAACAGGTTATCAATCTACGGATCAGATAATTGTTATTGTAATATTGAATTAAATCAGTCTGCATCAATAAATTTTCAACTTCAATCCAATATTTTTTTGGGTGTGGTGGGGAGGGGGGTGGTGGGCGTTGTATGGTGTTAAATCCCAAAACCTTCTCTGGGCTACGCCGTTGCTTGGAGTTATTTATTTCGCTTCTCATTTTCCGATATGTTTCAGATCGATCCGATGGTTATAAGTTAGAAAAATTGCAGTCAGAAAGTTCGCACAAATGAACATTTTTGTACTGATAAGTTATCAAGTTCCTTCCAGATAGCTTGGAAGTGTTCGGTGATTATTTCTAGCGGTTGTAGATAGTAAAATGAAATACAAAATTCGTTTTATCGAAATAATGTTTGGCTTATTTCAATGGATTATTACTATATTGAACAATAAATAAGCGACAAAGAGTAATCAACAAACAACAAGCCATAACTTTTAAAGTATTCAAAATAGATATTTGAAGTCTTCAGTAACGTTATTCGCAAAAGTAAGAGCTACAAATTTGCTGAAGGCATCATTTCGATATAATCACTTCCAAGAAAATTTGTGAAAATATCTCACTCGTAGGGGGATTAATCAGCAAAAGCACAATACCAAAAGAAAGGGCATATTGCCTCCATTAAATTCTCCGAAGATACTATTGACCTAAAATAAGCCGTTTTGGCGTTAATAATAGATTACATGTTTTTGGTCATATTTCTGGCTATGGGAAATGATAAAAATCTTTCGTCCGCTTTTAATGTTAAATATCTCTTTTGATAATAGTACGATTTCAACAATCTATAGCTTGTTCGAAAGGTATTCGTTAAAGCTGTCTAAAAACATATAAATTGTTAATCTACATTGTCAATTTCGGCAGATAATTTAAAAAACTGCAAAAAACGCCATTTTTGCGCATTCAAACATTCATATCTTGGAAACTAAACATCAGAATCAAAAACAAATTAATAGCGTTCATACTGTTTTTTAGTTCTTTCATTTAAAATTGGTTTGGATAAGATCGGTTCAGCCATTGCTGAGAAACACGAATGAGAATTTGTCCGTTACATACACACACACACACAGACACACACACACACAGACATTGTCCCAAATCGTCGAGCTGAGTCGATTGGTATATAAGACTCGACCCTCCGGGCCTCGGAAAAAATCTTGAAAGTTTGAGCGAATTCTATACATTTCTTTTATAAGAAATGTAAAAAAAATATTTTTGTTTTTTTATATCTCACAATGAATTTTGTATGAATTTTTCCACTTTTCGAGCTCAGTTCATATTACTTTTTTATTGATTTTTTATTTATTTGTTTGCTTTTTGCTCAGTTGTAAAAAAAAAGTTGTAAAATCAGTTGTAAATCATTGAAACATTCCTGAGTTTTGGATGTTCAAGTAAATTTTAATTGGTATTAAAATAAGGTTTATAGCAGACGACCTATTAAAATTGAAATAGCTCGTGCGTTGAGATCCACACTGATTTTTTAACAAAATTTCCCCAACATACATTCCAAAAATTTAAAAAAAATCCAAGTTAGAAACATTTGAAATCCTATGAATGTAGAATCGTTATGCGTCATCTTTTCCGGTATAGTGCTCTTTGTGGTCGGTTCTGGAAGTTTTTGACTGCAATTTGCTTACAATGTGCAAAAATTTTGAAAAAAGTTAATGTTTTCATAAATTCTCACGCGATTGAAAAAAGAGAGAATTTATTCTGCACAAAAGAAATAAAAACCCGAGTATGATGATAAACAATAACCAAACATTTATACACACAAAAAAAGTAAACGTTATGCCTATTGATTTTACACATAGATTTTTGCAATTAACGGAGGCATATAGACACCATTTGCTGGCACATAAACCTAATGTGTGTATTTACAAGAAATATTAATCTTACATTCACATTTCATAACTATTAGGCGCATAAAACCCCATTCTATAACAATATGCACATGTCGTCGCTGTTGTGCTATCTTATGACAAGCGCCATTTAGCACTTTTCGAGAAAAACGATTTTTAAAGTTTGAGATTGAATATCTTAAAATTTATAAATGCTTCAAGTTTTTCGGAGAAAACATTCGATGCTTCTATCTTTTCTGAAGTAATCTCACGATTTGTGTGAAGATCGGTTGACTACAGGGACGAATGACAACAAAGTTAAAGTCCCCACAAATAAAACTGTCCTATCCTATCCTATCCGGTTGACTACACCCGATCAGAACATCATAACAGAAAGCTATCAAATTTATATCTCATGTTGATATAAATTACTCTCTGTGTTATCTTTATGATATACCGATCAGGAATGCAAGAAAGCTTATATCGAGATTATATTTTCTGGTGCTATCATTGGATTAATAATATGATATTAATGTACGCATACAACGATGATGTTACAGTAAGTTATATATTCTTTCACAATTATCTTTGAACGCTAACGGTTACACAAATGACAGTATATTTGCTTATACACTGAGGTCTCTTTTTATGCGTCGTAATTCTACTTTTTAAAGCGAATTTTCAAAGTTTTTGATTTTTTTGATTTGGATTTTCAAAATTTCGCGTTTTGAGTATGGAACAGTTTTAGATGCAATTGGTCGGAAACAGTGGCGGATCCAGGGGGAGGGTCTTGGGGGTCTGGACCCCCCCCCCCCCCCCCCCGAAAATTTTTAACATCTTGATAATTTTCAAAAAAGTTTCTTTTTTAAATTCATTCTAAATTCAAAATCTTTGTAAACCAGATTCAATTACCAAAACTGATTTTAATTAAATGAGGATATTACATATTACGTATTGTACAATGAACATTTTAAAGTCGAAATTTTGGACCCCCTCCGAAATTTTTTTCTGGATCCGCTCCTGGTCGGAGAACTTGTCAGTGAGGTGTTTGATTGACTTACCTGGTTACAGTTGGATTAAGAGATGACATTGCCTATTTTCTGAGACACTCGTCTGACACATAACTTCGAGTAGGAGGCGTACGATTTAAATATTAAAGCCATTATCATAACAATCTTTGGAATCGTGAAGTTATCAAAGAACTTTTCTAAAGATTATAATTTTCCTATAAAACTTATTTCGAAGAACATGCAGGAAGTATCAAGCAGTCCAGATGAAATAAAGATACGCGAATTGAAATCAAAAAGCATTTTAAAACTAGTTTTCATGGCTTAGTCTAATGAGTATATAATTAATTTTCCTCTAATCTATGCTGCATATAGCGAAAACGAATTTTCGGGTCACAAAAAACTATCTGATATATTATACTGATCTCCAAAATTTTTGTAGTGTATTTTGAGGATCTTGGTAAGACTTTCAGTGCGATTTCTCCAATTTCTGCAGGTTTTTATGAACACTTAAATCTTATCCAGTTTGTGGCTTTCTAGTTTGTGCGTTTTTTAAATTTCTAAGCTATTGCGACTTTTTTATTTTATCCTCCGCATAAAAAGTGTTTGAGTTTACTTGAGTATATTTAATGGTTGAACTGACAACTGATTTGAATGCGTTTTAGATAATCCTTGAAATATCTAAAAACTTTAATGCAAAAATATTGTTAATTTCCTCCTTAAAATTTAATCAAATTTTGAAAAAAATATGTAACAGAAATAACATGAAATATTCAAGAATCCGTCCCATCGAACAAACATCAACAATTTCTCGAATTTTCTCATAAATCTGTTATATTCGCAGTTGATAGATACAACTTCTGTGAAAGATTTGCATTTCTAGCAATTTATTGGGTGCGAGATAATTGTACTGGTTTGTTTAGTCTTCCCCATATCAAAAATGCCAATAACAATCCCCAAAAGAGACTTATTTTGAAACCTGAAAACACATTTGTTGCTTTGAATCTTTGCGGAATCCCAAATAAGATTTCTCATATTCTCCGTAAAATAATGTACGTAAAATATCCGCTCAATGTTACCATGTCGCATCGACATTATTTCTAAAAACCACGTAAAACACGTTAACGTACAAGAGAAGCGCCAAAGCGCACTATTTAGAATCTAAAAATAGCCCCTCTTTCCTAATCTGAAAAGATATTATAAAGCTATTCAGTCTATCGTCATATAGACAGCTGTATTAGTGAGTAAAACTTAATAAAAACAAAGCATATGGCACCAGGAAAACAAAGAGCACCTAGGCTTGGGCAAAGTTCAATGTGTGCGTTCTGGAAACATCTTCTGCATCTATAATCGTTTTGCCCTTGACGGAAGCGTGGAATATTATGCTAACTTTAAACATCAGTCGAAAACAACGTCGTTGGTTCATGCAGGAAACTTCCCCATCAAACTCAGAATACCCAGGTTCAAAGCGGCAATATCGACAAATAATAATCTGCATGTCATATATTCACAATAACAATCAGCCAGCAGATATGCAATCATTTGGCAATGCTATAAAAGCTTTTTTGATGCATGAAGCTTTTTGCTCCCAAAGCAAAAAGCGCCTTAATGTATGCTTTATTTTTCTCGTATTCTATTTTTAGACGTGCACGCTAAAATCGTTAATATTATACAATAAGTAATACAAGCTATGTTGGGGTCAATTATGCTATCTCATGGTGTTATGATCGTGTTATATTGCTATCAACGTTTGTTATAAATGTGATATTCGTAGAGAATTTTTTGTTAGAATTTTTGTTATTTTAACACCTAACGGTTTCTGCTTTATAACAAAATTTGATAGGAAATTTTTCGTAACAAAATATCAGCATGAGTTATAATTGTGTTATTTCCTCCTGGTCGGGCACTTACAGTTTTTGCTTAAAATGTAAACCAAAGTCGCTCGCATACGTGTCATAAGTGTGTATTGATGATAAAATTATATTATAAAATATGTTATAACTTGTGTGTGCATACATAGTTTAAACAGTTGACACATAGAAGGTATGTGTGCGCGTGATAACAATAGCATTTCTTCTTCATATGAATTTTAAGCGGTTTGAAGCAAATAGAATTAACGTTTGGATTTTTTTCAGTGTATGTGCAGTACAAACAGATTTCATGTAATGTTTGTCTGCTGTCCTGAAGGTGCCATTATGTCGTCGTTTTCTTCAAATATAGGGCTATCAAGCAATCGAGCTGGCCGTAAAGCATGTTCAAAATCGCGGGTTAGAGAGATGTATGATCGGGATCTAAACAAATTCAAAAAAACCTGTTTTAATCCACCTAGAGGTGCAATTGTGCCTTTCTCATTTCTCCAAACTATGATTTAATAGCTGGTTCGTACAATATAACTTTATGGAAATGTCTTTCATTCTTATTACACTTGGTAAGTATATATAAGATCACCTTTTTGCATTCATCGCGGTATCGGTTTGAATCGGAGTTTTCTATGTGATCGACCTCCACAACCCGTAACTCCGGTGCTGGAAGTCGGATGGAGATGGAATTTAATATCAGTTTCTGGGGACGCAACACCTTTCATTTGAGACTAAGTTGAGCAAATCTAGCCATTTTCGAGAAACCAATATAACCGTTATTCTGACTTTGGATGCTTCCGGATCCGTCGATGGTGGCCAGTGTGGCCAAAGAGACTTTGAATGACTGTTGGGGACCTAGATCTACAAATTCAACAGTTGTGTTTACATTTTGGAAAAAAAATCACCTTTTTACATTCATCGCAGAATTCGTTAGAATCGGGATTTGCTGCGTGATCGTACGTATCACCCTGTAATTCAGGAACCAGAACTCGGATCCACACAAAATTCAACAGCAGCTGATGGACCTTTCATTTAAAATCAAGTTTGTCAAAATCGGTTCAGAAAATTCCGAGAAACCGATGTGGACAAATCAACAAGTTTTGTTTTGTAACCATACTCTTCAACTCGTAATTCGGAACAAGATGTCGGTTGAAAATGAAATTCAATAGCAACCTATGGGATTAGTATACCTTTCATTTGAATCTTAGTTTGTAAAAATCGGTTCAGCCATCTCCGAGTAACCGATGTGGACATTTTGTTAACAAATCCGCACATACACACACATACATACACACATACACATACACACATACATACATACACACACACATACACACAGATATTTTGCGATCTCGGCGAACTGAGTCGAATGTTATATGAGACTCGGCCCTCCGGGCCTCGGTTAGAAAGTCGGTTTTTGGAGCAATTGCATAACCTTTCTATATAAGAAAGGCAAAAGAATAATATTTAATTAGCTTAATAAGCATGAGTTCAATGTTATCTTCATGTGATTATAATTTGCAAAGGTTGGTGGAATGCGTTTGAACGTGTAGGGAATGGGGTTTAGTAGAGTGGGTGTGGAGGATGCGTCAGAAATCCTTCATCTTATTTCGGTATACGGGGTGGATGAAGGACATGCGGGCGTGAGGGTGGTCCAAGAGGTGGGGAGTGATGAAGGAGGGAGGTGCAAGGGCCAGGGGGGGGGGGGGGCGACGCAATACTCAACTGCATATTTTGCCTTCTATTTGAAACTTGGTTTGAGAAAATCGGTTCAGTCATCACCGATGAACCGATGTGACTTTTAATTGTGGAATATGCCCGGAATTCCGGACTTCCGGAATCGTCGATAGTGGACAATATATTCAAAGAATGTTTGATTGGCAATCAGTGATCTAGATCTACGATTAGAAGTAATTTGGTGACCATTTCAATAGTTTTTAGCCTCTGAGGTATTACGATTGTACCGATTTATATGGAAAATTCCAGTGTATCCTTACTAACACCCCTGTAACTCCGGAAGCAAGAGTCAGAACCGAATGAAATTCAGCAGCAGTCAATGGCATTACTGTATCTTTCATTTGAAATTAAGTTCGTAAAAATCGGTAGAGAATTCGTTGTGGAATGGGTGTGATATTAGCTTAGGAACTTGGCGGGATCCCCGAGGGCGTCATGAACCGTCATAGGTGCCCAATGTGGTCAAAGCTGCTTTGATTGATCATTAGTGATCCAGACCCGCAAACTAGAGTAATGTTACATCAATTTTAATATGTTTTACATCATTTGAACATTATGGTGGTACCAGTTTATATGGGAATTTGCTGTGTGACCGCACTCTTCAACCCGTAACTCCGGAACCGGAAGTCGGATCAACTAAAAATTCAATAGCAGCTTATGGGAGCGTTATACCTTTCAGATGAAACTAAGTTTGCGAAAATCGGTTCAGCCATCTCTGAGAAAATTGTGTGAGTTTAAATGACACACACACACATACACACACACATACACACACACATACACACACACACAGACATTTGCCGATCTCGACGAACTGAATCGAATGGTGTATGATACTCGGCCCTCCGGGCCTCTGTTAAAAAGTCGATTTTTACAGTGATTGCATAGCCTTTCTTTATATGAGAAAGGCAAAAATGTATCTGAAAGGGTAATGAAAATTTGACTTTAACCAGCTTCCGGAACAGAAGCTTTATGTTGCCAAGAAGTATAAAATTGTTGTTGCAGACAAGTTTGTCGGAAAAAGTGTATAATCTGGCAGTAAATTTGCAGATATTGCCACAAAACTCCGATTTTCATCACAACTTACAATCTGAACCCAGTTATAAATCTACGATTGTCCTAAAATCGTCTAGTGCTAAATTAGGTCTCTCCGGGGGGCCCTCCCAAATTTTTGCCAGATTTGGCGAGTAGCCACTACAGTAAGAATGCGTAATAGCAGTACCGGGATAATGATAGCAACATCATTGATAATAGGAACTCCCCAAACTACCCGGAATTCCACCCAATCCAAATCGACACACTCTATAAATATATAGAATGGATACATGGCTAAGGATGCTATTTCAATGACCAGATACTGGAAAAAATCAGCCAGAGGTGTCCAGTAGCTTGTGCAGAAATTAAAGCCAGGTATCAAGTCCAAAGTTCAAATTTTCATTCGAGACGAATAAAAACCGTAAAAACTCACAATGCACAGTGGTCATAAATATGTGCAATGCAAATATCGTTACTACACTTTATTTATTTAGTAAATTTTGGGTCGCTGAATCCGAATTTTACACTAAAAATTGATTTATCTACCTAAAAGTGTGATATGGCATTTCTTATTACACTAATCGTTCATATTTAATTACCATTATTTTTTGCTCTAACATTTTTTAGAGTATCAAATAGTACATGTTTTTATGTACTTGCAAAAAACCCATGATTTTTCATTCAAAATTCTCGAAACTACAGCTTTTGTGCTTGAATACCAATATTTTGATATCGTTTTCAGTGAGCTTGATATCTCGTGAACCAAATCACAGACCAAATTTCAATTTTGGAATGTTGTTCGTGAATATAATGGCAAGCTCAAGCAAAATTTCAAATTAATTTGTGATTGTTTGCCTAAATTATTTTAAGAATGCAGTGTTTTGGCTGCCGTAAAAATAAAACTTTTCGCATGAGTAAAAACACCCTCTTTATGGTACCAAAAATTTTAAAAAAGAGCAACAGTTCATGACTTCAAATTTATTTGTGAATTGGAGCTACGAATATGGTATGAATCGCAACGGGCTTTCTCAAAAAATTAGTATTCGTGAACATCGTTGTGGTACGAAGTAGTGTGAACCGTACATCGAATATTCCATCCCAACATGTGTTTCAAAAAGTAGCGTCCAATAAATTAATACTCAAGTTGTAATGATCCGAAATTTTGGGAAAATAATAATTAAGCTATATAATTTCAAGATCTGCAGTGATCATAAATAATATAATTTTTTCGTCTTGTATTAACTCGTCAAATATATATAATATCTTAGATTCTCCAGGCATTCTGGGCACAGACTTGCGCAGCTGAAGTCTAGTTTAAGTGAAACTAAATAGTCTGAAGACCATTTTAAAGAAAAATTCATGAGGGATATCGAGGGAAAAGTTAGTTAAAGCCAAATTCAAAGCTTTCAGTTAAATTGTTCGAATACATATACAAACATACTCATCTTTCTGCACTACATATTCACCAAAACTCGATAATTATCGTACAATACACAGCTATTAGTAGCGTTGTCTGATTAAAATACTAATATTGATAACTACAGTTCGACAAAAAAAATCTGACGAGCAATCAATTTTCAATATTAATTAACTTATCGGTAAATATCGAACCACCGTATGAATTCATCTATATACTAAAAAATCAGTTCATTATTATCAAAATTAAGTTTGAAACTATAAAACGTATATCCATAATCATATAATCGCAAGATAAAAACACGCCTTTGCTGAATTTTTTTTGCGCTATTGTACTATGGGGGACCACTGTGCAATGTATCTTTGAACTGCAATAACTACGCATTATTTTCTTCTAATAACGTTATATGCTAAAGCATACTTTCAATTGAAAGCGTCAAATTGGCTTTGCTTATTGCAGGATACATAAGGCAAATGTTAAAAAAATTATTTATTCGAAAAAAATTCCATGCATCAATAGTTTAAGAGAGTTATAAGGGACTGAAAAATGGTCAATTTTATTAACTTAAAAAAGTCATATTGCAAAAAAACGTGAGAATTGTATTGCGTCAAAGACCACGAGAAATTTTTTCCATGGAAGTTGAAAATGATTAATGTTAATTTTTAAGCCTACTTAAAATGGGATGATAATAAGATACAGAAATACTTTGATTATCTTTTTTGAGCAACTAGTTTCTACATTTAAGAAATAAACGTAAATTCCAATATCGAAATAAAATAACTGTTTTACAATCGAAGCTTTACCAGTAATCTAACTTATAATGAAGGCTTAACATAACTGAATGTTAGCCCCTCCTAATGGAAAAGGCTGCGCACGCCTATGGATGTGGATCGAAATACAAAGTAAAATTCTTTGAAGGAATAGGTATAATACCGACATCTTGCTTGTTATGAATTCAGGGGAATATTTTTATCTATATGTAGATCTCAAAAAAAAACTTTAAAGGGTTTTACAATATTATTGATCCAACTTATTCATTATCAATTAAAATTTGCCACAATGATCATTAGAGTGGGACATGGTTATATGAAAAAAATAAAATTTCGCTCCGAGTAACTTTTTGGGTCCCATTTAGCTCCCAGAACAACTCTGCAAATTTTTAGTTCGATCGGTGAAACTATATTTTTGCGCCCACGGTTTAAAGTTTACATGGGATTTCGTATGGGGAAAACGTCTTTTGCAAATTAATTCTTCCATGAGTCGCCCGTTACCTTCTAAAAATAAATAGATGTCTGATTTTTATAGGAAATTTGTCAAGGAAACAAAGTCTAGAAGATCACGAAACGATCTGATGCTTGTGGAAAAAGTTATTAAGCAAAAACCGATTGATGCCGTGAAGATTGATGAAAATTTCACTTTTCATAGCATCACTGCTGCTGACGGTCGAATTATATACAAAATCTTTAACTTTCTCTTATTATGTACAAAAGAAGCCTCAATTTATCCCTCAAAACTCTTGCGAAGTGGCCAAACAATATAGATAAATGATTTGGACACTTTAAGAGAAGATCAACACAAAATTGCATATAATTGGACAACCAACAACAGTGGTGCTAGAAAAAATGAATATTTTATCAATCGTCAGAGCATCAATTGGTTTCAGCTTAATAACTTTTTTCTCAAGCGTCAGATCGTTTCGTAGTTTTCGAGACTTTGTTTCTTTGTTAAATTTCCTACAACAGCCACATAACGGTTTATTTTTAGGAAGCAATGGGCGACTCCTGGAGGAATTATTTTGTGAAAGTTAATTTTCCCATATAAAATCCCATGTAAACTTTAAACAGTGGGCGCGAAAATATAGTTTCAGGGATCAAGCTAAGAATTTGCACAGATGTTCTAGGACCCAAATGGTACCCAAAAAGTTGCTCGGAGCTGGAATCTATTTTTTGTCCCACCCTAATGATCATGTCTAGTATCTAGGATCCATTTCGTCCAATGATATTGGACATCTTCATTTTTACAATCATCAAGAAGAACAAAATGACGAAGCAATTTTTATTACTTCAGAAAAACATCATAGCGTTTTTTTTTGGTGATATTGATCATTCCCAGCATTCTCATCAGCGGTCATTATTACCAAGATTATTAAGTGTAGGTAATTTTGTCCACACTGTGTGATACATTTTTTATGATTCGATGATGACCAGCATCTTATAACAGAATTATTCTGTTGCAATGATCTGATCTCACAACAGGAGTACGTCAGTTTTTACGCACAGATCGCAATCCAAAGGATACTGAACGAGACGCGAAAAAACCAATATAATACACTCTAGAAAACGTCTAAAAACATCGCTTATGGTCCGGCAACGACATTTGGTTGGTGTTAATGCAGACCGAACTAAGTTGCAAAACATCAATAAATGAGATAATGACAAGAAGAATTTCTTCAGCTACATTCAACTTTTGCCAGATTTGAAATATGTAACCACAAACAAGAATTATGACAAAAAATAATTTCCAATTATAACGTAGAGGATGCTGCGATTCAAACTTTAAACCCGTTTATCTCGAAATCAATATTTTGAGATTTAGTCCGGTCTGACTTATCACCGACCAGTTCATCTAAAGAGCTGCGAAAACTCCGGGAAGGTAATGGATAAACGGTTTCTTACAGCGACATTCAAACATATCTGCAGGAGTACCAAACCTGTCTTCAAACATTGAGCCGGAGTTTTGAAAGATTCGAACTAAACCAAGGAGATAAAAGAGTACATGTACCTGACCCATACTCTTTTATGTCTTTGGTTTAGTACGAATCTTCCAAAACTTCTGCTTCCAGCGGTAATTGGAGGCAATTTCTGAGCCTTCTGAAATTAACAATATAGATGAGAGAGGTTGTTCTTCTCTCATTGGTAATCTGCGATTTAAAAACAACATTTCAATACGTGGTCAGATAAACTCAAGGTTACAAATGGAACAAATTCTGGATGTTTTATACTGAATTAACTGAATATGATTTGATTACAGAACTTGCTGAACCGGCAACCTCCCAAAATCCTTATTGATAAAACTTGTCACAAACAAGCAAACGTAAATCCCAATACAATATAAAAGGATGATTATCGTTTGTTGCGACTAGTCTATGAGCAATATTTCGATGAGGTTACAATGAAGAAAAAATTGTTGAAATAAATTTACAAAGAAAAAGGAGAAGTGAGCTTGAATAAAAAGCGAGTTTAAGAAGAACAGATAAAAACGAACAAGTAAAAAACTTTTGACGAAGAACAGAAAGGAAACTGCAGTGTAAAAACCAGTCCAATCCATCGGTAGTAGCGACTCAATGGAAATTATCTTCACCGCGGTTACTTCAGCTAACCTTATTCAAACGTTACGCTAAAATTAAGTAAAAATTATATTCAGGTAGTTTTTCGTATTCTTGAACAATACGTTCATAAAAAAGCCAATAGATGCAGATGAGTTTCCACCTTTTTACATTTCTTATAAAAGAAATGTATAGAATTCGCTCAAACTTTCAAGATTGTTTCCGAGGCCCGGAGGGCCGAGTCTTATATACCAATCGACTCAGCTCGACGATTTGGGACAATGTCTGTGTGTGTGTGTGTGTCTGTGTGTGTGTGTATGTAACGGACAAATTCTCATTCGTGTTTCTCAGCAATGGCTTAACCGATCTTATCCAAACCAATTTTAAATGAAAGAACGAAAAAACAGTATGAACGCTATTAATTTGTTTTTGATTCTGATGTTTAGTTTTTAAGATATTAATGTTTGAATGCGTAAAAATGGCGTTTTTTTGCAGTTTTTTTAAATTATCTGCCGGAATTGACAATATAGATTAACAATTTATATGCTTTTAGACAGCTTTAACGAATACCTTTCGAACAAGCTATAGATTGTTGAAATCGGACTATTATCAAAAGAGATATTTAACTTTAAATGCGGACGAAAGATTTTTATCATTTCCCATTGCCAGAAATATGACCAAAAACATGTAATCTATTATTAACGCCAAAACGGCTTATTTTAGGTCCATAGTATCTTCGGAGAATTTAATGGAAGTAATATGCCCTTTCTTTTGGTATTGTGCTTTTGCTGATTAATCCCCCTATGAGTCAGATATTTTCTAAAATTTTCTTGGAAGTGATTATAACGAAATGATGCCTTCAGCTAATTTGTAGCTCTTACTTTTGCGAATAACTTTACTGAAGACTTCAAATATCTATTTTGAATACTTTAAAAGTTATGGCTTGTTGTTTGTGGATTACTCTTCGTCGCCTATTTATTGTTCAATATAGTAATAATCCATTGAAATAAGCCAAACATTATTTCGATAAATCGAATTTTGTATTTCATTTTTCTATCTACAACCGATAGAAATAATCACCGAACACTTCCAAGTTGTCTGGAAGGAACTTGATAACTTATCAGTGCAAAAATGTTCATTTGTGCGAACCTTCTGACTGCAATTTTTCTAACTTATGACCATCGGATCGATCTGAAACCTTTCGGAAAATGAAAAGCGAAATAAATAACTCCAAGCAACGGCGTAGCCAAGAGAAGGTTTTGGGGTTTAACACCATACAGCCCACCCCCCCCCCCCCCCACCATCACTCCAAAAAAAAAAAAATTGGATTGGAGTTGAAAATTTATTGATGCAAACTGATTTAATTCAATATTACAATAACATTATCTGATCCGTAGATTGATAACCTGTTGTTGTAAACATCATGAGGACTTTTGATAAATTGTCGGAATGGGATCCTGATATGTAACTGATCTATTGGTCTTGATTTCACAGTTGTCTAATAGCATCAATATCAAATTCCTGCCTGAAAACATTCCAATAGAAAATTCTAGAGTTCTGTAATCAATCATAATCCTCAGATTTCTTTTCAAATTTTCAGCTTTTTTCCTACACAATATTACGAAAGCTTATTAAACAATTTTTCCTAATAAGTTTGTGAAAATTATAAACTATTTGAAATTTTTTAATAGTTTTATTTTTTATTTAACCGTGATTTTTTAATAAATAGTGACCATCGCTTCACAACGTAGTCTATTTTTCATGGTTTGCGGTGAGCACGATCTCTCGAATTGCTGAACTGAAAATTATGGAATAGAAATTAATTTTTAGTATTCTTTACAGACTCGCTGGTGCCCTAAGACGATTTCGCTAGATTTTTAGAGCACTGTGCACTAGACTGCCCAGAAAAATGATGAATTTTTGAAAACTCAATCGGCCCACCCCTGAGTCGATTCCTAGTCCCACCAGGAGTACTTGCACCAAATCTGAAGCAAATCGGACAAGTCTAACTATTTTTTCAACAATTTACATGGAGAAAACTCACTAGCTCGTATTTTCGCCGCTAGGTGGCACTGTACACATCGTATTATCACTGTAAGTGAAAATAAGAAAGATATTTTAATTATCCACAACTTTGTCGAAGACTGCTAGTACATCCGGCTATGTTAAAATAAGTTATTAAACTTTTAACGAAGTGATGTCTGAGTCAGTTTTGCATGGGGCCTAGCAGTGCATGGTTGTATATCAGTACTCGAGTCCCGCGAACTATATATTTTTGTGAAATAATGGTTAGATTTAGCCGAATAGTATGTTTACAAGAATTATAGTAAATAATACGAGTTATGTTTTGGTTAGAAAATTTTAGTTCCACCTGTGACCGCATAGAGGGCGCCACTACTAACTTTTCATAGAAGAGAGATAGAGTATCAAGATGTTCAGAAGAAATACTGAAAAATGCCTGTTCTATAACTTTGTAGAAGACACCAAATTTCTATCTCTCTCCGTTGAAAAGTTTGTGTTGGCGCCCTCTATGTGGTAACAGGTGGAACTAAAATTTTCTAATCAAAGCATGACTCGTATTATTTACTATAATTCTTTTGAACATACCATTGAGCTAAACCTAACGATTATTTCACAAAAATGTTTAGTTCGTGTGAATCGAGTACTGATACACAACCATGCACTGCTAGGCCCCATGCAAAACTGACTCAGACATCCCTTCGTTAAAAGTTTAATAGCTTCTTTTAACAAAGTCGGATTTACTTGCAGTCTTCAACTAAGTTGTAGACAATTCAATTATCCTTCTTATTTTCTCTTACAGTGATAATACGATGCATACAGTGCCACCTAGCGGCGAAAATGTGTGCTGGTGGGTTTTCTCCATGTAAATTGTTGAAAATTCCCATACAAATTTCAGGCCCGTTGGTCCGGTAGTTAGACTTGTCCGATTTGCTTCAAATTTGGTGCAAGTACTCTTGGTGGGACTAGGAATTGACGCAGAGGTGGGCCGATAGGGGTCCTTTTTTCCTGTCACCCTACTGTGCACCCAGTGCATTAACGCAAGTGACGGAAGGTTATCGAAAAGTTTCGTGAAAATGAAAGTTCCAGTAATGATGATGATTTTTCCAAACGGTTCGTTTTCGTGAGGTTTTTATTTGTTCTTTGGCATTAGGATTAGCGATAATAATTCAAATCAAGAATACTACTGGGAAGTCACCTTTAAAAAAAGTCGATGTCGAAGTAAAATTTGAAACTATGCACGCATGCACTTCAGAGATAGCGTGATATCAGGAGCTGCGATTTCATTTCAACGCTTTTTTTGTGAAAAGGGCGATACTTACAAATGTAAATATAGGGCTTTTTTCTTACATGCGAATGAGGGCTTTGAAACGCAACAAATTAACCTAAAAATTTTGATTCTACGATATTGCTTTCTTAAACTACAGCAAAAAATACAACGGGCGAAACTGTATTTTTGTTTGTTTATTTAAAGTTTCGCCCTCCACGCTCCATGCAAACAAACAGGGCGATACTTTTTTTGCTAGCAGTTTAGAGGCGAAACTGTTATTTTCGTATTTTTTAGGATTATCAAAATGATACCAGCTGTAAATAGTAACAATGATCTCTATTGAAAAAACCCGGACGAAATCGGTGGTGTAAAACGGTAGTTATTGTAAAAAAAACGTAAGGGCGATACTTCAATGCTGATAGATGGGACAACATTTAATTTAATAATTTCAAATACTTTATGAAGTTTTGGGTTTCGATCACTGAATCATGCAATCTAGGATGTCAAAAAACACAATAGTTCTTAAATAGGAAATAAAACCAAGTCTGGAAATATTCACTGTTGATTTTGTTTGAATGGTATCACTGCTAGTATCGCCCTTTTCAAGAAAAAGCGTTGATTTCTTAGTTCTCAGTCGCGTTGGAAATTTGAGTAAAATATAAAATTCAAATCGATTCAAAAAAAAATTCGTTTTTTTGTTTCGGTACAATATATAACCCCTTTAGGAAAATTCAGTTTTCCCACCACAATTTAGATATTTTATTAACAGAGCATTAACAATAATTCGTAGCTATGTCTATTTTATGGGCCATTTTTTCGCTTTCCCATTGATTTGGTTTGAGATTTCTAGCACTGATGTTGTCCTATGCTGATTTGAGCGATTCTCTGAGTCCTGCCACTATCCCATGTAGTATGTGTTATCAAAAACATCGCGAAGCATCAAGTTCTAAATGCTCTCAAACGATATAATAGCCGAAGAGTGATAAGAGTTATAAGAAATGTCTCATCACACTGTTAGGTGGATTAAACACGTTTTTTTTATTCAAATCGTTTATTTGATAAGGCACGTTGCGTTAGCTTAAAGGTGCCAATTTTGTTTTGTTTCACATTTTAAATTGCATAAAACTAGGGGATTACACATTGATTTTTTTAAAATGAAACTAATGCGATTTTATAGCTATCTTATATATCTACACAAGGGGATAATATTATTTTCGCAAGATTAGGGGGGTCATTTAGTTTTTGTGGCAATATGGTTTGACATTTTTATCAGTGAGATTATTGGAGCAAATAATGTTTAACTAAGGGGGACAATTTTTTACGACTATCTTAAAAGTAGGAATAACTAGAGGGCATGATTGAATTTTGTAAAGATTCGTAATTATTTTTGTTATTTTTGTGGGTAGTAGAGTTGGGCATTTTCAACGAGATTGTATAATATAATAGTTAAAACTAGAAGAGACAAGAAGAGCTAAATGCTTCGTGATGATATTGGGGGGGGTGTTACTTCTGGGTATAAGAGTCAGGGGAGGGAGGGTAGACAAAGATGGCAGGGAGAGAAAATTATTTCAGTTTCATGCATCGTGAGATCAACGGATGGATTACAAACTCGGGTGGCCTTCATCAGGGGAATCATGTACTGGGACGCCGGGTGGTCCTCCTCAAGATGGCAGGGGTTTTTCCAGACGATTTCGTAGTACGGCTCAGATGTGGATCGGCTACATTTCGAGTTAAGCGTGTTATGTTCGTGCCGTAGGTTCCGTGTTTGTTGGCTCATTCGATACAGATACTTTGATACAGGTGGAAGAGAGTTCTGAGAATGATAAGGAAAATAAGAAGGGCCAGTTAGACTTGTATGTTGATGGTTTTCATAAAGGTGTATATAAGGGACATATAGAAGACATCGCGGCTTGCCAGCACATCTCGAACCGGGACGTTGGTTGGTCTTCCTCGGGCCCGCAGGGTATCCATTAGCCGAGACCTGGCGGAACTGTACTCGGTGCACGCCCAGACAATGTGCTCGATGTCGTGATAACCGTCGCCACAAGCGCAGATACCACTATCCACGAGCCCAATACGCCGGAGATGTGCATCCAGCGTGTAATGGTTTGCCATGAGTCGGGACATCACACGAATGAAGTCACGACCCACATCCATCCCCTTGAACCAAGGTTTCGTCGATACCTTAGGGATTATCGAATGTAGCCACCTTCCCAGCTCCCCACTGCTCCACGAAGTTTGCCAACTTTCGAGGGTTCTCTGATGAGTAATACTGAAAAATTCGCTGAAGCAAATTGGTCTTTCGTAAACGTCTCCTTCTAAGGCACCCACCTTAGCTAAGGAGTCTGCCTTCTCATTGCCCGGAATGGAGCAATGAGAAGGGACCCATACCAAGGTATTCTGGAAAGAGTTGTCAGATAAAGCACTCAGTAGCTCCCGTATTTTCCCCAAAAAATACGAGGAGTGCTTTCCATGTTTCATCGAGCGAATAGCGTCAATGGAACTGAGGCTATCCGAAACGATGAAGTAATGGCCTGCGGGTAATGTTTCAATGACTCCAAGGGTATACTGAATGGCAGCTAGTTCTGCGGCGTAAACTGAAGCAGGGTCACTGAGTTTGTAGGAGTCGGTGAACTTTTGATTGAAAATACCGAAGCCAGTGGATCCTTCGAGTTTTGATCCGTCAGTATAAAACATCTTAGAACAGTCGACTTCTCGGAATTTATTAAAAAAAATGTTTGGAACCACTTGTGGGCGTATGTGGTCCGGAATTCCACGAATCTCTTCCTTCATGGATGTGTCGAAGAATACAGTAGAATCAGAAGTATCTAGAAAACGGACATGGTTGGGATTATACGAAGAAGGATTGATGCTCTGTGCCATGTAGTCGAAGTACAAGGACATAAAACGGGTCTGAGAATTGAGCTCAACAAGCCTTTCGAAATTTTCAATCACGACCGGGTTCAAGATATCGCATCGAATGAGCAATCGATATGAGAGTTCCCAAAATCGATTTTTCAGCAGGAGAACGCCCGACAGCACTTCGAGACTCATCGTATGGGTCGACTGCATGCACCCTAAGGCGATACGCAAACAACGATACTGAATTCTTTCGAGTTTGATGAAATGTATGTTCGCGGCGGAGCGAAAGCAGAAGCATCCGTATTCCATTACCGACAGTATCGTTGTTTGATACAACCTGATTAGGTCTCCTGGGTGGGCACCCCACCATGTTCCGGTTATTGTACGAAGAAAGTTGATCCTTTGCTGGCATTTCTGTTTCAGATACCGAATATGGCATCCCCAAGTACCTTTCGAGTCGAACCAGACCCCTAGATATTTTACTGTGAAGACCTGAGCGATAGTTTGACCCATTAATAGAAGCTGTAGTTGTGCTGGTTCACGCTTCCTTGAAAATACAACTAGCTCAGTTTTCTCCGTGGAGAATTCGATACCCAGCTTAATAGCCCAAGCAGACAAATTGTCCAAGGTATTCTGTAATGGTCCTTGTAGATCGACAGCTTTGGGTCCCGTAACAGACACCACGCCATCGTCTGCAAGTTGCCTTAACGTGCAGGAATTGTCAAGACATTCATCAATGTCGTTGACGTAGAAATTGTATAAAAGGGGGCTTAGACATGAGCCCTGGGGAAGGCCCATGTAGCTAAATCGTGATGTCGATAAGTCACCATGCGAAAAATGCATGTGCTTTTCCGACAACAAGTTTAGTAAAAAGTTGTTTAAAGTCGCTGAAAGACCATGCTGGTGCAGCTTCTCTGAAAGAATGTTGATCGAAACTGAATCAAAAGCCCCCTTAATATCTAGGAACACTGATGCCATCTGCTCTTTGCTAGCATAGGCCATTTGAATTTCAGTTGAGAGCAACGCAAGACAATCGTTCGTCCCTTTGGCTTTGCGAAAGCCAAATTATGTATCTGACAGTAAGCCATTTGCTTCGACCCAATTGTCGAGGCGGGATAGGATCATTTTCTCGAACAACTTCCGAATACAGGATAGCATTGCGATCGGACGGTACGAATTGTGGTCGGAGGCTGGTTTTCCTGGTTTTTGGATGGCGATGACCTTCACTTGTCTCCAATCGAGTGGGACAATGTTAGCCTCGAGAAACTTATTAAATAAGTTCAATAAGCGTCTCTTGGCAGAGTCAGGCAGATTCTTCAACAAGTTGAATTTGATTCTGTCTGGCCCCGGAGCTTTATTGTTACACGACAAGAGAGCAAGTGAGAACTCCACCATCGAAAAAGGTGTTTCGTTCGCGCTATCGTGAGGAGACGCGGCGCGGTAAATCTTCTGTGCCGGGGCGGAATCCGGACAAACCTTCTTGGCGAAATCGAATATCCAACGGTTTGAATATTCTGCACTCTCGTTAGTACTGTTTCGGTTTCGCAAACACCGGGCCGTGCCCCAAAGAGTGCTCATCGATGTTTCTCTCGTTAGTCCGTCAACGAACCGGCGCCAGTAACTATGTTTCTTGGCTTTCATCAAACTCTTCATTCGCGTTTCTAACGTCGCATATTGTCGATAGCTAGCAGGTAACCCGTCGTCCCGGAAGGTCTTATACGCGGCGGCCTTCTCCGCGTACACGTCTGAGCACTCTTTGTCCCACCACGGATTAGGAGAGCGTTTTTGTATGTTCGCGCCGGGTACTGGCCTAGTCTGAGCTTGATTCGCGCTGTCGAGAATCAAGCCAGCCAAAAAGCTGTACTCTTCCTCCGGAGGAAGTTCTTGGGTAGATTCGATGTTGTCGGATATCGCGGCAGCATAGCTCTTCCAATCGATATTTCGTGTGAGGTCATACGAAATATTGATTGATTTCAATGGCCTTGAACCGTTATTGATTGAGACTACAATCGGCAGATGGTCGCTGCCGTGGGGATCAGGAATTACCTTCCACGTGCAATTTAACCGCAGCGATGTTGAGCAAAGAGACAAGTCTAAGGCGCTCGGGCGCGCTGGAGGAGCAGGAATCCGTGTCATTTCACCCGTGTTTAAAATTGTCAAATTGAAGTTATCGCAAAGATCCTGAATTAAGGAAGACCGATTATCATCATAGAGGCAACCCCATGCTGTACCGTGAGAGTTAAAGTCTCCTAAAACTAGTCGCGGTGCTGGCAGGGATTCTAAGATGTCTTGTAGCCGTCGGTGCCCAACCGCGGTGTTGGGGGGAATATATATGGAAGCTATGCAAAGGCTTTTGCCTTTGGTTGTTACTTGACAAGCGACAACTTCAATACCTGTTATCGAGGGAAGGTTAATTCTGTAGAAGGAATAGCACTTTTTGATCCCCAAAAGCAATCCTCCATAGGGGGTGTCTCGATCCAGGCGAATAATATTAAAGTCGTGGAAGTTGAGATCTATGTCGGAAGTTAACCAAGTTTCACATAATGCAAATACATCGCAACTCAAATTATTTATTAAAATTTTGAAGGAATCGATTTTCGGGATGATACTTCTGCAATTCCACTGTAGAACAGTGATCAAATCCGTGACCTCGTTCGATGAATTAGCCATCGAAGGATACAATCGCTGAGAGGAAGGGCCATTTAGCAGTCAACTGCTTCAAAAATGTTCTCACTGTAGGGAGAAAAGCTAACATAAGACTTTTAATAGGATCAGTAATATTGAAAGTTTTTATTATCCACTCCACTATGTCCGAGAGTTTTATAATTCCAGTACTGTGATTACTCTCGAACTGAAACAAAGGAACACTTGGGATTTTTGATGTTTCTGGAAGTGCTGGGAACTCCTTCTCTGAGCTTAATCCTCCGAGACCAGGAGTTAATTGCTTCGGTTTGGTTGCAACATGTCCAATAGATGTCACTTTCGGAGCCCCGTCAAGGGACACCTTCTGGTCTTTACAAGGAACTTTACGAGAGGAAATGTTCCTCCTCTTCCTATAAATTCTAGGCACCCTAGTAGATGTTCCCTCTTGTGGGATACCAGCCTCGCCCTCGTCAGGAGGCAAGTGAGTATAGATGTTTGCTGAGGATGGTAGCATTCTTTAACATTTCTGCGAAAGAATGTTTGGATCGTCTGTAGCGGGCCAAATGGCCGTTTACGGTTTCCGTCTACCAAAACGCTCCTCAGGACGTTTTAAACGAGTAGCTTTAGCGCCACCCCCGAAGAGGACCACTCGTCAGGTTAGAATTGCCCAGCATGAAACCTAACCTCAGGGCAGGTTATAGAAATTGATCCCGAAATGGCGCAAAGGAACGGTAGGTAAACACAAAATGTGAAAAGATGCACTCCGTTTCGCGTATAGATGGAGCCACTACTATGTTTAGCAAAGGCGCAAGAGAAATGATCGTTATACCAACTCGAAAGCTCATGCACTAAAAAAAACGATCAGTTATCATCACAGGCAGAACTCAATCGAACACTCTTTCCCGCTCGCTTTGTAAGTAGTAGTGGGGACTAATTCCCGATAGCCCATCGGAGTAAAACAAACACAAAGAAAATTCAAATCTACGGAAACGACGCGAAACGTGAGAAATCTTCTCGAACCAAATTCACTACACGGGAAAGCTAATAAACATAAAAAATACAAACATTTCAGGTAACACTAACTAACAGGAAAACATTTTATTGGACGGATTAAAATACGGCATTTTATTCTTAACCTAGGTTTTATATATTCATAAGCTTTACATTTTTCGTATTCCTTCCCTTTCTAGCTTTCCCCTTTCCTGTCTACCTATGTGCGGTCAAAATTTCCTGCTAGCGGATAAAGCTGCGCTGAGCAGTACAAATGCGCGCTCGGCTTTAGCTTTCGAGCGGCAAAGAAAGCTTTCGAAGGTTTGAGTGTTGTGTGTGTATGGATCTACGTGCACGGATCAATGATCTATTTTTAACTTACATGCGTTATTTCAGGAACAGCGTCGATCTAGTAGAGCTGCATCTCAGCTGGGTGCCGACTGGTATTGCGGCTTCGGCACCGACTTCCTATCGCAAACCTATTCAGCGATGGCGACGAACGGCGTCTACAATGGCGTCGCAATGATGACGCTATTTAGGCCTTTGCCTACCGGGTGTTGAATTCGGCCGACTTTTCAATGATGAAGATGGCCGTCGCTCTAACGAAGCGCGTTGATGGTTTTGCTGCTTCCTTCCGACCTTTTGCCAAAAGCGTCGGGAACTTTCGAAGCCGGAACGTGGGATCAACAGGGTGGTAAACGAGACGGGCGGCGTGCCGAGCGTATGCGTCGCTAGAACGCGGATGGCGGAAAATCTCCAAACATTTTGCAATAAAAGAAAAGAAGCCGTCGATCGGTTATTCGACGCTTTGAAGCTTTTTATCACACAACTCAATTATTAATTCTTACCTTCTTTTCACATACAAGTTCGCACGAAATGTAACGAATTCAAATTTGTTGACCGCACAATTTACTGACCGCACTAGCTATGTCTATCGGAAAGGAACTTTTTTAAATAAATTTTATCCTAAAAAACTTCTCACATTTTTAACAACTACCTTTTAAAACACACCGCGATACTAAAAAAAGAACTTCACACTGCTGCCTCTTCCACGATCAGGATCGAAATGGACGAGTTGCAGTTCTGTAAATCCTCAGATAGGCGTCAAGTGATTCGAGTATTCGTAGTCGGAAGTACGTATTTTTACAAATACTACTCTTTCGACAACCATTTCTCTCGCTTGAATTTTAGGAATACTCTTTCCTCTTAACACATTCGTATCTATCCATTTCATTCTAATGCGCATTTGGGTTTCGGTGAGACGGAATATTTTGAAAGTTCATCCGAAATAGGCTAAAATTGCATGCAAGGGAATATTTGTACACAAGCGTCTGAATATTTCTTGATGTGATGCGTTTTGGCATAGTGAGCGTAGTGAATGAACAATGACAAAAATTACGAAAAAGGTGAACATGCTACACGTCCCGCAAGGGAACGTTTCAGTTTATCCCCGCGTAGTTTGTACGCGGGACATGCCGAGATATCATGCAGACTCTCCGCACAGTAAGGACACTTTTCGGCTTGCTTACTGCACGAATCATCTAGATGATTCTCCCCGCATTTTCCACAGCGGGCCTTATTGCTACAATGGGTGGCTGTGTGCCCAGTTGTTTACACTTTGTGCAATTCATGACCCGCGGCACAAACAGACGCACAGGCAGACGAACCTTGTGCAAGAGGACGAAATTTGGCAAAGCGGTACCAGCGAAGGTAACCCGATAAGAGTTTGAATGGGGGTACGTTTTTGAACCATCCCCCACAACTACTACTGAGTGCAAACGTTTACACTCAAGTATTTTTACTGGCTGAAGTAAGCGGTCTCTGAAACGGCCAATCCCGTACTTCAGCAGATCCTCGCACGTCAAACTCTCATCGGTTACGACGCCTTCGGATTGTACTTTTACAGCTGGAATATACACGTTATAATCCCGCGTAAAGTGCTCACAGCAAGCAATATCGTTTGCCTGCTTTGAGTTGGCTAGCAACACCCTTATCTTGTCTGAGCGGACCTTTGAAATTTCGGTCACAGCCGAGAACCGTTCCGTCAGGTCTCTAGAAATCTGAAGAAGATTCAGCGATTTAGTCTTGGGCCGAAAGAAGACCACAAATGGACCAGTTGAGAGTTCTGAATAGCATTTGGGCCGGGGGGGAGCCTTAGAAGCTGAACCCGATTCAACTTCCATTTGACCATCCGGAGAGGGAACCATAGAAAACGTCAACGCACGGGGTCAGCGCCCGCGCAGACGGAAGAAAGCAATAATGTGTTACAAAAGACAAAAACCACTTAGCTTTAAACTGGTGTCCAACGACGAACCGATCCAGCTTATACAGCTGGCTATTGTTTAATCCTCACACGCGAACAAAAGACTGAGGACCGAACCGAACTTGCAAAATAACCTTGAATGCGGATTAACACTATTCTTTATCGCCTCACACAGCACTACGGACTAGAAAAAAAACCTCTGTCTCGATGGAGAGCTCGAAAACGAATGAGTTTTCACTTTTGTTGGAAACCTGCTAAATAATGCGCTGCGCAGAATTTGAAGCACGTGTGTGCAGAGTTTCAGTTAGTGTAATATGTGATGCGCGGAATTTGGTGCAGCAACACATGTAATTTTGGGGTAATTCTATTTAAATTCTCCTGTTATTATAATTTTCCATAGAAACATGATAAAATTGCTAGCCAGTGGGACCAATTGCATAACTCTAGCAGTTTGGATTGATTTTTCATAACGAATTTAGGTTTACTCATGCCTTAGGTTCCGGAATTATGTGCCTTCACGGTATATGAGAAAGGCAAAAATGTGCCAAAAACCAATAAAGTCAATTTTTGTCAAAAAAATTATTTCAGTGTATTTTTTCGAAAACTAAACAAATGAACATCATAATTATCTCAGAATCCATTTTCCCAGCTGCTAGTTGCCTGATACATGCAAAAAGTATCAGTAACTAATTTGGTATATATTCACAACAAACTTGAATGAGGACTGAAAGACTGGAAGACTGGAAGACTGGAAGACTGGAAGACTGGAAGACTGGAAGACTGGAAGACTGGAAGACTGGAAGACTGGAAGACTGGAAGACTGGAAGACTGGAAGACTGGAAGACTGGAAGACTGGAAGACTGGAAGACTGGAAGACTGGAAGACTGGAAGACTGGAAGACTGGAAGACTGGAAGACTGGAAGACTGGAAGACTGGAAGACTGGAAGACTGGAAGACTGGAAGACTGGAAGACTGGAAGACTGGAAGACTGGAAGACTGGAAGACTGGAAGACTGGAAGACTGGAAGACTGGAAGACTGGAAGACTGGAAGACTGGAAGACTGGAAGACTGGAAGACTGGAAGACTGGAAGACTGGAAGACTGGAAGACTGGAAGACTGGAAGACTGGAAGACTGGAAGACTGGAAGACTGGAAGACTGGAAGACTGGAAGACTGGAAGACTGGAAGACTGGAAGACTGGAAGACTGGAAGACTGGAAGACTGGAAGACTGGAAGACTGGAAGACTGGAAGACTGGAAGACTGGAAGACTGGAAGACTGGAAGACTGGAAGACTAGAAGACTGGAAGACTTGAAGCCTGCAGTTCATTTGTTCCTCTCAAAACTGATAAATTTTATGAAACAATTGACAAACTTTTCTAAAGTTTATTTTATGTCTGATGGAGCTGCAGCACAATATAAAAATTAAAAAACTTCGCAAGCTTGCCTAGATTCCAGTCAAAGTATGAGTTAAGCGCAGAATGGCATTTTGTTGCAGCATCCCATGGAAAAGGACCCTGTGATGCTATTGGTGGCACTCTCAAGCGAATGGCAAAAAGAGCAAGTCTTGCTCGCGACTATGGAAATACCATAATAACTCCCCGAGAGTTATATGACTGGGCAGTTGAACAAATTGATAAAAATATCACAAAATTAATTTTCTGCTACATATTCACTGAACAGTACAACAAAGTAGAGACAAAAATGTATTCTAATTCAGAAGATGAACCAAAAACATTTTGGTAGTACATTTTTCAGTGAAATAAACAAGCATAACTTTATAAAATAAATTGATAATTGGCGGAGTTATGGCTTTTTCCCCGAAACTCTTTTTTATTTAAGAGGTTTGCGGTAATCACGATTGAAGACCAATATATCATCTAAAATCCCAAAATTCAAAAAATTCCATTAGTATATGAATACTCCTCGTACCTTAACGATTAGTTGAATAAATAATAACTTTTACCTGCATTTGAGAACATTTTTTAGTAAAAAATCGCTATTTTAAGCTCTAAAAATTGTATAAAAAATTTATCCATGAAACAAAAATTTATGAATAAAAAAGGAATCGTTAAAGTACGAAAAAAATTAATTACGATCAATTAAAAACAAAAATTAAGAAAATTGATTGAGTAGTTTTTCGGCAATCGTGGTCACGGAAAAACCATTTTTAGTAAAACGACATTTCGAGATAATCGAGTTTAAAATTTCAAATTACCATTGCTCTTGGTAGACGAAGAGCGCTTGGAAGCGCTGTAACTTTCGATCTATTTCTCGGTTCTCTATAAAAATTTGGGAAAACATTCCCAAGGAGTTGTACTTTCAGATAAAGTAATAAATTTTTTTTCGATTTTGTGAAAAATGAAAAAGTAGTTAACCCCTTAATAAAAATATGCTTAGTTACTCAATTAGACAATATCTTCTCTCAAAGTAAGTTTTATTGGATTCTGAGATGATTATGACTTTCATTGGTTTAGTTTTCGATAAAAATACACTGAAGAAAAAATTCAGTTTAGACAAGGAAAAGTTTTTTTTTCAAATAACTTTTTTTCTTTGAAAGTGCCCAACTTGACCGTAGGTAGGGAACATAATTATCAATCTTGGCACAAAATTTCATCCAAATTAAAAATAGTTTTTTTTTGTAAATCGACTTTAAATTTTTAAAATCGATTTTTTCAGTGTAGGAGTCAATGAAAGATTTTTTCAATATTTTTATTCAAAAATTTGACTCATTTTGTGAAAACCACTCCTACAACATTTTTTTGTAGGATTTGTCATTTTTAGACTATAGCCATTTAAAAAAACCTGTTTTAATCCACCTAGTGGTGCAACGGTGCCTTTCTCATTTATTCAATTATGATTTAATGCCTGGTCACGTTCAATATAACATTGTGGAAATGTTTATTACATTCATATTACACTTGATAATCATATATAAATGCATGACTGTCACGAATCTGACGAACATGTTGACGCTGACACACTTGAAACAAGCAAACATATAATATTTTATTAGCTTATTCAGTGTGAGTTCAATGTTGCGTTCATGTAAATATATTTTGAAATGTGGGTGGTGGGGAAGGGAAGGGGCATGATTAGTTGGAGGAAGAGGATGCGCTGGGAAACACTTAATACTTATTTTGGTATACGGGGTGGATGAAAGGTATGCATGGGGATGGTCTGAGAGGGGGGGAGGGTGAAAGAGGGGAGTGGGGTTGAGAGGCAGAAGGGGGAGGGTAGAGGGGGAGGGGGGTCCAACACCCAACTGCATGTTATACCTTCCATTTGAGACTAGGATAGTCAAAATTGGTTCAGTTATCCTCGAAGTGGCTTTAGTTCTGGAATATGTCCGAAAGCCGGGACTTCCGGAATTATCCATAGTGGACAATATGTTCCAATAATCGACATCAGTGCTATAGGCCTGTAATTTAATGTGCATTTCAATAGATTCCTATGAGCTATTACGATTGTACCGGTTTTTATGAGAAATTCGTATGTGACCGCAATAACCAACCTGTAATCTCGAAACCAAACGTCAGAACCAAATGAAATTCAATACCAGTCAATGGAAGTATTATACTTTTCATTTGAACTCAAGTTTGTAAAAAATCGGTAAAGAGTTTGCTAGAGAATATGTGTGATAATAGCTTAGGAACTTGGCGAGGGCAACAAAAATCGTCATAGATGGCCAATGTGGTCAATGCCAGTTTGATTGGTCATTAGTGATCTAGACCCGCAAATCCAAGTAATGTTGAACATATTTGAATAAGTATAATATCATTCGGACATCATAGGGTTACCAGTTTGTATGGGGAACTGCTGTGTTACCGCACTCTTCAACCCGTAACTCCGGAACCAAAAGACCGATCAACTAAAAATTCAATAGCGTTATTATGGGAGCGTTATACCTTTCAGATGAAACTAAGTTTGTGCAAATCGGTTCAGCCATCTCTGAGAAAATTGAATGACTTTATTTGACACACATACATACACACATACATACAAACATATATACACACATACATGCGCACACACAGACATTTTGCGATCTCGACGAACTGAATCGAATGGTATATGTCACTCGGGCCTCCGGGCCTCGGCTAAAAAATCGATTTTTGGAGTGATTGCATAGCCTTTCTTTATATGAGAAAGGCAAAAAATGGTAAAAAAGTTTGACCCTTTTCAAAAGACAGTCTAGATCATTTTTAGAAAAACAGTATGCAATGTGGCTTTTTGTGACAAAGTCTTCATGTACAGAAAGTTTCATTAAAATCTGAGAGGGTGTTGCCAACTCTGAATACGATTTAGCGCAAAATTTGTCTTTGGGCAAATCGGTCTGGCCATCTCTGAGAAAAATGAGTGAATTGATTTAAAAAAATCAAGTATTATCAGAACTTATCCTATTTGAATAATAGAAGCCATAGTTTTGATGTATTAGAAGAAAATATTCGTCTTCAAACTCTGGAAAACATCTAAACGCGGAAACCCGATTCATCAAAATTTCAACTAAAAAATTAGTTGAGTTTTTTGTTTCGTATAGTTAATATTTGGGCCAACTAAGTTTTTGTTGAAAACAATAATCCAACGCTATTGGTTTCATGCTGTCAATTTCAGTCTGGACACGAACGTTTAAGCCTAGCACAAAACTTGAAAAGCTTACCTGAGCTAAAGCTTGAAACGCTTGTCTCAGCAGGTAACGCTTGTTTTAGTCCAGACACAATTGCATATGCCGTTATACTTCCATTTCAGCCAAGACACAAACGACTGGGGTTCAACTAATCTCATTGTTGAATTAAACTGCTTCATCGTGAAATACAACATAGGATATTTCGAACGTTTTGTTTCACCAACCGATGGATGAAGGTAGGGAACTAGATTGTGGAAATACTCCGTATGCCAGTAATTCACACGTAAATATAATTTAGAGTTATGTTTCTCAAAATGTTATCTTTTTATGAACTGCACTCTTAAATAAGACGAAGTTGCCAAAGGCATTTGAAAATTATTGGTAATTGATTGATGATTTCAATTTCAGATGAAAGGTATAATTTTTATTTCTTTTCTATTTAGTTAGTCAGCTGAGATTTTTGAGATTCCAAACTCAAAAGATGCGAAATAATTATCATATTGCATATTACAAAATTTGTTAATAATTGAATTTTGACTTTATAATGAACTTAATCCGAAATAGAATGATTTTTACAATTTTCGGCAATACTTTCAGCTTTCAGTATACATGTATTGAAAAAAAAATGTCAATCAAAATATTTCCTTTATTGAAATGTTTTTAAATAAAAACTAGGTAAAACTAAAATGAAGTCAGTTGAATTTCTGTTGTTTATATACTGGTTCAGGTATTTGCGTCCAGGCTAAAACAAGCTTTCCAAGCTGAGACAACTACCTACCAGCATAACCGTTATGCCCAGCATGTATGAACATAGTTGCTGTCACTACCTTGCTGTTATCTCGTATGATGTGCGTCTTGAATCAAAATCAATAATAATTTTCAATAACTATTATTTGAAAATCTCGCAAAATTAAGGGAAAATTTAGTTACGTTTTCCATATTCATAGGGTATATTAAAAATTTGTTTTATCATTGATTGACCTTTAGTAGTATGTTTAAATTACTTTCACTGTGGCCAATATTTGCCATTTTTTGGTGATCTATACTACCAAGTATAGGAGAAAGAGGGTCAAATCTGACAGCAGCAGAGTGGTTAAATAGTGCAATTTCATGTCTCCAATTATTTTATGGCTAAACCATAACGTTTTGAGTTTTGGTAACTTCAGACAAGTTTTTGGGGTTATTAAAACGGATTTTCATAAGTAGAAGATCATACTCCAAAATGAAGTGCAAAGACGTTTCTGAAATGTAAATTTTTACTGGTCCCTCCAGGCATCTTGAATCTTTAGCAAGAAAATATTATTTTTAGCAATTTTACAGCAGATACCAACTTTCTAACTATAGGCGTTTCGTTGTTATGTGACGTTTTCTAATGAACCCATTAAAATCTGTTTTTTTTAAATAACTTTTGTCGTATTCATTTTTCTACAACAATGTCCTCTAGAATATTTTAGATATTTAAGAAGCCCATAACTTTGTTGAATATTGTAAGACATTATGATGTTTATAAAATGGGTTAAAGCTGTTTCTTTGATTAAACAAATCATATTTCTTAGCCAATTTTCTAATAATATGCAGATAAAATAGTGTTATCTTGGAAGAACTAACAATCTACTACAAAAGCCTTAAGGTACCCCAGTGCAACGTTCTAGGGTATAAAACGCAAGTGCAACGTTCTAGGGTTAAGACTAAGATTATGAGATTCGAGCCATTATATATGAGAAACAGATGGGAATCTAATTTTGGAACTTGGCAATTTCCTCGAATTTCTAGGATCTTCAACAGTTCTCAATGTAGTCAAGGGAGACTTTGATTTGCAATTAGTGATCTGGACCAACAATTTCAAGCAATTTAAAACTTATTTCAATTAGTTTAGCATCATTTAGATATAATGATCATACAGGTTTGTATGGGAATTTCGCATGTGAATGCATACTTTAACCCGTAACACGGGAACCAGAACCCCGATTCCAATGAAATTCAATAGCAGTCAATAGGGATGCTGAAGCTTTCATTTGAGACTAAATTTGAGCAAATAGAGTCAGACATTTCTAAGAAGCAGATGTAAATTCACTTCAGGAACTCGGCCACTTTCCCGAAGCTTGCAGTTCCGCCAAAGGTGTCCAAAGTGGACAACGTGGGTTTAATTGGAAATCAGTGAGCTTATACTATAAATCCAAGAAATTTAAAACACATTTTATGAGTTTTTACATCTTTTAGATAACATGCTGATACCAATTCATATGGAAACTTCATGCGTGATCGTAATCTTCAACTCGTAACTCCGGAACCTGAGGTCGGAATCAGAGTTAAAAATAATCGAAGATCTTTGTTGACGGCTGAAAAAGAAACTTGATGCGACTCGTGACGAATAGAAAAAATATTAATTCTAAATTTCATGTTATTCATTCAGTTGAATATCGCGTAATATTCATTTCACTAATTATCTAGGCAAATGTTTTCAAATACCGGTAAAGCATATAAAATAACAATTATCGTCGATTACATTGTACCAGGGTGCCAGGGCCTACTTAATTGCGTTTGATTCGTTGCTGCACGTTCGCTTCGTGTAATAATCGGACAAGAATGAAAATCTGCGTGGATGCATGGGCGGTTTGTTCGTTTGACGTTTCCAGCTGTGTCACTGAAGCGGCTGCATACGATCAATTTTCATTCAATGAATATGAATATTTGTAACTCTGGTCGGAATTGAATGGAATTCAATAGCAGCCTATCGGAACGTTGTACCTTTCATTTGAGACAAAGTGTGAGAAAATCGATTCGGCCATCTCCGATATAACCGATGGGCATATTTTTGGTCGCATACATACATACACACACACATTCATACACACAGACTTGTTTCTAGCTTAGCAACGACGTGTTACTGAGCTTCGCACTTGCTTCCTCAATGGATTTGATAAAAGAATTTATTTTATTTTTGGTTTTTAAAATTTCTTTTACCCGGAGGGAAATCTAGTAGGTCATAAGCCGGAAGTACGACTTATGATGACTACGGTTTTCCTAGCGGGTTGTACCTTGGAAAGGAGAAAAAAAAGAAATAGATTATATGATAAATGATACTTCTCTACCAACTCCTCTGTTGGTTTGATTGACGTCTGCTGGGCGCTGGTAGGGACCTCCTCAACTGCGAATCACTACAAAGGAAAAAACGTGTCATCGGTTTCTACTTAGAAAGAAAAACGACTCAACCACTGCTATGGGAAAAAAGCGACTGAACGACTGATTTAATTTCATATTCTTAAAACTATATATACAAATTCCTAATCTAACTATTCACCTACCTTCTTAGTCCTAGCTATCCACCCTTCTCGCTCACTCCTACCGTGATGTGTTTTTTATTGCCTTCCGCCGTCCATTCGGTACGGCCGGCAAATTATGTTCCTGCCTGCTAGACTGTTTTAGGGTGGGTAAACAATTCAAATCCTAAACCCTTTGCGCTGGTAAACAAATCAATTCTATATCTTTCGGCGCTGGTAAAATTATCTATTTGGTATCGGTCTAGACCGGATACCTTTATGTTGGATTTTTTCCCATGACCGTCGCTAGATCACTTTATTATTTTTTTTCTTTTACGGCCTTCGTGGCGGTACATGCGCCTCGCCGGGATCGCCTACGTACACAATGCTGTATTATTTTGGCAACCGTCTGAGAGTTTTATTACTATCGTCCCTTCTAGACGATAATTGCTTTCTTCGCATTTCCTCATGGTCCTTGCCAAGTAACTTACTATCATAAATTTCACCAGTTACCTGGAGTCTCGTCCCTGGTGGAAGCTTAGACCACCGTATGAATGGTGCAATTAATGCAGCTTGGGACACGAGCGTCGATGAGTAATTACGGCTATCATGAGGCCTTTTGTTATTATTGGGTAATTCGCCCACTCTCAATATAGTGCTTCCTTGAGCAATTTACTGGTTGATACATGAAGGCTTTCAGCCAACTTCAAACGTATGCATATATGTACCGTGAAGCGATCCTGAGCTCGACACAGACATTTGCCGAACTTGTCGAGCTGAGTTGAATGGTATAAGAGACTCAGCCCTAGAGGCCTCGGTTAACAAGTCGATTTACAGATCGATTGCATAGCCTTTCTATAGGAGAAAGGCAAAAATAAATATTTTTGGGGTCATCCAAATATAACGAATTATAACTTCTTAGGCATTTAAAGAAGAGAATTCGTGTATTCAGCAAAGATGTTCGTGAAAGCGAAATTTACAACTGTGTCAAGACGATAGATTAATTTTTATGCCAAAAAATAATAATTGGGAAATTTCACTTACAGGAGAATTCTTCACGACAAGCATAGTAGCAAATGACAAACCTTGTCATCTGAAAATATTATTGACGTTTCCCCGGTAACAAGCAATTATCATTTGAAACACAACATTTTTTTTTAAAATTCCCTCATTACTATGTAAATACACGAGATAGGCCATAGTTGTAATTAGAAAGATTTCCATTTTGATAACTCAAAGCATTTCACTGAATATAACGAACTTGCCAGAGTGATGGTTAAAAAGTTATGTTAATAAATTTTTATTGAAGGGATCAAACACAAATAACCAGTAATAATGTTGAAGATATTAAAGATAAAGTCTTTGTGTCTTCAGCAAAGTTATTGGCAAAATCTTGCTCTACAACTTTTCCGAAGATATAATTTTAATATATGCATTTACAGAAAAGTTGGTAATTTTTAGGAAGATCAATCAAATAACAAATAACAACATCATATGAAAGGGCTTACTTACAGAAAAAAAGTTATTTCCATGTATTTATATGCATACCTGCAAAAAAACTTGATTCCAGGATTTAGGCTAGCTCAATTAATTTTACGATTACCCATTTCGTATACAGGGCAAACCGTGTTCCGAGGTAATGGTTCCATTAACCAGCCCCGCCTTTATGTAATGTTTGTATCAAATGGATTATAACATTACAACCAGACTTTCGATTCCTTACATGATGTAAGAAATCGACACGTATTTAGTGTATTTAATTGAATAAAATTTAAATATAAATTAGAATATGTTTATAGAAAAATATACCAGTTTTTCTATGTTACCAATAATGCACAGATAACTACATCTAGTCTTCGGCACCATATCCCTCAAATCACCCCTCGTGTGCTGCGCTGCAAACCGCACGCATTGGGTATACTCGGTCCATACACTCACCGAATACTCACTAGAAGTACACTCTCGAAAATGGATAAAAATCACGGCAGAATAAAAAACACGGAAATAGAAAACATGCAAACTCTGCATATTTCTGTTTCTCAGTGTGCACCGAGAAACAAAAATATACAGAGCCCGCTCATCACTCACTCCCGTCGCTCACACTCCACCACGATTCTCATGCACACCCAAGAATACACTCCCAGTCAGAGTTAAAAATATTCAAATTCATTGAATGAAAATTGATCATATTCAGCCGCATTCATTTTCAATATTCAGTGACGCAGCTGAAAACGTCAAACGAACAAACCGCCTATTCATTCATGCACATTTTCATTCGTCTACGATTATTACACGAAGCGACCGTGCAGCAACGAATCAAACGCATCAAAGTAGGCACTGGCAAAATGAAAGCGATGATGATTGTTGTTTCATATGCTTTACCGGCATTTGAAAACATTTTCCTTGATAATTTGTGAAATGAATATATTGTACGATATTCAACTGAATGAATAACATGGATATTTGAATGAATATTTTTTTCTATTCACCACGAGTCGCATCAGGTTCATTTTCAGCCATCAAAAAAGAGCTTCGATTATTTGTAACTCTGCTCCCAGTAAGCACTCAACGAGTGAACAGACCTAAAACGCCCAACGCACAGAGGAGTAACTGGGGTCGAACCCTGGCCAAAACTATTTATTGCGGTTATTGCTGTTATTATGCCTTAATGTAAACTAAAAATAGAAAATACCTGGTTTTTGGGACTATTTGGGGGTCAATTTTCTAGATCCTTTCGAATACTAGTATTTTCGAGGTGACCTTTGTGAATACATTTGTTTTTTCCGCTGCATAAACCGTTGTTCAGTGGAAAAGGAAGAAGAAAAGGGATACCTGTGCACATATTCATAAAGATTCATTTTGCCAAACATAGTATTTGACCCTACAGCATTTTGGCGTACCTCAAATTAGTAAAAATATCAACATTTTCAAATCACTTGGAATTTGTGGATCGGAAAAGATCGGAAGAGATTCAATATTTTTCGGATAGCCGGAATCTTGTTTTGTAATGTTGTTTCAGCAACTTTACCGGATCTTGCCGTATAATGTAACTTTTTATCATTCAAATTTGGAATAAAATGTTTAAAAAGGGTGTTTCTAAAGCTGGTCCAATACACAGAAACACTACTATTTTCGGTTATTTTTAAGCTGAGATTACACAAATAGTTGTGTTCAATTACGTTTGTTATAATATTGTCTTATTTAATACAGGCATTATCATTAGAAAGCGAATTTACAGGATATATAATAAAATATGATTAAAAACCTCTTAAAATATCACCATTTTGTATCCATGCAAAAAATCCTTTGCAATTTTTGGCAACCTCCTTATTGTGCCACAATATGTAGTATGCTTTTAGGTATCTAAAAAAATATAACTTAATAAAAAATCGAAAATATTTTTTTTTTGGTTATTGGCCAAGTATTTGTTCCAGTTACTCCTCTGTGCAACGCACAAATTCTATAGCAGAAAGAACGAGAGACAGGCAGAAAAACCATGCGGTCGATGAAGCTCTCCGTGTAGTGTGCATACGCGCTTTTTAGTGGGTTTGTCCGTCTCACTTTCGTAATAGCTTGGTTCTTCTTACACTCTCGTTCGTAGTAACATCATTCGTACAGAAGTGCTGAGCGGCGGGCGCGGAGGTGTATTCGTTCTCCCGGCTTGTTTTCGCTTCTGATGATGCTTCTGCGGTGAAGAAAAGCCTCCGAGAAGCGATGTTTAGAGTCGTCACACTCCAGGAATCTATTTCCTCCGGCGTATTCCATCATGGACGACTATCCGACGATCCTTTGAACACTTGAACAGTGAATAAAAGCTCAAAACACGTCCCGAAACAACAGCAATTTGGGAATTTCACTTCACACATGCAGGGCCGTCAAGAACCGCGCCGGGCTCCAGAACATAGATTACTGACGGGCATAATTATATATGACTTCTCATTTGAATATCGATTAGGAAAATTGTACGGAATCAATCTTTTAAATCAAACCATTTTTAATTAATTTTTCATTTGGCACGGCTCAATGCGTTAGCTTAAAAGAGCCGTTGATCTTTTATACATTTAATAGTTGGAGAAAAAAAGCAAATATAAACAAATATTAGTTGCTGTCCATTAGAACTACTTGCGCGCAACTTGCCATTACAATTGAAAACCTTTTTTTGCGGCGTTGTCATGTACGTCAATATCATTATCGTTTATGCTGCCTTGATTCACACTGAAATCGTTGATGCTGCCTTGTTTCCTTGCTTGTTACTGTTCGTGCAAGCTGTTGATTTTGGAGTACTGGATGCAGCTATTGCATCTGTCATTATGATGTGAACGGATTTTCCTTAATGGTTTTGGAACATGGTGATACGTAATGTGTCGTCTGATCGTAGAACTGGTACGTAATAAATTGTCCTTTAAAAGTACAAAGAGTTGTTTGTTCAGTGGTAACATAGGAATGAATGGATCATCCAGCCGCATTCTCACAACATTATTGAGGACACATCGAAAGCAGCTTCTGGTCGAAGTATCGTCGGTGGCTTCTCCGAATTATGACAATAATTTGTGATTGGATCATTGCACCTACGCGGTGCCACAGAATGTTACCGTACCGCAAATTTTCCATTGTCCATTTACACGGGGTTTTCGATTTGATAGCTGTCACATTCAACCACGTATTTTAGGTTGGTATTAAAACTGAAGCTTTTTGCCTGGATCAAGTTGTGGAAAAGTTCAGTACTGCATTGTTGACATGATGAAATTGAATATAGACAACTACTGCCAACCTAAGCTGCTTCATCACTGCTCCACATCATGAATACTCGATTTAATACGTCAAGACCTACAGTCAACGACCGCCGTATTTGTCCACGTGTTCCTGATGCCGGTTATTCATTTTGATCGATCACAACGGCGAGAATAAACGATCGTTTGTTCTTCAGACAATGCAGACAAAATAGTCCAGATTAGCTTTGCCGAAAGCAGTAACTTGCTAAGATGTTTTACCTAACAGTAAGATCGAACCTTTCTGATATTATACATCACATGTGTTGTATATATCCATTTTTTCAATCAATAGCCATCATTTGTTTGATTTCAATAGTATCAATAGAACCATTGTCTTAACCTTATAATGGTTCCTTTAGAATCATTCTGAGAAGTGACAATCTTATGCGATAAAATTAGCCTTCTAACACATTTTTATGAAGGAATCTAAAACAATTAACAGCTTAATATTTCTCATGTAAGCTTTAATGGCTTTTGCAGGTACTGAAAATCCTTTGATACCATGTTTCGAAGAAATGACGGCTTCTTTACGTGTCTTATGTCACAACCCAATTGGTACTGCTGGATGAATTTAATCGATTTTATTTCACTTACCTACTACGTTAATGTAATTTCGAAAATTATTCTGAACAACTCTTTTGAAGAAGTCTCTGTGATTAACGTGTTCTGAGATACATAGGGTTGCAACGTAATTGTTTTGTGGTAGGGGGGGGGGGGTGCTAGTTGGCAGTGTTTTCAGTTTTCATTTTTTACGTTGTCGTTTAGGTAGATCGTGCAAAATAGAACACGTTGCATGAAAGGATAGATTTTTAGCAACATCTGTTGCTTTTATTCGAGTTGGTGAAGATGACTATTACCTTTATTTAAACTAAAGATACATACCAAAAAGTTTACAGTGTTCACAAAATTAGTTCAAATTTCAAGATTTTTTCCAATTCGGGTACATCACTAATTTTTTTAATGAGGCAAATTAATATAAAGATATTACAATTAAGTATAGCTTTTTTGTACTAGCATCTTAAATTTTTCTTCTTTTCACTCTCTATATCTCATATATGGGGTCACTTTTATTTTATGATATTGTGAGTTTGTCTTTCGAAGAATTATAACTCTAGAGATGTAAAATTATCCTTTTGACTCACGAAAATTTTATTAATGATTTTGTGCGTTCAGTTGCATCACGGAGTGCCGAATTTTTTCAGCACCGCATTAAAATTTCGTTTGGTAAATCATGTATCGGTTGAATAGATGGGATCTTTTGAAAGGCATTCTGATCATGAGCACGGTCATCCACAAGTTTAGAGGAAAATGTCGTCGTGCAGCATCTCTCCCGTATAATTGGGAGAGATGCCGCATCAAAATTGCGGGTGAGATACCGCACTCAATGGAAGAGGATGCATAGCTAAAATGTATTTGTTTGTTGTGCTATCTTATGACAAACGCCATTTTGGGGTAAACTGAGTTAGATATGCCACATTACTTGTTTGAAAAATCTCTACAAAGTGGCGTTTTCAGAATTTTGAAATTCTACTTGGTTACTTAGATATAGCGAGAAACGTGATGAGAAATTGTGAGTTTTTTGCTTCAAATCACTGTATCTAGGGATTTGCTCAATTTATATTGAAGTTTTAGACGTTTTTATGTGTGAAAATGTCTGAGGAACACAATGGCATAAACATTTTCAAAAGAAAATTACACGAGTTGTGAGAAAAACACAGTTTTAGTTTTAAACTGGAAATAAAGTATATTTGGCAACACTGTAATCAAAAATAATAATTTTTTTCTAGATTCCCTGACTCATTTCCTTCAAAATGCATTTCACCAATTGTTTATAGACCTTATGAACGCAAAGATATGAATAAAAGTTAAAAATTTATGATTTTTTTCTATGGAAAATTTTCCATGCACGATTATGACACGTCATACAAATTTTGTCATCAATACGCGACTATGACACGTGTGAGTGTGACTTTTGTTTACATTCATGGTAAAAACTCGCAACATAGTCAACCGATCTTCGTAATATTTGAGAGATTAATGCAGAATAGATAGAAGCATCAATTGTCTTCTTTGGATTGTTTATACCATTTATAAGTTTCAAGATATTCAATCTCAAACTTTAAAAATCATTTTTCTCGAAATGTGCTAAATGGCGCTTGTCACAAGATAGCACAACAGCGACGATATATGGTTATGAGTCTATTTATCTATATATTTGAACGGGCGATATATATCTAAGAATTAGTTACTTCGGTTTATTCTTTGAAGTTTCAGGCACTAATTTTCGTGAACGCATTGATTTGTAGTGATGTCAATATTGAGATAAAAGCGAAAATTTGAACGAATTGATGCTTTTTCAAAATGAATCTTTCAAGAACAAACCTAAGTTGTATAAATTAATTGGGAGAAACAGCCAAACAGTGCTTTTAAGGAACTGCTACTAACACATATATCGTACAAGCATATAGATGAATAGTACCCTGAATTAAGTTACTCCAACTTAACCGTTACACAAGGTAGAGAAAGAAAAATGTTTTTAATATATTGAATAAAAAAATGTTTCTGGAAATGGTAGTACCCCCTTAAGAAAAGGGAAGGTGCTGGCCGAGCCAAAAAATACTTTTGTTCACCATTTTTCAGGTTGTGACCACGGTGCGGCGTCTCACCCGCACATGCGGCATTTCTCCCGCAATGACCTTTTTTTGTAAAATGTTCATGGAAATCTGATGAATTTTTTTTTTCATGTCAAAAACCATTTCATAGTATTTTAGAAACTAGTTGCAATTGATAAAACTGATTTCTTCAATTATTGAATGGTTTACTTTGATGCAGGATCGATTTTTAGAAATGTGCGACATCTCTCCCCAAATTACCCTATTTTATTTTCATTTAAAAATGCGAGTCCCGGGGCATTTGTACCCCCCCCCCCCCCCCTGACCCTCTCTCTCGTTGGGCCTGCACACACAACCAACCGACTCACTTGATCAGCACACCATCTGAAGGGGCTTATAGTGTCGACAAATTGCTCCGAATACATCACTGACCAGTAAAATCATGTACATATACATGTAAAGGACAATTTATTTTTAACAACTTTAAAAGAAGCTAAATTACCTATAACTTTTCTCAGAATAAATTATCAGTGTACTGTTTCTTAAACATCCATATAATGCTTATTTAGCAGATCTGTTTCCATTTTCAACATAAATGAAAATAAATGTTCTATTCTGTGCATCTATTCTCACCTCAACGATCCAATTATCGCCTCCTGGGTATGCCAATTTTCGCCTCATCGAAAAACCTGAAACGCAATGCCTTATATTCCATTTGCGTCGATTCTAACTAGGTAACCAGATTTGTAAAACGAATAATTCTGCTTTTTTGCAGCCAATCAAAACAAACGTAAACATCACGCACATGGAGGAACCTCATCAGCTGTTAGTAGAAGAGCGCCCAGAATTGCGCTCGCAGGCAATAACCATGCGAAGGTTAACAGCTGGCATAACAAGTTTCACATCACACATTGCTTTGTCCCGATCCGAATTGTATGTGCAGATAAAAATTACATCTCTGCAATCAACAATTAGTTGAATAACTTGAATCAAATAAATTCTTATATCTGAAATTGCAATACGATATATTTTCAAGTTCATGTTTTAGTTTGGCAGCACTGGTGATTCTTTTCTGTATGCTGGATGCAAAAAAATTGTTTTGATTGTGGTAGTGTATCGGACAAAACATGGCGATAATGTGAGCCTCCAGATTTAATAATAACCCCTTATAACACTAGGCCTATCCCAGAATAACGAGATATGAGACTGCTGGTAAATGCTGGCTCGAAAGTGTTTATTTCACTAAGCGCCGTTGCGTCCTGTTTCGGTTCAGTACGTGAGTGAGGCGAATTAGCAGATACTTCAATAAGGTGATTTTATTTAAATTTAAAGTTGCAATTAGAGAGGAGTATTAAATAAATATAAGCACAATAAATAAATAATAGAACTATCCTTGCACACCTGCTTTAGCCAAATCGATATAGACTTTATCTCATATGCTTGGTTCGAGACTAAGAGATACGAAATAGGGTTACAATAGGCTCTACTCCCCCTAAATAGGCACATCACCCTATCAGTTTTACATTTCTTAGAAAAGAAATGTATAGAATTCGCTCAAACTTTCACGATTTCTTTCCGAGGCCCGGAGGGCCGAGTCTTATATACCAAGCGACTCAGCTCGACGATTTGGGACAATGTCTGTGTGTAACGGACAAACTCTCATTCGTGTTTCTCAGCAATGGCTGAACCGATCTTATCCAAACCAATTTTAAATGAAAGGCCTATCACACAAACAGAACGCTATTAAATGGTTTTTGGTTCTGATGTTTAGTTTCCAAGATATGAATGTTTGAAGGTGCAAAAATCGCGCTCTCTGCAGTTTTCTGTCGAAATTGACGACGTAACTAAACAGTTTATATATTTTTAGAAAGCTTATATGAATACCTTTCGAACAAACTATAGGTTGTTGAAATCGGACTATTATCAAAAGAGATATTTAACATTAAATGCGGACGAAAGATAAATAAGACCAAAAACATTCAATGTATTATTAGCGCCAAAATGACTAATTTCAGGTCAATAGTATCTTCGGAGAATTTAAAGCATATAATATGCCCTTTCTTATGGTATTGTGATTTTATTGATTAATCCCCCTAAGTGTGAAAAAATTTCCATTTGTGGGAACCTTCTAACTTATAACCATCGGATCGATCTGAAACATATCTCGGAAAATGAAAAGCGAAATGAATAACTCCAAGCAGTGGTGTAGCCAAGAGGATGCTGTGGGGTTTTACCACCCCCCCCCCCCCCCTAACTCAAAAAAAAAAAATAGATTGAAGTTAAAAATTTATTAATGCAGACTAATTTAATTCAATATTACAATGATAATTATCTGATCAGTACATTGATAACCTATTGTTTGAAACAACATGAGGACCTTTGAAAAATTGTGGGAATGCGATCCTGAGCTGTAAATGATCTATTGGTCTTGATCTCACAGTTGTCTAATAACATCCATATCAAATACTTGCCTAAAAACATTCCAATAGAAACTCATTCCAGAGTTCTGAAATCAATGATAATCATAATCATAATTTCCTATCATATTGAGTTCAGTTTTGCAGGGGTGTACTGTAATATGGATTAGCCTTTCTTTAAATAGGAAGCGAAACTGGAATTGCTTTAAGGTCTATGAAACTTAGAACTGCTCACCGAAAAATTGCATAACTTCCAACGTTTGCTGAAAAGGTTTTTATTTTGGGAATGCGTCGAGTTAAGACGAAAACGTTATATAATTAATAACGAGAAAACTACCTTCCAAAATTAGGGGAATTTGTGCAAAATGGCGTTTTCCGTTCCGCCAATTTCGCAGGTGTAGTATCTTCGATGAATTTTACAAACGTTAACCAGCACATCATTTGATAAAATAATTTTGGCATTATATCCTCCAAGAAGTATTTGTGGCGAATTTACTCTTCAAACAAATCTAGTTCGAGACTTAATGTCTTCAGCAAAATTTTAGGGAGTGCTATTACAAACCACTTTGTTGAAGACATGAAGGCTCCATGTGTTCAATTTATTAACATGTTTTAGGCTATTTATATATGATTTTAAATTAAATTATTATGATTTTACTGTTTATGATAAGCCATGTGGTGTCCGGCGGGCTGAAATCTTTTTGCACTATTTCAGCCAAGAATAGAACCTCTGGGAACTGCTCCCATGTCGTAAGAGGCGACTAACAACATGCAACATGAGTTCCTAGGTCGAGGTATTGCTCCGCACCGAAGACTTAACCTGGACGGACCTTAAGGATTTACATCATAACCATTATCCATTCTGTATTTAGTGAATCACTGACATATAGTCATCTTTTCTGATTCGCTATTCTCGATTGTGTACCAACGCTTTAAGTTTCTTCTGGTGGTTGTATACTAGCCGTAAAGGGCAAAATCTAATTCTGCACTAAGTAACAGCATATATTAATATACCGGCTCTTCCACGCCAAGGTTTAACTTCCAAAGTTTTGGTTTAAAAACCGTTTTAAAAAAAAGTAAACTTTCATGTAAAAAAATGATTGAATTGGCCTAAGATGGAGCTGTCGAATTGCACAAAAAGTTTTTTATGTTGCAAGCGATCTGTAGATGTGTTAAATTAGGTATTTTTATTAAATCTGGAACCGTCTACCGACAAATCTACATTAACGAATACCTCCAAAAGTGACTTCTTGAGGTCTCATGAAGGCCTGATACTAGCTTTATGATACTTTTGCTTTCCTAAATAGTGATAAAAATTTCAACATACCAGAACTTCACTTTGTCAGAAAATGTAGGACCATCGGAAGCTAAAGCTTCGAATTTGCACCGCTCATATGGTAGTCGGTATTTGCTAGTATTGCTGTTCTCCCATCCATTCTTCTTCTGGATCACCGAGGGATCCCCTGTCGTATTGTTTATTATATTTGTTACGCATAATAAACATGTCGTTTGCAATTGGTATTTAACCCAATTATGGGAACGCGTCTGATAGAGAGAGTGAAGATGCCAATTTGTCATTAACATTCAGTAGTGAATTTTTTCACATTCATTTGGGATACCTTTTATACATTTGTACGCTTTCTTTGTAATGCAAACTTTGAAAATGATTATTGAAATGTTAATAAGAAGCATTACTCTCGATGGCCGGCTGTTGGGAGTTCAAATTGTTCGTTGCGAATTCTCGGAAATTGATCGCAAGCGACTTCGTACATATTGCTAAGATTATATTGTCTATAGAAGAATAGAACTCTATCATATTCCACGCGGCTTTATCCTTTCATTACGCCCCACGGAAGAATTATTTTCAAAATGCCTATTTGAATGGATTCATATTTATACTGGAGGTCGCACACCTGAAAACTATGATCTAAAATGAAAAGCGCGTGAGTACTTAGCTAAATCACAATATCTACCAAGATATATCCTGATTCATCTCCCTACCTACTAACACACAATCCTATCCTGTGACACTTGTGGATGATGCAGAGAATTCCTCGGTCATAATAGTCACAAGTGTAACATTCCCTCCCATCCCAAAATTGACCTGCATGGGCGTGGCTATCTACGTTATTGATCATACTATAATCTTAGTCTCTTTAGGTTGTACGTTGAGTACGATGAACTACTCCCAAGCATCATACAATTGGTTCAATATGCGATTTCAACAGGCTTTGATCAATCACGGGAAACTCACGGGTGGTCAACTAAGCTAAGCTAAGCTATGATTTTAATATTTATGATAAATCTCTTCTATTATTTATAAACGATAAAATTTACATTTTATCCAAAGCTTGAGTTTGTGAAGCTCACAATAGAAAGTTATTTTAGAAAAAAAAACTAGACTAAGGAACACTTCGTAAATATCTTTTTATAACTCGATATGCTCCATATACGTAGTATTCATGCCTACAATAAAGTTGTTTTAAATGAAAGTCTCAATAAATTCTCTAAAGACAAGAACTCTGCTACAATTTTTTGAAAAAAATATTCTCCATAATTTTCAAGCTTCAAAGATGGCGGTTTCATTATTGTGCCATTTGGACAGTAAGTTAGAATTTCACCAAATCCCCACCAAAACGAATTTCTGACTCCGCTGCTGACTCCAAGTAAGTAGAAACAAAATCGTTCTACACTCGTCCACAAGAAACTTCTTCGAATACTGCCTATCTATTATAATACGTTGAAGAGCCGATTTGATCAGCCCCCAATTTTATCAGCCTCATATGAAAATATGTTTGATGGGCTCTAGCAGACAAACAAGGCTAAATTCGTGTAAATCCTTTCTTGACCATGTTTTTCTTATCTTAAAGATGCAAATGTGCAAAAATTAAAAAAAATCATTTTTTTTAATTTCTGCGCTAGAAGACTATATTAAATAATCAGAAATAGTTATTAAACTACATCAAGGGAAGGGAATCATAACAGCTTTAGTTTATTATAAAGAAAAAATGTTCCGATTTAGTCAATGTCCCTATTTTGTCAGCCACCATGGAGCTGAAAAAACGGGTCATTATTCACATTAAATGGTACATCCCATTTTCTGAGGATATTTTCATTCAATTGCATCGAACTACACCAATTTTTAGATAGTTTTCAAGTGGTTATTTTATCGACTTCTTCCAAAACTTGGCGAACCTATTCCCATTCGTGCGATAGTTTTATGTTAAAAGGGTATCCTAAATTAATTGGTATACTTAGGGGTTTATATGTTGCAAACAGAGAAAATTCATAAATTTTCAGCTTTTCCTACACAATATTACAAAAGGTTATCAAAAAGTTTCGTGAAAAAGAAAATTCCAGTAATGATAATGATTTTCCCTAACGGGTTTCGCGAGTTTTTTATTTGTTCTTTGGCATTAGGGGGGCGGGTCATTTCGCCGAAGGTCATTTCGCCGAATGCCGTTTCGCCGAAGGTCATTTTTCCGAAAGTCATTTCGCCGAATGGGTCATTTCGCCGAATGGGTCATTTCATCGAATTAGCCATGTCGTATCAAAATATGCAACGAAAAAGCTGTCGTTAATATTCCAAACAAGAATATTTTTAACTTTTTGCAAACTAGGTAATTCATTACGCCTACGCCACATCGCTTTTATTCGCGTGCTGTCCGACATCACTCCGCTCCGTCGGACTTGAACTAATTGAAACCACTAAGTTTGAGCAAACCGGGCGACGAGTGGATCAATGCTTTGCGGGTCAGCGGCCACCTCGTTACATTTTATCGAATTGTGAATAAAATAACATAAACAACATACAACATAACACTTAGTGATACCATAGTTACCACATTTGCATTTCGGATATCGTTTCTATATTATTCCTAGCAAGCCATGAAAAGTTCACTAGAAGAAAATTATTTTCGTCTTACGTTCAAAACGAAATAGATCGTATAACATTCTTCACAATGGAAGCCTCACCGGAAATTTTGAAAAGTTCCAGAGGAGGCGATATTCTTTACTGTAAAGGCTTTTTGTACTGTTTAAATAAGCACGTAAGTTAAATACGACTTTTTAAATGTCCAAAAGTGTTAAAAATGTTACGTTACTTAGACGGACGATACTTTCTATTGGGATTGTCGGAGCCGAAACAGACGAAATGAAGAACGCAGTAGCTGCACGGCAAGAATTGTAACGAAGAAACGTGGAACGGCACATGTTGTCATGACAACCGGATCAGATCATTTTCATGCACCGGATCCAATAGAAGTGGAGGCGATTAGACTGCGGATGTCAATAAAGCGCCATGCGGCAAGCGATAGTGGTCCACCAGTGAGAATTGCTAGAACTGCCGCAATTGGGTTATCAAACGAAGTCCAACTGCAGGTTTCTTCGAACGCTCAGAGGAAGCTTGTGCAACGAGCGCGGTCAAAAGTGTCTCGAAGTGCTGATGACGAAAACTCGGGAGATTTGATAATACCTGAAGAGTATCAGCGGACCGTCGACGGAGGTCAATTTTTCAGGGGAAAAGTCAGTATCGAAGAGGCCATGCCATATTATTCGCATCAACCGAAGACATAAAAAGACTGCATCAAGCTCGATACTGGATCGCAGATGCAACGTTTGATACTGTCCCCGGGGATTATAGACAACTATTCTCAATTCATTCAAGTATTGCACCAGTACACACGCATACCATTCCAGCAGTTTACGTGTTGATGACCAATAAGACGGAAGAACTTTACAAAAAAGTTCTCGAAAAGCTAACAACAGTTGCATCTGAGATAGACATTGAGTTAGCTCCAGAAATGATCCTGACAGACTTCGAGAAGGGCATGATCAATGCTTTTCATCACGAATATTCTGATGTTTCGCAAATTGGATGCTTTTTCCACTATAGCCAGAATATTTGGAAACACATCCAAAAGCTTGGTCTGGTTCCAGTGATTTCGACAAACAAAAATGCAGCACTTTTGTTTAAAAAGTTGCGTGCTTTGTCTTTTTTACCATCAGAAGCTATTTCTCGAGCCTTTTCTCTCATCCAGCAGACAGCTCCGACAGATATGGCTCCGCTAATAAAGTATGTAGAAGAAACTTTATGTTCTTGGCCGCAAAAAACAAGGAAGATCTGGAAAATGAAACCCACCACTTTTTCCACCCCAATTGTGGTCCATTTATGAAAACACAAAAAAATGGACTTCCGAGGACAACGAATAATGTTGAATCTTGGCATAACCGCTGGACTGCATTGGTAGGAGGACGACATGTTAGCAGTATTCGAATTATAAAGGAGATGCAGTTGGAACAAAAAGCTGCAGCAGGTCGCGCTGTTACTTTTCTGGCTAGAGGCGGTGGTATAATAAAAAAGCACGTTGAACTGAAGAACCAAAAATTGAAGAAAATTGTACTCAACTACCACGAATATGAATTAATGGATTACATCAATGCTATCTCAAATACAATTTAAATTGAATATTCATTAAAAAGATTGTGCAAAATATTATCTCAATATAATATATTGAATCTACGAATTCTCAAATTTCAAATTACTTCTATTGAGTAAACGCTATTGAGTATGAACTTCAAATCCATCCGAAAGCTTGTTTTTCGAACTTTTTGACTCAGCACAACGTACATAACCCCTTTAGGAAAATTCAGTTACATAATGCATTGATTGAAGAATTTATATATGTTATTAACGGAGCATTAGCAATAATTCGTTTGTATTTATATTTTATGGTCCCTTTTTCCGATTTTCCATTAAATTGGTTTAACCTTTGAGATTTCTTGCACTGATATTGTCCTATGCAAATTTGAGCGATTCTGTGAGTCCTGCCACTATCCCATGTAGTATGTGTTATCAAAAACATCGCGAAGCATCAAGTTCTAAATTTTCTCAATCGATATAATACCCGAAGAAGGCGATATGATTTATAAGAAATGTATCATCACACTGTTAGGTGGATTAAAAGCGCTTTTTTATTAGAAGGCATATTACGGAAAATCTTGTTCACGTCGTAATAACATCTGCAATTGCTGCATCCAGTACTTGAAAATCAACAGTAATAAACAAGGAATCAAGGCAGCGTTAACGATGGCAGTATTAACGTGAAAACGCCGTAAAAAGATCTGCAACTGTAATGGCAAATTGCGCGCAAATGATGAACAGCCACTAATATTCTTTTATTGTTGTTTTTTTTATAAAACATGCATAGCTTTGTCCATACTGCTGTTTAAGAGATTATTGAATGCTTTGTTATGTTTCTTCGACTTTCGGATAGTGGTCGTGAAACCATCTTCTTTGTTCCCTGCCTTTTTGAGGGTGGTGCTGTTAGTTTTTTTCGTAGTGGTTGCCTTAGAGAGTAGATTGTTTACAGTATTGACACTGGTGGGACATTGTAAAAATTTATTTACTGGAAAAAACTGATGCATTAAGAAAGTTTTGGTACCGGCATAAACACACAAAAAAATATTTTCAAAATATTCGAATGAAACATTTTTGTGAATGACTACCGCTCATTCCACGGAAACTCAGGCCGTAAATTTATTAAACATGATTTATTGCTGAAGATATATTTTATAAATTCTTTAATTGATTTATAATCTGCAGTAGTCACACACAAACATGAATCCATTGATTATCATTAGATACTCCTTAAAAGCCCCAAGTGCAGAAACGACAATCCGTTTTGTTCCAGATATCGCGCACCCTTCATTTTAAAAAAAGATTTATATGCGCAATTATTGGAAATTACATTATGTACTGTGCTAGAACAAGCGACCTATTTCCGAGAATGACATCTTTACTTTGCCGCAGTTGTGTCTGTTATCTAGGAGAACTGATTGAATAATTTATTCAACGTTTCGAGTGATATACGAAATTAGCTTCCTGATTAAATCATACAGATCTCGTTAACTCATTATTGTTGAGGCATAAATTAGTTAGTAACAAAGTAATCAACGGCTGTATGTGAAACACATTAGCTCAAAGGTGTTTATTGTGTGTGGAAACTACGCGTTAATAACTCGTTGGCAGCTTATCATTCATCACATTCCTGTATAAGACACATAGTTGTGTGTACGTACAATCTATGTGGAATCGATTTTAATCATCAGAAAATTACTCAACCCCGATACTTCCAGAATACCAACGAATTTATTCATTCCTTATCTTATTTTGTATCACTTTTTGGTATATTCACAGCTCAATGGTAGCCCACAATTGGATATGTGTTCCCGTACATGCATAACCTGAAGTAGATTCCGCTTCCGTACCGCGAATATCTTCCTTCCGTAATTTAAAACCTACCTTACGATCAACGCTAACTTCACAACGGGAGCAGTTCCCTCTCCTCCGCCCCTTCCACAACGGTATTGGAAATCTCCGTCAGCGAAGGCTTTCATGTGATCTTCGATCGCTGGTCTGACTTCTTCCAGCAAAAGTTCCGGATTGGCGTTGATCGCCTGATTTCCTATCATCTCCAGAGCCGGGTCACCATTGAACAAATTCTGCAGATAGAACTCGGCCTTGTCGAACTTAAAACGCAGGTCAACCGGGTTGAATTTAAAATAGTCCTTGCCATCCTTTGTGTCCAGGTAGTATTGAATTTTGATACTGACGAGGGTGTCACCTACGGGAAAAAATTGTTGGCCGTTGATCAGCTGTGTTAGATTTGTTTTTGCAATTGATTTGATCCTCTCACCAAGCGTCAGGTTGAAATTTCCCTTGCCAGCTATTCTAAGCAAAAGGATGTTCATGTTCAATTCGTACTTTCCATACACGAACAGATTCGGTAGTTTCACAGTGATGTTAAACCGTTTATCGGCGAGAACGGGGCTATTGGTAGTAGAAACGTTAGAATCAAAAGCAACACCAACTGTAAAATTTTAAATTCACCGAAGCCTTTTGATCACAAATTTGCTAACACCGTCGATGGTAACATTTCTCAATTTGGCACTGAAGCTCGGTCCACGATCAATATCCAGAAGCTTGATCGCGTAAGGATCCAGTGGGGGTGCAATTCGATCTTCCCCATAGTTTCCGGAGGCGATATTTGGCCGCAGAGAATCTACCACGTTGATGATGCACTGCGACATGTTCGGGTCACTGATTGAACAGACCTGCAGCGACGAGGCTGTAAAAAAATCGAAGCTGAAGAAATGCGCTTTTTTCACCCGGCCACAACACAACTTACGCAACACGCAGAACCCCACGGCCAAGTTCAACAACAGAACAAAACTCACTCCAAGTCGGCTCATTTTATCTAGCGTATCACTGGACGGTTGCAGATCGAGTGAAACGATTTAGCCGAGATTTATATAACTTATGAACGGTTTAATCTATGAAACAACACCTCATCACTTAACACCAGAACTTGCCTTAGGGCTGGCAGATTTTTTTTTAATAACGATCGTAATCCGTTAATTGGGTCGGCGGTAAATTATTAGGTTTGGCGAAGTGCCACCGAAGTGTGTAATGCGAGCCGAGGAACGATGACGATGACGACGACGATCGGGCGGCGGGGCATACCCGTCGGTGTACAAACTGAAAATAAGCTGAGAAATCGATCCTGCTAATAGCTAAACGACGACCGACGCACGGGGACTTGGAGGGAAAAAAATACTTGCCCCAGCACGTGCTCAAGCAGACACGGAAAGGCGGAGAACGGAGCTTTCACTGGATGGTTGGCTGGTTGGGTCGGTTTTGCGTTCACTTTTTTGTACAGTTCACTGGATCAACAATGACCAATTAGGAGATAATATGTGCGTGTTTTATTGAACTGATGAAGTATTTGCGGAAGGTAGCAGGATTAATTTAATTCTGAATTGAGCTTGAATGTAAATGATGATGATCATGATGATAAGATGTACTTCCGAGTGGGAAAAATATTTTTCCGAGATTGAAGTCTTCACATACTTAATGGAATTGAAGTTAATGAAATTTAATTATGATAAAATTCAAAACTTTTCATTCAGACACCTAGCCAGAGGGGGGACTAGAAGATTAAAACCCCTCCCGAAATTTTCCAGAAAAAAATTATTTTTTGTACGAAATTTCTAGTCTTGAAATGCACTTTCGTCTAGTGGATACTCAAGAACAGGTTCGAACATCTTAAAGTGAAAATGTTCTAGAATATATTATATAGAAGAAATTGAGATAAAATTTCTACAAGCAATTCTAGCCCGCTATAGATTGCTACGATCATAAACAACAGATAATTACACTGTGCTACAAAATTAAAAAATTAATGTACTTTTAAAGCGGTCTGATGAAGGTTGTAGATCTCGTCAAATTCAACCCAAAACCACATTTGATCAATTTAATATGCTCTCAAAATCGTGATATATAGAAAAAAAAAACGTTTTTCGGGATTTTCAGCTCGAAAATTTCTACGTGATCATTTTTCAACCGATTTTAAATTCTCAAAGCGTTTTAGAAAGAAAAAGAATTAACCTTTCCAACGGTATGCTCTATTATTAAAAGTACTATACGATTTTGGGACAACAATATGACAGTACCCATCATTTTGCGATTTTTTCATTATAAATATGAAAATTGCTCTACACTTTTATTAGGAAGCATCTTTGTTCAAATATAAATTTAGGGAGAACATTTAATTCCGCATTCAACGACCTATTTATGATCAAAATCGGTTGAAATATGGCAGCGTTTTCATTTTTTTTTTCTATTAAGAACTTGCTTGTATGAACTTTTAAGGGGATAGTCTCTATAAAATTTTCAAGAAATAGATTTTTTTGCTCGATTACACTAGTTTACAAGAAAAATGAAGCTTCAAGAAACAGTATTTTTAGACTAATTTTGGGTCGCTGAACACGAAAACAATATTCATTTTTTTGTTCAAAGAAGCGATTTTGTGATTTTCTCAAAAAACTCGTTTTTGAGCACTTTTTGTAGTTTTTAGTCAATATTTCGTGTCAAAATCATTCAATTAATTTAGTCAATATGCAGGTTGAAAGGTGTCGAGATGCCCTTTCCAAAAACATATAATATGTGTCGATCATATGTAAAATTTTTAGTGCTGCAAGCGACCAAAGCTTAAAAAAGTGCATTTTTGACCATTTTTAAAAGTTAATCATTTTTAAAGATTTTTTTACCGAAAAAGAAATTTTTTTCGGACCTTTTAGAATCTAAGACGACAAATAATATGTTTACGTTAATTTTAAGTCTAATATCACTAATATCGGATGGAAAATGTTGATGCTATGGCACATTGAGCGAAATGGAAATTTTATGATTTTAGCGGACCCTGCCCTGGTGCGGCGGTTTAGAGGGTGTAGCACTGGTCTCATACGCCAGTCGTCTAATGTTCGAGTCATTCGTTATCGAGCACTCAGTCGAGATAGAAGTCTTTTGTCATCGGTCCGTACACTCTATAGCGACAAATAGTGTTAATCCGCGTTCAAGGTTATTTACACACTCTGCGCCTAGTTGAGGTTTCAGTATTTTTTCCCTTCTTGTGTGTTTCTGTTTCTGAGTACCGTTAGCCGGTCAGTGAAGTGAAACAGTGTTCTTCTAGTAAGCCGTCTGGATACCGTTACATACACAAGCTAAGTATTAGTTTTCGTTTCCCCTTCTTGGTTGTCTTAATAACGTGCACTGGGCAATAGGCCCGTGCAAAAATGACTTCCCCTGACGGCGGTTCATCTCAAGGTGAGATGGACGTCGAAATAAAATCGGCTCCCCGGCTCAAGGTATATCCGAGCTCGGCCACCGGGCCATTTGTGATCTTCTTTCGGACCAAAGAAAAAAAGTGTTTGAATCTGTTGCAGATTTCTCGAGTTCTGACGGATCGGTATTCGGCCGTGACAGAAATATCGAAAATTCGGCCTGATAAGCTTCGGGTGGTGGTTAACAGTTCAACTCAGGCAAACGATATTGCTGGATACGAGCCCTTTACGAGGGAGTACAGGGTGTATATTCCAGCTAGCAGGGTTGAAGTCAGTGGGGTCGTTTCCGATTCGAGTCTGAATTGCGAGGACCTGCTAAAATATGGGACTGGCTGTTTCAAAGACCCCATGCTTAAGCCAGTGAAGATACTGGAATGCAAACGTTTGCATTCAGCGTCAGTCGCAGCTGACGGGAAGAAAACATACGTCAACTCAGACTCTTATCGGGTGAGCTTCGCCGGCTCTGCCCTGCCTAATTACCTCCTTTTTGACAAGGTTCGTCTACCTGTTCGCCTCTTTGTGCCGCGGGTCATGAACTGTACTAATTGCAAACAATTGGGACACACAGCCTCCCATTGTAGCAATAAAGCCCGCTGTGGGAAATGCGGTGGGAATCATGCGGATGATTCCTGTGGTAGAGATGTCGAAAAGTGTCTCTACTGTGGGGGAAACCCACATGATCTCCCTTCATGTCCCGCGTACAAACAGTGCGAGGAAAATCTTAAGCGTTCCCTTCAGGGACGCTCTAAGCGATCTTTTGCAGAAATGCTTAAGATAGCTACGCCACCTGTCTCTACGAACATCTTTACCAACTTGTCTACTGACGAAGGCGACTGTGATGAACCCCAGGAGGGAACATCTTCTGCTGTGCCTAGAAGTAGTAGAAAAAGGAAGAACATTTCCTCTTCCAAGCTTCGTCGTAAAGGCCAGAAGGTGTCTCTTCATGGTCCCCCTAAAATAACTACTCAAGGAAGTACTGGTGCAAAACCGAAGCAAGTCGCTCCCGGTCTCAGTAACCTGAGCTCAGAAAAGGAGTTCCCAGCACTTCCAGGAACATCAAAAACCCCAAGTGTTCCCATATCTCAGCCAGAGAAAGAAAACAGTGCTGGCTTAATAAATTTCTCTGACATTGTGGACCGTATTCTTACAGCGTTAAACATTTCTGACCCCCTTAAAAGTATCTTGATAAGCTTTCTCCCCGCAGTAAAAACATTCTTGATGCAGTTCACTGCGAAATGGCCCCTCCTTTCAGCGATTGTATCCTTCGATGGCTAATTCATCGAACGAGGTCAAGGATTTAATCACTGTTCTACAGTGGAATTGCAGAAGCATTATCCCGAAAATCGATTCGTTTAAAATCTTACTAAATAATTTGAAATGCGATGCATTTGCCCTATGCGAGACATGGCTCACTTCAGAAATAACCCTACACTTCCACGATTTTAATATTATTCGCTTGGATCGAGAAGACTCTTACGGAGGAGTACTTTTGGGGATCAAAAAGTGCTATTCTTTCAATCGAATCGACCTCCCCTCGACACCAGGCATTGAAGTTGTCGCTTGCCAAACCAGAATTAAAGGCAAAGAACTTTGCATTGCTTCCACCTACATCCCCCCTAGAGCCTCAGTTAGCCACCGACGGCTTTGCGATATTGCGGAACTCCTCCCCGCACCGAGGCTAGTTTTAGGTGACTTTAACTCCCACGGCACGGCATGGGGTTGCCTTCATGACGATAATCGATCTACCCTACTCCATGAGCTTTGCGACAACTTCAATATGACTATTTTGAATACGGGTGAAATGACACGGATTCCTGTCCCTCCAGCGCGACCGAGCGCCTTAGATCTGTCCCTCTGCTCGACATCGCTGCGGTTAGATTGCATGTGGAAGGTAGTCTCTGATCCCCACGGCAGCGACCATCTGCCAATCGTAATTAATATTGCTAACGGTTCAGGGCCACCGAATACAATCAATGTTTCGTATGACCTCACACGAAATATTGATTGGAAGAGCTACGCGTCCGCGATATCCGAAAAAGTAGAATCGACACAAGAGCTTCCTCCGGAGGAAGAGTACGGGTTCCTGGCTGGCTTGATTCTCGATACCGCGATTCAAGCTCAGACTAAACGCGTACCAGACGCGAATTCACGCGGGCGTCCTCCCAATCCATGGTGGGACAAAGAGTGCTCAGACGTGTACGCGGAGAAGGCCGCTGCGTATAAGACCTTCCGGGACGACGGGCTGCCAGCTAGCTACCGACAGTACGCGATGGCGGAAACGCGCATGAAGAGTTTGATAAAAGCCAAAAAACGTAGCTACTGGCGCCGGTTCGTCGACGGACTAACGAGAGAAACATCGATGAGCACTCTTTGGAGTACGGCCCGGCGCTTACGAAACCGAAACAGTACCAATGAGAGCGTGGAATATTCAAACCGTTGGATATTCGATTTTGCCAAGAAGGTTTGTCCGGATTCCGCCCCGGCACAGAAGATCTACCGCGCCGCGTCCCCTCACAATAACGCGAACGAAACACCGTTTTCGATGGTGGAGTTCTCACTTGCTCTCTTATCATGTAACAATAAAGCCCCAGGGCCAGACAGAATCAAATTTAACTTGTTAAAGAATCTGCCAGACTCTGCCAAGAGACGCTTGTTGAATTTATTTAATAAGTTTCTTGAGGGTAATATTGTCCCTCATGACTGGAGGCAAGTGAAGGTCATTGCCATTCAAAAACCAGGAAAACCAGCCTCCGACCACAACTCGTATCGACCGATTGCGATGCTGTCCTGTATCCGAAAGTTGTTCGAGAAAATGATCTTGTTTCGCCTCGATAATTGGGTTGAAGCAAATGGCTTACTGTCAGATACACAATTTGGTTTCCGCAAAGGCAAAGGGACGAACGATTGTCTTGCGTTGCTCTCAACTGAAATTCAAATGGCTTATGCTAGCAAAGAGCAGATGGCATCAGTTTTCCTAGATATAAAGGGGGCTTTTGACTCAGTTTCTATCAAAATTCTTTCTGAGAAGCTGCACCAGCATGGTCTTTCACCGACTCTAAACAACTTTTTGCTAAACTTGCTGTCTGAAAAACATATGCATTTTTCGCATGGTGATTTATCGACATCACGAATTAGCTACATGGGTCTTCCCCAGGGCTCATGTCTAAGCCCCCTTCTCTATAACTTTTACGTGAATGACATTGACGAATGTCTTGTCAATTCCTGCACGCTAAGGCAGCTTGCAGATGACGGTGTGGTCTCTATTACAGGTCCCAAAGCCGTCGATCTGCAAGGACCATTGCAAGATACCTTGGACAATTTGTCTGCTTGGGCCCTCCAGCTAGGTATCGAGTTCTCCACGGAGAAAACTGAGCTAGTCGTATTTTCAAGGAAGCGTGAACCAGCGCAACTACAGCTTCAATTAATGGGTCAAACTATTGCTCAGGTTTCAACTTTCAAATATCTCGGGGTCTGGTTCGACTCTAAAGGAACCTGGGGATGTCACATTAGGTATCTGAAACAGAAGTGCCAGCAAAGGATCAACTTTCTCCGTACAATAACCGGAACATGGTGGGGTGCCCACCCAGGAGACCTGATCAGGCTGTACCAAACAACAATATTGTCGGTGATGGAGTACGGGAGTTTCTGTTTCCGCTCCGCTGCGAACATACATTTCATCAAACTAGAGCGAATCCAATATTGTTGTTTGCGTATTGCTTTGGGTTGCATGCACTCGACACATACGATGAGTTTAGAAGTGCTGGCGGGCGTCCTTCCGCTGAAAAATCGATTTTGGGAACTCTCCTATCGATTGCTCATCCGATGCGATATCTTGAACCCGTTAGTAATTGCAAATTTCGAAAGGCTTATCGAGCTCAATTCTCAAACCCGATTTATGTCCTTGTACTTTGATTACATGGCACAAAATATCAATCCTTCTTCATACTATCCCAACCGTGTCAATCTCTTTCATGCTTCTGATTCAACTGTTTTCTTTGACACATCCATGAAAGACGAGATTCGTGGAATCCCGGATCACATACGCCCGCAAGTGATCCCAAGCATCTTTCATAGTAAATTTCGAGAAGTCGACTGCAACAAGATGTTTTACACCGACGGGTCAAGCCTCGACGGCTCCACTGGCTTCGGTATATTCAATCAAAACCTCACCGCCTCATTCAAACTCAATGATCCTGCTTCAGTTTACGTCGCAGAACTTGCTGCTATTCAGTATACCCTTGGGATCATTGATACTTTGCCCACCGATCATTACTTTATTGTCTCGGATAGCCTCAGCTCAATCGAGGCTCTCCGTTCAATGAAACCTAGAAAGCACATTCCATATTTTCTGGGGAAAATCTGGGAGCGCCTGCGTGCTTTGTCTGTAAGATCGTACAAGATTACCTTAGTTTGGGTTCCCTCGCATTGCTCCATTCCAGGTAATGAAGAAGCGGACTCTTTAGCTAAGGCGGGCGCTTTACAAGGTGACATATATGAAAGACCAATTAGCTTCAGCGAATTTTTCAGTATTACTCATCAGAGAACCCTCGAAAGTTGGCAAACATCATGGAGCAATGGTGAACTGGGAAGGTGGCTACATTCGATAATCCCTAAGGTATCGACGAAACCTTGGTTCAGAGGGATGGATGTGGGTCGGGATTTCATTCGCGTGATGTCTCGGCTCATGTCCAATCACTACACGCTGGACGCACATCTCCAGCGTATTGGGCTCGTGGATAGCGGTATCTGCGCTTGTGGCAACGGTTATCACGAAATCGAACATGTTGTCTGGGCATGTGCCGAGTACTGTTCTGCCAGATCTCAACTATTCGATTCCCTTCGGGCCCGAGGAAGATCACCCAATGTCCCGGTTCGAGATGTACTAGCAAGCCGCGATATTCTCTACATGTCCCTTATATACACGTTCCTCAAAACCATCAATATCCAAATTTAAATGCCCCTATCTTTTCTCTTATCATTCCCAGAAGTGCCCTCTTCCGCCTACCGTACCCCAACGATGGTTTGATACGACTCCAAGACGAGACAAAACATCTGTCGAATGAACTAACAACACGAGATCTACAGTACAACATCACACGCGCAGCGCGGTGTATTCCCGATCCGTATCTGAGCCGTACTACGAAATCGTCTGGAGGAACCCCTGCCGGCTCGAGGAAAACCGCCCGGCGTCCCAATACTTGATACATCCGTTCGAATCTGTAATCCTGGCCGTTGATTCCTGATGCCGGAAACTGAAGTTTATATCCCCCCCCCCCCGTTCAGTCTTGTCCACCCTCTCTCCCATGTCTCTGATACACAGATGTATGTCTTCACCCCCTTCTCCCCTTGAATATCTTCCCAAAACTTATGTGCCCCCCTATCTTCTAGTGTTAGTTGATCAATCCATTCGAATCTGTAATCCTGGCCGTTAATTCCTGATGCCGGAAACTGAAAGTTTATATCTCACCCCCCCCCCCCCCCTTCAGCCTTGTCCACCCACCCTCCCATGTCTCTGATACACAGATGTATGACTTCACCCCCTTCTCCCCTTGAATATCTTCCCAAAATTTATGTGCCCCCCTATCTTCTAGTTTTAGTTGAACAATATTTAATCTCGTTAAGAAATGCGCAACAGTACCACTACTTTAAAATAGTCCTAATTAATTCCCCTTAATCTTGAACCACTCTTTCTAGTTATCTCTAGTTAATAAGCTTGTAAAATGTTCCGCTTAGTTAATAATTATTTTTTCTACAATCTCCCTTCTAAAAATCATAAAGTGAATTACTATACAAAGAACACACAAATGACCCGTCCCCCAAATCTTACGAATATTATACTATACCCTCTTTTATATGTATAAGTTAGTTGTAGTTTTTTTTTAGTTTTATTATATAAAACAAAATAATATTGAAATGTGTATCCCCCTAGTTTTAAGAAATTCAAAATGTAAAACAATGAAAAAATGGCACCTTTAAGCTAACGCATACGTGCCTTATCAAATAAACAAATTGAAAAAAAAAAAAAAATGTTCGAGTCCCTATTGGGAAGGAGTTTCAGTGCGATCGTAGCACTAGCCACGTAATATTCTGTAAACTGAGAATCTGCTGTGAAGCTTGTTGAAGCAGAAAGCTAAAATTCCTTTAATTCGTAAAATATGTACTCACCACAGACAAAACAAAACTTTTTCAACGATATTTCCACATTTTAAAAAGAGCACTTAGTTGTACAATGAAATATCTAAAACCATTCAAATGCCGCAGGATGGATGGATGCAGGCTCGAGAAGACAGTGCCCAACACAAACAATAACTATCAAGTATAGAAGATTATTTCAGCCGAAAGTATGATTGTGCGGAAAATAAAAAGTTACAATTTTCACTCAGTGCTTCATACCATCTACATTTTTTATCCAACTTTTGTGACCATTGGATTTAACGCATATTATATATTTTCGGAAAGGGCACATCAATGCCTTTCGAACTGTTTCGATCGGATCCTATTAGAATAAGATATTGACAAATAACTAAAATAGTGCCCAAAAACACCTTTTTCAAAGAAATCTTGAAAATGCTTCTTTGAAAAAAAAAAATGGACGTATTCAGCGATCCAAAATTAACTGAGGAAACACCTTTCTTCTTAGCTTATCGCGATTACCTTAAAATTGTTAAAATCTGTCACATTAGATTCTGAAAAAAAGAAAAATTATTTTTCTGTTCTAAAAAATAGAGCAAAAACAATAAAGCGGAAGCAAAAGAATTTTTTTTTTAAACTCAAACTTCTTTGAAAGAGAAATGGAGTATTATTTTCGTATTCAGCGACCCAAAATTAATCTAGAAAACACTTTTTCTCGTAACTTCATTTTTCTTGTAAACTATCTGTAATGTGAAAAACAGAGCAATTTTCACTCGGTGACTAATAACATCACCAGTTTTTGTCAGATTTTCGTGATCTTAGGCTTAAAATTCATGTGAGAAGTTTGCCTGTCACATAAGATTTTAAAAGAATTTTTTTGCTGATTTTTTTTTATGAAAAATCAACAAAAATTAGTAATTTTAACAAGCACTATTTTTTTGACTTTGGTTGCTCTTAACCCTAAATTGTTGATATTTTATCCTAGCATGTTATACATTTTTGGAATGGGCACATCAATACCTTTAGAATGGTGAGTCGTTTGTGTTAATCGAAAGATTTATTCCTGAGATATTGACCAAAAACTGCAAAAAGTGCTCAAAAACACCTTTTTTAAAAAATCACAAAAACGGTTCTTTGAAAAAGAAAATGGATATGATTTTTGTGCTCAGCGACAGGCACGTAGCCAGAGGGGGGGCTAGGGGGCTAAAGCCCCTCCCGAAATTTTTCAAAAATGAATTTTAAAAACCGGTGACTTTTAACAAAATTTGTTGCTCATTTGGCATGAACAAATTATTGAGAAAAAGTTGAAGAAGGCTATTTCGAAACAACCAAAGGCAGTGGTCATGAAATTCAGTGTGCTTTATGCTTTTGCTCGAGCCAGTGCGAAGCGAACGACAAAAATAGTACCTTTTATATGGTGTACCTTGTCTGAAGAATAAAAGAAACTGTTACTATAATTGTTGCTGTAGTAATCTGCCGAGATCAGTGAGTAGCAGCAGCAACAAGGGGTATTCCAGCCAAATACGATGATTATAAAATTATTGACGATTCGCATAGGACAGAACATTCATAATGTGGAACATTTTCTGAAGGAGTAAATGGAGGTTAGACTTCCGGAAGCCGCCTTTATCGAGTTCTACCATGTCAGGCATTTACCGCTCAACAAATAAGCCCAGACGAAACCATTCATTTCGAACAACTTAAAACACATGGTTGTGTGTGACAATGCTATAAATATGATCCTCCCATATACGGACGATGAGAAAATCAATGTTCCGCTACAAGATCGGATACCACTTACTCGCAGATTAATGTCACTTTTGGGAGAAATGGAATCCATTCGGAAGGGCAATTATTGAGGGCGAGAAGCAAAGAAGAAATCAGATAGTCGCGAACATAAAGGCAGCAACTACGATGATGACACGCAAATGTTCAATAGCGAGATAGAAGTGAACATCCCCCCCTCCCAAAACATAGTTGGTGAGGAAAAAAATATTTCCTCGCCTCGTAAACAGGTTTCCACGTGCAATGGCTAACCGCTTGCGTGAGATCTGCCGGACAACCATTTAAACTCGTTATATTATTTCTATTGTTTACATAAGGAAATATATAAAAGACCCACGACCCCGCTTGTTATTTTTAAATGATAAGTTTTTGAATTGCACAAATTTTGAATTTCTGTATCAAGTAAGTGCACACTGTGCACTCTATACTTTGTACTGTGCTACACAAAAAATATTTCAATTTGTTTGAGAACTATTCATCCGAGAAGGCAGTTTTTGTTTCGCGTCATTTTAACGCAATAGGGGTGACCGGAGCTGGTTGGCCGAAGGGGCAGGTTGACCGAGTGCCTTTTATGAAAAGGCTACTATGCGCAGTAGCGACATCTATAGTGATTTTTGTGTGGGTATTAGGTTACCAATGTACCGACGTAATTTCAAGTGTTTTGGTGCTGTCGTTTGTACAGGAGCACGTTTATTCTTTTTTCGGCGCTGGTGAGTAAATTTCTGTTTCTGAAAAATAATATGTGTAACGCGAATCAATTTACATCCGATTTTCAATAACTTTGTACTACTGGAAAGGGTATTCAAAACCCAACAAAATGGTATAACGGTTAACAGTGTAACCTTATATTTGTTTGTGTAAATCGTGATTGTTCTCAAAAATATACATTGTGGTAAGTTGGCCGAGTTCTGTGCGGGGCTAGTTGGCCGAGTTGTAAATTTAGTGTATAGTAATGTGCACTTTGATATTTGTGAAATGCCAACCTTTTTCAAAGCAAAATTTGATATTATGCTAATATTGATGATTATAAGGAAAAATATCCACGAGAAATAAGTAATAAAAATAATTTAAAATGATTACCAAATAGAAATAAGAGATTAGAATCACTAAAAGTCGGAAATTGTTTATAAAGTTTATATAAGTTGATTCCGATATTTTATGAATTAAATGCCAAGCTGCTTTCAGAGCCTGGCGTGGGGCCCTACAATCCTGAAATTTTTCCTCCTGAAGAGTTTCTGACATGATTTGTCACAGATCGACCCAACCCCGAGCAAAACTCGTCCATTAGCATAGAATCTGTAAGCCTCTCTAAAGACGTCAGACCTCTTCCCAAGGCGAGTGCACGATTCGAAGAAGTGGCAAGGTCGTAAACGTCGATTGACTCAAATTTTAACCGATTCCCCAATAAAAGCTGTATTGGAGGAGCAGAAAAATGAAATCAAACGTAACCGCACGCTGGTGGAGGAAAAAATCAGCGATAGCTGGTAAAAAGTTCACTAAAGCCGCCAAAACTACGTTCAAAAAGGTTAAAAAGTAAAGAGTGGATTTTATTTATACGAAAAAAACGATGTTTTTTTGAATTAAAAGTTTTCCACTGATACATTGACGTGTTTAACTTATTTTACCAAACTCGGCCAACCTACCTCAGCCATGGTCTTGATTGGCCGATTTTTCTTTCCGCATTTGTTTGCTAATTACTTTTTCCCTGATTTTTTTCATGAATGTAAAAAATTACATATGTGCTTATTTTTATTGACGCTTCATTTCACTATTACGAGGAATTCGTTCCGTACTAATAAACTGTTATCCGTAAATCCGTGATATCTGCAACAAACGTGTAAAAGAAATTTCTTTTAAAAGTGAACGGGTCAAAAAGTGGTAAAACAATAGGCAATCACGAAGAGCGACTAAAATGTTGGGACTGATTGAATCTATAAGCCAATAAATTGGGATAAGTGTTTCGATTTCATGTCTTCAGTATGTCTTGCGTTCTGTTTTTGCTCGTCATGGAATAAAATGAGAAAGATAATCTTAAATAAGAGAGAAAAGAGAGGAAAAAAAATCAACCAATCGAAATCTATTCAAGATCACTCTTCGATCTTTTCTATTCACTCAACACGAGTGCTTTCGGAATTGCGCTCTGATCTTCTCATTTCGTCTTCGTTATCCGTACAACTTTGATGCGTTAGGTGCAACAATTTTAATTGAAACTTTTTCCCAAATAGTTTTATTATTGAGCAGATTAGTTTCCACATATTTATTTAACGAATTGACAAGAAGTTTTGCAATTTTTTCGCAGGAAACGGATAATTTGCTGTAATTTAAAAACAGATAACTCTAAAACAAAGCAAATTCGGTAAGTGCGATGTGTTCTCTTCCATGTGTCGGAAGCAAGTGATGCTGAAATTATTAAGCTCACCTATGTTTATAGTTTCTAGTTATTTTGGTCGTGTCATCAATGTTATATTTACCATATTTTACGTAAATTAGAAGCATTCACTAATCAGTGCTGAGCAATTTTTTTTTTTGATTAGTGAACAAGTTTTGAGCAGTTACGCTCAGTAGATTAAATTCTGGGTAGTTTCCATTAGTAGATTAAATCATTGAAATATATATTTTACATTGTCCAAAATCCCATGAATTCCGAAGTAAAACCTTCAATTGTTCAAATATAATATTTACTTAATCTAGGTAGTCTTCTCAAGTTCCAACGGTTTTGCAAGATTGCTGAAAGTCAATAGACCTTATTCTTGCTTTGTAGTGAAATCAGTAGTTTTTTGCACTCACTTCACATTTTGACTTTTACTATAGTTTCAGGGATCTAGGAAAATCAGTCTACAATATTTTTAATTCGTAAGTCCCATTATATAAAAAGTGCCTAAAAAGAATCTACTTAAATAGATAAATAGATAGTTATTCTCAGATGCCTGATAATATTGCCGAAGATAGTCTTTAACCCATTCCCCACGAGAGTCAAATGAAACAAAATGTGTTTTTTCTAAGGATTGTTATGATTACGACATGTTCAGTATCATTTAAATTGAAAATTTCATAAAGTTGAGCTAACGCAAACTTCGGATGAAGTCACAGAACTAGTAATAGTAGCAAGATGCCTGATCATGAAAATAGGAGTTGAACCTATTTTCCGCATCTACAAATCCCTTGCCTTATCAGAAGATTTGAAGCAAATTTCGACATTCACTTTGTTCGGACATTGTTTGCAACGGTAAACTTGGATTTCACACTGATATATTCCTATCCATGGAGAGAACCTTGAGGTTGGTTTCGCTCTCCTGATTAGCAAATGCGTGTAAAGTTTCGTGAGACGGGCTTTTGGATATTTTTCTACTCATTCCAATTTAGCGTCTTCTACATCTTGTAAACGTGTAGTCTAGAATGCGTAGTATTTTCAAGCAGCCCTAAATACTTTGAACTTTTGAATATTCATTTTTGTAACTAGAGAAATTTCTAACGTGGAATTTTTTTCGCTAAGAACTTTTCATAATTACGTTCAGTTTCCAGTAAATATCTCAAGTCATCAGAATTAATACATTTATGCAATAATTTTAAGCCCCTCCCGAAACAAAATCCTAGCTACGGGCCTGCTCAGCGACCCAAAATTGACTTAGAAAACCCCTTTTTTGTTAACTTCATGCAATTAACCCAAAATTTGTAAACTAGTATTATGTATGCATTCAAAAGTATGTGTGTGAACTTTGAGCTTTACATTAGAAAAAAATAACGGAAAATAAAATTATGCTAGCTTATGGTGCAAGACAATACCTCACTCACCCCTTAAGAGTTCATGCGAGCAAGTTTCTAATTCAGAAAAATAATTACTCTACCTCTCTCTAAAATTTTATTAAAACGAAGACGCTTCTTTAGAAGAATGTTGAGTAGGGTAAACGCTCCCTTATTCATCTCATTAGTAGCACGTTTGGGGAAAAGTTCGATTATTCTGCAATATATTTAACAATTAATGAAAGTTTTAGGCAAAGATAGCTTGCTACATAAAGACACACGACCACCAACGCTTAACCCATTCATGCCCATGTTGTTTGTGGACAACAACGTTTTCAAACAGCTATAACTTTTGATTGAGGCAAGATTTTCTCACAAAAACAAGAACGGCTCATAAATGTGACTATTGCCTTTCATTTGAGCACTAACAGTTACAAGGATCAGCTCTAGAACTGAAGTTATTGCAATTAGTCTGATTGGATTCCGATGAAGCAGTGCTGCCAGAGACAGTTTACGTTAACGACTGAAAATATATTTTTCATATATATTCGTTTTGTTACAACATTATTGAACACTGATAAAACCTATCAATTTAGACTGTCTTTGGCTACATTTTCCACGCAATTGGACTATTGTAAATATTTTAGGAGAATTGTATTGATCATTGGAAGGTAAAAATTGAGCAGCTTCCAGCGCTGCGAGGAAAGCACCTAACTTTATGAAAAAAAAGGCTTTTCGTGTATCTTGACCACATCGTTTTCAAGGAAAAATAGTTTTGAAACCCTACATGCACTAGAAAAAAGTTGGGCATGAAAGGGTTAAAAACTAAAACTTTCGCACCAATTTCACTCAAAAATGTTTTAAAGTTGTGACTATCGCGCCCCTGATTTCATCTCAATGCTCCTAAGAGTTCCCAAATTCGGCTCAATTAATGAAGGTAAAATAGGAGAAAGGCAAAAAAAGAATACAAAACTCCTTGTCGGTGGAATTTGAATTGGATTTTCGAATGACTTTCGTCGAAATTCAAACTCAAATCAAACGACCGATTCCGAGTAGGGATCGGTTGTGTTATTTGAGCAGGATTTCTGACAGAAACCAGCCAATAATATTCCGACTAAATTCAATGGGATGTATTGAACTACTAACACACATGTAAAAATCATCAGACCACTTTTCGAAAGGGCCTAATACAATATTTAGTTCCGCTGAGTGGAGAAATCTTGTGATTTTCTAAATTTAGATCCAAAGCCATTATTAAGCCAGACGCTGATCCGTCGTTTTGACATTCTTGACATTTACTTCACATATGGTTCGCGATAGCGTTATTCATCGTCAGTTACGAGATCAATAGAAATAAAGTTTAAAATTAAAATCTTCTCTGCTTCAGGTTTGCTCCTTAACAAAATAATCTCAACTCTTTAAAATGATCATTAAGCGAACTGTTTAGCTATTTGGAGAATAAATATTCTCGAATAAACACTACAGATTACATCAGTAGTAGTAAAATTTATTGAAATGATTTATCGTTTAAAAAATTGGGCTATGAATGTAATGGTTTGTCCGTAATGTTCCTCCAAAGTATTTTATCACATTATTAGCCTTTGAATAAAGCAAGACCGTTTTTATTCATTGAATACGACAATACAAAAAAGCCATGAATAGAACACCGAATCCACAGAAATAAAGTTAAAAATAATCGAAGCCCTTTTTGACGGCTGAAATTGAACCTGATGAAACCCGTGAAGAATAGAAAAAATATTCATTCAAAAATCCATGTGATTCATTCAGTTTAATATCGTACCATAATATTCATTTCACATTTAGCCACGTTTATGTTTTCATGTGTTGGTAAAGCATATAAAATAATAGTTATCATCGTTTACATTGTGCCAGGGTCTACTTTAATGCGTTTGATTCTTGCTGAACGTTCGCTTCGTGCAATAAACGAAGATGGATGAAAACCTGTATTGAATTAATAGGCAGTTTGTTCGTTTGACGTTTTCAGTTGCGTCACTGAATATTGAAAATTAATGCGGCTGAATATGATCATTCAATGAATTTGAATATTTGCAACCCTACGTAGGAGACATAGTTTTCGACTGATTTAAGATTAGGACTGCCAAAATTCACTTAAGAGGAATTACCGACGAACCCGAATAGAAATATACAAAAACCAGGAATAGCACAGTAATCTTTCAATATTTTACAGTACAGTCAAAAGTAATGGTACAATACAAAAGCTATAAACTTTAACAGTTTAACTGCAAATTTCAATATTAATTCACTTCGTAACCGCGCGGCGGTGCAATTTTTTGCTATCTATAGTATTATTGTAAATTTTATGAGAGATCTTTGCGTCGAAAGATGTGGATACACTAAAAACCACAACGTTCAACAATTGTTTTTAAATATAATTGTTTGCATATATACAGTAAATATAATTGAAAGTTAACTAAGCTTCGCTTGGCCAACAAACGGTTTCCATGAAATTTCCCCTTAACGTGAAATTTGACAGCTTGCTTTTATGCCTAATTGTCGAGGGTTTATCCAACGACGTTTATCATTAAATCATCATGACGCAGGTGTACTCCAATGTAAGCCAAATGAACTGACATCCCTCATGAGATCCAGATATTGTGAACTTTCTCGAAAGCTGAATTTTAGCGGATATTTGCGTTTCAAAGCAGGCATTTAAATACAGGGGATATGCGAATGGTGTATGCGATTTCGCACTGTATGGGGTATTGAATCATTCCAATTCGCATATATCTCTGTCGAAAAACCGGAACTTTCAACATGCTAACAACGATGAAGACATATTTGCAATGCTTGCAAAATATAATTTACGTATGATTTAGGGTAACTAACCTAATTGGGACCCCTGCATACCTTGGACCATATTAATGTATTTGCCTTCTGCACTGCCAGGTTTCTCTGCATTTGTTTGGTTTGATGAAACAATTACAGCTATCTTAAGACTAGAAAAAAAATTCTATATATAAGAGAGGGGGCAAAAGATTTTTCTTTTTATGAAAAATTTTAAAACAAGGAATTCAATAGTAATAGTTTTTTAGGAAATATTTACAGTTATCTTAAAACTAACAATATAGTTTGGTACACAAAAGGGGGAACAAATATTTATGAAAAATTTCACAGATGTTTTAAAACTAGGGATACAAATCTATTTACAAGATGGGGGACAATAGTTTTAACAAAGAGTAGAAATTACAACTATCTTAAAACTAGGAATACGGAATACAAATTTGATTTTTTATCGGATACTTATGCTTGGTCATTTCCAAAATCGGTGTAGAAATAGTTGTATCAAGGACAGGGGAGAGAAGGCGTAGATGGTGAGCGGTAGAGAAGAGCAAAACTTGCAACTTTCGGGCAAACGGGAGATCAGCGAAACAAATTTGCGCCTCAGTCTAGTAGGTCGGATTGGCGGATGGTATTCTTCGGACCCGCGGGGAATCCTTCAAAGGGAATCCTTCGGACCTCGAGTCACTCTCGCTTTAGATTCCGTAGTGATAAGGGCGACGGCGGTTACATAGTGGCAGTCTGAAGCTTATCGGTTCCACACGGCAAGAGGAAACTTCTAAAAACGAGAAATAAAAAGAGAGGGGCTAAATTGGGATATTTATCGTTTTTATGAAAGTATAAATAAGGGACATATAGGGGAAATCACGATTTGCCAGCATATCTCGGACTGGGACATTGGGTGGTCTACCTCGGGCCCGAAGGGAATCTTTTAACTGAGACCTGGCGGCCAAATACCCGGCGCATACCCAGACAACGTGCTCGATGTCATGATAGCCCTCGTCACAAGCGCACAGACTACTTTCCGCAAGCCCAATACGCCGCAAATGTGCATCTAAGGTGTAGTGGTTGGACATAAGTCGGGACATTACACGAATAAAATCCCGACCCACATCCATCCCCCTGAACCAAGGCTTCGTTGATACCTTTGGGATAATGGAATGTAGCCATCGTCCAAGTTCACCATTGCTCCACGAGGTTTGCCAACTGTTGAGTGTCCTCTGACGACAAATACTAAAAAATTCGTTGAAGCAGATTGGTCTTTCGTATATGTCACCATTTAATGCGCCCACCTTTGCTAATGAGTCGGCCTTTTCATTGCCCGGGATAGAACAATGAGAGGGGACCCAAACAAAGGTAATCTGATAAGATTTTTCAGATAACGTACACAAGGACTCCCGTATCTTCCCCAGGAAATATGGGAATTGCTTTTTGGGCTTCATCGCACGAAGAGCCTCGATGGAGCTGAGGCTGTCCGAAATGATGAAGTAGTGATCTGTGGGCAGAGTGTCGATGATCCCAAGGGTGTACTGAATTGCAGCTAACTCTGCGACGTAAACTGAAGCGGGATCATTGAGCTTGAATGAAGCGGTGATAGTATTGTTGAAGATACCGAAGCCAGTGGACCCATCGTGATTTGATCCGTCAGTGTAAAACATTTTGTCGCAGTTGACTTCTCGGAATTTATTATAAAATATATTGGGGATCACTTGAGGGCGTATATGGTCCGGGATTCCACGAATCTCTTCCTTCATGGATGTGTCGAAGAATACAGTAGAATCAGAAGTATCTAGGAAACGAACACGGTTGGGAGTATACGTAGAAGGATTAATGCTCTGTGCCATGTAGTCGAAGTACAAGGACATAAATCGGGTTTGAGAATTAAGCTCGACGAGCCTCTCGAAGTTTTCAATCACCAACGGGTTCAGAATGTCGCATCGGATGAGCAATCGATATGAGAGTTCCCAAAATCGATTTTTTAGCGGAAGAACGCCCGCCAGCACTTCGAGACTCATCGTATGGGTCGAGTGCATGCAACCCAAGGCAATGCGCAAGCAACGATACTGGATTCTCTCCAGTTTGATGAAGTGTATGTTCGCAGCGGAGCGGAAACTGAAACACCCGTACTCCATCACCGACAATATCGTTGTTTGGTATAACCTGATCAGGTCTCCTGGGTGGGCACCCCACCATGTTCCAGTTATTGTTCGGAGAAAATTGATCCTTTGTTGGCATTTCTGTTTCAGATACCTAATGTGACATCCCCAGGTACCTTTAGAGTCGAACCAGACCCCGAGATATTTAAATGTGAAAACCTGGTTGATCGTTGCACCCATTAACAAAAGCTGGAGTTGCGCCGGCTCACGCTTCCTAGAAAAAACAACCAACTCAGTTTTCTCCGTGGAGAACTCAATACCCAGCTGAAGAGCCCAAGCAGACAAATTGTCCAAGGTATTTTGTAATGGTCCTTGCAAGTCGGCAGCTTTGGGCCCTGTAACAGAGACCACCCCGTCGTCTGCAAGTTGCCTTAGCGTGCATGAATTGGCAAGACAATCGTCAATGTCATTCACGTAGAAATTGTAGAGCAGGGGACTTAGACATGAGCCCTGGGGAAGACCCATGTAGCTAAATCGCGATGTTGTTAAATCGCCATGCGAAAAGTGCATGTGCTTTTCAGACAACAGGTTTAGCAAAAAGTTATTTACAATTGGCGAAAGACCATGCTGGTGCAGCTTCTCTGACAGAATGTTGATAGAAACTGAGTCAAAAGCCCCCTTAATATCCAAGAAGACTGATGCCATCTGCTCTTTGTTAGCATAGGCCATTTGGATTTCTGTAGAAAGCAACGCAAGGCAATCGTTCGTCCCTTTGCCTTTGCGGAAGCCAAATTGTGTATCTGACAGTAAGCCATTTGCTTCAACCCAATTGTCGAGGCGAAACAAGATCATTTTCTCGAATAACTTCCGAATACAGGACAGCATTGCAATCGGCCGATACGAGTTGTGGTCGGAGGCTGGTTTTCCTGGTTTTTGGATGGCGATGACCTTCACTTGCCTCCATTCATAAGGGACAATGTTACCCTCAAGAAACTTGTTAAATAAATTCAACAGGCGCCTTTTTGCAGTGTCAGGCAGATTCTTCAGCAAGTTGAATTTGATTCTGTCTAACCCTGGGGCGTTATTGTTGCACGATAAGAGAGCAAGTGAGAACTCCACCATCGAAAACGGTGTTTCGTTCGCGGTATCGTGAGAAGACGCGGCGCGGTACGTTTTCTGTACCGGGACAGAGTCCGGACAGATCTTCTTGGGGAAAGCGAATATCCAACGGTTTGAATATTCCACGTTCTCGTTGGTACTATTACGGTTACGCATACGTCGAGCCGTACCCCAAAGAGTGCTCATCGCTGTTTCTCTCGTTAACCCGTCGACGAACCGGCGCCAATAACTACGTTTTTTGGCTTTCATTAGACTCTTCATTCGCCTTTCTAACGACGCGTACTGTTGATAGCTAGCGGGTAACCCGTCTTCCCGGAAGGCCTTATATGCAGTGGACTTTTCCGAGTACAGCTCTGAGCACTCTTTATCCCACCACAGGGTGGGAGACCGTCCATGGGTATTCGCGCTGGGTACTGGTTTAGTCTGAGCTTGATTCGCACTGTCGAGAATCAAGCCAGCCAAAAACCTGTACTCTTCCTCCGGAGGAAGTTCTTGAGTGGATTCGATTTTAACGGATATCGCGGTCGCGTAACTCTTCCAATCAATGTTCCATGTGAGGTCGTACGAGGCATTGATTGTTTCCGATGGTCTTGAACCGTTAGCAATTGAAATCACGATAGGCAAATGATCGCTACCGTGGGGATCAGGGATCACCTTCCACATGCAATCTAACTGTAGCGATGTCGAGCAAAGCGATAAATCCAACGCGCTTGCGCGTGCTGGTGGTGTAGGAATCCGCGTCATTTCTCCCGTATTTAAGATGGTCATGTTGAAATTGTCGCAAAGATCTTGGATTAATGTTGATCTATTATCATCATGAAGACAGCCCCATACCGTACCGTGCGAGTTAGTCTCCCAGAACTAGCCGCGGTGCTTGTAAGGATTCCGTGATATTACAAAGCGTTCGGTGCCCTACCGAGGCTCTAGGAGGAATGTAGATGGAAGCAATGCAAAGGTCTTTACCTTTGATTAAAACTTGACAAGCGACAATTTCAATGCCTGGTGTCGAAGGGAGGTTAATTCGGTTGAAAGAATAGCACTTTTTGATCCCCAAAAGTACTCCTCCATAGGGGTTTTCTCGATCCAGACGAATTATATTAAAGTCGTGGAAGTTGAGATTTATATCGGAAGTTAACCAAGTTTCACATAATGCGAAAGCATCACATTTTAAACTATTTAGTAAAAATTTAAAGGAATCGATTTTCGGGAGGATACTTCTGCTGTTCCACTGTAGAACAGTGATCGAATCGGTGACCTCGTTCGATGACTTAGCCATCGAAGGATACGATCGCTGCAAGGAGGGGCCATTTAGTAGTCAATTGCTTCAAAAATGTTTGCACTATAGGGAGAAAACGTATCAGAAGGCTTTTAAGAGGATCAGTAACATTGAAAGCTGTGAAAATTAAGTCCACTATGTCAGAAAATTTCATTAGTCCGCTACTGGACTGAGTATCTGTTTGAAAAAAGGGGACACTTGGGGTTTTTGGTGTCCCTGGAAGTGGTGGGTACTCCTTGTTAGAATTAATATTTCCAAGTCCTGGAGCAAATTGCTTCGGCTTTTGTGCATCACTTCCGTTGGATTTATTGGTTGTAGATGGCGCGCTCTGAGTGGACGACACCTTGGCACCCTTACGGGGCAATGTAGGGGAGGCTGGATTTCTCCTCTTCCTGGATTCCCCTGGATTAACCAAAGATGTTCCCTCTCGTGGGTCGTCAGATTCTTGCTCAACGTTAGCCAAACCAGCATAGGGATTTTCGGACAGGACAGATGGCGAAGCATTCTTTAGCATTTCTGCATAAGAACGCCTTGAGCGTTCCTTAAGGGAGCGCTTAATTTTATCCCCGCGCTGTTTGTACGCAGGGCATGATTTAAGAGCATGTGAAGGGCCCCCGCAGCAAATACACTTTTCAGTTTCTTTGTCGCAAGAGCCATCCTCATGCTCTCCTTCGCATTTGCCGCATCGTTTCTTATTTCCACAATATGTGGCTGTGTGGCCCAACTGCTTGCAATTGCTGCAGCTCATGACCCGCGGTACAAACAGGCGAACTGGTAGGCGAACCTTATCCAGGAGGACATAGTTGGGAAGAGCAGATCCGGAGAAAGTCACCCGAATCGAGTCTGACGGAGAATAAGTTGTCTTATCATCTTCAGTTTTTGCGGAATACAATTGCTTGCATTCCAGAATTTTCACCTTTTGAAGTGAAGGGTCCTTAAAGCAGCCAACCCCGTACTTCAACAGGTCTTCGCACTTTAGACCCGGTTCGGCGACGACCCCATCGATCTCCACAACTCTACAAGGCACATACACTTTGAATTGCTTCGTAAAACGCTCGCTGCGAGCAATCTGGTTTGCCTGGTCGAGGTCATTTACTATAACGCGTATCTTATTAGCTCGAACACGTGTTATCTGAGCCACGGACGGGTAGTTGGCAGTCAGCTCCCGTGAGATTTCTAGAATATTGGGCGATTTCGTGTTGGGCCGGAAATACACCACCCAGGGTCCAGTCGAACTGGCTGGGTATGTTTTAATACGGGGAGGACTGGGGGAATCAGGGGAGGGAGTAATTTCGGGTTTATCCGGTATATCCATGGGAATATCATTCCCATCCAATGTTACTTCGCCCTCGGCCATTTAGGCACGAGGATAACACGTGGTGTAATCGAGAGATGAAACTTATATTCAGGGGAAAGGGCAGAAGTAGAGATCGATCGGGGAAAGGGAAATGAAAGGAAAAAAAATACTTAGCTTATATAGCGGCGATTCCGGCTATTCTGGTATTCACTTCACCAGCCTGGGCACCGGCGAACAAAGACTGCCTCGAACAATGGTTGACCTTCACTGACAATTTATTCTTGTTCACTTTATGCACAGCACCAGAAAACGAACTGCTTCGATCGAGAGCTCGGAGAGTTATGGATTGCGCCTATTTGGAGAAAGTGATAAATGTTCTAATATTATTTACACTCCAAAGATTTTTTTTTTCGCTTTGGATAAGGTTGATTTTGTAAAGTCGTATTGTTGTATTTTTGGTTTAAAGTTGAGTAATCACTAATGAGATGAATAGAGGGGCTGAAATGAATCAGGGAGTGTCAACCCTAGTTTTCATAATTTGTATGGAAAAATCGCAAGATTATGGTTGTTTTCATATTGTTGATCCAAAACCGCAAAGGTATTTTTAACAAAAAGACAACATAACATACCGTTGGAAAGGTTATTTCTTCATCTTTCCATAACACTAAAAAAAATTAAAAACAATTGAAAAATGACCGCGTAGAAATTTGTTTAATGCCGAAAGTCCCGAAAAATACTTTTTTTTTTTCATAAATGAAGATTTTGAGGGTATACAACGTTTTTAAAACATTGTCTTATGTTGCATTTGGCGAGATGCACAACCTATAATAGGTCACTTGAAAAGTACAAAATCACTTTAGCACCTTGTTTCTCATTCAATTAAAGTTAAACGGTTTGCAAATCTAGTCATAAGAGCATATGGTGTCTTCCTATTAGCAAAAATTGAGTACTACTGTATGCATCGGACAAAATGTTCATGGGGAGATTCTCATTCAAAAATTTTAAAAATTCGCCTTTTTTCTATGCATTTTTCTAAAGGTATAAGTGTCTACTATATCGTGTTAAACAAGATTTCTATTCGCGCATCAAAAAAGTTTCTATAGCTCATTGTTGATGTGGCGTCATGGCCGCCATGGGACGCTTTCGGCTTGAGACGCACTCCTCAGGTAGAAACCTTGTGTACAAGTCTCGAGAAAGTATTTCACGGCTTGATCTTTTGAGACATTGCAGACTAACCGTGAGTTATCCTACAAACATCAGAAAGCGGTGAAAAACGCAAAATGTTGGTCAAAATTTTAAAGGTGCAATTTAGTCTGTTATATTGGAACAGTCATGTTTATTTTTTTGATTTTTTCCATATAACTCAAATTCTTGTTCATAATTCAAATAATCTTTTTTCTCGATTTTGAATGAAATACCACTTTTTTTAGTGGGAGTCTGCCATACTGGATCAGCCTTTTTTAATTTTGAAAAACAGACTTCAGATTCGTAATCAGCGATGTCCAAAACCATAATTTTATGTAATATTGACATTCTACCACCAATAATTCATCGAAAGTGTTCTCAAAACTTTGATCGCATTTGTCCCGAAACATGATTTTTCAAAACTGCGTGCAATCTCTTTTGAACAGTTCAATTTAAAGACTTTATTTTTTGACCTCTCGAAAGAAAACCTTTTTCATTAGAGGAACGGCCTATAAAATCTGCAAATCCTTTGTATTCACTATTTTTAATGAAGTCTTATTGTGGAAAAAATGGCTAAAAATCGATCTGAAAGTTTGAGATCGTACCATTACGTTAAATTTGAAGTTTTTTACCCGTTCTTAGGTCTTTCCTTTAATAAATTTAGTTTACTTTAGAGCATTATTTTGTGTTTCGAATTTCCACGCGCACCTTGCCGTATACAGAACGTCACCACGAGCGTAATTTTGTTTTTTTCGTGTTAAAAAAATTGTAAATGAAGACGAAAATATAAGCTTTTTGAATCCTAGAACTGGCCCACAAAAATCCAAGTTTTGCTTACTTTTTGGTCAGTTGAATGAAACCCTCCCTTTAGGTAATTTTATCATGAGGAACTTAATATTGCTATCTGTAGCAACATTTTAGCTGCTTTAGATGATTGGTTATATACACACAAGCGCAATGTATGGTGAAACAGCAGAGACATCAAAACGTAATCAATCCAACACCAGCGGTGGCCGTATCCAAGACAAACATATTAGTCAAAACCTGCGTCCGGTACCCCCAAATAAACAGCCAGCAGGAAGCTAATACCAAAGACGGCTTGTGATCCATAAGTTGAAACAAGGAAGAACATCTGAACACGAACACCACCACAGCATTAACGATGACGATAACGGCATCGAGAGTGATTTGAATGGCCACCAAGATACAGTACGCGAAGAAGGCCTTATTGTTCCCAGATGAAAGAAGATCTTCACGCAAAATTTTAGGTTGCGTGTGCGTGGTCTGGCGGACACCCTCTTAATTTTTTTTTGCTCTAAATTTTACACATTGTAAATATATGATAGATCCACGGCTTCGTTTAGCTAGCGCATTGAGCCGTGTTGCGAATGGTTGAGGCTTTAAGGGGCTACACCACTGTAGAACACGAAAAATAGGCATATTTTAGGAATTTCTCTAGACGCAACAAAGAGGTGAGTCGAGATCTTGTCAAGCGAAATGTATAATACTGGTTGTGAAGTACAAAAAATATGGTACAAAAACGGTACCAAAACGTGCGTTTAATTATTTGTGCTCTAGGAGTTGATTTTAGTGATTTGGTGTGTTAGGAATACCTTTTTGTAATGGTGTTGAGATAAAGCGCGTTGTTCGTGGAAGCCACCCAAAAAATCATATTTTCATTATAACTTTTTTCTGAGAATTTTACAATTCTTTAAATGTTCTAAGAAGTTGTTGGAATCGAGAAACTACAGATATTTATCGAAGGCGTCAACATTTTTTATTTGAAAACTTAAGAGTTATTGAAAAACGTAGCTTGAAAATACCGCCATTTTGAACGTCAATTACTAAGAGATGTGGAGATATGTAGAAGACATTTTGATTCTATGAGATAGACAGTGAAAAGTACTATAAGAAAAAAATCCTAGTCACAACGGGCATCAACTGGCCTGTATGTGAAAATTACGTTACAGCAATGCATTTTTGTATTTTGTGACAAAATAAGTAGGATTTTTTCAACATAACTTTTTTTGGTACATTTTTCTATTCGTCAAATGTTCCAAAAAATAATTGGAAGTATCAAAGTACACGTATGAATCCAAAACTCACAGTATCTGTAATTTCAAACTTACGAATTATTCAATTCAATTCCATCAAGCTTCGCCTTTCCGTGTCGTTCCATTATCAATCACATTCTAATCGCACCCCTGCCCTACAGTTCTGCTTATTTATCGGTAAAAGCACGAACCGGTTGCTTTGTTTATTTTACAAAGAAGCCTACCAGACAGCCAGTGCGGAGCTTCACACTGTAATGGGTCAGCTTCGTTTCTAAAGGGTCAAACAGATTGCCCCGTTACTGACGTAGCGCCAAAGCCTGATTTAAAAAGTCTGCCAAACCATGGATTGCTTTTTGTACTGCGTGACGCGATGTTGTCACAATAATTTTGAAACTAAAGAAACTAGAATAACAAAGAGACGCCATGTTCCGTTTGGAATTTCATCTCATCTGTAAAAGGTTATAGTTGAAATAGAATTCCAAACGTAACTTGCCGTCTCTTTGTTATTCTAGTTATTCTAGTCTCTCTAAACTATTCAAATTAAGCCTGACGATGTGTCGGCGACGGAGAGTTCTATTTGTACCTTAACGATTAAATCATATAACTTGTTTTTCATGACCGAGTGACTCAAATTTGTAATTTTTTTTTTGTGTCTGTTCGCCTAGACAATCGCTCGACATTAAACATATCGAAAGGGCTTCTCAGATCATTCAACCATAGTAATAGTAGTGTGGCTCATTTTCGAATGTCTGTTACTAGAAGTATGACACTTCGTATCTATTACTCCGCATTAATCCTGGTTATCAAAGTTTACCGAATATTCTCTAATTTGAAATAAATTTGTGGATCGAAGTTATGGCTATTCTATAGTACGTACAGTTAGCTAGACAAGCAATGTTTAGTTATTCTGAAAAGCGATGCAAGCAAAAACAAAATTGTATACAAAGTAACTCGGTATCAACTTGCAAAATTCAATTATCTACTTCTATTATACAATAATATTGTCGATACATATAGAATATTGCATGCTGACGATATTAAAATAAGCACGACAAAAAGGCAAGCTTATAATTTAAAAAAACTTTAAACGGCGTTTGAATACAGAATACTATAGAAATATTTTAAAAGTCATTGTAAACAATCTCTTCAAACTGACAAAAATGTGAGGTTAACGAGTACTCTACAATGCTCTATTCCAAATTGTATAATTAACATAAGACATCCAGAATAGTATAGTCATAGTTTGAGTATTGTTTGGGGCTTCAACCTTAAAAGCTACTTGCCCAAGTCATAGCCTACAATTTTTGCTTTATTAAGCACTCTGCCGTTTTTCCGATCCGATATAGTTGACAGTTCACTCATTAGATATTTATCATATTGGTCCAAATGAAACGAAAGTATGAACTTCTTGCGCTATTGCTTCAAAACTTCGATTTAATTCATATTGAGGTGAGCCGCACTAATACAACAAATTGTTTTGGGGGACTAGTTTCATCGAATTGCTGTCGTGGCTCAATACTTCCGGATAATTCATCTGACTAATTAAAAGAAGGGCCTTCATATACTAGCTTATGTATATTTATCAAGTGCTCAAAAAAATTTAAATGGTAGACTATACTGCCTGTAATCGTAAGTCAGTCCCATGTAGATGGGGAATCCCATAGAACCTGGGACTGACTTGCGAATATGGGCAATATACTAGCATATGATATTTTCATTTTAGCCAAAATCAAGCTTGTAATGTGCCCTTCGTAAACATTCCAAGCATCAATCACTTCTGCTCAGTTTCAGTAATAAATAATATTCTATTAACACCTAATTTCATTTTTACACGTAAAAGCCGCCACAGCCGGCTCGCAAAGGGGAGTAGAAGTGTTCGTCTTAGCAGCGATACAAGATTCTGAAGCGTTTACGGTAGCGAGACTGTCAACAAGCTATCATGTTGCTTGGGAAATCATAGCTGAACAATGCAAATTTAACGCAAACATTCAATTCTAAGGTTTATTTTCGATTTAGTAACAAACTAATCATAATTTCACATTGACATCGCGATGTAAATGAATGTATCCAGACGCCTACAAAACTACAAACTACAGGTTGAAGTCAGCAGACCAAACTAGTTCTCACGCTCACCTAACACAAAACGTATTGCAACATCTTCAAAATACAGTGTATAGAGCAATGTTTGTTACTAAACTAGGAACAACGCATCAGTCAGTAAGTACTTTTTCTTTAAAATATTTCAATGGGTAGTTTTTGGCTTATAGCGGCAAAACAAATTCGATGCCCTATTCGGTCAAAAATCATTGACAGAAGTGTAGATTTCTGTGAAAATAAAATTTGAAAAGTATAAGCTTTTTGTATCCCAAAACTGTTTCTTTCTATGTTCCACAAAAAAACCAAATTTTGCTTACTTTGTGGTAGTTTCAATGCGAACCTCCCCTTAAAGCGAAAAATGTAACGTAGCTATATCAAAAATAGAAAATCTTACCTAAGTTTAAAACAAGGAGGAATTAGAAACATTAAAACAATGAATAATTGAAAAACTCAAAACGAACGAACTAAAATATAACAAAGAGAGCAAGTGATAAAAACTTGATCAATGGAAAATGAATAATAGAGAATAATCACAAAAAGTTAAATAAATTAATATAAAACATGAAACTAGAAAAAATAAATGCAACAATAGAAGAAACAGAATAATACTGAACGAAAAAAAGGAAAAAAAATAAACGCAAAAGTTGGAAAAATAAAACGAATTTAAAAAAATTAAGAGAAAAACATAAAAAGTAAACAAAGATTGATTTGAAACCAATGGATACAAACAAAAACTTTAATAACTTCAAACTTGAAAATAATGTAAACGTTTAGGAGCACGCATAACGTAGCTTGTAAATAGATTTTCTTGTACGCAGCTTACCTGGGTTAGCTTTCAACTCTGCACATAGGGTCAGAGATATTTCTGAAGTAATCTGAAATGAAAACATGGAGAAATTTAGATGTGACAAATGGAAAACAGATAAAAGTGAAAAATTCAAAATAGTTTTGTTCGGAAAAATTAAAAGAAGAAAATTGGAAAAATAGTAACAAAACTTGAAGGAAACAAAATAATTGAAGAAATATAAAGACAATAACAAAGAAATGACAAAAAATAGTGCGGTTAAATTTGAAAATGAAGAAATAAAAATAAGCAATATTTAAAAAAAATCAAATGATAATTGGATAATTAAATAAAACAAAATAAAAACAAACAAAACGAACAAAAAAACGGAAAACAAATTTTAAAGGGTACCGGACACAACTACGGTGACATCAAAAGCGTGCAATATAATTCACGAATGAATTTTGATCACGTTCTAGCTTACTCTTCTGCTCCCATATCTTACAATTTCCTATACACCCTCCAAATTAAACATAATTTATTGCACGTGATTTAACAGTAAAAAAATTTTCTAAAACCAAGTACAACACCAAACTTTTTTCTATACTTTCAAACTATCTTATTACTTTAATTAATCAATTATCTCATTAGCTGATTGGCATTACATAGCTAATCCGTCCATCAAAAATAGGCTGGTCTGCCCAAAAAAAATATATTCAAAACGACAAACGAGTAGCTCCATATTGAGGACTGTGATGAGGAAGCCCACACTCGCCAAAGAAAGTATTCAGTTCTTTCACGTAATATGAAAATTTATTTTCCAATTAAATATTCAATAATGTACTAATGAACCTAGGTAAACTTTAGGTCGAGTGTAAGGTGTCAACAATGACGCCATTTTTGACAACTTACACTCGGAAATTTTTATTTTATGGATGAAACCATAACAAACATTTTGCAGAATAGCGCACATGTCTAAGTCATTTTACATTAGGTACTTTTTGCCACAATTATTTAAGAGGACCCCCTTCATGTAGTAAATCACCCAATATTTGCACGATCTGGCAGCGAAGAGGTGTTAGATTAACTTTCTGTTCTGACTGTATTACGCATGAATTGACAAACTGGCTCGTACTCAAGGAGCTCGAATCGTCGTTATATGATCATAAGTACATCGTCTTTGATCATTTGAACGCCCAGATTCAGCAACCTCTTGCGGTTCTACTGTGTGATAATTCAATTTTGAATTAGTGGTAGAAAAAATTGGATTTAATTGTGTGGACTTTTCCCACTGTGATGTAACCGTTGATGCGTGTAGATCAGACTGCCCAGAAAAATAATGAATTTTTGAAAACTCAATCGGCCCACCTCTGAGTCGATTCATACTCCCACCAAAAGTACTTGCACCAAATTTGAAGCAAATCGGACAAGTCTAGCTAACGGACCAACGTTCTTGAAGTTTGTATGGGATTTTTCCACAATTTACGTGGAGAAAACCCACTAGCTCGCATTTTCTCCTCTATGTGGCGCTGTATGCATCGTATTATCACTGTAAGTGAAAATGAGAAATATAATTTAATTGTCTACAACTTTGTCGAAGACTGCTTGTCAATCCGGCTTTGTTAAAAGTTGTTATTAAACTTTTAACGAAGTGATGTCTGAGTTAGTTTTGCAAGGGGCCTGGCAGTGGATGGTTGTGTACCAGTACTTGATTCACACGAACTATAGTGAAATATTCGTTAGGGTTAGCTCAATAGTATGTTCAGAAGAATTATAGTGCATAATAAGAGTAACGTTTTTGTTAAAAAAAAATTAGTTCCACCTGTGACCGCATAGAGGGCGCCAACACTAACTTTTCATAGAAGAGAGATAGAATATCGAGATGTTCAGAAGAATTATTGAAAAATGCCAGTTCTACAACTTTGTGGAAGACATCTAATATCTATCTCTTTCCATTAAAAAGTTAGTGTTCACGCCCTCTATGCGGTAACAGGTGGAACTAAAATTTTCTAACCAAAACATAACTCGAATTAATTTACTATAATTCTTCCGAACATACTATTGAGCTTAGCCTAACGATTGTTGCACAAAAATTATTAGTTCATGCGAATCGAGTGCTGATATACAACCATGTGCTGTTAGGCCCCATGCAAAACTGACTCACATATCACTTCGTTTAAAGTTTAATAACTTCTTTTATCGAAGCCGGATCGACTAGCAGTCTTTGAAAAAGTTGTAGACAATTGAATTATCTTTCTTATTTTCACTTGCAGTGATAATACGATGCATACAGTGCCACCGGTGAAAATGCGAGTTAGTGGGTTTTCTCCATGTAAATTGTCGAAAAATCTCATAAAAACTTCAGGAACGTTGGTCCGGTAGCTAGACTTGTCCGATTTGCTGCAAATTTGGTGCAAGTACTCCTAGTGGGATTAGGAATCCACTCAGGGATGGGCCGATAAGGATAATTTTTTTTCTTGTCACTCTAGTGTAGATCCTTTTTGGATTTTCGGGGAATCAAAAATTGAGTCACTTCCCACAACATCAGGTGTGAATACTGGTAGTTGCGAGAAACGTGCTCCTTCTAAATCTTTAAAAATAGGAAACAAATTGATCAAAATCAAAGAAAAGACGCAAAACCGCAGAGGTGCTCTTTTCAACAATGCTTCGGCTCATTGTATAGAGTCTTCGAGTCCAAAAATACTTATCGATTACAAGCAAGGTTGGAGAAAGATCACTTTTCGATTGCGCTGAAGGATGATCTGGTAAAAGATCTTCACGGGTTAATCCCTCCTAACTCATTTATCCCCAGTTTCAGTGAATTTGGCTAAGTATGGTATTGTTTGGTTCTCTTCGGATAACGAACAAAGCTGTACCTGGCTGAAACAGAAATTGGAGGAGATAAGCGAGAAGGCAGCGGACTTCCGTTTTATTTTCGAACCATAGAGCCTTCACTAGAATACGGTATTCCTTTACATTCCGTGGAATTCCAAGGAATGTTTGAAGAGTACTGATGTTTTTATGAGGCTAGAGTTTCATAATCCTAGTTCGTGGGCAGTTTGCTGGGAAGTTGTGAGAACCAAGTCGCATTTTTGCAGTATCGACGACCATTCTTTGGAATTTATAACGAAAAAAAGGTTATAAACCGAACTAAGGCTTTCAAATGTCACGACGATAGTTTATAAACCTACATCGGTTTAAGCCGAATTTGAATGACAATATTTCTTCGGAGGCGTTGTCGTTCTGTTAGCTCAATATCCCGTCGGGGGTGTTGATACTTTCGAAAATCGAGGTGTCTTTTATACCCTTGGGAATGAAACATACTACCATATTGTTTATATTCTCTGTGTCGTTGGGTTACAAACTTAACTTTGGCTTCCAAAAACGGTGAAGGTTTATAAACCTAAATCGGCTTAAGCAGAATTTGAGTGACAAATTCGTGGTGTTGACGTTTTGTTATCCGTTCATCGAGAAGTGTCTTTATTCCCTTGGGAGTGAAGAATACTTCCGTATTGTCTATGTTCTATGTGTCGTTATTATCCTTAACCCTAACCTTACCACTTTCCCAATACTACCCACCAGGAAAATGATGAAAAGAAAAAGCATGGCAAGGCACAAATCTCCGATCAACTTGGGAAACGTGCCATTTGAACCAGTCACTTCTGCTTCCTGATTCCTGTACCTCTGCCTTTCTGTAGGCGCAAATTCAGTTGAGTCCGCTCGTGCTTTAGAAATAACTACAGAAACAGATTGTCAAAGGCTTTTGTGATAAAAACGTATCACATAAATCCGAAATATGAAATACGACAATGAGCTTATTAGCCTACGTACCTACAAACTGCCGAAAACATGAATTGACGGAACGCACACACAAGTGTGAAAATAATTTTTTTTTTCAAACGCAAACTTTCAAGCAGCACACGCACACGTTGCACCCTGCAGTATTGAATTCAATCCAAAGCACCCCATCCACCAACTTTGCAAATCATTCTGAGACACTCTGCTGGTACCCGAAATAATTGTACACGATTTAACTGTATGCGATGCTGCCGAAAATCGTTTACCGCAATTGTAGCGTATAGAAGCTATAGCCATGATGTTACTCGTTTGGCATATATTCAAAAACGGACTCAAACAGGCACACGGCACCTCTATTTATAACCTCTTATATTAAGATTAGTCACTCAGGTAATTTCTTTTGACGGCTCTGTCTGAAATAGTTGCCTCGTTGATGGAAAATTTCTCATTTTTCGTGAACGTTTTAATTTTATCGATTTTAAATAGATAATTTTATTTCACAGATCTCAAGCTATTACCAATATTCAGATTAGGCGTTTCTGATTCGGCTGGTATATACAAAATAAAATCCATCTAATCATAGCAGAGTTATAAGCGTGCAAACCTTACATAGTTTCGTTATATAGGAGATATTTTAGATTTTAGAATGACACCTAGCCCCAAGACATTTTCAATGTTAAGATCAAAAATAAATTATCAAACAAAAAAATTGCGACAGAGGGCAATTATGGGACACAAAAGGAGATTAATTCTAAAAAATAAGAATATTTGTATGCCTGCAAAAATTAAAAATATAATGAAACAAAAAAATATAAATAGATATAATTGGAATAGATAGAACAAACAGGCAAGTAAAAAAATTCAGAATATTAAAATATAAAGCAATAATATTTTTTTTATTTCGATTATAGAGGTTTTAACCTTAAGGTCATTCGCCTCTTCGGGTTAGAAAAATCTCTTATGAAAAATTTCTAACCCTATGTGCGAGGGTCGGGACTCGAACCCAGGTGCGATTTATCAACTACGCTACGTCCACCTCCTAATAAAATAAATGGAATAAAGACAAATCAAAGGATATAAGATTTACCTTTACGAAAAGTACTAAATATTGGGATAATATATTAAGAAAGTAAATTTAAAACTGTGAAAAGGAAGAAATTTCCGCAAAAACAAAAAAGTAAACAAAAGAATAAAATAGAAATTCGATAGCAATTAAAAATAGGTAAGAAAAGTAAAAATGGTAAGTATTTCGAAAATGTGGAAAAACGTAGAAAACAGACTAAAAATTTAAAGAATTGAACAAAATTCAAAAGTGGATGAAATGAAAAACTATGCAAATTTCAAAACGGTTTGTAGTTGGGTCTTTCGACATACTTATTTAAAAAAAAACAGAAATTTTGTGTTGTTCGTGTTTATTTTGGAATGTATTTGGAATATATTACAAGAATGTCGCAATTTTGGAACAAGACATCGTTCGTTCAGGAAACGAAAATTATTGAGGTCCAAATTCTTACGCACCTGCAGGTGCCAAGATTTTTTATCGCTTTATGATTTTCTGTTGATGGATGATTAAAATAAGCTGAATTTTTATAAAACTCATAAGCATAACAATGGAAGCTCCCAATCACCACCTCCTCGATCAAGTTCTTTCAAGTCACCGAGACGAACGACCTAGCGGTAGACATTTAGAATTGATAATATTGGTTCGCAATATGTGAAACAGGTAGAAATTGATCGAAGGTTGAGTTGGTGCAAGGATGACCGGGAATGTCAGCAAAAAGATTACTACTAAGGGGCAGGTACTTGAGTTGATTATCTCAGAGGCTTCAATACCCGCACTACTCGTGCGCTGTAATGATTCTGTAAAAGGAGTCGTACTGCGGGATAGGGTGGTAGCACCAGGGTTGTTAAGGATCGTTCGAATCCCGTCCGTGGAGCGGTAAATCGTATTCGGGGGTTTAAATTCCGACATTTTTTTCGGTATCTTCTCGTATCCAAATACAGTTTTCCTTATGGACTATATCCCAATAAATGTGAAACAATGGATTTTTAGTTTCTTTTTATTTGCGGAGTTACTTAGTTTACGAAATAAGGACATTCAATAAACAAAAAGGCCTGATTAAGTGTATAATATCTATATAACGATTACTGGTCATTAGAATCTCACATCGGAATCGTAAAATTCAAGAATGGATAATAATTCCACGGCAACAACTGTCAAAGACAAAGCAATTGCCACTGAATGTAGCTCAAATGATTGTGAATCGAATTAAGCACCACGTAAAAACGGCTAAAATACAGTTTCAGTTGTATCATAAAGTGCCTCAGGAACGATATTTTGTTTGATTGTCCAAGCCAAAAAAGAACCCCCCACCCGGCCCCCAACCGACAAAATCAATAGCAGCCGATATAGAACATTGCTTTACGAATTCAAGCTATAGACAGCTATCAAAATAAAAGCTCCTGATATATTAACGATGTGGACTTTTGAAATACCCTCAATAAAACATTTGCTTTAAATATCATTTATTCAGAAATTCAAATATACGATTCATTCTTCGAAGCTTGCATGGGGAAAATTACTCGTTCTTCACGGCAAAAGAATTTCATGCTCCTCCGCCCCGTCGACAACGGCGTTGGCCATTTTCGTCAGCGAGTTCATCAAATGTGCCTCAATGCCCGGTTTGATATGATCCAACAGCAGCGACGGATTGGCATTGATGGCATTGTTTGCGAACTGGCCCAGATTTTCCAGATAAAAGTGTCCCTTATCGAACCGCAGTTTGGTTTCGAGTGGACTAAATTTAACAAGCATTTTGCCATCCTTCTCCTCCAGGAAGTATTTTGACTTCATATCAGCAACAATGTTAGCTACAATTACAAAATAAGTTAATAAGTTTGATAGAAATTGATATTTCTAAGGTTCCTCACCGAGTGTCATGTTGAAATTCCCCTTGCCATTCACCGGAACGAACAAGATGTTCATTTTCAAATCATACTTTCCTTTGCCCAGCACTGCTGGTATATCCAAAAGAAAATCGAATCTGTTTTGCGATAGGTTTTCGCTGTGAATATAAAAAAATATTGCCATATTAAATTTGCCTTCAAATCGACATTGTTTTAAACCTACCGCAGATTGCGAACCTTGTAACCACTGATGCCGTCGATCGTCGCATTCGTCAGCTTGAGATTGAATCCGGAATTGTTTTCGATGTGCATCCACTTGATCTGGTACGGGTCCAAGGTCGGCACTTTCGACCCATCACCAATGTTCGCTGAGGCCAAATTCGATCGAAGACCGTGAATTACTTCAGTGATGCACTTCCCCAACTCGGGGTCACTTCTGGAACAAACCTTGGGCAAGCTTGAACCTTTGAAAAGAAACCAGTTTTAATTCTGGTACGTTCATTCCGATGCAAACAATAAGCGCTACTCACCAAGCTCGGCCAATCCAATGGCGAAATTAAGGATCGCGACGAGAACTACCGCGGGAAGCTTCATTTTTACAAGGAAGTCTTCTGGCGAATGGTAATCGAATGCAATTTTTCTAGCATATTTATAGTAGATTGAAAGGACCCCTGCAAGGGTATATTCTCGTTATTTATATAAGGTAGTACCATTATTATTATTTAAGATCATCGCCTAATTGCCGTTAATGTGCAAGGAAGAGCCTCTTGTACATCGGAGTCACTTAAAGATTAATAATACCAGTGGTGCCACATTTGCAACAGAGCCACATTGAGGTGTTGAATTATTTCTCAATCTTTCGGAAATGTAGGGTCACAGTTTAATACTACTATTAAACACATTATGATAGCATTGGACCAATACTATTATTCATCCGATATTCAGGATACATTGCTACTACCGCTCCATCCGAGCAGTTGCAAGTAAGCAAATATTGCCATTACCGCGAACAACGTCCAGGTAGTTCTTTGTTTTTATGTAATTTTAGAGAGAGTAATCAATTTCGCATTCAATGAATTATTTTATTATTAAAATCGGTTGAAAAATGGCGGAGTTATTATTTTTTCCAAATTAGAAACTTGCTCGCATGAACTCTTTAGTTATTTTTTTTCCAACTTCAAACTTAAAGTTAATACACAATATTTTGAATCTTAATCGAGCAAAAAAAATCTATTTTTTGAAAATTTTATATCAGACTGTCCCCTTAAAAGTTCATGCTAGCAAGTCTCCAACTTGGAAAAAAATTAATAATTCTGCCATTTTTCAATCGATTTTGATCATAAATAGGTCGTTGGATGCGAAATTAAATGTTCTCCCTAAATTTTTATATTAACAAAGACGCTTCCTAATAGAAATGTAGAACAATTTTCATATTTCTAATGAAAAAATTGCAACATAATGGATACTTTCATATTGTTGCCCCAAAACCGCACAGTACTTTTAACAAAAGAACATAACATAACACACCGTTGCAAACGTCATTTCTTGTTCATTCCAAAACACTTAGTGAATTTAAAATCTGTTGAAAAATGACCGCGCAGAAAAATTTCTCGTGGTGAAAATCCTGAAAAATGCCTTTTTTGCTATAAATCAAGATTTTGAGGGTATATTAAATTGATCAAACGAGGCTTTGTGTTGTATTTGACGAGATCTACAACCTTTAACAGACCACTTTAAAAGTACTTTTTGTAGCACCGTGTAATATTAAAAGAACGGAATAATTTCCGTTGTCTTTTTTATCGTTTTGGAATCAACAGAATAAAACGCATTCAAACTTGACCAAGTACACGGAAAAAATTGTTCCCAAAATAGGGAAAAAAGTGTTATGAATTCCGGAACAATCACGTTTTTACGTTACGAAAACAAGACCATGCACAAAAATCATGTGCTTTATAATTATGTTCAATTTCCGTTCAGTAACGCCCGCATAACGCTTTTATTAGTGGAAAAGTTTGTTTTTGTTTTGCGAACTCAGTCACGGTTTCCGCTATGCTATTACCAAATCGATTTTCTGTGCGTGATCTAGTTCACAACTTTATGAACAGTAATCATAAAACCAAAGGGAGACTGATGGTTTTATTCAAAGATTTGGCAACATTAGTTCACAAAATCAAAACATTCTGAATATTTCCTTGTGAGCTAATTCACGAAACTCGAAATTTTATTCACGTATCCATTCACCTCTCGTGAATAATCCATGATTCCTAATACATCAGTCACAATAAAATATCCATTCTTGTGAAATAGTTGACTATAATCTCAAATACTATTCATGTATTCGTGAATTGGTTCATGATTCCTAGTATAATAGTTATGACTGATTCATGATTCCTAGTACATGATTTGCGATTTGTCTTGACTGCTTGTGATATTTAGAAGATATCCCTAATCATTTTAAATTTCACGTAACGCGGTCAGGAAATTTTCACGTGAACTATTTCACAAAATTTGGAGTATTATTCGTGGAATCGTTTATGTTCCATGCACTATTTCATGAAATGACAGATAGGCTGCTTGCGACCAGTAATAGGTACTAGTAGTAGAAATAAGTAAACTATTTGAACCTCGAACATCAATGTTCATTTGATAAGGTGTCTCGACAGAAAACGAAAGCTGCGTTGAGTACCAAAAACATTGCAGAGTTACAAATCATGTTCGTGATATAGTTAAAAAAAACAACATACCACAAATTAGTCACACTTTTATGTTAATATTGTCACGTTGCTCCAAGTAAAAAATCCGATAATAACCAAAAATAACATATGGCGAAAAGGCGAAATGAAATTACGAATATCATAATAACACTATTGATATCGTGAACATGAGTCACATCACTCCACGTATGAAATTCGAAAGTAAATTCAAGAATGTAAATTACGAAAATCGTGCCTATGATCCTGAAACCATGAACATAAATCACTCTACTCATGACTATCACAAAAACGTGAACAGAAACTACGAAAATTGGGAATAAGATCCTAATATCATCAATTACACTTAATTTAAATATCAAAAATCGTGACTAAAATTTTCAAATCATGAACGTGAATTACTCAACTCATGACTAAAATACCACGATGACGTGAATAGAATTTACGAAAATTGCAACTAAGATCCTGAAATCATGAACATAAAACACGCTATTCTGACAGATAAATCCGACAGCAAACTCATGACGTTAAAATCATGAGACATTTCGAAAATCTCGGAAAAGCTCCTGGAACCAAGAACATCGTTTAACTGTCGGCTCTGTATCCCCAAATTATGAACCAGAATCACAAAAAAAACTAAGCGTGTCCAGGGAACAACCACAATAACTCAACCATGTCTACATTCGGGACGAACTAGTTTTTTGGAAACACCAATAGTTTTATGAATACTAGGTTTATTATTCATAATTTCAGGATCATGGTTTTCGTAAATCGTTCAGTTCACGAAATCGTTATCTTTGTTTCATGAATTTTTGAACGTATTTTTTCCGTGTAGCGTTACGTACTAATTCACACGCTCCTCACACTTAACCGTTATGTGTCCGACAGGGTACTCTTTAGCAGATTTTAATCTATGAAATTTTAGTAGCGTGCGGATGGCCAGATTCGCCGCCGCCTAGGGCTCTGAAATCCTGATCTGCTTTATATAATAAGTGTGGATAAATGTTAAAATAAGACATACTAAATTTTTGTTCGAAAATCGAACTGAAAAAGAAAGCCAATGTAAACATCGAAGAAGCGCACAACTGAGACTCCAGCAAAGGTGCCAAAAGATTACCCTGCGGTCCTGTCAGTCTCATTCAGATTTATTCATAATATATGGCGTTGTTCTTAAAATAAAAGTGGATGCACAACACGTACATTTCAACTACAAAAAAATACAAATTAAAAAATAGCGAAAATATTGCAAACTTTATCGCTTGTGTGCTAAGTTTCATAGAAATACAATTGGAAGTTGGTCGAACTACACCGAATAACAACACGACATAACATACACACAATCTGAGTAAACGGACATCTTGATAAAGTTGTGCAGTGACGCCAATCGTGGTCCAAAATTATATGATTGATTTAAACAGTTTTCGCACGACGAGGGGTTTCATAAGCCGAAACCAGAAACTTAGGCAGAACCTGACAGCTATGCGTTTAGCAAGAACTAACCGACAAGAGAACACCAAAATTTCGATTTCTTGAGAAAGGTCCAATAAGGACCGAAACGTCGGAAGAAGAGAACATACAGGAGTTCTTTATTAAACAACAGACTGAAACGCCGATTCCTAACCTAAAGAAATAAAACATAAACAGTCGAAAACACAGCAAATTTTATTTTACAGCAAATTTCAAGTCGGAGCTTAGGGTGTTTCTTCGAAATACAGTTTTATTCCAATAACTTTTGGTGTATTCATTAAAAACTGAAGTAGTCTTCAGACAACTTTAAGATAGTTTTAAGGCGAATAATTTGTCTCAAGACACCATATATCTCGTTATTTCCGTTGAAAAGTTATGAGCACATTTTCGCCAAAAATGAGGTTGTTTGGAATGACAATATCACTCATTTGGTGCAAATAAAAGATAATTCTTTTTGAACTAAAAATAAGGTCATGATTTGAGTCATAATTGAGCAAAAAATGACGAATGCAATATTTTTTAAAATTTCATAAAATTGATTTAAAAAAAATTTATTTCTGAAATATTAGGTGCTTATATTTTCTGAACAATAAAAGCTAGAGTTTTGATGTATTAGAAGAAAATGCTCGTCTTCAAAAACTTTGAAAACCATCTGAAGGATGGGTTGAAAAAATTGAAAACTGAAAAAGTTATATTAAAAATTTGGTTTTTCCTGAATTGACTCTTTGTAATATGTTTAAATTACTTTCACGGTGAACAATATAAAAATGTAGTTTCGTTTTCATGATAAAATATTGCACTTTACAATACTTTTCTATTATTTTAAATAGTGGGTAGGGTGGCTCTAATTTTTTTAAAATCAGAAAATTAACTTTTTAATCGTTCGAGATAGAGTTTCGCTGTCTTCCAAAAAATTGAAGAAAATAAAATTTTAAAATACTTTGTCGAAGACACTGAAACTCTATGTCGTGTACTTTTCATTTTACAAGAAATTTACCAAAAATATTTAGGGTGTTCTTAAAAAATGGTTTTCTTTGAATAACTTTTGCAGTTTTGATTTTTCATTAAAATCACTTTAGAAATACTTTCAGATATTTTGAAGGAGAACTATTTGTCTTAATATATTGAGCTTTTAGCTTCATTCCCTAGAAATTTATATATACTTTTTACTAAAAATACACTATTTTTGAGAAAATATTGCAAGATATAAAAAAAAATATCGTATTTGCCATTTTTTTGGTGATCTATACTACAAAGCATGCTATTTCATATGAAAGCAACAGTATTTAATGTTCAGTGCCCGAATCGAAGATAATTCTATTTGAAAAAGTTATATTTTTTATATAAAAGTTTTTATAACTTTAAAAACGAAAAAACTAGTTAGCGTTTTAAAGCAAATTATGCGCCCTAAAATAATCTTCAAGTTGTCCAAAGTGTACTTTAGCGTAAAATAAAAACTTCAAAAGCTATAGAAATAAAACCGTTTTTTAAAGAACACCCTAAAGCTTACATTCGAATTTCTCGTGCAATGAAAAATATAAAGGCTAGAGCTTGCATGTCTTCAGCAAATTTGTCTAAAATGTGTTGCTCTACAACTTCATCGAAGACAGTAAAGCTCTATCTCAAACCGTTAAAAAGTTCTATTTTAAATATTGTTAAATTTAGAACCACTCTAGCATCGGTTTAAACAAAAAGAAGGGCCTTGCAAAGTACAACAACTTTGCCAAACATGTTGTAAGGCTAAGTCATTTAATTTTAGCACTCTGGACCACTGTGCAATGAGGTGTAATAAGAGGTGCGTCACAATCCATAGTGATGTGACAATACTGCATCGAGTTACTAAAGCTCTGTCTTTTGTTAATCTCTGTCGTATTTGAACGTATGTTCATTTAATTTTTGTCCCAATTCTGTACAACTGTTTAAAATATTCTGAGATAGAAATTTGAAACGTACACTGCTTCGACATTAATGCGCTATTGACTGTCTGAGGTGTTGAAGGTGCTTTTATCTATTGGTATGTTGGTAGGATTCCGAGTGTTTTCTGCTTGTTTATTGATTTCGTTCAATACTATACTACCACGTTAAAAAATTCGAGAATTTTTCCGACCGATCATTTTGAAACCGAATCCTTATATTCAGAGGTCAGAAGTATTCTACCTAACAAAAGTAGATTAGTAATGGAATTTGCAATTTGAATAAATTACCTTAATTTCTATTGGAAAAGGAAAACAACTAAATGTTTGTAATTTATCCAAAAAATCTGGACTCTAAGATGGTCTATATAAAATAAGTTCTTAAAAAATAAAAATACATGTACCTTTCCCGATGAATCTGTACTTGTGGCAACACTGGTTATAATCAATTAGAATTAATTGTAATCGAATATGGTATGCCCGCTCATGCAAGGATGGAGTTATGGAAGGAAAGAAGAAATACATGAAAACAATCTTGAACCGCATCTATAGGAGTAGTTTTGTGAATACCAGATATAAATTGCAATAGCTAACGACTTCTTTGGTACTGTACTGATATTCTATATAAATTTACTGAAGACAAAAATGCATAATACTTCATCCCCCACCTGGGATGCATGAAAGTTAGATTTTTTTATCGCGACGCTTCTGGAATTTATCAGAAATCTAAAAAAACACGTATATTTGACCTAATAAAATCACTAATCACTCAAACTTGTCAATCAGCTGATCTCGTAAAAATTCATTCCTCTAACGAAACGAACGTTAGATATCCAGTTTAGTACCTACTTAAACCGGCACTAAATTCCGAATTTACAGCAATTGATGCCCATTCCAGTAATTAAATCAATGCGCCATCCGAAAAAGATCTCTTCACAATTTCAATTTTATTAGCACCATAAACTCACAGCAGAATAGCTAGTGCCTACGCCAGGTATAGTATCAAACAAACTCGATGCGATCGATCCCCATCTCCGCGTTACAGTAGCACCGACGCTTAAGCTATGGCGGAAGCAGTTCCGATTCTTCCGCGCCCTGCACAACACTGTTGGAGATGTCGGTGAAGATTCGGCCCAGATTCGCCTCGAACACCGGTTTGACCTCGTCCAGCAGTAGGTTTGGATTCTCGTTGATCACCCGATTGCCGACCTGTTCCAGGGTCGGGTCACCGCTGAACAGACCGGTTAAATTGAACCGGGCCTTGCCGAACTTGAGCTTCAGATCGATCGGGTTGAAGCGGATGAAGTTTTTACCCCCGACCGGGGCGACCTGGTACTCCATCAGCATGTTGGCGATCGTGTCGTCTGGAAGGTAGTGGAAATTTGTGAGATGTTAGTGTTGTTGATATTTCGTTCGCTTGAAATGATATCGGTGCAGATTTGTTTCATGTAAGATAAGAGTGAAAAAAATATCAAATGGGAAACAATTTTTTAGTATTAAATTCGAGAAGCAATGAGTGACAGTGCGCGGTGTTTAGCTCGAGGGACATACAGTGGCTAAGTTTTAAGAAAAATATTCGAATCCAGTCACACTGTCTAATGAGATCGATGAACGCGTTGGTTGCTGACATTCTCATATCATATATGGATGTCGTATTGTTTCGAAACTTTCGTAGTTATTGGGATCTTGTTTCTAAGGCCTTTCTGTTGTATACTTTAGAGTGGTTTAGTATCAGAAGGATAGCATGTAAATCTATGTTTGTGGTAGAAATCAGGGAAACGTTTTTAGACGTATTAGAATATATAAACCAGTGGAATAATGGCAGAATTACTATCGATGAAAATGATTAACCATCACATCAAAGAGGTGATTCGTGTTTTAAACCACTGCTTCCAGAAATATACATATGATGGTAATTGGAAAAATAACAGAACATTTGAAAGTTAAAAAGTTAATCATGAACATTGTATCAGTATTAACAAAATACCGAACTTTGTCTAAGACACCGACCTCCTCAAAAATTGGGATATATAGATATAGCAAGCTGAAAAAATAACGTGCACTACCTAGGGATCAACTTTAAAAGTATTTGGTTTTCCACAGAAATTCCATTTTGATTCCCTAAATAAGTTTGCCGAAGACATGTGTACAGGTCTTGAGAACATATTCCACGGCTTGATCTGTAGAGTGCGCTACTGCTGACGTGGTTGAACCGTGTCAGCTTATAGCATATCTGAATAGTTAGTAGTCCGTTGCTTGTCATGCAAACCTGACACGTGTGCATATTTTGCCTCTCGCAAAAATGCCTAATTCGTTGAAAAGGATAGCGGGTAATGTCTGGGACATAACCGAAGTGATGTTGAATACACTTAGACTGTTAATTTGAATTCTGTAATTTTTACTTTCTTCTACATGGTTGCATTAAAACTAGCTATTTCGCTTTTTCTAGTAGAAATTCAAATATAATGGTACCCGTACATTAGTACTGGATGTTTGCATTACATTCACATAAATAACTTACGATGTGTAACAAATTTCAAATGTTAGGCTTGCTCTAAAGTTTCAACCTGCTAGGCTAGGTTTCGAGTGGGTAGTACTATCTATTCGCACATTACCCATCGACCCTGATTATTGAAATTAATGTGGAATTCTCGCAATAACTCTACAATTATCACGTATGATAATAACCGACAGTGAATGTATTACTTTTAATAAAGCATTTAACTTTGAGCCGCGAAATTCACAATTAAAATAAGTAAAAGAACATTGAGTCATTAAGCCGAACATAAAATAAACCCATCTTAATGTGGATGTACAGATCCTGTCATACATGCACCTGTTATACAATTAATTTGGTTCTACGTATCGTTAGAAAACTGTGTTTATAGCAGCATATACGATGATACGTAAAGCAATTCGTATCATTTCATCATCATAAACTCATATCAGCTTCCAATAAGCCAACATCTTCTCCTTCGCACAATGTAACCGCATCGATTTTTATTGTATAAAAAAATCGATGCAGCAAAATCGATTTTATTTTTCGAAATTCCCATCACTAACCAGTGAATAAAATCGTCAATCGCACCCGCACTACAGCTTGCCAGCGTATACAACGTAGTGCACTTTGGAGCGCGGGTCGTGATGAATTTATTTGAACACGCCACGTATGATTTAAAATGCAACAGAGCGGCGTCTCTCGCACCCAACCACCCTATCTCTAGCGCAAAGAAAATAGCGTTCCATTTTTTCTTCGGTATGTGATCATTGTATGCATGAAACTGGCGCGCCTGTTCATCATTAGAATATGCATATTGCCCAGAAGAGTTGGATCTAGCATACAACGTTTGCTTACTACGAGGTCAGAAAGCAAACTGACGATTTTTTCATGTGTTCTGCTTTTATACGTGTGTTCCATTTCATTGTATGAGAAAGGGGCAGTCCCAGCAACGCTCACTGCTTGGTAGAATTATACGAGCCAATTATGAAGTTGATAATTACTGCTTTCACAAAGTTCATTATTTCCATTATTTCTAGTAATTGTACATCCTACGGAATTAGACACAAAATTGTTATACATATTTTCCACAAGATAGCCCAAAAATCTTATTTTTTCATTCAGTACAACGACAGATATTCACGTTGAAAAACTCGGGTAAACTTCCAGCCGAATTTTTGAAACGCGGCCCCTATATTAAAACGTTAGAAGTATTCTACTTCAAAATGGCTTATTTTGACATATCTACATATCGCTTGCCACACAAAAGACTTTTTGTGCAATTCGACAGCTTCATCATAGGCCAATACAATAAATTTCCTACGTGAATGTTTATTTCTTTTTTAAATACGGTTTTTAAAACAAAGCTTTCAAAATTAGACCTTGGCGTGGCGGTATAATAATATATGCTGTTACTGTAGAATAAAGCTTCACCATTTACGGTTATTGTGCAACCGCCAGAAGAAACGTAGGTACACAATCGGGAATAGCGAATCAGAAAAGGTGACTATATGTCACTATATGTAAAGGCTATGATGCAAAACCTTAAGGTCCGTCCAGGTTAAGTCTTCGGTACGGGCCAATACCTTGATCTAGGAACTCCGAGCATGTTATTAGTCGCCTCTTACGACATGGGAGCAGGTTCTATTCTCGGCTGAAATAATGCAAAAAGAGTTTAGCCCACCGGGCACCACACGGCTTTCTAACTTGATAAAACACTGCAATTAACCTTTACAGTACCAAGCTAAAATTTTTCTGAAAATTTTGTTTAAATTTTGCTCTCATTTCGTCAATTTTTGACCGAATTGGATGGAACCGGCTTTAAAAGATCTGGAATTTAGTCCAGTTTCTATATACCGAGTAGTGTTCAAATCCGTGGACCGATTCCGGAATTAATCCGAATTCCCTTGGGGTATATCCGGCATCCCAGTGGGGTGACGGACGAGTTTTGAAGAAACATCCCATAAATTTAAGTAATTGTATTTTGAAATGTGCTACATATGACTATTTCCCATTGATCCTTCACAATAGACATGAATTGGACCAATCTTGGCCACCGGAGAACTGTTCCGGGAGAACCTAAGAAAATGTATATATTTTTCTATCATTCCAGCGATTTGGGTTCATAGCTTTATACGAAATGCGAAGTTCTTCCAATCATACGGTTCTACAGCTCCCTCAAGGCCATTCCGGCACCGGTTCCGTACGGATGGACATTTGACGCCATTTTGAAAACCAAGATGTCGGCTTCCGGTTACCTCAAAACAGTGAAAACCACCATCAATATGGGTGTTATTTGAAAGAGAACGGTCAGCAAAAGCCGGAAATTGATAATTGACGCCATTTTGAAAAGAAATGGGGATTTCCGGTTACCACAAAACAGTGAAAAGCATCATCAATATGGGTGTCATTCGAAAGGGAGTGGTCAATAGAAGACAGAAATTGATTTTTGACGCCATTTTCAAAACCAAGATGGCGGTTTCCGGTTATCACAGTGCAGTGCAAACCACCACCAATAATGGCGTCATTGTAAAGCGCTAGCGATCAGCAAAAGCCGGAAATTGGTTTTTGACGCCAATTCGAAAACCAAAATGGCGGGTTCATGTTCCAAAGAAACAGTGAAAACCGTCATCAATATGGGTGTCATTTGAAAGGAGTGTGTCAGCAGGAGACGGAAATTGATGATTGACGCCATTTTGAAAACCAAGATGGCGGCTGCCGGTTTCCAAAAAGCAGTGAAAACTACCATCAATATAGGTGTTATTTGAAAGGGATTGGTGAGAAGAAGTACGAAATTGATTGTTTATGCAGTTTTGAAAACCAAGTTTGCGGTTTCCTGTTACTGCAAAACAGCGAAAACTACCATCAGTATAGGTATCAGAAAGGGGTAGTCATAAAGTTATTTTTGACGCCATTTTCGAAAACCAATATGGTGGCTTCCGGTTACTACAAACAACAGTGAAAACCATAAGTATGGGTGTCATTTGAAAGGGGTGGTCAGTAGATGTAGTGGTGGCGGTGGTACTACCACCTTTGTAACAGGAACACTCTTCATAGCACTGAGCAATCTTTACACGACAAGCATGACGTGTTCAAGCATTACTCTCTGACCATACTCAGCATGCTACTGTACGAAGGGCCAAAAAGGAATTGCGTGGTCGGAAAGTGACTTCGTTTACATGTACTACGGAAGCTGTTGCTTCCAATAACAAGACCATATAAGCCAATTACAATGCAAGCCTTTGTTATAAAAAGTAGCCTGGGGAGAAAATCCTGCGCAATGTTCACGAAATGTTAGCAACAAGAATCTGGATACTCCACTCTTCCTGCCCAAATCGTTTCAATCAGGTGGCTTGATGGTCCCTCTCAATTCCCATGTATTCTATGTAAGGGTCATTCCACGCGCAGTGATCAAGGCACGTGTAATCGACCTTCACGGATTTGAATCAAATTTGGAGGAATTGTTCATCTAGGGCCAATATAAAAAAGCCCAAATTTTTGTGTCTATTCAATCACCCCTCGGGCAATGGGAGCACCCCCCCCCCCCCCGTTTTGGCAAATTGTCAAAACCCTTGATTTCCTTTTGAACATATTTCCGGTTCTATTTACTCTAGAACCAAACCGTAAGATGGGTTTTGAAGAAAATTGTTCAAGGAGTTTAGAAAATATATTAGTTATTGGCGGCAGTGCTGCCAACTATCCGATTTTTTCAGCCAAATAGCAAATCAGCGATATTTTGAAGCAAAAAAACGCCATTTCCCATATAAAATCGCAGGCGCACAACAATAAAAAAACTAACTTGAGTATTCTAAGTTCACACATAATTTATCGTGAAGTAGACGAGAAATTATGAAAAATTACGTTTTTGGTTGCTTTTTAGCAGATCAGGGTCAATTTTTATGACTGTTTGAAGATTTTCTCAATTTTGGCCAATAAAAATGGATTTTTATATGAGAAAATTCGAGTTCTTCCCTTCAAAACAGTGCATCTCAGGATGCGCTCAAATTATATTGAGATTATAAGTGTTTTTTATGTAAAAATATCTACAGAACACGATGGCATTAGAATCTTCAAAATTAAAATATTTGTGATGATAAAAAAAAACTTAATATTTAACTGAAAAAAATCGCATAGTTGGCATCACTGCCGCGAAAAGTTAAGCTCCTTGAGCAATTTTCTTCAAAAACCATTTTTCGAATGGATTCTATAGTAAATAGAGCCGAACGAGCCTAGCTCTCCTTCACAGCTAAGCTTCAAGGAGAGCGAAGTAGGGTGGCCAAAGGTGCTCCCTGGGAAGTACACTGCGGTGACTTCTGGGATCTCTCGCGGGGAGCGAGTAGATCCGGCGATAATTCGCCATCATCGCTAGGGAGGTTCCAGCAAAGGAGCCAAGCTCACCTCCCTAGTTAAAAGTCAAGGACCGCTGCCGGCGCAGCCAGCGACACCAGCAGGAGAACGCGGCCGTTGTGTTCCCGGCCGGTCGGAAGAAACCGCCCGCCTTCCCGCCATCGTCAGAAGCAGCTGATCAACTTCATCGACAGAGTGCAGCAAAGAGGAGATTTGGTGGAATAAAAGTCGGTAAATCTATTAGTTTATATACCTTTTTTTGTTGTGAAACGAAAATCCGTAATTCTGTAGAAACACCTAGGCCGCCCTGAAAAGAAGGGTACGCCGGGCAAACAAGAGCACATACTTATTGTTGGTGTGAAAAATTGCTACTTGGGTGACCGTTCATTTCTAAATAAAACCCATACCGATGATGATTTTGACTATTTTGTGGTATCACCATCTTGCTTTCCAAAATGGCGTCAATCAATATCCGTATCTGCCGACCATCCACTCGCAAATGACTTCCATCTTGATGACAGTCTTCACTGTTTTGTGGAAACCGGAAGCCGCCATCTTGGTTTTCAAAATGGCGTCAATCATCAATTCCCGTCTTCTACTGATCACCCCGTTTCAAATGCCATACTGACAATGGTTTTCATTGTTTCCTTGGAACAGGAAGCCACCATCTTGGTTTTCAAAATGGCGTAAACAACCAATTTTCGTCTTTTGCTGACCACCCGCTTTACAATGACACCATTATTGACGGTGGTTTTCACTGCCTTGTGGAAACCGGAAGCAGCTATCTTTGCTTAGAAAATGGCGAAAAAATCAATTTCTGTCTTCTATTGACCCCCCCCCCTTTTGAATGACACTCATATTGACAATACTTTTGACTGTTGTGGTAACCGGAAACCGCCATCTTGGTTTTGAAAATGGCGTCAAAAATCAATTTCTGTCTTCTATTGACCACTCCCTTTCGAATGACACCCATATTGATGATGCTTTTCACTGTTTTGTGGTAACCGGAAATCGCCATTTTGCTTTTCAAAATGGCGTCAATTATCAATTTCCGGCTTTTGCTGGCCGTTCTCTTTCAAATAACACTCATATTGATGGTGGTTTTCACTATTTTGTGGTAACCGGAAGCCGACATCTTGGTTTTCAAAATGGCGTCAAATGTCCATCCGTACGGAACCGGTGCCGGAATGGCCTTGAGGGAGCTGTAGAACCGTATGATTGGAAGAACTTCGCATTTCGTATAAAGCTATGAACCCAAATCGCTGGAATGATAGAAAAATATATACATTTTCTTAGGTTCTCCCGGAAACGTTCTCCGGTGGCCAAGATTGGTCCAATTCATGTCTATTGTGAAGGATCAATGGGAAATAGTCATATGTAGCACATTTCAAAATACAATTACTTAAATTTATGGGATGTTTCTTCAAAACTCGTCAGTCACCCCACTGGGATGCCGGATATACCCCAATAGAATTCGGATTAGTTCCGGAACCGGTCCACGGATTTGAACACTACTCGGTATATAGAAACTGGACTAAATTCCAGATCTTTTAAAGCCGGTTCCATCCAATTCGGTCAAAAATTGACGAAATGAGAGCAAAATTTAAACAAAATTTTCAGAAAAATTTTAGCTTGGTACTGTAAAGGTTAAGAAAGAAAAATTAGTTGTGTCCAAAATAATTTGGTACCAACTTTTGTGCGACATGTTTTGAACACTATTTATGTTATATTTCTAAGTAAACCTACAAAGGAACCTTTTCAAATACGTAAAATGCATAATCCAACGACAGACAAAATTATTAGATCATCGTGACACCAATAAATTGTACACTTACATCAAATTTGAAAAAAAAAACAACACTACTACCAATTCTTCTTGGCAATTGAAACATTGAAATTAAATCCCATATCCTATTTATAATTCAGTTGAAATGCTTTGTGCCCCTGTAAAACTAAAGCCGGAGACATAAAATACTCCTTCAGGTTCAATTACAAAAATAATTCGGCTGAGCTTTTTTTCTCTACCTATCAGATAAAATATAGTAGGTGGATCAAAACAAATCTAACGATCACACTAATACAGTTACAGATTGGAAAGTACTCTATACCCCCGAAGATTCCTATCACACCACAACGCTAGGATAGGTTTATCACATGCTGGTTCTCCATCGATATGTCCACTCGTTTCTTATTTCATCTAAATTTATAGCTCGGTGATTGTTTCGAAACAATTGAAATTTATTCGAATAACATTCTAAACCTTTTAATAGATATTTATATCTCAGTATGCATGTGCGCCATATGTATGAACAGTAGGGGAGAGTGAGGACACTTGATCCTTGGGGATATTTAATTCCCTGGCCATATCTCATAATCTATACATCAAAAATTACCACAATATAAAAAGAAAATGAAATATTTGGTCGTTTATGATGTTTTAAAAACAAATTCAATGTATAATATTTGGTTTGGAAAAGTTATATAATATTTTAGAAAATATGTGTTAATATCCATCTCGAAGAACTTTTTACAAGTTTTTTAAACAGTTGTATGAGATCGGCAAACTAATTATATATGAATATTTTCAAGTACGATTACTTTCTAAGGCCTATTGTCTAGAAAAAAGCGTGTTTCAAATAAAAAGTTTCACAACACATGCAAAAAAAATAAATTTTGTTCACCTCATACAATAGGTATCTTTGATCCCTGTAACACTGGGTACACTTGATCCCTATCATTAGCTCTATCAAATACTTTCGAAATGTATAGAAATAGAAAAATATCATTTTTAGTCCCAGGCACTATTAATTGATCTAAAATGTTTTTCCGTCAACAAATAATGGTATAAGGTACTGGAGGTTGGAAAAGCCAGTTAAACAGCTCTGATTTACCGAAAATACTTGTCTTGACTTTCTACTGTGATTAAGGTTTGTCGTGCATCTAAAAAGTAGTCTAATTAATTAATTTGTCAGGATAGATGATTAGCTGAACATTCGTGTCTATTAGTCATAGTGTACTTTGTTTCTTCAGTCGTAGTAGGCAAGGGATCAAGTTACCACACGCTCTTATAAAAACTTCGTTTTGACATGATTTTCAAAATAGTTCATATTACTAACAGGGCATAGTATTCGGATTTACATATTATTCATAGCTCTTACAATTCAAATTGACTATAAAATGGAGAATTTTGCAATTTAAATTTTTATTTCATGGAAAAGTTATGAGAAAAAAACAAAAAGGGGTCAACTGTACCCACTCTCCCCTATGAATGTAGCTTATTAATTTGTTGACAACAACGCCACGACAATAACAAACGGAGGTTTCAGGAAACTATCACCGTGCCACCAGGATTTCGGATGGAGTAAAAACTATATTCGAATTTCGAACTTGCTACAGTGCAAGCTGAGCAAAGCAAGCTTTCATTCATATCAAGTTGAGCAAATGCTACGAGTGTTTACTTGGCTAGGAATCGCGCAGAGTAAACTGCGGAGCAAACGCTAATCATACGGCTTAATATGCTAGAACGAGACACCATGTTTCAGTCCTTGAAGGTCCTTCATTTTGATGATATAGCTATAGTAATGAATCCCCCTTGAAGTGAAATATTTGCAACATTTTTTTTAAATATGAAAAACGGAATGAAGCCTACTGAGATATTGAAGAACATTCGACAACGAGTCGTGCTCGCAGTTAGACGTGATCTTCATTATCTCTTATAGATTAATCCACACGCTTTGTCTCAACCGGAATAATGGAACGTTGTCCAGTTGCCTTAAATCGTATTGTGTGATCTAAGTGAGGTTATAATCAAACGACCACGTTTTTTGAAATGGCAGAGTCAAAAGTACGGGTGAACACGTTAAAGTTTACCTTCGGGCGTAGTGCTAGTGAGCCAACGGATGCGGAAATGTTCAACTTCTGTCGAGAGCTACAGTTCAAACCGGAGGATGTTTACTCAGCTCACAAAGAAAGAGATACAGGTGCAATTTTCGTTAAACTGAAGAGCGAAAGTGTAATGAGGGCTGTGCTGTAATCGATGCAGCAAGTAGTAACTTTTGGTTACAATAATGGAACAACGACCAATGTAACGGTATCGGAAGCAGACAATTCCTTCAAGTATGTCCGGATATTCAATATCCCTCCAGAGATTGAAGACAAAGAAATCCACATGGTTTTATCGCAATATGGCATTATTCGACAGCAAGTACGAGAACGATACCATCAAGACACCGGATTCCCAGTGTTCTCAACAGTTCGCGGATTGTATATGGAAATAACTAAGGAAATTCCCTCGCAGATTCGGATTCGACACTTCCAAGCCAGAATATATTATGATGGTCTTGTGAACAAATGCTTCATATGTCGAAGCCCCGATCATGTAAAAATGAATTGTCCTAAACGTCCAGCACAGGTCCCGAAAACTCCAGCACAGGACCGACTTTACAGTGATGTGGCTGCTGCTCGGTCATTACTCCCACGATTTCTTAATCCTCAATCCACGGGATTAGAGGTCTGCCAGATGACCACTCTCGGCAAGCGTCCCGATGGCATCCAACCTACATTGAATATCGGAGGCGTTTCGAAATCACCGTCGCTCCCCAATGACCCATCGGTGCCAGGTCAAGCGACAGGTTTGACAAGTTCGCCAGCAGATTTGCAGATAACAACAGAAGTTCAACCATCAGAGACACAAAGCGTAGAAGGAATCATGGATGTAGAACGAAACACAGAAGCATGGTAGGAGCAACGTAAGAGAGGTCGCCCGAAAAAACGAGAAGATTCCAGTTCACCAGGGTCCGAAGCAGTTGCGAGAAAGCTTGACGGGAATTCATTGCTGGCAGCACAATCTCAGCGTACCCGCAGCAGGAGTCGAAGACGAAAACATAAGGGAAACCCGGTCACTACGACAACGTCAGCCGAGTCATCAATGCCCAAACAACAGCAAGTTAACAAGCGTGACGACACTATCAACAACAATGACAGCGTGTCACCATTTAATGTGTAAGTTATCGAATTCTCTAAAATGACTTTCGCGAAGAAAATTGCTACTATTAATCTGAATAGTGTTAGGACAAACGTCAACAAATCTTTGCCCAAAAATTTTATCATCAACGAAAATTTAGATTTTGTTTTCTTGCAAGAAGTTTTATTTGAAGACTTTCATTTATAAGCACGCATAGAGCGTTTGTGAACATAAGCGATCAAGACAAAGGTACCGCCATTCTTATCAGGAAAAATCAAAGTTTCAGAAACTTAATTTACGATCCAAATGGACGGATTTTATCTATTGTTTGCGATGATATCAATCTTGTAAATATTTATGCTCACTCCGGGACTAACAAGAAGCGCGACAGGGATGAATTGTTCAGAAATTGCATTACACCTCACGTTATGAAGGGTAATTGCACACAAACGATAGTTGGGCGAGACTTCAACTGTGTTGTTAACAAACGAGACAGTCGAAGTACAACGACGAACTTTTGTCCTGATTTAAAAGATTTGGTAACTTCGATGCAGCTCAAGGACGTAGCAAATGAGCGAAATGGATATAATGTTGAGCACACATTTCTCAGAGCCGAGTGCGCCTCACGATTAGATCGATTTTATGTTACTGAGTAGTTTCTTGGAAAGGTCGTTGATATACGAACAATTCCAGTTGCTTTCTCAGATCATTCAGCAGTGGTAATGAAATATGAAGTGAACCAATCAGATCTGTGTATGCGGGGAAGAGGATATTGGAAACTTAACAGCAGTCTCCTAACGAACGATGAAATCTCATCCATATACGTTGCGGAATCAGGAATCAGGAATCAGAATATATTGGCTCAAATGGCACGTTCCCCGTACATAGTCGGGGATTTGTGCCTTGCCGTGTGTTTTCATCATTTCCTGAGCGGAAGGAAAGGACAAGGAGGTGTGGGGAAGTAGACTTGGAAGGGTGGGAAAAATAACAGTACAAAACAAAAAATAAACAACAGGTAAGTTAAACTCACAAGTAGTTCAACTTGCCTGCGAATAAGCCTAAAGCTCTTTACCACATTGGATAAGAAACTTTAGTATGTCTCTGAGTTTCAGTCGACCAAACATGGTTTCGTCTATATAAGGACGGCTGAAGACTCGAAATCGCAATTGCGCTACCGCTGGACAGTTGCATATCAGATGATATGAGGTTCCGTAGTCGGATTCACAAAGATCACATGAAAAAGACTTAGCGCGCTGAATAGTTGCCATGTGATAATTGAGTTTGCAGTGGCCGGTTAAAGCCCTGGTCAGCATGCCGCGGTGGAGCTTCGAAAAATGTAAGAGATTTTTCGAAACCACTGGGCATGGTTGTTCTAGAAACGCCTTTGTTTGGCGACACGTTTGTAGATTTCTCCAATAATTGCGGTGCTCGGACGAAGCCCAGGACCGTATTTTTTCCCTTATCCAACTTGTCGAAATTGGCAGCGCGGGCTCAGGACCAACGAAGTCAATTGCTGAACCTGCCCTGGCCAATTCGTCAGCCTATTCATTTCCAGTAATACCGCAATGTCCGGGCACCCAGACAAGGTAGATAGTGTTGACAATGCTTAGTTCTTCGATTTGGGTTCGGCACGCGATCACTAGCTTGGACCGGGATTTGTCTGAGCTAAGGGCCTTGATTGCAGCCTGACTATCGGAGCAGAAGTTTATAACTCTGCCGGACAAACTCAGTTGAAGGGCCGATTGCACCCCGCACATAATCGCAAAGATTTCTGCTTGGAATACAGTACAGTATCTACCTAGTGAGTGAGATTGTTCCAATCTCATTTCACGACAGTAGACACCAGCACCAGCACGTCCCTCCATCAGAGAACCGTCAGTGTAACAAACCACTTGCGTTTGTTGTTGTCTTTCCATAAAGCCAGACAACCACTCCTCTCGAGAGGGAATCTTAACATGGAATGTCCTGTAAGGAAAACTACAAGTGAGTGTAATATCGCTGGGAGCAAGAATATCTTCACCCCATGTAACCATTTGTGACCACAATCGTGTATGACTGGTAGCAAGATCAACATGATTACTGTTCCAAAGCCCAGTAACCTGCAGTCTGTATGCACATGATAGTGCTTCTTGTTTTAAGTGTATGTGTAATGGTTTGATATTTAGAAGTGCCTCAAGAGCAGCAGTCGGAGTCGTGGTGAAAGCACCAGTCAACGCCATGAGCGCCATTCTTTGCAGATGGTTTAGCTTTGACTGGACTGTCACCACCTCTTCCCTCTGCCACCACACAAGGCATCCGTATGACAGTATTGGACGTACAATTGTCGTGTAAATCCAATAGATGTATTTAGGTTTGAGACCCCAGGTCTTTCCAAAAGCTCGTCTGCACTGCCCGAAGGCCATGCACGCTTTCTTGACTCTGAACTCAATGTGAGCAGACCAATTCAGTTTGGAATCCAATATGACTCCAACGTATTTGACTTGATCTGCACACAGCAGCTCAGAATCAAAGAACTGCAAGGGACGAACTCCGGTTGTTATTCGCTTCTTCGTGAAAAGAACCATTGAAGTTTTGCTTGGGTTAACTGATAGTTTAACTTGTCGACACCACTGTTCGACAGCTCTTAATGCCTGTTGCATCAAGTCAAAGATTGTTCCGATGCAAAATCCAGTAATTAGTATTTGGTAATCGTCAGCAAACCCGTAGGTTGGAAATCCAAGCTCATTGAGTTTCTTCAACAAGCCGTCAGCTACTAAGTTCCATAACAAAGGTGACAGAACGCCGCCCTGAGGACAACCGCAAATACTCAACTTCCGTATCTCAGCCTGTCGCAGTGACGAGCAAAGTATGCGGTTACTAAGCATTGCGTTTATCCAACCTGAGATACATGCAGGTATCCCATGACCGCGCGTCGCTTCCAGAATAGACTGGAAGGACACATTGTCAAAAGCACCCTCAATATCTAGGAATACACCCAAGCTAGATTGCTTGAGCGAGAAGGCTTTCTCAATGTTGTAAACAACATCGTGAAGCAGAGTGATCGTGGATTTCCCACACTGATATGCATGTTGCATTTTGTGCAGTGGATATTCAACTAAACTAACGTTCCTGATGTGATGATCGATTATCCGTTCCAAAGCTTTCAGAAGAAAAGAACTTAAGCTGATAGGCCTAAAACTCTTGGCTTCTTCATAGCTTGAGCACCCCCCTTTGGGAATAAATCTAACAGTTATTTCTCGCCATGCTTTCGGGATATACCCGGTAGCAAGACTGGAAAGCAAAATCTTTTTCAAGACATGTTTAAGAATATCAAATCCCTTTTGCAGTAGCACGGAAAGTATTCCATCTTTTCCGGGTGATTTGTATGGAGCAAAGCTGTCAACTGCCCACTTGACCGATTCAGTGGAAACCAATGTGCGTGCTAACGCCCACGAGTCCGAATCACCAGAATGAGATCTGTGAACATTGATCAACTCCGGATCGATACAACCTGGAAAGTGTGTGTCGAAGAGACAATTAAGAACATCTTTTTCGAATGTCACATAAACACCATCTCTGGTTTTCAAGGAGTTCATCTGAAAATCATTCGATTTGGAGAGAATTTTATTTAATCTGCTAGCCTCGTTCAGACTAGAAACATTAGTGCATAGGCTTTGCCAGCCAGCCCGTTCTGCAGATCTAAGACATTTCTTATATGCACTACGAGCTGACCTGAAAGCCCTGGAGTCATCACGCTGACGCCGGTTCCAAGCTCTTCTCATAACTTTCTTCATTCTATCAAGCTCAGCCCTCCACCAAGGGGTTCCCTTAGTCGATTTAACAGTACAAGTGGACAAGCTTCTTCGTAGGATGCTAATATGAATGAGTTTGTCGTATCCACGACGTCATCTAAGTCGTCTAGTTGACTAATTGTTGGAAAATATCCATGAAATTTAGTCGCCAAGTTTTCCAAAAAGAGGTCCCAGTTTGTAGATTTAGGATTACGATATGTCACCACATTGAAGGTGACATCAAAATGCTCGAAAAATATATATTTATGATCGGATAGAGACGGTTCAGTTTCATTTGGAACCTGCCAATTTCCCAGTTCATGCAAAATTCTATCAGAGCAAAGTGTTATGTCTAACACCTCCTCCCTCCCAGACCTCGCAAAAGTTGGTCGGTTTCCCACATTCAGAATATGGAGATTTGCACTACTTATGTACTCCATCAGTTCAGAGCCTCTCAGATTGATGTCTGAGCTGCCCCAAATGATGTGATGAGCATTCGCATCACTGCCGATAATGAGCGGAAGCCCATTTCTGCTACAATATGATACAACGCTTTTGAAATCATCAGAAGGAGATGATTCGTTATGCGGTAGGTATGCTGAACAATATATATATTTTTTGTCTACGTTTCCGACAGTCAATGTAACTGTGACAACACAGATATCGCGAGTTGTGAGCTCCGATATGAGACACGCGTCAATAGCCTTATTTGCAAGAATGTAAGCACGAGGCATTTCACGTGGGTTAGTCATGCCTGTCTTGTTGTAAGCAATGAAGGCAGTGTTAAGTAACTTTCCAAAATAGAAGTTTCCTTTATGGAAATACGGTTCTTGAACCAATGCTATGGAAGCTTTACCTTCCTGCATGAGTCGAGATAAATTCATAGTTGCTGTACGTTTATGTTGGAGATTGACTTGTGCTATTCTAACCATTGTTGATTAGAGAACTGTACATTTCATCTCCAACACAAATTGCACAACAACTAGAGGACACCAAGCGAGTTGGGATGTTAACGCATTTAGCGAGCCATATCAGGTTTAAATGGGACATGATCATTTGATTCCCACGATTTGCGAAGAAAATAATGGTCCACTGTGTCAGAGATTCGCATAACACAGCAAGGGCAAAACCCAAAATGCTCCGTGCGCGACTGGCATATTTTAGACCCTCCAATCATTAAGTCCTCGGCACGGAACTACACCTTGACTTAGGGTCTCCTACTTTCAGTCGCCTCCTACGACATGGCAGCAGGACTCCAGTGGCTCAATTCTAGGCCGGATACCACACGGCCTCTGGGCAGGTTCATCTGTACACATCGAAATTTGATAATCGAGACTCAACAAAACTTCACCGAACTACCATCAGCCGAGAGTCTCTGCAAACCCCCAGCCAACAAAAATTCGCCAAAATTAAGTGGATCATCGGTGAAAAAAAAGGTGTGTAGAGTGAACGTTCCGCTGCGTAATGCAGCATACTGGGGAGTTCGCCCGACTCTTCCCAGGCTCCGTTCGCCATTGAGAATGTTTTAAACCCCCCTCAACAATTTTACCCATAGCACGGGTCGCATGACACTATGGAATTGGGGTTCCCTGTTTGGTAGATTATTACCACTGAAACAGGTAGTCCGTAGTGTAATTCTTAGCCGGTTGAAACAACCACTACCGACACTACACGGCTTATCTAGGCTGTTCGGTGAAAGAAGCTGACATTGAAGAACAGCTTCCATATTTAGATGGGCGAACAGCCGCAGAAGGAAGGAAGGAAGGAAGGATAACGGGAGGAGAGGGATTTGGGCTAAGTGCTTATTTAAAGGCGGCACTGGCTCGCCTTGTCAGGGCTGCTTTAGGGCATGTGGTATTTAGGCCTAGGACGTATAGGGCCCACTACCTCGTCCTACCACACCCGCAGTCAACCCCCGCTGCTGGTTCGGGTCGCGAATCACAACTAGTTGCTATCGCGATTAAGCATTATCCACCACCTATGACCCGCCCGGTTGCTTACAGCTCAGCTTCCCACGTAGCGTTCCTCCACCACCACGGGGCCCGGGGAAAAATCAGATCTGTGTATGCGGGGAAGAGGATATTGGAAACTTAACAACAGTCTCCTAACGAACGATGAAATCTCATCCATATACGTTGCGGACTATGAACAGTTGAAAACTTGGCATATTTACTCGACTATTTATCCGAATATATCCTTAATAGAGAGGGAAAAATGAGCGTTTTCCATGTGTCCAATCAAATGCATAAGTGCAACACCTCGGGTAATTTTCAATTAAAAGACGGTATCCACATTATTCAAGATTCTAACCGTTTGAAAGAAATTGTTCAAGATTATTTTTCGAACATATTTCAAAAAGAAGACCCTAATCTGGAAAATGTAGCAACATCATTAAATAATATCTCCAAATCACTCGACCATCAGCAAATGCTGGACCTCGTTAGACCAATCACAGAGATTGAACTTAAAACCGTGATACAAAATGCGACGAAGAAAAAATCGCCTGGACCCTATGGGATTTCGTACGAATTTTACTCTACCTACTTTGAGACCTTAAAGAATGAACTACTGCACCTATTCAATCGCTATTTGGATGGTTCTCTAAAGTCACCTAAGGAATTCACTGCCGGAATAATTATATTAATTCCGAAAGTGAAAAACGCTGAAACATTAGATGCCTTCCGACCAATTTCAATGTTGAATACAGATTACTAAATATTTGCAAAGATTCTGGGGAATTGCCTTCAATCTGTAGTAGAACATTTATTGGCACCAGGTCAAGTAGCATGTACAAAAAATCAGTCATGTTCTTCAAATTTAATTAATTTAAGATCGATTATTACAATAGCTACTGAATCGAAGCACTTCAAAACTTTCTTACTAAGCATTGACCTTGAAAAAGCTTTTGATAAGGTGAGCCACGATTTCCTGTGGAAGGTGTTACAGAAGTTTCGAATTCCGGAAAGATTTATAAATTGCATTAAAAATCTCTATTCTACTGCTTCATCACGGATTATTTTTAATGGCTTTCTCACATCGGATATCAAAATTAACCGTTCTGTGCGCCAGGGCTGTCCGCTGATTTATGCTTCTCTTCGTACTGTATGTTGAAGGATTGATTCGGAAAATTTCATTGAACATCCGGGGAGTTTTACTAACTGGAAAATTCATTCGGGTGTTGGCGTACGCGGACGATGAAGTAATACTCATCAGGGATGACGCTGAGTTTGATTTGATCCTTCAAATTATCAACTCCTATGCAGAAGCATCCTGCATAAAGCTTAACCTACATAAATCAGCATTCATTCGTCTCAACAACGCAAAAAGTGATCCGCAGCAATTCAAGAAAGCAGACGAAATCAAGATTTTGTGAGTCATTTTCAATGAGAAATGGTCCTCCATTATCAAACGGAATTACTATAAGCTGGTTGATGACATCCGATATCGCTTATCCACGCACAGAATACGTAACCTGAACATAATTGAGAGGTCATGGCTGCTGAATGTTTTCGTGCTGTCAAAAATGTGGTACATTTGCCAAATTTTTCCCCCAGATAATAAGCACATTGCCAAGCTGAGGAGGATAATTGGAAGTTTTATCTGGGGACCCAAACAAATTTTTAAAGTTGTATATAGAATCTTATTTCTAGTCTTAAGATAGCTGTAAAATTTTTCCCTTTTATAAAAAAAAAATATTTCAACATTGTAACCTCCTAGTTTTAAAATATCCAAAATGTAAAAACAAAAGAATTTGGCACCGCCAAGCTAACGCATTTGTGCCTATCAAATAAACGAAATGAATAAAAAAAAATTAAGTGGAGCGGAATCAGTTGTACCTCGACTTTGAGCAAGGTAGAATAAAGCTCGTCGATCCAGAAGCGAAATCTAATGGGGTTTTCGATTGATTGACACCGGTGTAGTGAATTGCACCGGTTTTGCACTTTCTAGCAGAAGTGTCAGTGGAACATACCCAGTTTTCTGCTAGTTCTGCTAGAAAGTGCAAAAACGGTGCAGTTTCAGTGCACTCCACTACACCGGTGTCAATCAATCGAAAACCCCATAAGGCTTTTTTCATTAAAAATACGCTGCGCGGATGTGGAAGTGAGAATCTCGAAGACTCTACCCTTTTGTATTTCACCAAAAAACAAGCGCTGAGTAGAAATACAAAGGAATGGCTTGAGATTGCTTTGCAACTGAAGCAAAATAACATGTTAACATCAGTACAAATACTGTACAACTACTTCAGCAATGAGAGAAATACAGCCTCCAAAGTCGTAGAGCATTTTCCGGAACTATGTTGGGAAAACCTATGGGGAAATCTAGGACATAGCTTCTTAATGGCTTAGGAAAACTTTGAGTTCCCGTTTCAAAATTGTAGTAGACCCTGGAAATATTTTAAGTTGGCGAATAGATACCAAAAATCAAAAAGAAAAAGCAGCGCTTTGGCTAACCATGTATGTTATTTCATTCATCATCAAAACTTATCCTAATAGCAGCTTGTTTTGCCTCCAGAAAGGAATCAGAGATAATAGATGGAACAATCGACTATATTATAAAAAATGTTTTGATCAATGGCTTGATGTATGCTAGGTATAGTAATAGGATATAAAAATGTAAATGTAAACAATTTGAACACAATAAAAAAAGAACTTGATTTTGCGAATATCTTTACTGAAGACCTAAAGTCTCTATTTATAGTACACTCGAAGTTATAGACCGTTGGTAAATTATCCTCAAAAAACCTTTTTTTTTAACATAACTTCCTAAATATCGCAGCTTCAACATGTTCCAGAAAGTTCTTCGTCTTGTCTAGAAGATATTATTAATCTATATCTTGTGACTTAAGTTATTGGGCAATTTTTGATACAATTGCGCGTAAGTTTCAAAAATAAAGAGCGGGCAAAAGTCGGTTGCAATTAGAAATGCTACTATAAATATCAATAGATTGCACTTGTCTCTCGTTATCTCCAGGAGAGTTATAGATAATTTGCAAAAAAACATTGTTTTTTCAAAAAATCTTTAATATTTTCGAAAATACTCCAAAGAAGAAAAATTATGTGTGTTTTAACGATTGGAATAACTTGGTAGAACGTATGAACCTCGTAGAAATGATAATTTAAAAAGGAATTTAAAAAAATATTTTAAGGGACCTCCAAATATAACGAGCTATAGCTTCTAAAGCATTTAAAAAAATACTTAGTGTTGCGCTAGCAATCGGACAGATAGAAATAGTTTCCGGTTTTGTAACTAATATATTTGATGACAGAAGTTATAAAATCCCTTCGGGGATAAATGCAAATTAATATTGATTTTACATAAATAGAGCAAGTACTCACGTTTAGTTTCTTCTGCTGCTATTCTATCCGTACTAGACACAACGGCCCGTACTATCTTCGTACTAAATTTAGTTTCTATAACATAAGATTTTAGGTTAAGCTATTGCATGATTTCAGTTTTTAATTTTACCTTCTGTATGTATGTAGTTTTAAGCTTTAATAAATAAACTGTACTGACTGACCCGATACTGCAGGATTTAGTGTTAAGCTACTCAATTTAACTTTTAGAAATCCTCCACTTTGCCTTTACTGACTGCTTTACTGAAATAGCTTTTTATCTTCCACTACCGTATGATTTCACTGACTGCTGACTTGCAACTTTTCTTCTACTTACACTCGACTGGTAGGATGACAGTTCAGGGTTGTGTTGAGTCACGCACAGATCGAAATATAAAGGTGCGCCCAGTTCACAGGGCTGTGGCACACATATATCGGAGATGTTTAAAAGGAAGGTGCGTCGCATCACAAAGAGATGTGACACTCCCCCCGGTACGCCACTACTTTTCAAGTGGCTTACCACCGATAGCACCGACGTCTAGCACCGCAACCTTGGACGCTGGTCTCTGTAACAGTCCACTCGCTGTCTGCACGGTCACACGGCGAACTTGTCCGTCTTTGGCTTGGACTGCCTCGACAACACGTCCTCGTGGCCAACAGTTTCTTGGGAGGTTGCAGTCCACGATCGCCACCAAATCCCCTTCCTGGATGGGTTTAACGGGTAGGAACCATCTAGTTCTGCGCGTCAATGTAGGCAGGTACTCGGTCACCCACTTCTTCCAGAAATGGTCAGCGTATAGCTGGGCCATCTTCCAGGATTGCTTCAGTACGATTGGTCCGTCGTTGAAGGCGATCGGGGGCTTGGTTCCATCAGAGGACCCTAACAGAAAGTGATTTGGTGTTAGGGGGGGCTCGTCATCGTTTTCAAGGGTTATGTCAGTGAGCGGTCTTGTGTTCAAAATCATCTCAATCTCCATTAGTGTGGATCGCAAAATCTCATCCGATGGTAACCGCGGCAGGTCGAAGTCACTCATGGTTTTCTTGACCGAGTGGATTAAGCGCTCCCAGCAGCCACCAAAATGTGGAGCGGCCGGTGGATTGAAAGTCCATTTCGTGTTAGGACTGACGAATTCGATCATGAGCTTCTTTTCATCGACCCGTTCCAGATTCTCGCGTAGTTCCCGGGAAGCTCCGACGAAGTTCGTTCCTCGGTCGCTTATAATTTCCAGCGGTGCGCCCCTTCTCGCAATGAAGTTGCGCAGTGCTAGAATGCACGAGTCTGTCGTCAGTGAATATGCGATTTCGATGTGCACACCTCGGGTTGTCATACAGGTGAGCAGGACTCCCCATCTTTTCTCTGTTCGTCTGCCAACTAGCACCGACATCGGCCCAAAATAATCGACTCCTGTGTAGGAAAACGGTCGTTGGAACGCCGCCAACCGCGCAGGTGGGAGGTTTCCCATTGCTGGAGGCTGCGGTCTTGATTGTCGAATCTTACAGCGCTGGCAGTCTCTGCGAACACGGTCGAACTCCGAACGAAGGCGAGGGATGTTGAATTTCAATCTAACCTGGTTCAATACTGTATGATGATTCTGATGACGGTACGAAGCGTGGTAATCCGCGAGCACCAGATTGGTAACGAGATTCCGTCTTGGAAGCAGGATTGGGTTTTTGGTCGCCTCGTCGACCCATTCGCATGCGTTTATACGCCCTCGCATCCGTAGGACACCGTGGTTATCGATGGCTGGACTCAGTTTGTACAATGGGCTGGTTTTTGGCAATGTACGTTCCCACGGATTAGCATTTGAATCATTCTTACGGATCAGTCGCATTTCGTCAGGATACGCTTGCTTTTGAATCCGGTAAATGGTGCTTTCGGCCAGTTTCAGCTCTTCCTGCGTTAGTGGCCCCAGTTCGGTGGTGGTCCCCTCGGTACGCTTACGAAGGTTCATGATGAAACGATGGACATATGCCATCGATCTCAGCAGACGTTTCCATTTGGAGAAGCGCTCGAAACTCACTAGTGGCTCGGTGACTGTATGATGTAGGACACTGGGACGAATTTCTTCTATGGTTGATCCTTGATCTCGATTATCACCAGGCCATTTGCTCTTCGATTCCCAAAGAAAATCCTGTCCGCGAAACCAGCGACTACTAGGCCGAAAGTCCGGCAGCCTTTTCCACTTCGTGCCTTCGTCCGCTACGTTCGCTTTAGTTGGTAGCCATCTCCACTCATCCACTTGCGTTGTATCCAGCAGCTCGCTGATCCGGAAGGCAACGAATTGGCTATAGCGCCGATGGTCAGATTGTAACCAGCATACAACATCACGGGAGTCGGTCCAGAAAACGCGGCGCACGATCTTCATTCGATGTGATTTGACGATACATTCGGCTAGACGAGCTCCTATAACGGCAGCTTGCAGCTCAAGACGAGGGATAGAGAGAAACTTCAGAGGGGCTACACGTGTTTTAGATCCAATCATCGCACATTCCACCTTTCCTTCCTCTTCGAACCTGAAGTAGGCCACAGCAGCCATCCCGTTCTCGCTGGCATCACAGAAAATGTGCAATTCTACATCGTTCGTTGGCTTGGCAGATGTTACAATTCTGTAGCAGCGAGGAATCCGAACTTGGTGGACATTCGGCAGTGCTTCAATCCACGTCAGCCACTTTTCGGCCAGCTTTCCATTGATTTTGTCGTCCCAGCCACACCCGGAACGCCAGATTTCCTGCAACAGGATCTTTAGCTAGATGAGGAAATTACCGATGAGTCCCATAGGATCATATATTGCCATCAATGTTCTCAAAACTTCTCGTTTTGTGGGCATCCTGACGCCGGAAAGTAGCTGCGCATCGTGCTTCGGTGATAGTTTGAATGTGAACGTGTCTGTTGTGGTGTCCCACCACATTCCGAGCACCTTTTCTGTCGTCATCTCCGCGCAGATGCTCATGTTCTTTTCCGTGGTACTGACCTCGTGCAGGTTATCGATGACTGAACGGGAATTTGATAACCAATTGCGTATCTCGAATCCTCCCTGAGAGTGGATAAATCGTACCTCGCTGGCTAGTTTTACAGCTTCCTCCTCAGTCTCAATACTCATCAACATGTCTTCGACATAATGCTCATACTTTATGCACTCTACCGCTCGTGGATACTGCTCTTCGAATCTTTCAGCGTTTCGGTTCTTGACATAGTGCGCACAGCTCGGAGAGCATGCCGCACCGAACGTCATAACTGCTACCGCATACACTTCGGGTTCATCCTCCGGATTACCGTTGTTCCACAGAATCATCTGGCTTCGTTGGTCTAGCTTCTTCATCTGTACTTGGAAGAACATTTCCCGAATGTCTCCCACTACGGCGACGCGAAACTCGCGAAACTTATACAGAACTGTAAGCAGTGACACCAATTGATCGGGTCCCGTTAGGAGGAACGAGTTCAGTGAGACGCCGTTGACCTTGGCGGCCGCGTCGAATACGATTCGTAGCTTCCCTGGTTTGTTCGGGTTGGTTACTGGGAAGATTGGTAGATACCAGTCGTTAGGATGTTTCTCCGCCTTCTCCATTGCCGACAGGCGCCGAATGTAACCCTTCTCCTCGTACTCAAGCATTTTCGATCGCATCGCCGCAGCTAATTCAGGTTCCCGTCTCATTCGCTTCTGTAGACAAGCTAGGCGCTTTGCAGCCATTCCCTTGTTGTCGGGTAGCTGTACTTGATCATAGCGCCACAATAGGCCGGTCTCGTAGCGATTTCCAACCAGTCGTGTTTCGGTTGACAGAATTTTAATCGCGCGCTCCTCATCTTTTGAATGTAGTGATTTTTGTGAACCAGAGATTCCCAACGACTCAATTGAGTAGTATTCCTTAAGTGCCGCATTCAGATCCCTTTCTTCTTCCCTAACACAGGGACAGATGTGGAAACTGTGATAATTGCTATAGCCGGAGTTCGTCGTTCCAGATTCCATGGTGCAAGGTCCGTATATCATCCATCCGAGGCGGGTTTTGGACACCACCGGTTCGTTCTCACCACCTTCGACACTTCTCAGGGCGTGACCCAGGCGGCAATTGTTCATCCCTATAAGGATCCGTGGAGAGATATCATCGTAGGATTTCAATGGCAAACCTTTGAGATAGCTGTACTTCGTTGCCAACTGCGAGACTGAGACCGACTGTTTCGGAAGGGAAAGATCCCTAACCGTAAACCTCTGGGAGGTCGAACACTTCGCGAGTGTCATTTACACCGGAGATCTTCAAGGTCAGTAAGACCGACTCATCTTCTTCCCGCTGGTGGCCACCCGTCCAATTCAGGCACAATGGATATGGCGTTCCTTTAAGATCTAATTCTCTCAGTAGGCTGTGCTCCATCAAAGTCGCCGACGACCCATCGTCGAGGAAAGCATAGGTTGTCACTTGCTTTCCCTTACCGTAGATCGTTACAGGCACGTACCGAAATAAAACCTTACCCGCCCTCTTCGAATGCGTGTTGCAGCTCTGTGTTGAACTCTCGTTAGGCTGCTGCGCTGGTTCAGGCGTCAAACGTTTGCTATACCGCTTGTCGTCGTGCAACAATTTACTGTGCATGAACAAACAACCGTTCCTTCCACACGGTGTTTTCACATGGCAGGCACCGTAATGCCTCCGTAGACACTTTCTGCACAACCTTTGCTCTTTTACAACTGTCCAACGGGACCCAAAGTCCATGGCGAGAAACTTGCCACACGTGTCCAGACCGCTGCATTCGTCCAAACATACGAGACAGCCCTTTGATGCAGTAATTGGGCGATCTAACGAGACAGCTTCGCAACTAGAGTTGCTTTCTGAGTGCACGTTGATGTAGTTGTCGTCTTTCTTTCCACGTCTCTCTGGTCTCGAGATGTTAAGAGATGGCATCGTGACTATGCTCGCTGCTTCAACCAACTTCCCGAGCCAGTCTCCGAATTCCGAAAGAGTGACTCTGTTCAGTCCCTGCCGATGGTACGCCCAATTCAGTCTAATAGATGGCGGCAATCTCTCCGTCAGTTCTTGGAGTAGCGCCACGTTGCACATATACTCGTCCAGACCTGAAGCTGTGATGGTCGCGCAGATGTTTTGAACTGCAACTCCGAAATCGATCAGCGTGCACAGTTTTTCAGCTTTCGGCGATGGCATCTCCCTGATCTTATTCACCAGCGAATGGACGATGACTTCCGGTCTACCAAACAGGGTTCTTAGCGTCGCTATAACCCCCGGTAAGTTGGCAGGATGCAACAGACGACAACGTACCGTTTCCATTGCCTTTCCCTTGAGGCTTCGTTGAAGTCGAAGCATGTTTTCTTCGTCGCTATATCCACAAATCCTGGTCGAGTTCTCGTAGCATGCTAGGAAAAGCGGCCATTCTTCTGGGTTCCCGGAAAATATGGGAAGCTCCTTGTTGACAGCTTGACGCGCTGAAATCTGACTTTGACTTAGCGAAGAAACACCAAAAAAACCGCTACCAATCGGTTGGAATGCTGTCGCCTGAGGATTCAGTCCGATTCCACCGGCTGCTCCTCCGCCGAACATCGCATGCCGTTGTAGAAGGCGGCTTCGCTCCTCCATATGCTTCTTCTCTAATGCCTGCTGCTCCTCCAGCAACATCAACTCATGCGCTAGAGTCTCACCGCCCTGGCTCACCTCGTGTACATTAATTTGTGGCAGTGGATTTTCCGTCGAACTTGCTGTCGGTCCGGTTCCCAACGGCCATGGCAATAACGGCTGATTTCCGGTCGCCCCTGTCGTTGATCCTCCGCTGGCCACCTGCTGTGGCTGATAGCCCGTAGAACTCGCTGTTAATCTACTGCCTAACAATTGCGGGTTTTGACTACCAGATCCACTGAACACCATCTGTACCGGCTGATTTCCGGTTGAACTCGCCGTCAATCCACCCCCACTTGAGCTAATTAAGTTTTGCTTTTCCACACGCTCTAGCACACGTCGCTCCGTATCTTTCAACACTTGTTCATACTTTTTCCGTTGATCTTTGAGCTCCTTCAGATGCCGATCATCTTTCTCCTTCAACATACGTTCAAAGCTCGCCTGCATCACCGCCAACTGTTTCTGCACGTACTGCTCCAGATTAGATTCCGTTAGCCTGGTTCCGGGCATTGGTATCACTCCAGTGTCTGTGTTAGGTGTAGATGCGCCGGCTGGAAGTTGAATCGCCGCCTCAAGGCATCTCTTGCAACTCCACTCCTCATCCTGAACATTTGAATCCACACTAACACAGGCGAAATGAAACCACTGCTGGCACGAATCACACGCTACCATCCGACTGTTATCCGGATTCTTACATATGTCGCAGCTCACCCCCGGCGGTAGAGCATTATTTACTGGGGAAGTTCCCTGACCGTCACCTTTCTTTGACATACCGACTAGAGCCCCCGATCGATAAACGGATTTTATAAAATGTTGCGCTAGCAATCGGACAGATAGAAATAGTTTCCGGTTTTGTAACTAATATATTTGATGACAGAAGTTATAAAATCCCTTCGGGGATAAATGCAAATTAATATTGATTTTACATAAATAGAGCAAGTACTCACGTTTAGTTTCTTCTGCTGCTATTCTATCCGTACTAGACACAACGGCCCGTACTATCTTCGTACTAAATTTAGTTTCTATAACATAAGATTTTAGGTTAAGCTATTGCATGATTTCAGTTTTTAATTTTACCTTCTGTATGTATGTAGTTTTAAGCTTTAATAAATAAACTGTACTGACTGACCCGATACTGCAGGATTTAGTGTTAAGCTACTCAATTTAACTTTTAGAAATCCTCCACTTTGCCTTTACTGACTGCTTTACTGAAATAGCTTTTTATCTTCCACTACCGTATGATTTCACTGACTGCTGACTTGCAACTTTTCTTCTACTTACACTCGACTGGTAGGATGACAGTTCAGGGTTGTGTTGAGTCACGCACAGATCGAAATATAAAGGTGCGCCCAGTTCACAGGGCTGTGGCACACATATATCGGAGATGTTTAAAAGGAAGGTGCGTCGCATCACAAAGAGATGTGACACTTAGTGTGTTCAGCAAAGATATTCACGAAAGCAATTTTAACAATTTTGCCAAAGACGTCAATTCGTTTACAAAAAAAATACTGGAAAAACTTATAAAAGGATTAATCACTAAAATAATAGCAGCAAATGATAGTCCTCGCTATTCTTGATAAGTATTCTGAAAACAGCGAACAAAACTCAGAAGTTTCAACGCAAAAAGCCAATTACAATTTGAAACGCTATATTTTTTCAAAAAATTCCGAATTAGTTCGAAAGTATACGAGATCAGCCAATGTTGTTTTACAGAAAGTTGTCTATATTGGTAATTCAAACCTTTATACGAAATATACCAAACTTGTCAGGATAATATTTAGAAAGTTATATTAATGAATTGACTTTTAAGGGGTCATTCGCAAACAACAAGTATTGAAAACATTAAATATAAAGGCTGTGTATCTTCAGTAAAGTTTTTGACAAAAACTATCCCTACAATTTTGTTGAAAACATGTATTTTCAAGGGCTTGTAATGTCCACAAATTGCTCCGAAAACGTCATTGACCCAAATTCAAAGATTTATTCGTAATTAATAGATCGCACGAAAAAAACTACTGTGCTATGCGAAGAAAATTGAAACTAATTTACGTTATCAAAATAATGTGTTGATAGAAGCAAGATATTTTACGAGCATTTTTTGCAGGCGGATGACGTAGGACCATCATTTTCTCTTCGCGCATGTTTGAATTGTTTAAATTACACGGCGATCCTTAGTTTAATTGTACTTAAGAGTCCGAACGATCGTGAGCCTCAGTAATGCATGTCTACAGGTTCAACAGGTCAAAATAACTGAGGCAACTCATTCTTTGATATGACACAAAACATTATTGTTGACACGAGGATATCTAATGCGTTTATTTTAAAGGCACGTTTTCGTTGTTCAAAAACTTGTCAAAGCAAATGTTTTCGGTTTAGACAACGTTCCTCGATTTAAGCTTGTTATTAATGTGGTTTTTTGCTTGAAGTCAAACGCATGGTTTGAGATTAGTTAGGGTTCAGAATAGCATCAGTTTCAGTCTCAAGTAAAAACCACACTAGTTATTCAGTAAACCAGTTTACAGCAGTTTGTGCTTTTATCAGTTTAAATAATTAATCATCACTATGTCAGGCATCACTTATCATCATCAATACTCACTTAGTACAAGATTGAAATGGCCTTTCCCGGTTGTTTTCATCAACAGCACATTCATATCGAGATCATATTTCCCATTAATTTGCATAACCGGTATCTTTGACACGATATCAAACTTCCTTTCCGCCAGATGATCTCTAGAAGCACACAAGGAAGAAAACCTACAATTATTTCACTTCTCAGTCCCTCCACCATCGCTGTTCCCACGAACCGAATTTTCTTAATTTCAAAACCACTGGCTCCCTGAATGGTCACATTGGTTAGAATCAATCGTAATCCTTGTCCATTGACGATAGCCAGCTTATCGAAATAGATCGGGTCCAGTCTGGTAGCCGATCTTCCATCACCGTAATCCCCATTGGCCACATTCTGGCGAATCCGATAAACAGCATTCGTTATGCACTTTTCCATATTTGGATTACTGCGAGAACAGACACTAAGAACTGGCGCTGGAAGACATCAAAATAAGTCACTTTTTAGGCACATTTTCACTTGTGCAAATGATTGTACAGCATACCAACATAAGCTTTCCCGTACTGAAAACTCAGCACCACCAGGAAGTGGCTTAGCAGGAACAGCATCGTCGTGTGACTGGGATCGGTGACTCCGAACTCGGGTCGGGTTGTTGGGTTGAGAACACTTTTACTTGATTATTCGTCCACCAAATCTGTTCAATTAATGCGGTTGTAATCGCTTCGCCGCAACAGTTTTATACAAACAGTATAAAAACAAAACTCTTTTAATCGATCCTCTAAGCGGGGGTTAAAACTCTCAGCAAATTACATGCCTGCATAATTAGCTGTCATTGATCGGATCGCTTAGTATTAGCTACTGGAATTAGCTGTTTTGAGCAGGTATTTCAGAATTTTAATAAATAGATCAATAGTAAGTTCGGAAAAAGTTTTTGTCATTTTGAAAGCCTGTGAAAATATAGTTTTCATCGATGACAGACACCTACAGTGATACGAACACGTGCCTATACCGACGTTTGCAGATTTTTCACCCTCCTGCTGATTTACCTGATTTCAATGTAATCGACTTAATCAATTATTTACAGTGATGAGGAGGAATCATGAATAATTCAGCGAATCTAAACGGTTTTATTTGAACTGCATTGTGTGAAAAAATGTAGAGTTATGCTATCAACACGCAGAAATCAGCTGTGAATAAAACAATCTTTGCGTTCACCGTCGGAAGGCCATAGAAACGGTTTTGCAAGTCGGTGATGCCTTAGAACGAATAAGTTACGATAACTAATGAAGCTTGAAACATTTCAAAATATTTGCGTGTGGCGGCAGAGAGATCTTTGCGTGTTCCGAAAGCTCTAGGAGTTTGACGAACCTAAAACGTTGATAAATTTTACTATTAATCAAAATTGATATCACTAAAGTTTTTAGGTGGAAAATAAATACCGCGAAAAGGCTACGCAAGAAAACTCGGATAAGGTCGTTACAAGGCAATTTTCTGATAGCAAAGCGTACAAAGCTTCTCTGAAGGCGCTCCAGCCGGTTACTTTGAACGGCGTTGTATGGCACCCATACTAGTATAGCATACTCCAAGGTGCGTAGTATAAAGATTTCAGTGCATTGAAATCCACAAAATCGACTGTATTTCGATTTATAAAATGTGGTCTGCGAAACGAAGTTGTCGAAGTCACGGATAGAATCCTCCCTCTGGATGACGCAGGCTTGAAGGGGGTATATTCGCAACGCCTTAAAGTTGCCGAGCGTCCGAAACTTATCACCTTACATATGGTATACGCTCACTTATACATCTCATTAGTAGCACGTTTGCGGAAAAGTTTGATTATTCCAAAATACATACAACAATTAATGAAAGTTTTAGGCAAACGACCTACAAAGCTTAAAAACTAAAACTTTGACACCAATTTCACTAAAAAATGTTTTAAAGTTGTGACAATCGTGCTCCAGATTTCATCTCAATGCTCCTAAGACTTCGTTTTACAGTTCCCAAATTCGGCTCAATTAATAAAGGTAAAAAAAGAGTAAAAAGCTCACAGTTAAACCCAACTGGAATTTGAATCGGAATTCCGAATGTCTTTCGCCGAACTTCCGACTCAAATAAAACAACCGATCCCAAGTAGGGATCGGTTGTATGATTTGAACAGGATTTCTGACAGAAACCAGTCAATCATATTCCGACTAACTTCAATGGGGTGTATTGAACTACTAACACATATGTAAAAATAATCAGAAAATTTTTCGAATGGGGCTATTTCAAAATTTAGTTCCACTGAGCAGGGCCGGCGGATAGCGTGGGTAGTATGGGTAGTACTACCCACTCGAAAATAACCGAGACGGGAAATACTCACTCGAAAGTTTGGAACAAACTAAAACCTGAAATTAACCGCATATTTGTCTTGCGCATAAAATACAAGCGTCTGAAAATCTCGATACACAATAATTTCATTTTTTTATTGAGATACAAATGTCTTTTGGCTCACAATTTAAATTTCTTGAAAATATGGTATAATATTTAGGATTTGTTTAAATTTTAAACTTTTTAGTAATACTAGGGGGAATATATTTTAGCACACAATTTGTTATTTTTTAGCACAAACTATTATTTGATTAACAATTGAAACAAGGAGAAACTCTATTAGGCTTATTATAAGAAAGACAAAGGATATACACAAGAGGAATTGATTTCAACATAAGAGTAGAAGAGACCGTATCAGGGAAAGTGAAGAGAGGCCGGACATCAATGTTAGGGAAAAGAAGAAATTAAACTTGCAGATTTTTGGCATACGGAAGAATACTACAGGACATCATGAACCGGATCGCCGAGTTCCCTCCGTGGATCCGCTGGGAACTCTGTAGAAGACAGCATATCAATGGGACCGTTCATAAACCACGTAGACCGAAATTTGAGAATTTTTAACCCCCCCCTCCCCCCTAGTAGACCTTAGTAGACTTTTACCAATCCCCCCCCCCCCACGTCAAAAGTCTACGTAGACTTTTAATTTTTTTTATTCGCAGGAAATGTGAATTTAGCAAGAAGCACATTATAATGTTCAATTAAAAATTAGCGTTCAGATTTATTTCAAGCTATTTGAATATTAAAGAAAGGTTTTTCACATTGGTTTTTTGTCTATGATTGATCAAATCAATTAATACCGATTCAAGGTGCTTTCCAACGTTTGTGTAGCGGAATACTTCTTTTCAAGGTTGGTCACTCAAATATATGTAAAAAGATATATTGCTATAATTAGCTTAAATTGTGGCCGAAGTGCGACCTACACCAACAATGCAGAATTGCTAAACACTTTTTGAGCCTTACTGATGAATTCAAAATTGTTAAATTATAAGAAACAATTACAAATTAATACTGTCAATGTGTACTATCATCTAGACTAAAATAATAAACCAAACATGCACACAAATTTCACTTTTCGTGTACAAATTTCAATATTTCTAAGATAATAAGATAATCTAAATTGCCTTATTTGAATTAGGGAACGAAGCTATTGAAATCTTCCCAAAATTATTTATATTTATTATGTAATTAATAGCCGTATCACCTTAGAGTATTATCGCAAAGTATCAAAGTTTAACTCCGAATATTTTCGAAGATAAATATAGTAGAGCCGGTTTGCACGGAGTTGCATAGGATCAAGACGTAAAATTTAACGGGTGTTTAAAGATTTTGAAATCAGTGTAAATGATTGCAAGAGAAACTGATTAACTCGAGTAAACACTTTGTTGTAGAAGTTTAACTACACTACTGCTTTAACCACCGAAATCAATAAATAAAAATTAAAAAATTAATCCATTAATTGTTAAAAATCGGGTGTTTTGTTGTTACAATGCTTAACTTTGACCATTTTTTAACTTTTTATGGTTCATGCATTAAACCCTCCGGAAGTCGCGCTTATGGCCCACTGAACGAGCAGCTGCTGGTGTCCTAAGACGATTTCGCTAGATTTTCAGAGCAGCGTGCACTCAGTGCACTAGCGCGACTGCCGGAAGGTTAATGGTCCATGCATGTCTGCTAACTAGGGGTGTCTCAGATGATTTCACAGTCAAAATCTTCCGTCGAGAGGCATTTTGGGCGATCGTCTTTAGAACTGTCATTTTGTATTATTCCTAGATCAAAACTATATCAAAATATACGCAAAAACAACAACGTGTGAGGTTGTCCAAAAAAATCGTGGGTTCTGGGTTGAGTGGTCGCTTAACCAGTAGTTATCTCAATAGTGTACTAGCTTTGAAATTTCTGCATAAATACTGAACAGACCGATATTTTGAATACAACTCTCTTTAAATCCCATTCATAATTAGTAATACGAGAATAACAAAAAATAAAAGTCTACGTAGACTTTTTCAAAGACCCCCCCTCCCCCCTCGTAGAAAAACGTAGACTTTTGCCAGACCCCCCCCCGTCCCCCCTATGAGTCTACGTGGTTTATGAACGGCCCCCAATTAAATGAGAAAAAAATAACTAAATTTGGCTATCTATCGCGTTAAAAAATCTGAATATGAGAGACATATAGGGAGATCGAGGATAGCTAGCACATCTCGGTTCTGGAACGAGGCCGAAGGGATTCGTTTAACGAAGATCTGGCGTTAGGGCACTAGGCGCACGACAAGACAACATGTTTAATGTTGCGATAATTGTCATCATAAGTGCTGAGACCGCTCTCCACGACTCCACTACACCGGAGATGCTCATCCAACGTATAATGACTGGACATGACCCGAAAAATCATCCGAAAGAAGTCACGAGTCTTATCCATCTCCTTGAACCAAGGCTTGTTTGTGCCTTTGGGATTCCTAACCTTCCATTGTTCCACGAAATTTCGAGCGTCCTCTGATCAGAAATACTGCAAAACTCGTTGAAGCTATGTGATCTTTCATGAATATCACCTTCTAATGCCTAACTGTACGCCTTTTCTCATTGCCATTCTAACACTTAGTAGTGACTCCGCCTTCTTATTATCAGAAATGGAGCAATGCAAAATAATTCAAACTAAGGTAATCTGATATGATTTATCACATGAAGAACTAAGAAACTTCCATGTTTCCCCATAAAATGCAAAGAGTGCATTCCATACTTCATCGAATGGCGAGCATCCTTGGAACTCTAATAATGTGGGCATGGTTGTTGATGGGTAAATATATAACCATCAGATTTGTGGGGAGAATGTATGAAGCACAGTCTCTTTTATGATCACCCTCACCACTACTGCCATAATAATTAGCATAGAAGCGATGCATAGCTGTCATCATCTAAAGAATGCTACAGTGATATGCGCACTACAATGTTTAGCGCGAGCATCTTTGATGCCATATACGTTTGTGTGTACCAGAGCAATCATTACGTTAAAATAAAGTATTATCATTTCATCGCGCAACATCAATTGTTTGAGTGTAGATCTATATGGAATGCTGTTGTCACCGAAAAAGGATTCTTGGTTCCGTGCATTCCGATCAACGGTTCAATAGAATACACAACGTAGGACCTAGCCGCCAGATGAAACACTATTTCTCTTGTTAATCCTTCGACAAACCGGTGCCAATAACCGCGTTTCCAGCATTCATTAAGTTTTTCATTTGCGTTTCTAACGTTACGTATATTCGGAAAAAAGGGCGATCCGACATTCAAAAAGTTCTTATAGGACCTTTTCAAGCACAATTCTGAGCGCGAAGAGAAACCGTCCACTGCTGTTTGCGCCGGATCTCGTTTCGTCTGACCTTTAATCGCAGTGTCGATAATCAAGCCTTGTATGTTTCCACCGGAGGAGTTTCTTGTTTTGATTCAATTGTTCGGATATAGTGGACGCGTAGCTGTTCCAATCACTAATTGAGGTCGAATACAATGATAAATTCAAGCTTAGTCATGATCATATTGAAATTGTCGCGAATATTATGCAGTAAGATAGATCGGTCATCAACGTGAAGACAACCCTATGGCATACCGTGGGAGTTGAAGTCGTCTCTAACCAAATGAGGTGCTATGTATAGGAGCACAATGTCTGCCATTGATTCGGACTTGACAACCGACAACTTCAATATCTGGTACCAAGGATTAACTCGGCCCTGACGAATAATGGTACAATTGTGGAAGATCTACGTCGGAAGACGGAAGTTAACCAAACGTTTCGTGTTAATCCTAGATTAAACCATGGGTATGAAATATACGGACAATTTGGGTTTTTGATGTCCCGTGAAGAAATTCCTGTTAGTTTCTAAGATTTCCATGTCGAGGAGCCACTTACTAGAGATGGTCGGGTTTCAATTTTTTCGAACCCGAACACGACCCGAACCCGACCGCATGAAAATTTAAAAACCCGAACCCGACCCGAGCCCGAAATTATAAAATTTGAAAAACCCGAACCCGACCCGAGCCCGAACATTTTAAAACTTAAAAACCCGAACCCGACCCGTACCCGAGAATGAAAATTTTGTAAAACCCGAACCCGACCCGACCCGAGAATTTTAAAATTTGAAAACCCGAACCCAACCCGAACCCGAAAATTTAAAATTTGAGAAGCCCGATCCGAATCCAACTTGCTAATACGGAGAATCAACCAAAGGTCTCGAAGATTTTTAATTCTAGGCACCCGAGCTGGACCCTTGACTCATCTAAGAATAGTAGAATCACTCGAATCTGAAGTAGCACCATACGCATTGAGTTATATCTGCATATGGAAAAACAAATCACTGCCGAGTAGAATCCGCATTTATATTTACTATTATTGAATGTCAAATTTGTAACGTGCTGAGAAACTTGATAAATCGTTGATATCTTAACCGGAAATTAAGTTAAATCGGCGGTCAACTCATGGGGAAACAGAAAGCTTAATGGTCACAGTTTCCAACAACCTTGCCCGTCGTAATTAACCAAAATTTCTGATTTTTTATCAGAAACCATTCCTGCAAGGCAGTATCGTATAATTTATTACATGTATTAAATTAAGCTATGACAATTGGCAATTCGTATTCGACAGTTTACATGACGTCACCCACGTTACTGGTTGGAACGGTCAAACCTGTATCGAAGGGTATCAATCATTTTTTGACGTGTTCTTGATGTCCCATCATTAGCGTTAGGACGATCTATGATTGGGTATCTAAGTTATTTTATGGTTCAGATTATACGGTATGCGCGCCAATAGAGATGCTTCGACATCTCCAATGGAGCTCTCGGAACGACTCCAAAATTTTAAAAATCCGTTAATGGCTTCAACAGAACACACAAAATTTTTGCGATCATTTCGTTAAGTTCGTGGAAATTCATTTATTTTCATGAAGGAATCCGGATCATGCAACAGCTCAGCCCGGGAACAATCTGACAGAAAATGCTTGTATCATATATATCACTGATTTGATAATGGTGCTATTATCCCGTCACCATATGAGTGTCATGACCAACGAAACCTGGCGGAAGTGAAGCTAGGTTTAGGTCTGATGGAATAAAGAAAGTCTCTAGAAAATAAATATGGCCTAAACTATCTGCTTTTAAAAAAATAATGTGCCCTTTATAAATTGGAGCCGCCATAATGACACCAAAGTACCACCAAATTTATGAGTCCAAATCCTTATTTTTCCGTTACAGTTTATTTTAATTGCAAGAAATCTTTATCATAAACCAATTTGATTATCAAACTTACGTGAAGGTAGGTACAACCTATTTGTTTCATTTGACCAATTTAACAGTGCTTGCTTAAAGTTTGTTTGGGGTACAAATGTACCCCACAAAACCGTTAGCGTTAGTGTTTTGTCATGTGTACATAATTCAAAAAAAAATATATTTTTTTAAAAGCAAAAAAAAAGTTAAAAGTTCCAACTCTGCCAAATAATAGTATCTGTTATTTGGTATAACAAAGCACTATAGCAAAGTAACTAGAAAATGCGTTTGGATCGGTATCGTAATTTTTGCTTTTGCGGATGAAAGAGTCAAAACACATTCGTGAATATGATTTGTATATACTATGCAAGACGCATCATTCGATTTGTTATCTTCTGCAGCCCATGCTCTGGAACATACTTACTTTATATACACGTACAATGCACCGGCTCTACCTATTCCTTCGACGCCTTCCTGTTTCATCTCTGTTACTGCATATTGCTGTATTTTTAACGATTGTATTGGCGTTTGGTTTTCAAAAAAGCATCGGAATACATATACTTTTTGACTGGTTTTTGAAAAAAATTATTCAAAAGAAAATTTAATAAGCTTTACAACGTCGTATAAATGGTCAAAATTGATTTGAAACTATCGGAGTTATAGCAATATGAAGAAACAAGGGAGTTTTGACGTATTTTAAAGACTTGTTCTATACAAAATGAAATATTACATACTTAAATAGTCAAAACAAACAGGTTACTTTAAGAATGATTTTAGAATAAAACTATCCAATTTAATTATAAATTTAATAAAAATTAGACATACTAGAGCGATTTTAGTTCTGGGGTACGAATGTACCCCCACAAAACCGTTTACGTAGAGAAAAAGTCGCCGCGGCCTAAGTATCGGTTTTAAAGTACCTGTCGAAATTTATATTCCATTATAGAAAGTTGAACCGATATTTTCCGATAAATTCCTGTTGACTTGGTTTATTACTAATTATCATGAAAAATAATACGCAAAGAGATTTTAGATGTGAAACACGTATTGTTGAATGATCTTTCATGAATGTTCGTTTAAAAAATTAAATAATTCAGGCAGTTTGCGAATCTGAAGAGACGGAGTCTTATGCAAGAATGAAAAAATACAATATTTGAGCACCAGAAAATACGACAAATTCTAGCGATTCAGAGGTGCTAACATTTGGTACGATTATATGTGTCATCCATTCGTATTACGAAGTATAATTCACTACTACAAAAAAGACTGCGTTTTGTGTATAGACGCAAACAGTGTCATGAAATGGATGGGTTGTTTTGTTCAAAACCCGAACCCGACCCGACCCCGATAATTTCTAATTTGAAAAACCCGAACCCGACCCGAGCCCGAAAGTCCAAAATTTTATAAACCCGGACCCGACCCGAACCCGAGAATTTCAAATTTGAAAACCCGGAACCCGACCCGAACCCGAGAAGCTTAAATTTACAGAACCCGAACCCGACCCGTAACCCGTCGGGTTCGGGTCGGGTCCGGGTTTCGGGTCCAAAAACCCGAACCCGACCATCTCTACCACTTACTTCGGTACTAGCACCCATCATGTATGAGGCAGCTTAGGAGAGCAAATGATTTTTCTTTTTTTGGAAATTTATAGGCATATTAGACAATGTTCCCTCAATGGGATTGTCAGACTCTCGTTCTTTAGTGGAGAAGGGAGCGTAGGAATTAGTTGTGGTTTTTATGTTTCCACATTGGGTAACTGTATGGACCAATTGTTCGTAATGACGGCATACCCTTAGGCACAAAAAGGCGAACAGGTAGACGAGCCCCGTTCAAAAGAAGAAAATTTAATAGAGTAGATCCGGCGAAAGTCCTGACATGAGACTTATTGAAAATAAGTTCTTATACTCCTTGATTTATGCTGAACGTATTTACTTGCAAACCAGCATTTTCACTGACCGAAGCAAAGGGTTCTGGAAAGTACCAACGCCATATTTCGCAATTAGGACCCTGTCGGAGACAAACCATCAATCTCTACTTCCCAGGCGGGTACGTAGACAATATAATTCTTCGTAAACGGGTTAAATGGGTTATATTCGGTCAGGAAGTAGACCTTCCAGGGGCCTGTTGTATTCAGTGAATATAATTTACATCGAAAAGGAGAATTATTCGCATTATTTTGCCATCGGATAAATATTCAAAACGAAAACAGAAAATTAATGCAACGAAATTTAAAAGAGTAGAGTAATTGGTACTTAGCTGTGGAACATTTGTAGTATCAGTAATCAACCAACACATTTTCGCATAGTGTCGGTTACACAGCCCGATAACAAAGTGTATTTCCAAATAGCCACCAGGTATTATCCGTTAATTTTCACTTTTACTAACATAAACCACACACCAAAAAAATCTGAATTTTATCGTTGACGTAATTGCAAACATGACACAATTCAACAAACCGTAATTTACGAAATGACGGAACATTACCGTGTTCCGTTTAATTTTACATGAAACATATACTTTACATGCCCAATAACATAAAATTACACTTCCTACCATTCATAACAAACGCTGTATGTGGAGTAAAATTACATGATTTACGAAATTAAACGCCATGTAAAATTAAAATCAAACGTAAAACTGAGTCATTTTTGATGCTCGTATATGTCAGGGTCAGAAGACGTAAATTTACATTATTTTTTCTAGGTGTGCATGTCTGAACTTTCGTCACTACGAGTAGAAATCACTCCGAATCTTACTACCCACTCGGGAAAAAAGTGTTTCGCCGGCCCTGCCACTGAGTGGAGAAGTTAATTTACTTGATCCAGATCCAACGTCACTAATAAACCAGTCGCTGATCCGTCGTTTTGAGAATCTCGAATAATCGTTCACTTTACATATGGGTAGCGATAACATTGTTTTTCGTAAATTGCGAGATCAATAGAAATCGAAATCAAAATTAACATCTTCTCTTCTAATTTCAACTCTTCAAATGATCGTTAAGCAAACTTTCAAGCTACTTTGAGAATATATTCTTGAAGAAACATTACAGGCCACATCAGTAGTAGTAAAATTAGTAAAAATATTTTCTCCGTTGAAAAATTTGTGCTATCAATGTGATAGTTTCAGTGTGCTCTCAGCCTTGGTAGCGTACGGTTGTATATTGTGATAGTGATAATCTAGCAGCAGCACATAACCACACATCCAGCTAAGTATAAGTGTATTGTTATATTTTATTTCGAGAACTCTGTCGTAAATTCTAAACCGAGTGATTCTGGGCGAATGTCCCACGTAGGTGGGGAAGATCCCCCTACAGAGATCCCATCGACGACCGAAAACCCCGATATCGAAATGAACTCAGAAACGCGTGATGACTCTCCCGATGTTGAATCTCAAAATGGCACCCAGCCCATTGTGCGTATCAAACAATACCCTGAGAATGCCACCGGTCCGTTCGTAATCTTTTTTCGTCCATTAAAAAAACCTCTCAACGTAATCCAGATATCAAAAGATCTGGTGCGGAAATACACATCAGTCCACGAAATCAAAAAGGTCGAAGCTAGCAAACTCAGGGTGATTGTGAACGATTTAAATCATGCAAACGATATAGTTCGCAACCAGCTCTTTCGTCTGGAATACCACGTGTACATTCCGTGTAAACGAGCGGAAATTGATGGGGTTATTTCGGAACTAGGTCTAGATTGTGCTGAATTGCTTAAATCTGGACGCGGAATATTCAAAAATAAGGAACTAGCTGCGTTACGGATTTTAGAATGTCGACGCCTAAAATCAGTGAATATTGTTGGTAATGGGAAGGAATATGTGGAATCAGCGTCTATTCGGATAACATTTTCTGGCAAGGTTCTACCAGATTTCGTTGAAATCGAGAAGGTCCTAATACCAGTACGACTTTTTATTCCCCGGGTGATGTTCTGCCAACAATGTAAGCAATATGGGCACACGAACAAGTTCTGTTCGAGTAAATCGCGCTGCGGTAATTGTGGGCAAGGCCATATCGACTCAGAGTGTTCTATAAAAGACATTGGTGCTTGTATTCATTGTGGTAAGGTTCATGAAAATTTCCGACAATGTGACGTTTACCAAGAAAAATCTCTTCGCGTAAAAAACCTAATTACGAAACAAGCTCGTTTGTCGTATGCCGATACCGTCAAAAACCTCACGAGAGAGAACAGAAACGAAAATCAATTTCAGCTGTAATCCAATCTCGTGGATGACGATCTCTCAGTCTCATTTCCACCATTGCAAAAGCCGGGCAACAAACGAAAAAATCCCTTATCCCCTCTTGTCAAAAGAAAAGACCCAAGAACTAGTGTACTTGACAATCCCATTCCCTCCACTTCAAAAACCCCTGTGTGCGAGAAGGGCATGAGTAACCAAATGGCACATACAGAATCAACATGGCCGAAGCCTGATCAAAAAGTGCCTTCACTGACACCTGAAAACAGAGCGTTTCCCACAGCAAATTTCAAAAATTCTGGTATGCTATCTATTAGCACAATTACAGAAACCATTTTAAATATTCTTAATGTACCCGAGTCTGTAAAAGAGTTTATTCGAAGTGTTCTTCCACTAATTAAATCCCTCGTACAGCTGTGTGCTGATAAATGGCCCCTCATTCGTTCCTTTATATCCATCGATGGAGAATAAAACAGTAAGTATAAAGAAATTCACGATAGTCCAATGGAACTGCCGGAGTATTTTACCTAAGATTGATTCTCTCCGTGTCCTATTACACAACAAAAATGCTGATGTCCTAGTGCTTTCCGAAACTTGGTTGTCAGAAGAAATGGATTTCTATTTACCAGGCTTTAACGTGATTCGAAAAGACCGCCGAGACGGTTATGGAGGAATTTTGATAGCTATCAAAAAAGGACACAATTTTCGAAAAATTGATATTGTAACCCCGGCTGGACCGGAGGTGGTTGCGTGTACTTGTAAAATTAACGAGTTTAATGTTTCTTTCTTGTCAGTTTACATCCCTCCAAATCAAAACATTAGCTTTGACAACTGTAAAACCATTATTTCTACCCTTCCTCAACCTAGATTAGTATTAGGCGATTTCAATGCACATGGCACCGTTTGGGGCGAATCGTATGATGATGCTCGAGCTAAAGTAATATATGACCTGTGCGACGATTGCGATCTGACTGTTTTAAACACGGGTGAAGTCACACGCATCTCTTGCGCACCGGTAAGAGAAAGCAGAATAGATTTGTCTCTTTGTTCATCGTCGCTAGCTCTAAATTGTAAATGGTCAATTATAAATGACCCCCATGGAAGTGATCACTTACCGATTCTGATTACCGTTTCTTATTCATCTCCACCTCCACCGGAGATTCTTGTACAATATGACCTGTCCAAACATATTGATTGGCAGTTATATGCTTATCTCGTGGAAAAATATGTAGAGAACATTTTAAATTCAAACGACCCTGATCCACTGAAAAAATACGATGCGTTGGCGCAATCAATTATACAAGCAGCGCTGGAAGCACAAACCAAAAAGCCTCCTAAAGACAATATAGTGAAAAGTAGAACGCCTACAGCTTGGTGGGATACCGATTGTTCCGAAGCCTACCAACAAAAATCAGATGCATATAAAGAATTCAGGAATACTGGATCCGTCATCTGTCTTCAAGAGTACTTGGCTGCTGAATCTCGTTCCAAAAATCTTTTTCGTTCTAAGAAATTAGGGTACTGGCGAAAACAAGTGCAGGCGCTAAATAAAGACACATCAATGACCACTTTATGGAAAATGGCTAGAGGGATGAGAAACACCAAAACAGTAAACGAAGATAGAGAGTACAACGATGAATGGATTTTCGATTTCGCGAGCAGAATATGCCCTGATTATGTTTCTAAACAAAGTCCATGTTATGAGAACTCGGAATCAACATGTACCTTATCAGACCCATTTTCCATGATCGAACTGTCTATGGCCCTTCTCACTTGTAACAACTCCTCTCCCGGTCTAGATAGAATAAAATTTGCTCTTTTGAAAAATCTCCCGTCGATTGCTAAACAAATGTTGCTATCGCTTTTCAATATGTTTGTACAAAACAATATGTGTCCTGAATCATGGAGGGAAGTAAAGGTAGTTGCACTTCTAAAATCTGGAAAACCCGCCGCAAACCACGAGTCATATCGCCCTATATGCATCTTATCACGCCTTAGAAAACTGTTAGAAAAAATGATCCTGGTACGTTTGGAACGGTGGACTGAAGAGAATAAAATTCTCTCCGTTTCACAATACGGATTCAGGAAAGGTCGGGGTACACAAGATTGCTTGGCTCTTTTATCGTCCGATATACAATTAGGGTTCTCTAGAAAAGAGGAAACATCAGCGATTTTCCTCGATGTTAAAGGAGCATATGACTCTGTGGTAATACATCTATTATGCGACCGTTTATTTGAACTTGGAATTTCAAAAAAAATGTGTGAATTCTTGTATAATCTTCTTTCATTAAGAAATATGATATTTTTTAACGATAACATTGCAAAAACATCTCGAGAATGTCACGTGGGTCTCGCGCAGGGCTCCTGCCTTAGTCCATTGCTTTATAATATATATACTTCTGATATCGATGGTTGTCTGGTTGGAAAATGCATTTTGAGACAATATGCCGATGATGCAGTACTATACGCTGTTGGCAAAAAACCTGATATTATGCAGAAGGATATGCAATTATCTCTGAACAACTTAGTATCCTGGGGTAACAATAAAGGGTTGACTTTTTCGTCGCAAAAAACCGAAACTGTGATGTTTTCGAGAAAACATAATCCTGCAACGATTAAATTCTATTTAAATGGGACGATGATAAAAGAGTCGTTGAATTTTTTATATCTTGGTGTTTGGTTTGACAGAAAATGCATTTGGAAAAAACATATTGAATACCTAATTAAGAAATGTTCGAAGCTAGTGAACTTTTTGCGATGCATCACTGGGTCGTGGTGGGGGGCTCATCCTACTGACTTACTGCAGTTGTACACTTCTACGGTACGGCCACAGTTAGAATACGGTTGTTTTAATTTTCAAACCGCCGCTCGAACCCACTGCGTTAAACTGGATCGTGTACAATATCGATGTCTACGCATTTCTCTAGGTTGCATGATGTCAACACCCACTGTATCTTTAGAGGTGATGTGTGGAGTAACTCCATTAGGATTAAGATTTGCCGAACTTTCCTATAAATTTTTGATAAGATGTGAGTCTTACAATCCAGAGGTGCTGGAGAAGTTAGAACAGATTTTCGAAATAAATCCATGCTCGAAGTTTTTATCAATTTACAAAGAATACATTTCGGAGGAAATTTCTCCAAATCCTCCAACTAGCGAGAGAGAATTTTCATTAGAAACCATTGGCTATACTCCTGATATAGATACTTCGATGACGATTGCAATTAGAGGAATACCAAAAAATATGTTACCGAATTTCGCTCCCACGATCTTCCAGAGAAAATACGGGCATATAGATCACAGTAGAAGACTGTATACCGATGGGTCAGTAATGCATAATTCAACAGGGTTTGGTGTTGCTCATTGCAGTCGAACTGCCAGTTTTAGATTGAAAACCCCATGCTCAATATTCGTCGCCGAGCTCGTTGCAATTTATCATGCAATTGAAATAATTAGAGATTTTGAACCTGATCATTATTATATTTTTTCCGATAGCCTTAGCTCGTTGGAGGCGTTAAAGAAACAAGGTTTTTCGAGGCAGTCTTCCATATTTATTTTAAAAATTAAAGAGATGGTAAGCCAGCTAACACATCAAAACTATAGAATCTCTTTTGTTTGGATTCCTTCACATTGCCGAATTTTAGGTAATGATGAAGCGGATATTCTAGCTAATATTGGGCGTGAGAGTGAGGCAGTATATAACAGGAATATTCAACATAGTGAATATTTTTATCTTCCAAAACAATTAGTGTTACGGGACTGGCAAATAAAATGGTCATGCAGCGCTTTGGGCCGATGGTGCTATTCAATAATCCCTAACGTGTCTAGACTGTCGTGGTTTAAAGGCCATGAATTAGATAGATCATTCATCGTCACAGTATCTCGATTGATGGCTAACCATTACGCATTAAATGCACACCTGTTTCGGATAAATGTTGTTAACACAAATGTATGTCGTTGCAAGAAAGGGTACGAAGATATCGACCATGTGTTATGGGATTGCGATGAAAATAGTCAAAAACGGGAGGAGTTAATTGGCCGTTTAAACCAAATCAGAAAACCTGCTCATATACCAGTCAGAGATATTCTGGCCATTAGAGACTTTGAATACATCACCGAAATATGCAGATTCCTTAAAGAAATTGATCTCAAAATTTGATCTCTTTGACAGGCACCGACTGACAACTCAATACACGGCGTATCGAAACTATGTCTACATTGGCCGTAAATGGACGCCCAGCATCACTGAACCTATATATATATATATACATAAATTAACAGTGAATTCAAACAAATGTAATGTCAGCTCCGCTATGTTTATTATATTGAGCTTAAAAATAAAATTTTAGAAAAAAAAAAAAAAATGTGATAGTTTATCCGAAACGTTCTTCCAAAGTATTTTATCACTTTATTGGCCTTTGAATGAAGCAAGACTATTATGAATATGATCACACGGTGTACCTAAAACCGTTATTAGCAGAAAAAATTACCATCAATTCGGCATACGGCATTCGTAAAATACAGTATCCAAGCATATTCTGAGTGAATTTCAAAATGATCCATCCAGAGATTCGAGAGATATTGCGATTTGAAGTTTTATGGCACGTTTCATAAGGCTACCAGCATACACCCACAGGTTTAGTCTTTTCTTTATACACGAAACTTATTTGGTGCTTGGTATTCGAAAGATATAGTATTCAAGTATATCCCCTGCAAGTTTGAAAATATTTCATTGGCGGAATCGGAAGTTCTAGAGATTTGAATGCGGTATGCGGTTATAGATGGGTTTTCTACCAGACTTCAAGCCATGTTTGTCCATTGACTTTTTTAGATCGTTTGTACGTGTCGCGGTTTTAAAGAAAATCCTTACCATTTGATTACATAAACATATTGTACAAAAGGTGTCATTTATATGCCGCACTGAAAAAAAAAAATGAAAATAGGGTTTGTTACCTAACGTTAACTACAACGTGTAAATTAACATATTTGAATAAAAGTTGGAATGTTTACTTCCAAAGGCCATATCCCAGTGGTACAACCTTCCCATCGGCTGCTATTGACACGTAGCAAATTTTCATATAGACTGCTACCACTGATGCAAAACTTTTTAAAATGGGTTCAAAATCACTTGAATTTGCCAGTCTAGAGCAATAATGACTAACCAATGTCGATTTGACCACATTGGCGACCTACGACGGATCTGGATTCCATTTAAGCCGGAACTGCTCAAAGAGTAGAGTAAAGGAAAATTCCAAATTGAATTTGAATTTTTGATGTCAAAAAAACGATGCAAAATGGAATGGAAAATTGACTTTTTTGGACTTTGGCACATTTTTGCCTTTCACATACAAAAAGGTTATGCAATCACTCTGAAAATCGTCAACCGCATCGCGGAGGGCCAATTTTTTTTAACTTGTATGGGCTTTCTGTATTTTAATAGGGGCGTAGCTAGGGATATGCGGTGAGATGTTGCCCTCCCCCTCCCATTGCACACCACCCTTCTCCACACCCCTCCCTCCCACATTACACACCACCCGACCGGTTCTCACGGTAAAGATGGACAAGTCTGGCTATGCCAGGAGACATGCTGTGAACTCGAGTGATTCGTAGTTATGCTGCCTAAGCTCGACCCTTATTATCAGAAGACAAAAGTTAAGCCCGTAAGATATTAAGCCTGTTCTAATGACCCTGCCACTTCTAGTTTTCCGATCTGTATACTTCACATCCTTGCTCTTACTTGAGTACTGTGGCTCTAATTTTCATAACTTTCCCTACCCAGTAGTCTCTAGCTAATTGAATGTCGTGAAAATACATAAAAAATGTGATAAATGTTCGCGAGCAAAGAATCTACGCTGCTTTAAGCAGTTCCATCTTCATCATTCGCACATCAAGTGGCCAACTGACACGCTTTTTCGCTTATTGAATGTCGGAAACGAGGACACAGCTTTGCTCTGGAGAGAACGAAAATCATTGATCGCACATTTCGATCTTCGGCTCTACCACCGCTAGAGATGTGTCATATTGCCAATACACCCAACACCGTAAATCATCGCACAGACGTACAGGGCCTCAACACACCTTACGCTGGTATCTTACATGCAGCTAAAACCATTACTGGCAATATTAGATGGAAATCTAAAAGTTCTCCTAATGACACCAACACTGCACACTGTGTTAATATCTCAAACAGGGATGCCAAAGGTACTGGTAAACTACATTTTTTTCGGTATATTTACATTTGCACAAGCCGTACAGCCCGCTACAGCGACGCATCACTACAGCTCATGCCAGAACGGTAGCCATACCGAGTACATTTTCCCGTAGAGCAGTAGAATACATTTTTGTTTTGCTGCTGTACTCCGACTGCTCGGTGAGAGTGTGGCGTAGTAAAGTTTGTTCTCTCGCTTTGTACACTTTTCTCTGCGTAGTCAAAGGGAGAGGCCCGCACACCAAAGCGATGATGCCGGTCGTGGCGTAAACGAACCGCATTTATTGCCGTCGTTTTTGATTGAAAATATTGAATATATTAAAAATATTAAAAAGTGTAAAATGAGGAAAGAGAAGCTGTACCACTCGCGTCTGGTGACTGTACTGGGGGCAGTATTTCTTTGTCATGTTACTGCTTTGCTTACAGACTGCCGTGCAGCGCTCGGCGTCCTGCAATAGCGAACGACAGCAGCGTCAAAAAAGAAATGAGAATGTAGGCAGAAAAATTACAGCCGCAGAAAAGGTAAGCATTTTGCATCCTTGATCTCAAATATTACGAAGATCAGTTGACTATGTTGCAAGTTTTTACTATAAATGCAAACACGCATTCACACGTGTCATAGGTGTGTATTGATGATAAAATTTGTATGGCGTGTCATAATCGTGCATGGAAAATTTTCTAAAGAAAAAAAAATAATTCACTATTAACTTTTATTCATATCTTTGGCTTCATTTGGTCTATAAACAATCGGTGAGATGCACTTTGAAGGAAATGAGTCAGGGAATTTAGAAGAAATAATTATTTTTAGTTACAGTACTACATTTCCGGTTTAAAACTTAAACTGCATTTTTCTCAGTAATCTTGAATTTTTGTTTTGAAAATGATTATGCCTTTATATTTCTCAGATAGTTTTACACAAAAATATCTTATACAACAAGATAACTGGAGCCAATGCACAGATACAGTCATTTGAAGCAAAAAAGTAAAAATTTCTCAGCACGTTTCTCGCTATATTTCAGTAACCAAGCAGAATATTAAAATTCTGAAAACGTGGCTTTGTAGAGATTTTTTAGACAAGTGATATGGCATATCTAACTAAGTTTACCCCAAAATGGCGTTTGTCATAAGATAGCACAACAGCGACGATATATCAGTGGCGCCATAATCGCAAATGAGACCACAGTCCCAAATATATTTAAAATGACCGTTAAAGCGGGTGAAGAATTTTTTTCGAGTTTTTTGTCTGTTAGTCTATAATAATATCGATATTTGAAATTTTTAGCCCCTTTATTTTTAAAACTTTACTACAGGCGGCCTAATTAAATTTTAACGAACTAATCAGCAATAAAATTGTCATATAATTCAAATCCGAAAAAATTCTATTTTGTAGATTTTTTAAACAATTGTTCATAAAAAAATTAAATAACTCTTCGAAAAAACATCACATATACTACTTCTAGTGCCTAACAACATGTCGTCGAGAAAAAAAGATGATCTGCCATTTGTAACCACATTATTCTAAATTAAATGTGGGGACGGGCATAGCGTAGTTGGTGAATCGATTACCTTGTACGTAGCGCACCTGGGTTCGAGTCCCGACCCCGCACATAGGGTTAGAAATTTTTCATAAGAGATTTTTCTTACCCGAATAGGCGAATGACCTTAAGGTTAAAACCTCTACAATCGAAATTTAAAAAAAAAATGCCACATTCTTCCAAAAAATTGGATCTTCCATCGAAATTGCGATATCACCTAATTTGGGTGGCCCATTTGAGAAATTTTGACTCTATGTGAGCATTTTACAGTAAAATCACAATTTTCAAACTCCATTTAAATTTTTTTCAGAAATATCACCTTCGCAATTTTTTTCCAAACATGCTTGAAAGTATTTTCTTTGAAATGCAAGAAGAAGAAATTATTTTTGTTTGCCCCAATTTTGGATATAAATATTGTAAAATGGCCTATTTTTTATTCAATATTGCTCATAACTTCGGTTCTCAAAGTGATATCTGAATTCATCTATTATCAAAAAAATTGTCTCAAATGAGCTTTATAAGTTGTCTAAAGACACCGTTTATGAGAAATAAAAAATAAGAAAGTTAGAGCCAAAAAATCTGATTTTGTTAGGGACACCCTAAGTTGCTCAATTAAAATAGCTATAAAATAAAAACCTTTGGAGATACAACTGTGACGTCTTCGGCAAAGTTGCTTGGTATAAGTTTCTCTACAATGTTGAAATATTCTATCTCCTCACATTCATAAAATAACTTTTGAAGCACCCTAACGATAAAAGTCACCCTAATACCATCTACATCTGGAGATAGCCTATTCGATACCGATTATTTGTCCTAAAGACATCGTGTCTCTAAAATAAAAGGTTTAGCCACAAACATTTTTGTCCTCCTAAATTGTGAATTCGGACCACTGTGCACTGTAACAACAAAAGCTCATTTCTCGACCTTGGGCCAAAATAGTATCGATTAAAATAGGTTTTCAAAACAATCGTTATATTAGTGCAGTAGTGACATCCATCTTTATCCAATGTAAATTCAGCCTATATTTTGCATACAATATTTATTCATGCATGAAGAAATAGTTCCTAGACACCGTCTCGTCGGACAGCGACATTCAAACAAAAAACCTGTTTGAATCCACCTAGCTGTGCAATTGTGCATTTCTCATTTGTCTAAACTATGGCACGGAGGCTTTTTATGTTCAACATAATTGTGGAAATGTCCATTACATTCTTAGTACACTTTGCACTTATACACAATGGCATGCCAGCCACGAACTTGATGAGCTACGTGTTGACGGTGAAACACTTGAAACAAAAAAATATACTCCATTAGCCTAATCAGCATTAGATCAATGTTATCTGCTTGCTAACTCATTTTGTCATGCGGGGGTGGGTATGTGAGGAGGGCGAAAGTCCCATGAACGAACGACTCCCCAGCTTAAATTGGTATGCTTTGTGATATAGTGGTGGTTTAAAGATGATGGGGTTGAAAGGGAGGGGTATGAGGGCTGGATGGGGTGGTGGTCTGAGGGGGGATTTAAGGAGATTTTTAAAGGAGGGAAGTGAGCAGTAGAGGGGGGAGGGGTATAACCCCTCTCCGTAAACAATCAACTACGCCCCTGTTAAAATCCAGAAACCTTATGAGAGTCGAAAAAAAAATTTGGCCGGGATTAGGTTGACGTTTTTCAGAGTGATTGCATAACCTTTCTATATGAGAAAGGCAAAAATGTGCCAAAAACCAAAAAAGTGAATCGTCGTCAAATTTTTTTTCGAGTTTGCATCAAATCTCGACGTTTCATGCACCTTGAACACATTTAACATCAAAAATAAAAATTCTATTTTTAATTTTTCCTATAGTTTATATGAGAAATTTCTGTGTGGCCGCACTCTGAAACCCGTAATTCCGGAACCAGAATTCCGATCGATCCAAAATTCAATAGCAGCCGATGGGAAGGTTGCAGCTTTCATTTGAGACTAAGTTTGGGCAAATCGGTCCAGCCATCTCTGAGAAAAATGAGTGACATTATTTGACACATACGCACATACATACACACACACACATACACACACATACATACACACATACACACACACACATACAGACTTTTACCGATCTCGACGAACTGAGTCGAATGGGATATGACACTCGGCCCTCCGGGCCGGGATTAGGTTGACGTTTTTCAGAGTGATTGCATAACCTTTCTATATGAGAAAGGCAAAACGATAGACTTATAGTGAGTTTGCAATGTTTTCCAAAATGTATATTTTTTGTTAACGATCTCTTTTAAATAAATAGTTTCCCTTGGAAAAGGCCAATACCACAAGGACGAAGCGTCGGGTAGTAAACAACCCTCGTTTTGCTCTAAAAGACTGAGACAGCCGTTTTCAAATAACAAAATCTCATCATCCCAGTCGTTTGAACATAACCTAATTTTTATCTACAGAAGATTGTTGAATCATCCACCTCCAGATGTAGTCTGCTACCAGAACGGAAACAATACAAGCTGGGGACAGCAAACAATACTGTCTTCCCAGTATATGTTAGGGGCATATATTGAAACATGGATCCACATATAAAGTCGCACAACTTGGAAAATCTACGAAAAATCACATACCAAAGATTTCAGTGTATAGCAAATCGCCCTTTTAGGTGGATAGATGTGAAAAAAGTTACCGGTTAAAAGTTCTAATTGTTAGTTTGAAACCTCAGCTACATTTTGGTGCCATAAAATTTTCATTTACACCACTCAATGGTAGCGTTAGGCGACGATTTGCAAACCTCTACGTTTTTTCATCCTTTTACAATGTAGAGGTAATTCGAACCTCCCTACGGGGCAATTCAGACCGTCATTTTTCTTTAATTTTTTTACAATGGAATTATGTTTACCTATGAAATATTTATAAGAGACACTCCTTAAGAAGCAAAAAGAAATTGCCTTACAAAAACTTAATCTGGTATGTCAAAGCTGTCGTTTGGCGGCCCATGTATTTTCTTTGCTGTGAGTACAAATTTCTGAAGTGCACCCTCCATTTTTCACAAAGTGGTGAATTTTGCAAAACATGTTTTAATTTTATTGCTTAGGTACCCCCAAACACCTTCGTGACATATTTTGTCGTTATTCGAAATATTTCTAATAGTTTTAGTTAATTGAAAATTCATACACCTTTTTACATTTCTTATAAAAGAAATGTATAGAATTCGCTCAAACTTTCAAGATTTTTTCCGAGGCCCGGAGGGCCGAGTCTTATATACCAATCGACTCAGCTCGACGATTTGGGACAATGTCTGTGTGTGTGTGTGTGTGTGTGTGTGTGTGTGTATGTAACGGACAAATTCTCATTCGTGTTTCTCAGCAATGGCTGAACCGATCTTATCCAAACCAATTTTAAATGAAAGAACTAAAAAACAGTATGAACGCTATTAATTTGTTTTTGATTCTGATGTTTAGTTTCCAAGATATTAATGTTTGAATGTGTAAAAATGGCGTTTTTTGCAGTTTTTTTGAATTATCTGCCGAAATCGACAACATAATTTAACAATTTCTATGTTTTTAGACAGCTTCAACGAATACCTTTCGAACAAGCTATAGATTGTTGAAATCGTACTATTATCAAAAAAGATATTTAACATTAAATGCGGACGAAAGATCTTTATCATTTCCCATTGCCAGAAATATGACCAAAAACATGTAATCTATTATTAACGCCGAAACGGCTTATTTTAGGTCAATAGTATCTTCGGAGAATTTAATGGAGGTAATATGCCCTTTCTTTCGGTATTGTGCTTTTACTGATTAATCCTCCTATGAGTGAGATATTTTCACAAATTTTCTTGGAAGTGATTATATCGAAATGATGTCTTCAGCAAATTTGTAGCTCTTACTTTTGCGAATAACTATACTGAAGACTTCAAATATCTATTTTGAATACTTTAAAAGTTATGGCTTGTTGTTTGTTGATTACTCTTTGTTGCCTATTTATTGTTCAATATAGTAATAATCCATTGAAATAAGCTAAACATTATTTCGATAAAACGAATTTTGTATTTAATTTTACTATCTACAACCGTTAGAGATAATCACTGAACACTTCCAAGTTGTCTGGAAGGAACTTGATAACTTATTAGTACAAAAATGTTCATTTCTGTAAACCTTCTGACTGTAATTTTTCTAACTTATAATCATCGGATTGATCTGAAACATATCGGAAAATGAAAAGCGAACTAAATAGCTCCAAGCAACGGCTTAGCCAAGAGAAGGTTTTGGGGTTTAACACCATACAACCCCCCCCCCCCCCCACACACCCAAAAAAATATTGGATTGAAGTTGAAAATTTATTGATGCAGACTGATTTAATTCAATATTACAATAACAATTATCTGATCCGTACATTGATAACCTGTTGTTGTAAACGTCATGAGGACTTTTGATAAATTGTCGGAATGGGGTCCTGATATGTAACTGATCTCTTGGTCTTGATTTCACAGTTATCTAATAGCATCAATATCAAATTTCTGCCTGAAAACATTCCAATAGAAAATTCCAGAGTTCTGTAATCAATCATAATCCTCAGATTTATTTTCAAATTGATCTCGTTTTTGTAGAGATGTACTGTAATAAGGGTCTTTATTTAATAGGAAGCGAAGTTAAAATTGATTTAATGTCTATGAAACATAGAACTGCTCACCAAAAAAATGCATAACTTTCAACATTTGCTAAAAATGTTTTTGCCTTTCTCATTCACTCTAAAATTCGTCAATCTAATCCCGACCCGGAGGGCCGAGTGTCATATGCCAAGCGACTGAGTTCGTCGAGATCGGAAAATGTCTGTGTGTGTATGTATGTGTGTATGTGGAAAAAATGTGACCTCTGTTTCTCAGAGATGGCTGGACCGATTTGCACAAAGTTAGTCTCAAATGAAAGGTACAACCTTCCCATCGGCTGCTATTGAATTTTTTATTGATTGGACTTCCGGTTCCGGAGTTACGAGTTGAAGAGTGCAATCACACAGCAAATTCCCATATAAACTGAAATGAAAAATTTTCAAAATCAAATTTGTATTTTTGATGCCAAATGACTTTAAAATGCATGAAACATTGAGATGTTTGACAAAAATTGACTTCTTTGGACTTTGGTACATTTTTGCCTTTCTCATATAGAAAGGTTATGCAATCACACTAAAAATCGACAATCATACCGGCCCGGAGGGAGTATGCAGTGAGACGTTGCTACTTTAAAATTAAAACTGGTTTAAAATTTCTTAACAAGTTGAAAATTTTCGGCAGGACCCGGACCTCCCGGATCTTACTATGTAATACTGAAACATCGCTTGAAACCAGCGGCGGTCAAGCGATGTTTCAGTATCACATAGTATCTCAAGGTCGTGGCTGTCGATCCATTGTATGTATGTGCATTAGGGTGGGACAAAAAATAGATTCCAGCTCCGAGCAACTTTTTGGGTACCATTTGGGTCCTAGAACATCTGTGCAAATTCTTAGCTTGATCCCTGAAACTATATTTTTGCGCCCACTGTTTAAAGTTTACATGGGATTTTATATGGGAAAATGAACTTTTACAAAATAATTCCTCCACGAGTCGCCCATTGCTTCCTAAAAATAAACCGTTATGTGGCTTTTGTAGGAAATTTAACAAAGAAACAAAGTTTCGAAAACTACGAAACGATCTGACGCTTGAGAAAAAAGTTATTAAGCTGAAACCAATTGATGTTCTGACGATTGATAAAATATTTATTTTTTCTAGCACCACTGTTGTTGGTTGCCCAATTATATGTAATTTTGTTTTGAACTTCTCTTAATGTGTCTAAATCATTTATCTATACTGTTTGGTCACTTCTCCAGAGTTTTGAGGGATAAATTGAGTCTACTTTTGTACATAATAAGAGAAAATTAAAGATTTTGAATATAATTCGATCGTCAGCAGCAGTGATGCTAAGATAAGTAAAATTTTCATTAACATTCAGGGCATCAATCGGTTTTTGCTTAATAACATTTTCCACAAACATCAGATCGCTCCGTAGTCTTCTAGACTTTGTTTTCTTGACAAATTCCCTATAAAAATCAGACATATATTTATTTTTAGGAGGTAACGGGCGACTCTTGGAAGAATTAATTTGCAAAAGATGTTTACCCCATACGAAATCCCATGTAAACTTTAAACCGTGGGCGCAAAAATATAGTTTCACCGATCGAACTAAAAATTTACTGAGTTGTTCTGGGAGCTAAATGGGACCCAAAAAGTTACTCGGAGCGAAATTTTATTTTTTTCATATAACTATGTCCCACTCTAATGTGCATATCGTACTGAACATGTAATATTCATTTCCACCATTGTATTGAACATAAGCAGCCATGGAAGCGTAGTCTGGACAAATGAGAAAAGCACAATTGCACCACTAGGTGGATTAAGACAGGTTTTTTGGGGAATGCGTCGAGTTGAGACGAAAACGTAATATGATTAATAACGAGGATAACACTTTCCGAATGTAGAGAGAAATTTATGAAAAATGACGATTTCCATTCTATTCTAGCAGGTTCTGATCGATTTTGATGAGCATTTGATTTTTGTTGTATGACCAATTATATGTATAGGTCAAATGTTCAAAAACAGTAATTTAAGGTCAAGATAACATCATTTTGAAACCGCCAATTTCGGAGGTTTAGTATCTTCGATGAGTTTTACAAACGTTAAACAGCGCATCATTTGATAAAATAATTTTGACGGTATATCGTCCAAGAAATATTTATGGTGAATTTTCTCAGGTTAATATTCATGACTACAATAAAGTCGCAACAAATTCGCTAAAGACACGAACTCTGTTACTATTTTCTGAAAAATTAATTCTGCATAATTTTAAAACCTGAAAAATTACGGTTTCGGAATTATGCCGCTTGGACAGTAAGATCGATTTTCATCAAACCCCCACCAATTGTAAAATTGGTATTGTAAAAAAACGTAAGGGCGATACTTCAATGCTGATAGGTGGGACCGAAAAAGTAAACAATCGCCAAAGGGGCGATACTATCATTTTGTCAATTTCAATAGCAAACACAAATTTTAATTTAATAATTTCAAATACTTCATGAAGTTTTGGGTTTCGATAGGATGTAAAAAACGCAATAGTTCTTAAATAGGAAATAAAATCAAGTCTGGAAATATTCACTGTTGATTTTCTTTGAATGGTGTCACTGCTAGTATCGTTTTTTTAAGAAAAAGCGTTGATTTCTTAGTTCTCAGTCGCGTTGGAAATTTGAGTAAAGTATAAACTTCAAATCGATTCAAAAAAATCGATTTTTTTTTTGGCTCAGTGCAATATAGGAAAATTCAGTTTTCCCACCACAATGCATTGATTGAGGAATTTAGATATTTTATTAACAGAGCATTAGCAATAATTCGTTTGTATGTCTATTTTATGGGCCATTTTTTCGCTTTCCCATTGATTTGGTTTGAGATTTCTAGAACTGATGTTGTCCTATGCTGATTTGAGCGATTCTCTAAGTCCTGCCACTATCCCATGTAGTATGTGTTATCAAAAACATCGCGAAGCATCAATTTCTAAATGTTCTCAAATGATATAATATCCGAAGAGAGTGATAAGAGTTATAAGAAATGTCTCATCACACTGTTAGGTGGATTAAAAGCGTTTTATTATAATATTTTTTACAGCCAAAGCTTAATTTCGAATTGCACCAAACTTCACTGGTGGTTTAAATGTCGAAAAAAGTTTTAACAAATGTTAACTATTTCTACTATTTCAAACAACAATTTTTCAAAAAAAAAATGCTGTTTTAACCCATTACATCCTAGCGTATGAAATTTCATACGCAGAACTATCCATCGTTTAACGCGTATTTACTGCAGAATTTTGGCATCTAACTACTTTATTATTGCACTAATGGGATCATTGCACTTCATATTTCATTGTGAAAAAAGACAACTGCCATTTTTTATAATTTTGTTTACATTTTTGAAACGTGTATAGTTGGGGCAAATGGCGGCTGAAAAGTAAGCAATACATTTAATTGAATTTTATTGTTGGAATTCCTGCTAATAATTCCAATATGTGACAAAACGTCCCTACAGATGTAAAAGAAGTGTTTTCTATCAGAAAATCCGAAGACATATGTCAAAAAACTTAAAATTTGTTCATACTATGTTGCGTTTCGGCTTCGCCTCTTCAGAAACCGACACTAACGTATTGTCGGAATAGATTAGCGCCGGCTTGACGCAAATCCCTTAAAACTAAAACACACTATGTGTTTCAATCAAACGACTGATCAAACGTGATGTCCCGTTCGAGCAGAAGTTCTGTTTATGCCGATGAGACACAAGTGAAGCCGAAACTTGTCTTGGCTTAGCAGGCCTATGCGAAAGCACTATGCTATATTTCACCCTAAGGAGGAAAATTCGAACGGGACATCACGTTTGATCAGTCGTTTGATTGAAACACATAGTGTGTTTTAGTTTTAAGGGATTTGCGTCAAGCCGGCGCTAATCTATTCCGACAATACGTTAGTGTCGGTTTCTGAAGAGGCGAAGCCGAAACGCAACATAGTATGAAATAAGGATTTGTGCCCTCCTGTACAAAGACTGGTTTTTACCAACAAATTTTCACCCTAGTGAGAAATTTTGGTTTTTACCAAATTTTCCTCCTTAGGGTGAAATATAGCATAGTTAAAATTTGTTGTTTTTATTTAAGCGCACGAAATTTTTTGCACGAGAAATTTTCATTCTCAAAACCATTTTAAGCGGTGATTTTATTTTTCCCATAATCTTTGATACATTTTTTGGTGGAATTGAAGATATCACTGCATTTGGCTTACTTTTTGAAACCCCTGGGTTATAATGGGTTAAATGGTTTCTTCACACGATATGCATACCGTTTAAGTTGTAAAATGTTGCATATTTTATCAGCTTTGAATTCCAAGAAAAAAAATTTTGAGCAAACATAAGGTTTTTAAAATATTTGTTTTTTTGTGTTACACGGCATGCGAAAAACAACGCGTGAGCGAAACAGTCGCTGGTCGCCACGGCACGCTTGGACCAACATCGCTTGAGCGAGTCGGTGGGTGCTCGCCAAGACTCTGACCACAACAAATGCAAAGCTCGAGAATGGGTTTCGTTGCGATAGTCTTATCGATAATACCCAGTGTAACAAATCCTGTGTCATCTGAAAATTTGCCATCTAATTTACCTTCATCAATTGTTATCGCATTTCCAGGACATGTTATTTTTTTGCTGAGAAGCGTGAATTTCATAGTGCAAAATAGAGAATCAATATTTTTAGAATAACTATTCGTTTAATCAAACCATTGTCATTTTATTATAATTGTACAAACAGTATAATGTATAATCAGTACAAACTAGCTCTATATGCGATAGTTTATTTATTGCTTCATTGAAGATCTGTTCTTGTTCGCGGGAGAAAAACCATTTCTTTAGCATATGTAAATATCAATTCGATTGCATATTTGCAATCCAAATTTCATTTATTTTAATTTATGAGTATCAACAACAAGAGTTTCCCTCGCACATTGTTTATGTTTTTTTTTATTTTATGCAAAATATTACTGCACCTTTCCGGGTGACCTATCAACCACAGAACTATAACTTATTTCAACAAACGAAAACGATGAAGTAATAAACAGTATGTACAAACAATATAAACAGTATGTATATATCAAGTATAATCGCACCAACTGGTCTCCTAAAACTGATTGATTGATTGAGCGACTGCTTCGCCCGTGCGTTTTTTTTCGCATACCGGGTAACACAAAAAATCAACTATTTTAAAAACCTCATGCTTGCTCAAAATTTTTTTTCTTGGAATTGAAAGCTGATAATATATGCAACATTTTACAACTTAAACGGTATGAATATCGCGTGAAGAAACCATTTAAAACTGCATTTTTTTGAAAAATTGTTTAAAAAATAGTAGAAATAGTTAACATTTGTTAAAACTTTTTTCGACATTTTCTAGACTAAACATTTGTTAAACCACCAGTGAAGTTTGGTGCAATTCGAAATTAAGCTTTGGCTGTAAAAAATATTATAATAAAAATGTGTATAAATTTTCAATTAACTAAAACTATTAGAAATATTTCGAATAACGACAAAATATTTCACGAAGATGTTTAGGGGGACCTAAACAATAAAATTAAAACATCGTTTTTTTGTTTTAGTGTTTCGGATTCTCCTCGTCGGCAAACAGAACCTCTGTGCTTACTATCGAGACATCACTCGGTATAAGCCAGTGGTTTAGTGTTCACGCAAGACGTGTGACTTTTTGGAATTTAGTGTCTAACTAGTGCTAATTTGGGTACTAGTTCAGATACATAGTCTAACTGGACACCCAGATGGTGCTAGTTACTGACGAGGAGAACGTTGTACGATAGTCAGAAAGTTTTGCTATTTTCTGAGAAATCGAGGGGATCCGAATTACCCCCACTGTCGTAATAGCCCCGGGTTCCCCTACAGAAACATCGTTTCTGGCAGATGTTTTGAAAACCGGTACTTTACTTCAAAACTTTTGGGCCCCTCCCGAAATTTTTTCTTGCTACATGCTAGAACCGGTACTCGAATGACCCTAGTAGCCCTCGCCCATCGCCAAAATATCAGCCCGGTTATCATCCAACCTACGCCAACCCAACTGGGTTCGCAGCGGGTTGGGTACGCCTCTTCTGCGAGAGGTAATCAACGAGCACTGACGTGCGACATTACCACGTCACACAGAGGAGTAACTAGAACAAATTCCTGGCCAATAACCAAAACATTTTTTTTTCGATTTTTTATTTCGTTATATTTTTTACCTACCTAAAAGTCCACTGTATAACATGGCAAAATTAGGAGTATGTCAAAAATTATTAAAGATTTTTGCATGGATATGAAATGGTGATATTTTCAGGTTCATTTTTATCATTTTCATTATATATCCAGCAATATCGCTTTCTCGTGATGATGACTGTATTAAATGAGACAATATTATTACAAACGTAGTTGAACACAACCATTTGTATAACCTCAGCCTGAAACTTACTGAAAATGGTAGTGTTGCTGTGCATTGCACGAACTTTAAAAAATACGTTTTTTAAACATTTTACTCCAAACTTTAATGATAAAAAAGTTATACGGCAAAATTCGACAAAGTTCCTGAAGCACTATTATAAAACAAGATTCCAGGTATCCAAAAAATATTGGAACTCTTCCGATCTTGTCCGATCCATAAATTCCAAGCGATTTGAAAATAATGAAATTTTTACTAATTTGAGTATCTCTATGAATATATGCACAAGAGTCCCTTCCCCTCTCCCCTTTCTGCCGATCACCTGTTTATGCAACTGGAAAAACAAATGTATTCGCAAAGATCACCTCAAGATTACTAGTATTCGTAAAGATATAGAAAATGGACCTCTGCACTGGTAGGTGGATAGATGGCAAATTGTTCCAGAAACTAGTTATTGTCTATTTTTAGTTCATATTAAGGCAAAATGACAGCAATAGCAGCAGCAAATAATTTTGGCCAGGATTTGACCCCAGTTACTCCCCTGTGCGTCACTGCGGCGAGAAGGAAAAAAACTGTCGTCTATCGATACCTCCGCAGACAGCGTGTACGCTTTGCTTGGTTGCACAGTAAGAGGCGGTCTTGAATGTAATATAAGCATTATGCGGATTCTGTCTGTGCTACATTGGTAGTTTTGTAGTTTTGGAATTTATCAAAAAACTTTTTAATATCTCAAGAAAAACTTTATTCAAAAAAATCCCTAAACTTAGTTTCTTATTAAAAAGGATTTTTATTACAAAACTTACTTTTTGCTGCGATATTTTTTTTATTTCGATTATAGAGGTTTTAACCTTAAGGTCATTCGCCTATTCGGGTTAGAAAAATCTCTTATGAAAAATTTATTACCCTATGTGCGGGGTCGGGACTCGAACCCAGGTGCGCTGCGTACAAGGCAATCGATTTACCAACTACGCTATGCCCACACTCTGCTGCGATATTTCTATAGCGCTTCTCGTCAAAGAAATTTTACTTAGTTTGCAAATATCTTGAGACAATAGTTCTGGGAAGTAGTTGCACTGAAGCATCAACGGGTTCGATGTGTATGGATTTAATTCGGGTGATGATAAGGCATGTGAAGCATATCGAATCTATATACCTATATGCACATCTCCGCCGGGTTGGGCTCGCTAAAGATAACTATTGTGCTAGCCGAAAGCCCTACAAATACATTGAGCGTGTTTTTTGGTGTGCGCAGTAAGGAATTGCAAAAAAAAAAATTATGTCTCAAAGCCTTTTTATATTGTGATAAATGCCAAAGCTAACTCAGATGTCAAATTTCGAATCATTTGCACTATTTTTGACCCCCACCCACTTCGCTTGACGTGTTTGACTTTGGTATTATGGAAAAATATGAGGAAGGAATATATTAAATGCTATGACTTTTTAAGTAGCACTCAGAAAATGATAATTTATACTTTTTTTAAGAAAAAAAATCTTACAATTGTTATGAAAGTATCTTCGATTCCAAGAAAATAGGAAAAGCTGGAATTTTGGGGCATTTTGTCCAAAAAAATCATTGTTCTTGATAACCATTTTGCTCTATTCAGCAAATCCAACGCATCTTTTACGATCTTTGTCAGAATATGAGAAGTTAAGGTTCTAGGGCATTTTGTCATTCATATCAAATTAAATCATTTTCTCGCGCATATATCTCTAGTATTTTTCAATCAATTTTTATTGAAAGTACCTTGTTGATCGTGGAAAATCCTAAGGAACAAAATAGAAGAAGAGTTACAATCGGTTAAATTCAGATACATTAGAATGTTTGAAATTTAGTCATGATTCCATATTCAATCATTAAATGGCACATAGCACCTCCATTTAGGTATAAATTATTATTTAATTACCATTTTCAGTGTAAAAAATGTTCAGGAATAAAATGGTAAATACAAGGAATTTTTTGGGCATATTGCTCCAAAACTCCAGCTTCCCCAAATTTTTAGGAAACGAAGACGAAGTCCCATAGTGCCAGTGTCAAAATCTTCAAACGAAGTGGGCGGGGTCTAAAATAGTCCAAATGATGTGAAATTTGGCATATGAGTTTACTTTGACATTTGTCACAATATGAAAGGGGGTGTGACAAATGCTTTTTTGTCATGCCCTAATGTGCAGGATAGCATGAAACAAATCCCAATTACTAGATTCCTCAAGAGCTCGAAGCAAACCACCTCATGTTCCTGTTCGTGACATCATCGCTTTCCGCTATCTTCTGTGCATGGACCTTATCTATTATTTCCTAAAACTATAAACTTTCAAATATAATTATCCTCACTACATTTTTAGCTTTTTTATCCTTTGCTACTCATGAACCAAATTCCTTTCGTAATGTCAGTTAACAGTTATTAATTTCTCATCGTTTCAGAGATTGGCGAATGTTATACTATTAGCGCTACCATGTGTCCTAATTTCAATTTTCATAACGGGACACGAAAGTGTTTAAAATACTCTACAACTTCGTAGAACATCATATTATGCTTTCCCTTACCATTGTACAAATAGGCATACCTTAAAGTTGTTTTCGATCACTGGCGCCACCCCGCGGCCCCATTTAGCATTTCTCAAATGAAAAAGAAAGTTATTTTAGTACTCTACATATTTTGGCATCGCTTCACCTTAAGCGCCCAGCAGAATGTTCATCACTGACGCTGCATCATGCTCCAATTAAAACGTTTCAAAATTGTCTGGATTGTATCACGTAATTCGTTACAGATTGGACAGATCTTCTAGTTCAGGCTACTCCGTCAGTTATGGACCGTTTTGTTTGATACATTACAGTGAAAATTGGCGAAGAATAATAGGACAACAGTTGACACATGGGGGCCGTGTGTGACGTAATGGTAAATGTCATTAATCAAAATAATCGTCGGTAGCCAGGTCCCAATCTGTCCTAAAAATGTTAATCATCTCCAAGTAGTAATTATAGTGGATTGAATACCCAGAGCTATAACTATATGATAGTAAAAGCACAGGACTGCAGGATTACTACAAAAATAAAACTCAACATATTTCCATAAAAAGTTATTTTTTCATATTTTTTCATAAAGTGTCAAACACCAGTCAACGAAGATCAGTAATTCAATAGAGAACAATACCAGAACATTTTGTACTAACAGTAAAATCTTTTTGGACAGTACACTAATCATAATTAAAGCGGTAGAAGTTCCTGTTCCGTTGCCCCACTGACCGCACTGTTTGCGATCGCGGTGAAAATTTTGCCCAGACTCTCCTCGAAAGCCGCTCGCACCTCCTCCAGTAGTACCAGCGGATCCTCGTTGATCACATTGTTGCCAACCTGTCCCAGGGTCTTATCACCGTTGAACAGGTTCTCCAGATTGAAACGTCCCTTGACGAACTTCAGCCGCACCTGAATCGGTTGGAACTGGACGGTCTGTTGACCGTCGGCACCCGGAACGTAGAAATATTTCAACTTCAGGTTGCAGAGTGTGTCATCTGAAATTGTCGGTTGGTTAGTACAAAGTTGTGAGACTTTGTTCTAGAATGACTTACCGAGACGCAAATCGAAGTCACCCTGACCAGTGATCCTGAGCAGCAGCAGTCGCATGTCCATCGTGTATTTTCCGTTAACCAACATTTTTGGAAGTTTTACACCCACGCTGATAGATTTCTCTTCCCAGTTCAATCTAAAAACAGAAATTCATTATTAATTGCATGTTGGAGCCGACTTCGTTCTCAAATGACTTGCTTTATTTTCCCTATAACGAATCCACCGGCTCCCTTGATCGTCACGTTGGACAGCTTAGCTTGGAAGCTGGATCCATGATCGATGACCATCTTCTCGACAAAGATCGGTTCTAGCGAGGGAGCTCTAGGTTGACCCGGACCGTAGTTTCCCACGGCGATGTTAGGTCGGATGTTTTCCACCACGGCTCTGACGCATCGGTCGAAGTTGGGATCGGTGCGGGAACATGTCATCGATAGGATTCCGGCTGCAAATAGACAATTGATGCAATAGATTAGTTGTGGTCATAGTTGTTTATAATTTTCGTACTATGAGGATACATGTGTGAAATTCCTCGAAATTCTAGCCCGACTGGTAAGTTCACTGCTGTGTCAACTGTCTTTTCTGTTTGTTGATGCTTTGCGTAGTTGCAAATTGAAGAAACAACAATTTGCAAGAAGCACAATCCGTCCACTGTAAGTTTAAGTAAATATTTAAAATTGTTTCTAACCATTTCGTAAAAACTATGGTATTCAATACCAAAAACTGAACGTCTCTATTAACCAAACACGGCAAGCTACCGCAAAAAAACGACACTCTCTCCAGCATGACAAACGAGCTAACGCCGAAACGCATATCATTAGATCATGGCTCCGTTGTTTATTCCCACTATTGATCATCCGAAACGTTCTAACTGCTGACCTTGGCGCGCGAAATATTTACGACCAATTAGCGCTTCTCTCATTTGTTAATCCAGTTTGTTCTCGATTTTACGGAGAATGTTTTTCGAACGAATCGAAACCATGTTTAATGGCACGTATCTTCGACTTCGTTTACGGGCTCTGTTCTGCTTGGTGGAAATTCGATGAGCCAAACTGTTCCAGCGACGCACGACGCTTCGCGAACGAAAGTGCTGAATTCGATGCGATTGTCTAAATTTTATGCTGTCAGGAAGCCGACTGCTGATCCGAGCAAAAAGTTTTATCGCGTCCACATTAGCACAAGGAAGGCTTCGTCAGGTCGATAGAGATGATTAGATGGATAAAGACAACCAAACAAAGCGTTGCTTCAGGTTTTCAATCTGCAGCGATTTTCCTAAGAACGAAATGACTCAGTCCGTTCGTAGCTTGCCCTGCCGTAAGTTGGTTATTTCATGCTGTGTGATTTATGCCAACATTTGATTGGTTAGCGTCCAAAAAGGGATAATCCACATTTTACCGATATTTATTTGTTTATATTGTTTTAGAAGTCTAAGTAATCCACGTGTACTGCTATGTGAGAAATTAAAAAAAAATATTTTTAGTTGTTTTTGCTACTAGAAATCTAGAAAAAAACATGACTATGGAGCTAACACAAGTACTAGTTTGCGTCCAAAAGGGAGGAGGTCTTAAGTAACCCTACGTTGTATCTTAAGGAAACTCGAGAATTTCCTTCGTTTTCGGAGGGCTTCAGAAAAAGTAGTCTAGCAATTCACCATCTAGAGGTGTTAGGTTACAGCTCATATATTAGTGAACTCGGTATTAAACCGAGTTTAGTTGGATTGCGTTGTATGTTGACGCACAATGGCCGGAGACCGGACAAAACCTATGTTTCAAATATTGATATTTTTTATTTTGCCTAGGTTTCTTATGTGTTGAATGACATATTCTTCAAATTTTGTGACAACCGAATGAGAATTAGATTTTTAATGAAACAGTTAGGAACGGTCACTTATTATACATTCTATGGGAAATTATCTCTATTTTTTGAATTTCAAGGTCTTTTTGCCCGAAGGGGTTTAAAATCGACATTTTTAAATGTTTGCTGACATGGAGGAGCATGGTGATTAGTGCAAAATAACAACTGAACAAAACGTAAACAAACACTTTTTGTAGAGATTGAAATTAGTTTTATCAAATTGTTATGTTGTTATATCTAATTTTAGTTATATCTAATAAGTAAAAAAAGATTTATCATAAAAATGGTATTGTGCTAATAAGTGTAAAGTGTCATAAATAAACAAACAAACAAACCATAAGAAAAGTTCGATGACACTGTATGGGAAAATTGTTTTCATCTTTTATAACTTTTGACATAAAATATGAGCTCAGTACCCCAAAATTACCTTAAGATGTAATTTTCAGCCAGATTGGGCAATTTTTTTGTTTTGTTCGATTTTTATTTGAAGACCCGCCACTGTGTGACGTTTCGACCAGAACAGTCGTTCCTGATGATGAGTGCCGCTAAAAATACTTGCAATGCATGCCTATTTTCTATGCAGTATATGTTTCTTACATGAATGTATATTATTGAGGGCATTTTTTTGAAAATTTATGGGAATATGGGTATCAAAAGAAAGAATGGCACACATTGGTTGGAAAATTTAAGAAAAAAACCTGTTTTAATCCACCTAGTGGTGCAATTGTGCCTTTCTCATTTATCAAAGCTATGATTTAATAACTGGTTAGTAACCAGTTACAAAATCATTACATTCAACATAACATTATGGAAATATCTATTACATTCTTTTTACACTTGGTAAGTATATATGGTCAAGGCTTCTGTCTGTCACGTTACATTTTTACACATATTTCATAAGAAATGTCACCAAAAACGAAAAAAAAACAGATTCTATTACAACTGCACATTATTAAGGTCACTAAACCGCACGTTTTATCTACTGAACCGTTTTCACTTTACTGTCATTTTGATACGTCTGTCACGTTACACAACTTTCGCAGTTAGTTTGGAGGTTGCCCGACTAAATTTAAAAAGTCTGTTCTGTTGGCCCCCAAATTTGAATGAACACAGTTTTAAGTTGAAGCTTGGACAATAAGGAAGAGTATGAAATATAGTTTACCCGAAGAAAAACTTTGTTTTCGATTTTATGGAGTATTCTCAATGATCTGTCACGTTACAACCTGAATCTGTCACGTTACAGCTCTGCATTTTTATTGAAGCAAGGATATCAAGACAGTCGTACACAAATCATCCTTGATCTAAGAACTGAGTATTAACGGGAAATTTCATGTTTATTTTGAAAACATATTGGTTTTGATGAACAAACGTGGATAACTTTTGAAAAGGTCGTAATTTCACGAAGTGACATATTGTTGAAAGAAAATCCAAAATTACTTGAAAACATCTGCATTTTGAAGGACAATTTTTCACGAACATTTTAAATTGAAAAACTAAACTAAATTATATCAAGAAAAAAAATTAAACAAAATTAAAAATTAAAAGAATTTTTGAAATATGTTAAAACTTTTTATTGTTATTCCTTTACGATGCAATTATATTTTAAACTTTGCAATTCAATTTTAAACGTGTGATGTTTTTTTTGCGTTTGGTATATGTGATTAATTTATTAAAAGGGCGTATTTTCACTACTAGATATTTATGTTGAAAAAAAAATCAAAATATTTCGGTAAATTTTTCTTAAGAACATTTTGCTTCGAAATGATATTTAGTATTAATATTGTATAAGAAAATTATATTTATGACTGGCAAATACTAAGAAATTTAGAAGAATACTTGAAGTTAATAATGCTTTCTTACTTACTTTTTTTTCTGGGATCATCATTCATATTTTTTAATATTAGAGGTAATATACATACGGAAAACAAACAGTTTGACGCAAAATTTGACAAAAAAAAATTCGCCTGCGGTTGCCATTTTCGGAGCTTTGACCATATTTTGGTATACGGGTGGGTGAAAGAAATGCTGGTTTGAGATGGTCGGGGGCGGGTGAGAGAGTTGGGAAGGGGTATAGGATGAACGAAGGGGATGGGTGGATAGGGGGGTGCAACACCCAACTGCATATTATACCTTCCATTTGAGACTAGGTTAGGGAAAATTGGTTCAATCATCACCGAAGTGGCTTTAGTTCTGGAATATGTCTGGAACCCGGAACTTCCGGAATTATGGATAGTGGATAATTTATTCCAAGAATCTTCGATTCACTATCAGTGATCTGGGCCAGCGAATCGAAGTAGTTTGATGTTAATTTCAATGGATTTTTAACATATGAGGTATTACGATTGTACCGGTTTATATGAGAAATTCCTATGTCACCGCAATAACCAAGCTGTAACTCCGAAATCAAAACTAAGTTCTGAATGAAATTCAATAGCAGTCAATGAAAGTATTATATCCTTTATTTAAAACCAAGTTTGTAAAAATCGATTAGGAGCTCGCGGGAAAAAGGGTGTGAGATACGCTTAGAAACAAGCAACTTTGGTTGGTCATTAGTGATCTAGACACGCAAATCCAAGTAATGTTGAACCTATGTGAATATGTATAGTATAAGAGACCCGGCCCTGTAGGCCTCGGTTAAAAGTACGAAATTCCGCCGGATTGCATAACCAGCAGTCTCAAAAGTCCATTCTTCTCAAAATAGTTTTTTTCGGTTTAACATAAAATCTCGTCATTTCATGCATTTGAAGGATGTTTGGCATCAAAAATACGAAATCGATTTTTGAAATTTCATGAAACAAAAATTTTAGTTCCTGCTTGTATGGAAATTTCTTATGTAACCGAACGATTCATACTATATTTCCGTAACCATAAAACCGACCTATATAAAATTTCATAGCGTTCCATGAGAATAATATACCTTTCATTTGAGACCAAGTTTGTGAAAATCGGCCCAACCATCTGATGTGAGTTTTTCAATTTTGCAAGCTGGTGATTTTTCCCGGCACTTCCAGAACCGTGTGTGGTGGTCAATGTGGCCAACAAGATTTCGATAGGCCATCAGTAACCTAGAACTGCAAATGTTTGGCTTCAATTTTAGCAAAAAAAATCCTCTTTGCATTTATCGCGGTATTGGTTTGAATAGGAGTTTTCTTTGTGACCACACTCTACAATGCGCAACTCCGCAACAGGATGTCTGATTGAAATAAAATTTAATAACAGTTTTTGGGGACGCAACGCCATTCATTTGGGAATAAATTTGGTCAAATCGGTCCAGTCATCACTGAGAAATCGATGTAACTGTTATTTTGAATTTGGGTGCTTCCGCCGGGTCTTCCGGAACCGTCGACGATGGTCAATGTGGCCAAAGAGACCTTGAATCACTGTTAGGGATGTCTTTTTTAAAATGTTTTTTTTAAATTAATCGATTAGTCAATCATCGATTATTTTTTCTGCGTTGATCGATTAGTTCATTTAATCGTTGCAACTTAATCGATTACTCGATTATCCAGATTCTTTTCTTTATTTCGATTATAAAAGTTTTAACCTTACGGTTATTCACCTCTTCGGGTTAGAAAAATCTCTTATGAAAAATTTCTAACCCTTTGTACGGAGTCGGGACTCGAACCCAGGTGGGCTGCGTACAAGGCAATCGATTTACCAACTACGCTACGCCCACCCCTATCTAGATTCTTTAATCAGTAAATATTGGATACAACGTGCGTGTTTTTATAAAACTGTTTTTTAATCCCAATGTATAAGGAAATAAGAATAAGTTTGTTCGAAGTACTATACGTATTAGAACAAATTATTCGTTGATTTCATATTCCAGAACATTTTTGAATTCCATTATGCTACCGTAACGTAACTTAGTTTTATTTAAGATGTGTGAACCGTAGGAATAAATTATAATCAGTTAGTGTTGGAGCAACGGTCAATTTAAAGTGGGCGGCCGGTAAAGAAGAAATGTGGATCAGATCGCAGGATTTGGGTAAAAAAAGCAGTGGATTGGCGCGGAAAATGAAACGGAAAGAGTGAGAGTGAGAGAGATAGTGAACGGGAGTTGGAGTTGGCTAGGAGGTTATGATAAGAGAAGGCTATGGTGTTCGAGGTTCCATCGCTCCCGGCCCCGTAGCCCACCGAATGTTGTTCGAATTACCTTCCTGCCTCACGTGTCATCCATGCTCATTGTCGCTCGCTGCCTGACGCCGTCGTTCATTGTTAAGCCGTCATCACCACCGCACCCGAACCAGAATAAATTTGTACAAAAGGTAGGTTATTTAGGACCGTCACACATCCGAAAGCTCCCCTACTTCCGCAACGCCCTGGGACTCGGAACTAAAGAGGCCTTGAGTGTCCACTCCAGGACTCTCATACCAGGAGTCGGACCTTAGGCAAGCCCCCATCTGGGACTTTGCACTTTCCAAGGCGAGAGCCTTACAATTATAAATTTTTCATGTACGTATGCATATCCTAAGTAGTGCAGGCAACTAAATATAACCTCTGTAGGTTAAGTTAATCTTGTTTCCTTATTCATCTGATAATGGTCATACTTCGACTAGAGTGGCATTGAACGTAAAGCTGAATCTCTGAATAAAGACTCGCAATCTCGAACGATTTTTTACTATACAATCTGCCAATTTCATTCGAATCGAGCACAGAACCTGTTGTAAGCACCCCACTGACATAAAAAGATAAACAAACGATGGGGATGGCGAGTCTTTAAACCAGAGGGATACAGGGCCTTTAATTGAACGAAAAACGATATTGAACGAACACAAAATATTGTTCATGTTCAAAAGCATAAAAAAGCGGGTAGACTACACACTCAAATGAAATTACACAAATTATGTTTTTTTGCGATAATCGCGATAATAATCGAAGAATATTAATCGATTACTTAGATTATCTGACAGAAACTAATCGATTAAAAATTATTCGATTACTTGGCCTGATACTCGATTAATCGATTAATCGAATGATAATCGTACATCCCTAATCACTGTTGGTGACCTAGAACTACAAATTCAAGCAGTTTTGGACACATTTTAGAAAAGTTTTCACCTTTTTACATTTATCGCCGTATACGTTGAAATCGGGATTTGCTGCGTGTTCGAACTCATCCCCTGTAATTCCGGAACCGGAAGTTGGATCAATCAGAAATTCAATAGCAGCCAGTGAGAACGGTATACCTTTCATTTGAGATCAAGTTTGTAAAAATCGGTGAATTATTCGCTGAGAAATAGGTACGACATTAACTAAGGGACTTGGCAAGTTCCCTGCGGGCATCAAAAAGCCTCATAGGTAGCCAATGTGGTCAAAGCGACTTCGAAGGGTCATTGATGGTCCAAACACGCAAATCCAAGTAATGTTGCACCCATTTCAATATGTATTGCATCATTTTGACATAACGGTGGAAGTCGTTTATATGGGGATATGCTCTGTGATCGTACTGTTCAACCCGTAACTCCGGAACCGGAAGTCCAATCAATAAGAAAAAATCAATAGCGACCTATGGGAGCGTTGTACCTTTCATTTGAGCCTAAATTTGCACAAATCGGTCCGGCGATCTCTGAGAAAAATCGGTGAGAATATTTGACACATACACACATACATACAGACATTTTTCGATCTCGACGAACTGAGTAGAATGGTATAAGAGATTCGGCCCTGCGGGCCTCGATTGCAATTCTGACCGATTGCATAACCTTTCTATGTGAGTAATGAGAATAAATATCCTTCGTTTTGGTGTCTTCGGAAAAGTTGCTTTATTTGATTGGATTAAACTAGTTCGGAATTCAGTCGGTAGGGGTTTTCTTTTAAATAGAAGTAAATATGATTTCTTCGAGAAAGCTGTAGGTTAAAATCTTAAGGAGATATATTTATAAAATTATGACCTACAACTGTCTCAAAGACACCATACATTTCGAGATTGAGTGCTTTTTTTGAACATATGATCGTCATGGTAATTTTATCCCAAATTATGCTTGTTTTGATCCAATTGTCTATCATTATTAACTATATTTCTCCACTAGATCCTGAAAAGCAAATTACAGTGAAATGGAACTTAGATATAAAATAGTAAGGAAACACATGTTTTGCCCATCTCATATAGAAAGGTTATGCAATTGCTCTAAACATCGTCTCGACGAGATCGGATAATGTTTGTGTGTATGTGTATGTGGCAAATAATGTCACCTTTGCTTCTCAGAGATGGCTTCACAGATTTGCACAAGTCCCAAGAGAAAGGTACAACCTACCCATCGGTTGCTATTGAATTTTTTATTGATAGGATTTCCTGTTTCGGAGTTACGGGTTGAAAAGTGCGATCACACAGTAAATTCCCAGTGAAATGTCTTCTGAAATGTAATGATCTAATCTTCAACAAAAAGAATTCTTTTATGCAATCCAGAATCCGCAGTATTAGATGCGATAATGGCGTAGTAAAGTAAATGTAATGGGAGATGTTTCAAACAGTTAATAAACGTCAAAATCCAAAAAAAAATTTATAAAGGTTGCTCGTATGCGGGGCCTATTTATTTAATAATTAATTAATTAATTAATTAATTAATTTATTTATTTATTTATTTATTTATTTATTTATTTATTTATTTATTTATTTATTTATTTATTTATTTATTTATGGGAATGATTTGAATCCGAAAATGCCAGGAATTTTTCCAAGTACAATTGCAGTATTCTTGTCAAGACATTGACTGGCCATTGCAAACTCAATTATCACATGGCTACTATTCAGCACGCTGAGTATTATTTGTGTGATCTTTGTGAATCCGATTACAGAGCTCCATATTATTTGATATGTAATTGCCTTGCAGTAGTGCAATTGCGTATCCGGATTTTTTGGCTCTCCATAGATGAACCTATGTACAGAGAGCTAAAACTCATTTGTACAGAGAGCTATAGTGTTGTTCCCAGTGTGGTAAAGAGCTATACGCTTTACCAGGGGGGTTCATTATTCTATCGAGAGTGAAGAATAGAGTGACAGGAATAAATTACCCCCGTAGTCCCACTCTGAGTCGACTCCTAGTCTCTTTAGGAGTGTATGCTCCAAATTTGAAGCAAATCGGCCTACTGGACCAACGTGCCTGAAGTTTGTATGGGAATTTTTAACAATTTACGTGAAAAAAACCGACTAACTGGTGTTTTCACCGCTAGATGGAACTGTATGCATCAAAATGCCAAGTAAAAATAAGAAAAACAAGCGGCTACAAAATCTGTATCTACGGATGTAAGAGGAACAAATATTCACTCAACAAAAATCGCACAAAATGTCTCGAAAGCAACAATAAATACCACCAACAATGAAGTGAACGCCGAAGAAGGCGAATACACAATAGCGACAAATAACTAGAAACAAACAAAAAAATTCGACCATGTACAGAAAGATAGCGCTATCGATGAGGAAATGGATCTCAATGATCAGGCGAGAAAAAGTAGGCTGATTGGTCGCCAGCTAACAAAACTTTCTACTAGGGCTACCGTTTTGAATGATATCCGTACTACAATGCGCAAGTGATGGCACTGAATGAAGGCGACTTTCGTAAGCATTACCTCCACTTTCACCTTCAGTAAATTTTCCATCTCGCCAATACTCGGCTGAATAGTACAATACGTGAAGTCCACCATCGCGATCGCCCACCGGATCAACACCTATTGATCAACTTCACTCATGGTGGCAAGAATAGGAGTAATGGTTTCTTTACTCTGTGCACACTAGATCGAGTGGCTGCTAGCTATCGTTCACTTTGCCTGCTAAATGCTAGCTCTTATCCTGGCAGAAGTAGAAAGCACTGTCAACTCACCTGACGTCTTTCCTCTCTTTATGATAAATGGCACATGAAAGATCCAAACGAAGACTGGGGATAGTAAATATTGTTCATATTTACAAGACACGCTAATTTGAGACTAGAATCACAACGGAATCACATATTTAATTGATACGCGGCTGTATTCATGCGTGGCTTAGTATGCAGGAAACCTATGAACGTACGTGTATAAACAGTATTTTTTTCAAATCGATCATTGAACGTATAATAGAACTATCACCTTCTATACCCAGCGTAAAACATAATTGCATTTAAGGATAAAACAAACATATCAAGAAATGTGTGCGGAAAACATCTCTGTAGCTTATTCGATTCACCAAAATAATAGCCGGTATCCCATTCACTTCAATTAAACTTCAATTAAAAATGAGGACCGACATATTATAGTAAGCTTTTCATGTCTCACAAAAAAAAATCTTAAAATGTGCAATAGAGAAGAGAAGAAATATAAAAAAGAATTCCAGAGTTGCATTAAAAATAGGTCAAGCAGACCGTAGACTGCGATCAGATGTTTTTCTTTGTTTTGCCAGTGTAAATTAGTTTCTCAGACTAGCATTTGTCTATCAATTCACCAAACAGAATCACCCGTGACAAGTTAGTTTAAAAAGCTGTTCCGATTTATCGATTTACGGGTGACAAAACATAGTTGTTTAAATACTTTGCCAGATACTCAACCATCCTGGGTTAAAGTTTCATAAATAGCATAAATTGCTTTAATCTGATAGAGGTGCATGAATTCAAGGATTAATTCTTCTATAATATAAAAAAAAACAATTTTTGTAAAAAGAAGCTAGCCAGTTGATTAGCATACTAGGTTAGAAACATTTCTTTTCTCAATAAAATTTGCAGAAGATTGCAGAACCTAGAAACGATTGCCAGATTCTGCATTCAAAATAAACACGACAGTTAACACATACGACCAATCACAAACCAGTCAAAACGCAGAATGTTTAATGAATTATTCATATCTGAATTTATAAAATGATAGAACAATATTTTCAGCACTTACGTAATGTTCCTTGTATTGTGTCTATCCTCAGTATAACACAAAATACTAGACAATAAAAGAATTGCTTCATTGCACCGATTCAGTACACTTTCTATCTATACGTTGAGATCCTTTACACCTTCCTTAACACTTTAATTGCACACGTTGGAAACGAACTTCCGGTTCCCAACAACTAAAATCAATCCAACAATTCACCAAGTATCCTTCCTCTCCATCAACCGGAAAAAAATCGATTAAAACTCGGCAAACTGTCTTTCACACCTGCTTCCCTAGAATTGACTGGTGCGGCTGGTTTGCAGTCGGGCGGCTTTTATAGAATGTCCATCGACATTTTTTTTTCCACTGACCAGAACGACCCTAACTGATTGGATCCTCCTCCCTGTGCGTAAAGCCGAAACGAAACAAGTTCACCAAAAAATATAAATTCTAAGCGCCAGCAGCAGTGGTCGCGGAAAAAAAACAACAAACCGGCACCGGTTTTGGCTACCGCTAATCACCCTCGGAGACGGTCGCCGCCTTCACTTTCTACGCATGGTTAAATCTCCCCGTGCGACGGCGGCGATGGCTGCGACGACAACGACTATGACAATGCCGAAACCACAAACAGGTCGAAGTAAGCTGCGGAGACGGTGTTTATTGGGTCTCGGAATGTTTTCGGGTTCGTGGAATCATGGCGTTCAAATCTTCTGACTGCTGCCCGGTTTATTGCGACCAGATTGGCAAGTTCAGCAAACACGTGAAATACCCGTCTCCACCAGCCGCCGTTCGTTCGATGGCGGCTTATGACGTATGTGTTTTGGTTTAGTAGCTCTCGAGAGAAGCCACTTGGAGATCACTCGACCGGAGTATCGTTTCGTCGTAATTACCTACCCAGCTGCTGCCGGTCGCCGAGCAGGAAACTTGTTCTGGTCTTGCCGTGATTCATATCGTTCTGTCTGGATGGATCTGACGTGGACAAGAACACGAGCTACACCAAAAAAAAATCAATTTACGAAATAAATAACTTTGGTTTTAGTGCTTGTTGGATGCAGATGGGGCAAACAGGATTGGACATAAATCTGTTTGATGGGTTTTTTGCCTTTCTCAATAGAAAGGTATTGCAATTGCTCTGAAAACCGACTTTTTAACGGAGGCCCGGAGGGCCGAGTGACATATACCATTCGATTCAGTTCGTCGAGTTCGGCAAATGTCTGTGTGTGTGTATGTATGTGTGTATGTATGTATGTGTGTGTGTATGTGTGTGTGTATGTGACCAAAAATGTCACTCATTTTTCTCAGAGATGGATGAACCGATTTTTACAAACTTAGTCCCAAATGAAAGGTGCAACGTTCCCATAGGCTGCTATTGAATTTCTAATGGATCCGACTTCCGGTTCCGGAATTACAGGGTGATAAGTACGAACACGCAGAAAATGTCGACTTTAATAAATTCTGCAATGAATGTATAAAGGTGAAAATTTTTCCAAAATATGACCACAACTGCTTCGATTTGTAGTATTAGGTCACTAACATCCATTCAAAGTCTATTTGGCCACATTGGCCACCATCCTCGGTTCCGGAAGCCCCGGCGGAAGTATCTAAATTCAGAATAACAGTCACATCGGTTTCTCGGAGATGGCTAGACCGATTCGACTAAACTTGGCCTCAAATGAAAGGTATTGCGTCCCCGTAAATGGCTATTCAATTTCATCCCGATCCGACTTCCGGTTCCGGAGTTACAGGTTGTGGCGTGCGATCACATAGCAAATTGTGATTCAAACCGATACTCCGATGAAAGCAAAAAAGGTAAAAATTTCGCTAAAATGTCTCTCAAACAACTTAAATTTGCTGTTCTAGGTCACCGACGGCCAACCAAACTTTCGTTGACTACATTGACCACCATAGACGGTTCCGGAAGTGCCCGGGAAAAGCGGCCATCTTTCAAAATTTACGAACTCACATCAGTTTCCCGGAAATGGTTGGACCGATTTTCACAAACTTAGTCCCAAATGATAGCTATATTATCCCCACAGATGTATGTAAAATTTCGCACGGATCGCTTGTATAGTTCCGGAAATATAGACTAAATCGTCCGGTCACATATGAAATTCCCATATAAGCCGGAACTCAAAAAAATTTTTCGAAGGGGGGACCCCATGAAATTTCAGAAATCGAATTCGTATTTTTGATGCCAAACATCTTTAAAATGCATGAAACGTCGAGATTTTATGTTATCTCGAAAAAAAATTTTTTTATAAAAATCGACTTTTTGGGACTTTGCCGATTTTGCACCTTTTTTCAGATCAATATTACCGTGGCTGTTTTTTCTTTTTCAAAATTTTAGAACTCGAATAATGATTTATTTTCCTGTATATAGTTGTCATGTGATGTATAATAATAAAATGTAATATATGCATTTAAAAGCTTTTAATGAATATAAACAACGCACACATTCTCGTGATTCATGATTGAGAAAGGCACAATTGCACCGCTAGGTGGATTAAAATAGGTTTTTGTTTATTGAAGTTTCTGACGGTTGGAAAAGATTACAAAGTCGTTGCATCGAAGATTGCCGGCAGGAATGAGATAAAAGTCACGCGTATTAGACTGGTTTGATAAAACACGAAGAAATGCTCTAAATTGTAGAAGGAAATAATGGCAAATATCATTTAAACTCATAACTAATAAACCTCAGGTCTTTTGAAATCCAGTGTAAATTGTCATTGTTGTTGAAAATATATAGAAATTTAATCCTATCCGATGATACAATGCGATTCAATTGTAATCGTAAAACCATAATTGTTTTAATAGCATCTTCGCTCTGGAAAGCCTATTTGCTACGGCTGTCATTTCCTATAAAGTGTCTGTTGCAATCCTCGCACGTAGTATAGATTATATACTAAAATTTATCTCGGTGATATCCGTAAATTAAAATTTGAAAATCAAAAGTTGACAGCAATTAAGAAACTTTAATTTCAGCAAAATTGTTTTTTTTACTGATTTTCACCGAAATGTTTTCTGAACTAACAAACAAACCTACCACAATAGATCTAAATACTGGTCGCAGTTGTCCGTCTCCTACAAAAAAAAACAAACATATCTTTTACTGAGTTCGCAACCAAAAAAGTAAATTGCTAAAATCTCAACACACTGTGTATATTTTATATCACGTAAACAACATCACATTAGGGTTGTAGTACCGGTATTCCCAGTACCGTAAATCCAGGGAATACCGACCATCGTTGGTGCCGAAATATAGAACATAAATATCGGAAACATCGATGAAGAATATATCTTGCTATTTAATTTAACCCTTTCATGCCCAACTTTTATGCTTCGCTTACAGTGCTAGAAGCTGCTCAATTTTTACTTTCCAATGCTCAATACAATTCTCCTAGAATATTTACAATACCCAAGTAACAATTGAAGTTTTACAGCACGCTACAAGTGCAATCTAAGTTTTATGAGAGACTATAAAACTACCATAAAACCGCAATTGTTACTAGAGTAGTCCACTTGTGTGGAAAACGCAGCTAAAGACAGTCCAAATTGGTAAGTTTTATCAGTTTTTAGTAATATTACAACATAACGAAGATATATGAAAAATTCATTTTCCGAAGTCAACATAAAATGTCATTGGCAGCACTGCTCCATCGGAATCCAGTTAGACTAATTGCAATAGCTTCAGTTCGAGAGCTGATCCTTGTAACTGTTAGTACTCAAATTAAAGGCAATATACATTTATTAGCCTTACTTGTTTTTGTGAGCACATCTTTCCTCAATCAAAAGTTATAGCTCTCTAAAAACGAACAACATGAGTTAAGAGACCATTCAAAAATAAAGGCTGTTCACAATAAAAACCAGACATATAGAAAAAATAATACAAATTAAATTCATGTATTGTATTGTTTAGCGCCATCTGTCAAAACTTATCCACTAGAGGAGATGAGAACCCGTACTATAATATTGATTCTGTAGTTGGCAACCCTATTGTGATTATAATAGATTTCTTGGCCCTACCCTTTATCGCGGAATTCATATGTTATTATCGAATGATCGTAGATAATATTGTTTGAAATAGTCTAGTTTTTAATTATTCGCTTTGAAAAGGTTTTTTTCAACAATATTTTTATATTGTGCCTACACAGAAAAAAAATCCGTTCATAAATTCATGAACAAAAGATCACGATTTCGTCAACTGAACGATTTACGAAAACCGTTATCAAGTTTCTGAAATTATGAATAATAATCCTCGTATTCATGAAACTTATAGTATATACATGGTGTTGCATTCGAATGTTTGGTTGAGTTATTATTGTTGTTCCCTGTACATGTTTAATTTTCGTTATGATTCTCGTCCACAATTTGGGAATACACAGCCAACAGTCAAATGATTTCCGTGCTATTTTTTCATTAGTTTACTAACGGGTTCTTTGCCAGACTATCGAGATTTATAATAATGATTTCAAGATCTTAGCCGCCATTTTCGTAATTTGTATTCACGTTATCGTGATTTAGTCGCGTGTAGTGTGATTCATGTTCATGATCACAGGATCTCCGTCACGATTTTTGATATTTCAATCACAAGTAATGCGATTTATGTTCATAATTCCAGGAACTTTGTCATGATTTTTGTAATTTCTATTCACGTTGTCGTGATATTTTTGTAACTAGTAGGGATTTGTGTTTATTTATGTTCGTGATTTCAAGATCTTAGTCACGATCTTCGTAATTTCTGTTCACGATATCGTGATATTTTATTCATTCGAACTTGACACGTAGAGTAATTGAACTCACATTCATGATATCAGCTGTGACTGAAGTGTGACTGATTCGCGGTGTCTTGTTCTGTGAACTACACTAACACGATTTGTAGTGCTCAGTGCGGTTTTCCTTTTCTGTCCAGACATCCCACTGAAACTTGTCAACTGAATAAAGATAATCGAGGTCCTGATAGTTTTCGTACATCTACTGCTCGTACCTACTACTGGTCGCTAGCAGCTGGACATTCCATGAAAAAGTACATGGAACAAAAATGATTCCACGAATAATTCCCCAAATTTTGTGATATAGTTCACGTGAAAATTTCATTACATGTTGCTTGAAATTGAAAATTAAGTCGTGACTATTATACTAGGAATCATGAACCAACAAGGAAAATATACGAATAATATTTTTTAATTATGTGAAATATTTTACGGACAAGCATAGTCAGTCGTGACTATTATACTAGTGGAGTTTTTCATTGAAAAACGCTGGGGCAGTGGATTGCACTGGTGTTGCATTTTCTAGCAGAAGAGCAGGCCACTAGACGTGTTTCATTTCCACTTCTGCTAGTGAAAAACCAGTGAAATCCACTGTCCCGGGGTTTTTCAATGAAAAACGACATAGGAGTCATGAACAAGCACACAGATACATGAATAATATTTCTTGATTTTGTGAGCTATTTCACGAGTACGGATGTTGGATCATGACTAATAAATTAGGAATCATGAATTAGTACACGAGGATTGATAGGAATCATGAATAAAATTCCGATTTCGTGAAATAGTTCACGAGTTTCACAATGTTTTGATTTTGTGAAATAATGCTCCTAAATTTATGAATAACACCATGAGTCAACCTTTGGTTTTATGATAAATATTCACTAATCTCTCAAAGAAACTAGTAATGGTATATTAATCTGAGGCTCCGTTATGCCGCTTTGGAACTATTTAGAGAGATTAGGAATGATATGAACAAGGTTTCAGTTACAATTTTTGAAATTAAAAGTTTATTTCAAAATGTTGAAACATGAACGGCAATGTGTTAATTCATGCAATGTTTTGCCTTTCTCATATAGAAAGGTTATGCAATCACTCTGAAAAACGTCAACCTAATCCCGGCCCGGAGGGCCGAGTGTCATATCCCATTCGACTCAGTTCGTCGAGATCGGAAAAAGTCTGTATGTGTGTGTGTGTATGTGTGTATGTATGTGTGTGTATGTGTGTGTATGTGTGTGTGTATGTATGTGCGTATGTGTCAAATAATGTCACTCATTTTTCTCAGAGATGGCTGAACCGATTTGCCCAAACTTAGTCTCAAATGAAAGGTGCAACCTTCCCATCGGCTGCTATTGAATTTTGGATCGATCGGAATTCTGGTTGCGGAATTACGGGTTTCAGAGTGCGGCCACACAGAAATTTCTCATATAAACTATAGGAAAAATTAAAAATAGAATTTTTATTTTTGATGCTAAATGTATTCAAGGTGCATAAAACGTCGAGATTTGATGCAAACACGAAAAAAATTTGACTACGATTCACTTTTTTGGATTTTGCACATTTTTGCCTTTCTCATATAGAAAGGTTATGCAATCACTCTGAAAAACGTCAACCTAATTTTTTTCGACTCGCGTAAGGTTTCTGGATTTTAACAGGGGCGTAGTTGATGGTTTACGGAGAGGGGTTACACCCCCCCCCCCTCTACTGTTCACTCCCCTCCTTTAAAAATCTCCTTAAATCACCCCTCAGACCACCACCTCATACCCCTCCCTTGCAACCCCATCATCTTTAAACCACCACTATATTACAAAGCATACCAATTTAAGCTGGGGAGTCGTTCGTTCATGGGACTTTCGCCCTCCTCACATACCCATCCCCGCATGACAAAATGAGTTAGCAAGCAGATAACATTGATCTAATGCTGATTAGGCTAATGGAGTATGATATTTTTTTGTTTCAAGTGTTTCACTGTCGACACGTAGCTCATCAAGTTCGTGGCTGGCATGCCATTTTGTATAAGTGCAAAGTGTACTAAGAATGTAATGGACATTTCCACAATTATGTTGAACACAAAAAGTCTCCGTGCCATAGTTTAGAGAAATGAGAAAGGCACAATTGCACAGCTAGGTGGATTAAAACAGGTTTTTTATTTGGATTCAATGATAAAGCTTGCGTTGGGCTACTTTTTGGTCGGTGAAGTGACAACAGCAATCCGTTCACAAAGTTTATCCTGCGCATATTTGACATATTTTTTTTTATTTTGACCTTCCGAATCGCTAACTGTATCATACGGGCTTGAAGGGATAAAATCACCATTATGTTCATCTGTTCCTGCGGTTCTAAGAACCAATGCTTCCAATTTACTTTGCAATCCCTCTACCATCTCCACTAAATCTACCAGCATATTCTGTAGATGACTGTGTAAGTTTGGTGATCCTCGCGAATTAGTCAAAATTACAGAAACACCTGTAACCGTCGTTACAAGTCCCGATGATTTTTATGCGCATTTTTGTATTTTTTTTAAACTGTTGTGTTTCTTAATGTTAATGTTAGTAGGGTTAGTAGTAAAATAAATAAATAAATATATATATAAAATGTAAATAGTAGGGACAAATACACATCACACATAATTGTAAATAAAAACATTGGGCTGGAATGGGTCGAAACTGTAATACGAAGAAATACACCCCTGAAAGGGGTGGTGATAGGTTACACCTGGAATGGAAATAGCAATGGTGGGTGGCGGTAGTAAGGGAAGAGGAAATTGAAAGTACACGGTGATTAGTACAACGGCGTTCGTGTGTATAAGAAGTGAGTGGAAAGTATTTCTAAATTGTGAGACTGGATTTAACCGACATCTTGGAGATCCAGAATTCTTCTGTTCATTCAGGACCTTTTTTGTAACCGATTGAATTCCTCACTGCACACGTTTCGGCCTAGGCAGAGGAATCTGCCGGAGTCTAACTGTCAAGGAGTTAGCCTACAGGTGCCACAGAGCCCTGTGAACCCTCGGGCAGTGTGCCCTAAGCGTAAAGGAGGGCCCTTCTCGGTGAAGCCAATACGGTATCGTCCGTGGCCCATCGATCGAGCCAAAGAAGGAAGACGCCGTACAGTTCCCTTCCCGCCACGCCACCCATCCGCCATCACAATCCGCTGGCGTCATCGCGAGCCACGGGTATTGGAACGCCATAGCAGTGCCACCAGCCCCAACAGCGAACCCAACGAACAGCGAGCATCGTCCGGAATCTTCAGCGAGCGCTCGCCAGCATCGAACACCACGTGCAACGTAGCAGCACCGGTACGTACCGCAACGGAATCTTACCCATATTGAACCCGTACAATAGCCCAATAAACCACACCACACACACCCACACCTAGTTTGCTCATTTTGTCTTAAATAAATTTCCCAATTTCATTTTAAATTAGCTTTTCCTTTTGAACCGTGAAACATCCTAGAAAGACAATAGTTTTGTGCACCACCTTGTTCCGCGAAGCCCCTCCGATTACCCAGTAGCAAGCCGACCCGGAGATCACAGTATCCACGGTCTCTTGCTCTGTGAGCTTGTTCGGGAGTATCTGTCGCAGAAGAGATATTACACCCTTACCAATGTGCACGTTTATTGTGCTAAAGATTGGTATTTAATTGCCTCCTCAACACTATTTTCTAACATTCGCCTGATTTCCGAAAATTTGTCGACACATATTGTAATTTCCCTACCCTCATCGCCATCATTAACTCTATACGCAATTCACCTTATATCTTGATTTTGCGTTGGGCGCCAATTGTTTGGACTTTGAAATGTGCTAGTCCGTGTAGTTCGTAAAAAGCCGTAACAGAATGCGAGTGACGAAATGTATTCCTTCATACATAAATTTTCAATATGAAATTGATGGTGTAACCTTATCTCAAATCACGTTGTGCCTATATGAAGGACACGTGTCAGTTGTGTTACAAGAAGACACACTACGTGAAACCATGTACATGTAGCTCTAATGAAACACAGTCCTCATCAACATAAACACAATTACAAACAACCGGAGTTGCAGCTCAGGCACCAACGAAAGCTGGAGCAACAGAACCTACGCACAGCGTGTCCGATCTTTGTGATGCGCCCACAATTTCCCAATCAACTGCCAGCACCACCGATAATATAGTAAATGATAGGGAACACGAATACACTATTGTGACCCGTAGGTTCTACAAACAACTCAAACCAGGTAATCGTGAAAACTCATACAACATCAAAAATAGCAATGAATAGCATTAACGAAAACGATAAACCGGACTAATCCCCAAGCAATGCAATGCAATGGATATCCCACAAGAAATAAATCCTTTACACAAAGTAACAAATCGCGTACACAAGATCCGATAGATATACAATAAAATTCGATTTGAATATTTTATATACACATTGTTAATATAAAAAGATCCACGGCTTAGGTAAGCTAATGCATTAAGCCGTGCCAAATAAATGACATAAAAAATACCTAATAGACGATTAACATGGTTTCACGCCTGTACACTGAACACCGATCAACCTTCCGACTCTCGCATTCTACATAACATAGAGTATGGAATGTCGAGTTCAAACTGATATTTACACCAACCTATACGCCAGTTTTCAGATAAAATGGAGAAATTTGGAAATAACGATAGATTTTGCAGCTCTTTCGATCCTAGCTCTCAGATCGAGAAATAATGGTTGTCATTGGAGATTGCCAGGTATAGCGCAGGGAAGCTACTTGAGACCGCTGATGTTTCTGCTTTATGTCAATCACGAGTATTTAGTGCTCAAAACGTCTCAGCATGAAACTTTCACTGATGGTCTGATGGTGGTGTAGCAAGAACTGCGTGTGTGTACGTCCGAAAAAGTGCTTGAGGATTGAATTCCGACGAAAGACATTCTGGCAGAGCTCTTGCTCCCAGACCCACAGAACTTTTTAACTACCGAAACTCTGCCTGCCAAACCCCAGAATCTTTTAACTGCCGAAAACATGTGGAGAAGGCACAGTCAATTGAAAGGTGACGGGGGAGGCAGGGCTGTCCTGGTTTTTCTACTGGCCTGATATGGCCATCCTAGCACTATGGCTATTGTGGCTGGAAACTGTCCCGAACTCGTTGATTAAGGACGTCTGTATTTGTCCGTGGTCTTTCACTATCTCTGGCCAAAACTCGATGGCCGCCTTCCTCACGACCAAAACAAATCGACGCACTGCCTCGGTGCATAGCTGTCATCTCCCTTGCAGCAAAACCAGCAATCAATTCAACAGAAAGAGGAGAGCGGTGACCTATGCTAATTATACACAAATGTTCAACAAAACTTACTACACCTATCTGCACAAAAATAACCGTTCACAAACGCGAAAATGAACAAAAATTTATAACTAAACGTGAACGGTACAAAACAGCGGTGAGCAAAATTTACGTAAACAAATACACTCTACGGAGTGTAAAGCCCAAAAATAGGTATATTTCCACACAGTGCTACATTGTCACCCTGGCGAGTTGCAATATCCATAGGAAATATATTAAGAATGAAAAGCTTAGCAAATATTTTCTATTTTTCAATAACAAAAATCACTGCAAGGAGCTATTCTGTAATAATACAATAGCTCGTTTATGTATTCATGCCAGAGAATATACTACAGTAAGGTATTACTGAAATACATAGATAATATTAAGATAAAATATTAAACCTATTGTAATAAGAACGCACAGAAAAAAACATGAAATATACAACTAATATCAACTTTTGGGTATGATACCTGAAAAGAATATGCTCGTGTTATTGGCCAGCTATTCTCTCATGGTCGGGAATACATCAAGAATACTGATTCGATACCGTCGTGCGGTATTTTTTTTTTTCAATTTTGAAGAATTATAACTCCTTTAATAATCGTCATCGTGTATGTATTATTTATGTCAAATATGAGCAGAATTGGTTCACACATAAAAAAGTTGTTCATATAGCGTTCAAAAATATTTTTTGTGGACTAGCTGGGGGCTACTTTGCACACTTCTTGAATTCGATATAAAATAAAAATTAACCAGTTTTATTTACTTTTATTGAAATATAATTAATTTATACTGATGTCAGAAGCTTTTTCAACAATAAAGCATCACCCATTTATCGCAATTTTTAAACTGAGGGCTTCATTTTAATTTAACATTTACAACGTTACTTGTCAAAAAAACTTGAGTGGATTGAGACTGCATTTTGTTTTACGTAGATAAAAAAGGAAAATGATGAAAAATGGCAATATTTAGTTTATTTCTGGTATGTCACAATATGTTTTTAAGAGCATTTAAAAAATTTTCATATCATCAATTATAAAAATAGGCACACGGTGGAATTGAAAATTTCTCAAAATAAAAAAAGTGAAATAAGGCGCTATTTATGACGTATATTTGAGAGCTAAATTGATGGCATAATTAGTACACAAGGTCACGTTCTCAAGTTATGCACTTTTTATGTCAAAAATTCTGAAATAAAGACTCAAAACCAGTTTTTTCACGGCCAAGATCACATTATGTCGCAACCACCAATTTTGGAGGGTCAATGTCTTCAAAGAAATTATACAACACTATACAGAGCATCTCTTGAAAAATAACAATAATAATAAGAATAAACTCAAAATATTGTTTAGAGGCTTGGTATCTTCGGTAAAGTTGTTGATATTAACAACAACTTTTTTAAAGACACAAAAATCTTCGAATGCTCATAAAAACCGATCCTTATATACTAGAAAGAAACGGAAAACGCCATTTTTCATTTTTTTGCTTCTTTCCGAAAAACAGTATGTAGTCTCAGCCCACTTAAAATTTTCTGTTTTGTTGAGAAGTCTTATTTTATGAACCTCCAATCATTTTTATCGACCCTTTAAATGTTTTGCTTGTTTTGGTAAACAGTGTAAAAAATGACAAAAGGCATTTGCAACATAGTTTAAAGACATGGCTCTACAAATGTCAAAGGTATAATAAAACTAATAAAAGCGCGTCTGTTAGTAAATATTGAAAAACTAAAGTGTGCAAAGTAGTCCCACATATCCAAAGTAGCACCGCACGACGGTACAATGACCGGATTGTTAACAATGATTTTTTATATTTGCAAACTAGTTCTCGATCCGTAACAAAATAACAGAATCGATAACAACTCTACTTGACTCGATAATTTAGCTTACGTAAAAATTACCGATATTCTAGATAACGTTACGGAACAAGAGTTGAAAACGGTTCTGAAAACATTGTATTTTTTCACGATCCTAATTTCGTATTGTTCGTGATTCTTTTAGTTTTCGAATCATGTTATTCAGATATTTAGGAGTACAGTATTTCCGTGCACCTTTACCTACTCTGCTGTTTCCGCTTGTCTATGGTAGTGGTGTATGATTCCACAAAATCCTGTCGTAAATTGATAGTTTAAATAAAGATATTTGCTATATCATCCCATCACTGTTGCTTTTTTATACAACCTGCAGTCTGTTCCGAAACAGGTTGAGGATGGTTCACTTCATTTCACGGTTCGTCGCCAAATCATTAGAGTCAAACTATTTTTTTAAGTTAGTCATCAGTATCAAAAATCTATTTATTTCAATTGAAGGTGACTGTGCCGCATTATTTTAACACGCAACAAAATAGAAATTTATCAAACGATCATGCTTACTTTGCCTACGTGGCTAATTAAAGCGGGAAAATATCCAGCTCAGTTGCACCACTGATCGCACTATTGGCCATTTCACTGAATATTCGTCCTAAAGCTTCCTCAAAGGCAGGCTTCGCTTCTTCGAGTAGAATAAGCGGATTTTCGTTAATGATACTATTTCCGATTTGACCCAGCTCCGGATCCCCGTTAAAAAGATTGTGCAAATTGAACTGACCCTTGTCGAACCGCAGCTTCACCTGGATCGGATACATTTGGACCTTCTCCTGGCCGTCTTCTCCCGGCACGAGATGGTATTTGAGCCGCATGTTGGCAATCGTGTTATCTGGAATAATTTTAATCGACTTAAGTATCTTTTACTGGAAACGAAGGGGTTTTCTGAAATCGATTAAGCTCCTTCGCTAATCACTTACTTAGCAGCAGATCAAAATCTCCTTGGCCGGTGATTCTCAGCAACAGTAAACGCATATCCAACGAATACTGTCCATTTACAAGCATGATGGGAAGCTTCACGCTAACGTTCATCATCTTATCGTCTATACCAAGCCTGGCGTTTGAAACGAGAGTAAACAACATTGATTAATCCATGAGAATGAGTTTGCATTGTGATCCATCGTTAATTATCCGAAGATGATAATTGTTTCGTAGATAGTAGTTTGTTGCAATAACTCACCTAACCCGTCGGATGGAAAAGTCTCCGGATCCTTTGATTGTCACGTTGGAAAGAGTGGCCTGAAAGCTGGGACCATGATCAATGTGCATTCGATCGATGAAAATAGGTTCAAGCGGTGGAGCCAGCGGTTGACCTTCGCCGTAGTTTCCTACCGCAATGTTGGAACGAATTCGCTCCACTACCTCCTTGACACATTTCTCGAACTTGGGATCGTCGCGAGCGCAGGCCGTCAGGATGGGTGCTGAAATTGATGATTTGAGGAGAGCGTAATGTATACAGGGTGACGGATAATTGGTGTTAGACCAAGTAAGAGGTGAGAGAGGAAGGAATTCTCAACAACAAAAAAGTTCATAACTAAAGCGAACCATATTGTTTTCGCTTTTGTATACGCTATATTCAGAGACCAAAAATAAAACTCGAAGTGGCACACTTCGCATTACTGATCTAATTGCATTAAACTGTAGAACTGTGTAATAGAAATTTTGGTTTAGTCTGATCTTTAAGTTTATTTCATTTAACCGAGTGTTAGTATCAAATAGTTCCTATCCGACTTTTGCACCAGAGCTTTGTAGGAGACAATCTAGTACAAAAATTATAAGGGTGTAAGGAGGGATTAAAATATAAAAGCTTAAAATAATACAGAATGTTTGTGCGTGGTTCAAAAAAAGTTCCCGTGTTAAAGACTTTGAATATGTTAGTTTTTTTTTTTTGTAAAAATATATTCGTTTATTTGGAATATATAAACGGTGGAAAGGTCACAGACTCGGAAATTGTACCTATACCCAGACGCTAGGAATCAGAATCAGGAATCAGAATATATTGGCTTAAATGGCACGTTCCCCGTATGAGGTCGGGGATTTGTGCCTTTCCCTAAACCCAGATGCTAACGAAGCATCATTAGCATCATGGATGATGTGGCTTACGTCAAGGCGAACTTCCGGTAGCTTCCGGGGCTACTGTTCTTCACCGCCCAACACAAGTTTGATGTTCCGCAGGAAGTAAGGAAGCAGAAACTTTCAAAGTTTGTTAATAAATACATGATTTAGCAAGCAATCTGCACAAATGGCAAACGGAGTTCGCTGTTCGTGGCTACCGGGACAGTGAACGGGGAAATCTACCTCAAGGAGCTACCACAGAAGCGTCTGCTTCCTCTGTTGAAGCAACACGACGGCCCACAGTGGGACGGAATCAAAAAAAGCCGGACATTGATATTTGCGACGAAACTATTGATTATAGCACTTTAATGTCTTCGGAAAGGTTTCTTCATTTTTTAAGTAGTTTAATATAATGTTGGAAAATTTTTATTTAAGGGGGTATATACGCAGATAAAAAAAATAACTTTGCAAGTTGTTGCCAAAATTGATAGTCATGTATGGAAAGTTTGTAGACGAAATGATTTTATGAAACTTTGTTGAAGCAGCGAAATGGCTATCTGTTAAGCGAAAAAAGTTATTGGGTGAAATTGAAGTACATGTCGGAATACCCCCTTAAAAAGTGTTTTTTCATTGTAACTTTTTTATTTGATTTTTTACAGTTTCTCGATGTTCTAGAAAGTTGTAGATGTTTTCAAAACACACCTTTTTGCGGAATACACCAACTCGCTATCTCTTCGTTTTTAGGGTGTATGTCTGTTTTTTTGGCTTTTCTGGGCTAACTTTAAGGGGCTATGGTTTGTAGAGTAGTAGGTATTTCGTTGCTTAGAATACTCGGTTATATTATTACCTTGTTCATCCAATGACGAAGAAGATGATTGGCAGGACACTGATGACTTATGAGCATGTTAATAACAAAAAAAATTAACTTTGAATGTCGAAATATATGGAATGAACTGTAATATTTCAAATGTTTATTAATTTCGCATAAAAGTTTATTTTTCATGCTTCATAATACAAATAATTTATTGAAAAGCTAGTCTATTTTACTCCACATTATTCCAAGGATCCTATTAGATCCCGCCATGATTTATATATATATCAATAGGGTATTTCTTGCTGAACATCAAAAAATAAATATAGCTGCTACTACCTGCTACTCTACAAACCATAGCCCCTTAAAGTTAGCCCAGAAAAACCAAAAAAACAGACATACACCCTAAAAACGAAGATATAGCGAGTTGGTCTATTCCACAAAAAGGTGTGTTTTGAAAGCATGTACAACTTTCTAGAACATCGAGAAACTGTAAAAAATCAAATAAAAAAGTTACAATGAAAAAACACTTTTTAAGGGGGTATTCCGACATGTACTTCAATTTCACCCAATAACTTTTTTCGCTTAACAGATAGCCATTTCGCTACTTCAACAAAGTTTCATAAAATCATTTCGTCTACAAACTTTCCATACATGCCTATCAATTTTGGCAACAACTTGCAAAGTTATTTTTTTTATCTGCGTATATACCCCCTTAAATAAAAATTTTCCAACATTATATTAAACTACTTAAAAAATGAAGAAACCTTTCCGAAGACATCAATGTGCTATAATCAATAGTTTCGTCGCAAATATCAATGTCCGGCTTTTTTTGATTCCGTCCCACTGTGCGGCCATACGATCTTTTGGACGGAGAAGAGCTTCGTATCACTATTCAAATATTGTCCTGGAGTGGTACGAAGCCAAGGGGGTTCCCAATGACATAAACTACCCCAACGCACCAGAACTACGGCTCATGGAGAAATACTGGCCAGTGTGAAGCAAGCGCTACGGAAGAAGACACTACAGAAGCATCCCAAGGAGGTCAAATCTGAGGCAGACACGAAGAAAAAGTGAGTTTCCGCACAGAAGAAGCTGCAACCAGATGTTGTACAGAACCCAATGAATGAGTCAAGCGTTAGAAGCGAGCGTATGCCTAAAGCTTACTAATGGGTTTTTTTCTCGGCTGAAAGTTTGAAAAGGATCGGTCCACTAGGTAATTTAGCTGGAGAAAGCATGGCAGTTCGAACGGTGTTAGTTACGAGGAGGGAACCGATGGGGTACGGTACCAGATTATATCTTGGAACACTAGTGACATGCGATAACAATGATAACCACATGGTAGAATGACATGCTGTGGCTGCGAATAGGCCTTTCCGAGGTTTACGTAGTCAACTATAATCCCGTAGCCTACAGGTACGCGCAAAACTTGCTCTATACAAATAGCTGATACTACCTGTAGCGCGAATGCCGGAAGTAGAACTAGCCAAAATTATGATCAGCAGAGAACCTGGAAGAGATCGTCGACTTCGGGACAGACCCCGTATTCTCGTTGAAGGGCTCATCTGGGAGCACGATCCAACTATTTAGCCAATTATACCGTACGGTGAGATAGAACAAGATTACATTGAAGTGATACAAATCTCCAACAACTTCTAGACGAGGGGTACTTCTGTGATACATGGAAGAGGTAGACAGTGCTACTGCCAAAACTAGATAGGCCTCCTGCGGACTCTTCATCGTATAGAACAATATGCCTGCTGAATACAATATAGGAACTCTTGGAAAGGATTACAGTCAACAGGTTAACATTTACATTTAGGGAGAACGATTACGGTTCATCGAAGAACCAGGGTCCGGAATTCGTGGAAAGTGAAGTGTATTGTGTCCTCTATTCGGATAGTGATATAACGTGAGCTTGGAAGAATGACGGCAGGCGTTCTACAAGGCTTTATCCTGGGTCTCACGCTTTGAAAAGAGATGTACAATGGCGAACTGACGCTCAATCTGTCTAGGAATGCAGAGGTCATCAGATTTGCGGAAGACATCGTAATAACGGTACGGGGAAGTAATGAAACTGTTGCCGATAGAGGCGATTGGCATTACTGAAAGCTTAAACAAAACTGCAGATCTATCACAATTTTCGCCTGATGGTAATTCGGTGAAGTTTTGCTGGGCTTCGATTATCAAATTTTGTTGTGTACAGACGAATCTGCCCAGAGGCTGTGTGATATCCGGCCAAAATTTAAGCTAAGCAATTCCATCCGCAGTTGTACTTGCTCTCAGTAACCGTAGTACACTCACATGTAGCTTTCCTTTTAAAAATTTCAATGTGAGGATTTCGCCCGAGGAATGGCTGTCTTGCTGGATGAAGCAACCGACTTCAAGAATACGTAGTTCGTTACACTGACGAGCCTATGCTGGTGTCCGTTGTCGTAAAATTAGATTAGACCAAACCCTTTTAGCTTGGTAAATACTGTACCGTATTTCAAACAGAAATCTTAGCGATTCTGTGTGGCGCACAATCAGCACCTCAACAGGGAATTTGCGGTAAAATTTGCTCTGTCAGTCAGGTTGTCCTAAAGCACTTAGTTCAGCAGATCGAAATTATTAATCGAATATCGAACTCAAACCGAAGAACTCAGCATATCAAATACTATCTACACGGAAAAAAATCCGTCCATAAATTCATGAAACAAAGATCACGATTTCCTGAACCGACCGATTTACAAAAACAGCGAACGGGTTCCTGAAATTATTAATAATAAACCTCGTATTCATTAAACTATTCATGTTTCCAAAAAAATAGGGCGCCTCAGATATATACATATCGTTACATTTGAATGTTTGATTGGGTTACTGTTGTTATTCGCTGGACATGTTTAGCTTTTGTTATGATTCTTGTTCTTAATTTGGGAATACACCGCCAGCAGTCAAACAATGTTCATGATATCAGGAGCTTATTCGCGATTTTCGTGATTTCTCATCGCCTTACTGTGTTATTTTATTTATGAGTTTCCTATCGGATTTTTCTGTCGGACTAGCTGGATTTATGTTCATGGTTTAAGAATCTTTCTATTGATGTTATCGTGATATTTTGGTCATGAGCAGAGTGGTTCATGCTCATGATTACAGGATACAGGATTTTCTAAAATATGCCAGTCGCGCACGGAGCATTTTGGGTTTTGCCCTTGCTGTGTTATGCGAATCTCTGACACAGTGGACCATTATTTTCTTCGCAAATCGTGGGAATCAAATGATCATGTCCCATTTAAACCTGATATGGCTCGCTAAATGCGTTAACATCCCAACTCGCTTGGTGTCCTCTAGTTGTTGTGCAATTTGTGTTGGAGATGAAATGTACAGTTCTCTAATCAACAATGGTTAGAATAGCACAAGTCAATCTCCAACATAAACGTACAGCAACTATGAATTTATCTCGACTCATGCAGGAAGGTAAAGCTTCCATAGCATTGGTTCAAGAACCGTATTTCCATAAAGGAAACTTCTATTTTGGAAAGTTACTTAACACTGCCTTCATTGCTTACAACAAGACAGGCATGACTAACCCACGTGAAATGCCTCGTGCTTGCATTCTTACAAATAAGGCTATTGACGCGTGTCTCATATCGGAGCTCACAACTCGCGATATCTGTGTTGTCACAGTTACAATGACTGTCGGAAACGTAGACAAAAAATATATATATTGTTCAGCATACCTACCGCATAACGAATCATCTCCTTCTGATGATTTCAAAAGCGTTGTATCATATTGTAGCAGAAATGGGCTTCCGCTCATTATCGGCAGTGATGCGAATGCTCATCACATCATTTGGGGCAGCTCAGACATCAATCTGAGAGGCTCTGAACTGATGGAGTACATAAGTAGTACAAATCTCCATATTCTGAATGTGGGAAACCGACCAACTTTTGCGAGGTCTGGGAGGGAGGAGGTGTTAGACATAACACTTTGCTCTGATAGAATTTTGCATGAACTGGGAAATTGGCAGGTTCCAAATGAAACTGAACCGTCTCTATCCGATCATAAATATATATTTTTCGAGCATTTTGATGTCACCTTCAATGTGGTGACATATCGTAATCCTAAATCTACAAACTGGGACCTCTTTTTGGAAAACTTGGCGACTAAATTTCATGGATATTTTCCAACAATTAGTCAATTAGACGACTTAGATGACGTCGTGGATACGACAAACTCATTCATATTAGCATCCTACGAAGAAGCTTGTCCACTTCGTACTGTTAAATCGACTAGGGGAACCCCTTGGTGGAGGGCTGAGCTTGATAGAATGAAGAAAGTTATGAGAAGAGCTTGGAACCGGCGTCAGCGTGATGACTCCAGGGCTTTCAGGTCAGCTCGTAGTGCATATAAGAAATGTCTTAGATCTGCAGAACGGGCTGGCTGGCAAAGCCTATGCACTAATGTCTCTAGTCTGAACGAGGCTAGCAGATTAAATAAAATTCTCTCCAAATCAAATGATTTTCAGATGAACTCCTTAAAAACCAGAGATGGTGTTTATGTGACGGAGGAAAAAGATGTTCTTAATTGTCTCTTCGACACACACTTTCCAGGTTGTATCGATCCGGAGTTAAACAATGTTCACAGATTTCATTCTGGTGATTCGGACTCGTGGGCGTTAGCACGCACATTGGTCTCCACTGAATCGGTCAAGTGGGCAGTTGACAGCTTTGCTCCATACAAATCACCCGGAAAAGATGGAATACTTCCCGTGCTACTGCAAAAGGGATTTGATATTCTTAAACATGTCTTGAAAAAGATTTTACTTTCCAGTCTTGCTACCGGGTATATCCCGAAAGCATGGCGAGAAATAACTGTTAGATTTATTCCCAAAGGGGGGCCCTCAAGCTATGAAGAAGCCAAGAGTTTTAGGCCTATCAGCTTAAGTTCTTTTCTTCTGAAAGCTTTGGAACGGATAATCGATCATCACATCAGGAACGTTAGTTTAGTTGAATATCCACTGCACAAAATGCAACATGCATATCAGTGTGGGAAATCCACGATCACTCTGCTTCACGATGTTGTTTACAACATTGAGAAAGCCTTCTCGCTCAAGCAATCTAGCTTGGGTGTATTCCTAGATATTGAGGGTGCTTTTGACAATGTGTCCTTCCAGTCTATTCTGGAAGCGACGCGCGGTCATGGGATACCTGCATGTATCTCAGGTTGGATAAACGCAATGCTTAGTAACCGCATACTTTGCTCGTCACTGCGACAGGCTGAGATACGGAAGTTGAGTATTTGCGGTTGTCCTCAGGGCGGCGTTCTGTCACCTTTGTTATGGAACTTAGTAGCTGACGGCTTGGTGAAGAAACTCAATGAGCTTGGATTTCCAACCTACGGGTTTGCTGACGATTACCAAATACTAATTACTGGATTTTGCATCGGAACAATCTTTGACTTGATGCAACAGGCATTAAGAGCTGTCGAACAGTGGTGTCGACAAGTTAAACTATCAGTTAACCCAAGCAAAACTTCAATGGTTCTTTTCACGAAGAAGCGAATAACAACCGGGGTTCGTCCCTTGCAGTTTTTTGATTCTGAGCTGCTGTGTGCAGATCAAGTCAAATACGTTGGAGTCATATTGGATTCCAAACTGAATTGGTCTGCTCACATTGAGTTCAGAGTCAAGAAAGCGTGCATGGCCTTCGGGCAGTGCAGACGAACTTTTGGAAAGACCTGGGGTCTCAAACCTAAATACATCTATTGGATTTACACGACAATTGTACGTCCAATACTGTCATACGGATGCCTTGTGTGGTGGCAGAGGGGAGAGGTGGTGACAGTCCAGTCAAAGCTAAACCATCTGCAAAGAATGGCGCTCATGGCGTTGACTGGTGCTTTCACCACGACTCCGACTGCTGCTCTTGAGGCACTTCTAAATATCAAACCATTACACATACACTTAAAACAAGAAGCACTATCATGTGCATACAGACTGCAGGTTACTGGGCTTTGGAACAGTAATCATGTTGATCTTGCTACCAGTCATACACGATTGTGGTCACAAATGGTTACAGGGGGTGAAGATATTCTTGCTCCCAGCGATATTACACTCACTTGTAGTTTTCCTTACAGGACATTCCATGTTAAGATTCCCTCTCGAGAGGAGTGGTTGTCTGGCTTTATGGAAAGACAACAACAAACGCAAGTGGTTTGTTACACTGACGGTTCTCTGATGGAGGGACGTGCTGGTGCTGGTGTCTACTGTCGTGAAATGAGACTGGAACAATCTCACTCACTAGGTAGATACTGTACTGTATTCCAAGCAGAAATCTTTGCGATTATGTGCGGGGTGCAATCGGCCCTTCAACTGAGTTTGTCCGGCAGAGTTATAAACTTCTGCTCCGATAGTCAGGCTGCAATCAAGGCCCTTAGCTCAGACAAATCCCGGTCCAAGCTAGTGATCGCGTGCCGAACCCAAATCGAAGAACTAAGCATTGTCAACACTATCTACCTTGTCTGGGTGCCCGGACATTGCGGTATTACTGGAAATGAATGGGCTGACGAATTGGCAGGTTCAGCGATTGACTTCGTTGGTCCTGAGCCCGCGCTGCCAATTTCGACAAGTTGGATAAGGGAAAAAATACGGTCCTGGGCTTCGTCCGAGCACCGCAATTATTGGAGAAATCTACAAACGTGTCGCCAAACAAAGGCGTTTCTAGAACAACCATGCCCAGTGGTTTCGAAAAATCTCTTACATTTTTCGAAGCTCCACTGCGGCATGCTGACCAGGGCTTTAACCGGCCACTGCAAACTCAATTATCACATGGCAACTATTCAGCGCGCTGAGTCTTTTTCATGTGATCTTTGTGAATCCGACTACGGAACTTCATATCATCTGATATGCAACTGCCCAGCGCTAGCGCAATTGCGATTACGAGTCTTCAGCCGTCCTTATATAGACGAAACCATGTTTGGTCGACTGAAACTCAGAGACATACTAAAGTTTCTTATCCAATGTGGTAAAGAGCTTTAGGCTTATTCGCAGGCAAGTTGAACTACTTGTGAGTTTAATTTACCTGTTGTTTATTTTTTGTTTTGTGCTGTTTCTCCCACCCTTCCAAGTCTACTTCCCCACACCTCCTTGTCCTTTCCTTCCGCTCAGGAAATGATGAAAACACACGGCAAGGCACAAATCCCCGACTATGTATGGGGAACGTGCCATTTGAGCCAATATATTCTGATTCCTGATTCCAGTCACGTTTTTGATATTTTTATCACGAGTAATGTGATTTATGTTCGTGATGTCGTGATATTTTAGTCAAGAGTATAGATTTATGTTTTTGATTTTAGGGTCTTTGGTTTCGTTTTCTGTCAAGACATCACACTGAACTTTATCAAATGAATAACGAGTTCGAGGTCCTAATAGTTTTCTTATATCTAATGCTCGTACCTATTACTGGACGCTAGCAGCTGGACAATTCATGAAAAATAAGTCCACAAATAATATTCCAAATTTTATGAAAAAGTTCACATGCAAATTTCATTACCGTGTTGCATAAAATTGAAAATGATCAGGGAAATCTTTTAAATATTACAAGTACGCAAAATAGATCGTTAATCATGTTCTAGGAATCATGAATCAGTTCACGAACACAAATAATATTTCCTGATTTTGTGAACTATTTCACGAGTACGCATAGAAAGTCGAGATTATTATACTAAGATTCATGAACCAATTCACGAATACATGAATATTTTATAATTTTGTGATTTATTTCACGTACACCCCTGATCAGACGTGATGATTGTAGTAGGTATCATGAATCAGTTCACAAATACAGGAATAATATTGAATGATTTCGTGAACCATTTCACGAGCACGGGTATTGGATCGTGACCAATATAATAAGTATCATGAATAAGTTCACGAAGTTTGGACGGGAAAATATCCTGAATGTTTCGATTTTGCGAACAAATGTTCCAAAATCTATGAATAACATCAAGAGTCAACCTTTAGTTTTATGAATACTGTTCACAAAGTTGTGAACTAGTTCACGTAGAGAAAACCGATTTTCTAATGACATGGCGAAAACCATGAATGAAATTATAATAAAAAAAACACAAATCTTTCCACTAATAAAAGCGTTTTACGTGCGTTACTGAAGGGAAATCGAACATAAAACATATGATCGTTGTTCGTAGTCCTGTTTTCGTAGCGTGAAAATGTGATTGTTCCGGAATTGATGGCACTTTATTCACATTTTTGAGAACATTTTTTTTCATGTACCTTCGATGGATATCCAGTCATTCCGGTACTAGAGCGAGCGCTGCGACTGACTTCGTTGGTCCAGAGCTAATTCTACCACGGTCCGTGGGTTGGGTAAAATTTCAAGCTCTTGGGCTCTATCCGTACATTCCAACCATTAGCGTAGCTTGCAAACTTAACTTCAAATGAAATTTTTTTTTGCCGGGTGTGAGACCAAAAATGTCTTGAATTTTTTCCAAGATCAACAGTAATATTCTAGTCAGAGCAGTGATTGGACATTGCCAACTCAATTATCACTTGGCTGCTTTTCAGCGCGCTGAGTGTTATTCGTGCGATCTTCATGAATAAGATTGCGGAACTTCATATTATCTGATATGTAACCATATTGTAGTAATGCAGTTACGTACTCGAATTTTTGGTTTTCCCTACATAGATAAACCTATGTACAGAGAGCTAAATCTCAAGGATATGCTATTGTTCATAACCTAGATTGGTAAAGAGCCATAGGCTTTATCGGTAGGGTTCATTGTTCCTTCGGGAGTGAAGAATGCTGTTTTGTATTGCGATTGTATTGTGTTGTCATTTTCCATTTCACCGTCATTTGTCTTTTACGTCCCTCTGCCTTTTCAGGAAAGTGAATAGACGACATGGCTAGAAACAAATCTTCGAATAAAAATCCGTTTTAATCCACCTTGTGGTGCAAATGTGCCTTTCTCATTTGCCCAAACTACGATTCCATGGCTGGTTCAATAGAATAGTGGAAATATATATTACATATTCAGTACGATTGTCACATTAGGGTGGCTTTCTCAATTTTTGAAATTAAAAAATTATCTCCTGAATGAAAAAAGATAGGAGAATACAACCTTCTAAAGAAATATAGAGCAATTAATTTTGAGTAACTTTGTTGAAAAAGTCGAAACTTTATCTTAAACGGTTTTTATTTTACAGCGATGTACCTTGTTTCGTTTAGGGTGACTCTTAAAAAATCAGTTTTTTTAATATAAAATCATTGAGGGTGATATCTCGTGAAAGTCGACTTCTAACAACAGTTAGCTCTTAAAAATGCGCACATTGCTTCTTCTGAGACCAAATCATTATCTTTTACATAAACAGAGTTATTGATGATTTTCTGCTCAAAATTCGACATTTTTTAAGGTAAATAATTCCGCAGGTGGCAAAAAGTGACAATCAATGTTATGACAATCTGATAGTACTTTAAAAACGCTACAAAATAAGGGGTACATCGTTTGTCTCCTAGTGACTCTTTACGTGAAATGATTGCGTATATACTACCTCTGTCCAAGGGTCAAAAGTTGATTTTTTGTTGAAAATCCAGTTCTTATATCCCGTAAGTACCAGACATTCACTGTCTTCAAATCACTTTCTTCACAATTTTTATTTCAGTGTAAAAATAGGGTTGTCTCAACATTTTTGAAATAAAAAAAATTTCTTCTGAACAATAAAAATAGAAGTATTTGTGGGTAATTTTGTTGACAATTCCTAAACTATTGTCAGTGGCTTTTATTTTACGGTGATTTCCTTTATTTGGTTTGGCGTGACCCTTAAAAAAAATTTTTTCAGTAAAATAGTTTTGAAGTGAATTTCCCAAAAAAATTGAAATTTTCTTCTGATAAGTACCAATTATTTCTTTAGAGACCAACTTATTACCAGTTTTATAAACGAGATATTGATTTTTTCAGTAGCAATATTTTTTCTACGTTTCTACACCTTTCTACACCTGTAAAATAAAGTACCCATTAATGCGTAGAAATTGGAATAAAAGTGAAATAACTCACTCAATGGGTGAAGAGCTTGTACGTCAACTTGGATAGTTTTACCCATTATTTCTTGTAGAACACTTACAACGAATTACGTAAAAACACAGAAATTCGTTTTTTCGGAGCCGATAATGTGCAGGTTCCGAATCGATTTTTAATGTGAAGGTTATCTCGCTTGAAGTAATTCATAAAGATCCCATTATTAGTCACTTATTATTAGTCTCAATATACCCATTGACATAGCCTCATCGAAATGGATGAGAAGTACCCAGTATTAGAAACAATAAAGTACCCACTTTTTTACACCTGGAATTAAATAGGCATCAACATCTTTGCTTCGTTCTTAAGAAGCAGATTAATAAAAAACCTGGCTTGGAAAACGTAAAATACTCGCTTTAGAACGAAGCGAAAAGTCGAGTACAATGCACCCTTATTCATCCTACCATTTGAGCTAATGCGTTGAACAGAGATAGCACACACTGCTCTAACTAATGTGTTCAAATGGGTGGGATGAATAAAGGTGCTAAGATGAATTCGGGCGCAGTAACCCTATCTCGATTTTTTTTTATAAAGATCGAGTTTTTGGGACTTTTTGCCGATTTTGCTCCTTTTTCAATATTACCGTGTCTGTGCTTTCTTTTGGAAAATTTTAGAACTCGAATCATGATTTCTTTTCTTGTATATAGTTGTCAAGTCATGTATAATAAAATTGGCATGCATATATTTGAAAGCTTTTAATAAATATAAGCAACTAACAAATTTTCGTGTTCATGCTTGAGAAAGGCACAATTGCACCGCAAGGTGGATTAGAACAGGTTTTTAATATGTTTTGGTTGCCTTCCCTACTTCCGTGCGCGTGGGACCAAGATGAACACTAAAGAGCCTCTTTATTTCTGCTCTTTTATGTGTGCAACCATGGAGTAGAATGCACACATGGGAGCAACACACATCGGAGTGAAGAGGTTTATTGTTGAAGAGAAGAGCAGTGGTTCGCACGAAAAGTGCAAAGAGCGATTTTTATTCTTCCCTTTATTTGCTCTGAGGTGTTTTCCATCCCTGCATGGAACAATGGTTGTCAACGGTTTTATGTGCATTAATTTTTCAATTTGAAAAATAAAAAAAAACACTCTTTTGTACTCGGGAAATTGCAGTTTATACCTTTTTGTAAAGGAAGCAATATTAACATTTGAAAGGGGATATATTCGTCTTCTGAAAATAGTGTAAGTTAGGGAATAAGGGTAATTTAATCCCAAAATCCCTTATATTTGAAAACATTTCTGCTTTTAGATATGTGACACAAGATGCTAAATGCGCAATAAAATCGTGTTAGTCTTATTTTTCATTGAATTGTCTGCTCTAAATATATCACCTAGGGGTGATGTTATGTATTGAGGGAGTTGGGAAAGAGAGTGACTTAACATGAATTACCGAGATAAAAACAAAAATGATAATAAAACTAACAACAATTTGCAATATGCATGGAGGGAAGTGTACTATAGATTATTTTTTTCGCTGCGAGACACTGTATATGAATGGCTCCCAAACAACCAATATTCCATAACGATATCACGTAACATCGATGACAGAGCAGTGGGTTTAAAGCCAAGTTCCCTATGTGTCGTCCAAAACTGAAAAGAATCTTCAATTTAGACACCAAGAACAGATGTTCACCTCAAACGTAAAAGTTGAGTAAAATATTTACGGCATATCCAAAGGTAGCTGTGATGTTACACTCAGAGGGTGTTCTGTTGTTATTCCGTTTAGTGCGTGAGTTTTACTGAATTGATAGTGGACCACAGAATTGATATTCAACTGACCGTCATAATTATATGCCAGTATGGTGACCGTATTGTTCTAACGGATATTAGTTCAAATAACAGAACAAATATTTTAAACTTGTTTGTTCGAACCTGGTATCTAGTATCTGTGACTTAATTGTAATATATTAATAACAAAATAGAATATACGGCGAAATACAACAAATATATTTAAATATCTACTACCTTTAATTTTTATTTAGAACTGCAAGTGTAAAGGGTCTGGAGACAAAGTTACTCCAGTACAGACTATTTAAAAGAAATTGGACTTTAATTGTCTGCACGGAAAAATACGTTCATTAATTCATGACCCAAAAATCAAGTACTTTTCTGGCAGAGTAGCGCAATTTATATTCATGATTTCAGTACCTAAGTCACGTTTTTTGTAGTTTATATTCACGTAATCGCAATATTTTATTCGTGAGTTTTGAATCGGATTTTTTTCTGACAGAATAGTGTTCATGATTTTAAGATTTTAGTCACGATTTCCGCAATTTATATGCACGTTATCGTGATACATTCTGGAGCTCACTTTCAATTTTGGGACGTGGAATAGTGTAACTCATGATTATGATATCAGCAGATAATGATGATAATATGATACATATAGCAGACTTATCAGTTTCAAAAAATTGTTTTTGTTATAGGTATCTATTAAAGTAACTGATCTATAAAGATTGGGTATCAAGTTCTTCTCGAGAAACGTTATCTGATTGATACAATTAGTTGTAACATTTAATGCACCGATTGCTCATTAGAGTATTGTAACTTAGGATATTGTTAAAATGCCATATCACTCTAAAACACACAACGAGTACCCTATTTTTTCGGAGAAATCACTTTTACTTAACTCCGTAGTAGATTGTTACATTTCGATTCTCCAACTAACCTAACCGAGCACGGCAACTTCCAAAAAGCACCCCGACAATAATCACAATCACATTGAGCTTCATCTTTCTTCACAGTCCCTAACCATATAATGCTAGCTTACAACGGTAAACACTAATCGTACCGCTAAATTATAGACTTAAACTAATCCGAGTACCTCCCCCAGCAATCCCATTTATACCAATCCGTTTGACATTGTTCATTGCCAATTGTGTGTGAATTGAGGATATGAGATTCACCGTTTGCCTTCCAGGTCGGTAGGTACCTACTTGATCTTTTCCGACCCTACCATCAGCAGCAGCAGCAACAGCAGCAACAGTAGAGGGCCAACCTGTCGGTAGTAAACGAACGTCATCAGTTGCATATTAAGCCTGAACACATCCCCCCCTCTCCAAGTGCATTTACAAATGTCCCATTCCTGTCTCTTGATAATCTTGATTGTGATTAGGGTAGGAGTATGCTAATAGGTTCTAGTTTGTCATGTTTTATGAGTCTACTGGTGGAAGGTTGAAGATTTATATTATGTTCTAAGAATAGCAAGTTAGGCGGTGTAAATTTTCTGTTTCATTATCAAATTAAAGTAAAAAGATATAATGCAAAACAACAAAAGAGATAGTTTAAAAAATTCTGAATTTGGTACTACAATCTTTATCTCAAAATTTCAATAACCATTTTGTTTAAAATTCAATGGTAGACTTGACTAGCAAGTAAAATTTTGGCTGTAAAAATTAGCCGCCACCTAAAAATTGCAAAAAATTGCACAAAAGAAAGGTTGAAAGAAAATAGTTATCTGCAGTCTCCTTATTAGGGAAAATCAACCAGTTTAAGCAGATTCATCAACCACTTAGACATCAGACTCGCAACTGATGACCCCATGATGCTAATTGGACTGCTGTTACTTCAAAGCTACTTACCGGTGCAGGAAATCTTAATCGTCAATCTCATAGAAAAAGACACGTGCCACTTCCAGCTTTCTCAAACAAATAAGCATGACGCGTATTCCTACATTAATATTTTATTACCCCATTCTTCACAACCACGATTTGCTACTGATCTAATCACTCAGTCGTCTACAGTCTACCCGTCTACTATAGTATTCATATGACTGCCTGCTACTCTGGGAAAATCTCCTTCAGCTCCGATTGTTTCACCAAACTGTTGGCGGTGGCGGTAAACTGCTCGGAAAGTCCCTCCTCGAAAGACGACTTCACCTCGTCCAGCAGCACGTGTGGGTTCTCGTTGATGGCATCGTTTCCGACCTTTTCCAGCATGGGATCACCGTTGAACAGGTTCTTCAGGTAGAACGAGGCCTTGTCGAATTTTATCTTCAGATCGATTGGCCGGAAGCGAACGAGATCTTTGCCGTCGACCGATTCGGTGAAGTACTTCAGACGCAGGATGGCTTTGGTGTCATCTGAAAAATTCGACAAAAAACGTAAATTTAATGAATTTTTCAAAAATGCCAAAAAGTTTCATAAATAAACCACTATGTGGATTAAAGATAACTTTTACACTCTGCAACTGAATAAACAGCACAATAAGATTGTTTACAACTGTCTCTTCGACCCTTTTGAAATTGAATGTGAAAGTTAACTTACTGAGCTGTGCACGAATATCGCCCTTGCCGCTGATTCGCAGAACCAGAATGTTCATATTCAACACGTATTTGCCTGTGACATTCAGAACAGGCAGAATCACACTGACATTGATCTGCTTCTGCGACAAGTCGGCCCTATTGAGAGTGGAGTAAATAGATAAGTTTGTGAGTCAAAAAAATTAAAAAATGATTCCGCTCTTACTTCAGCTTCTTGATGATAAATTTGGAAGATCCGGCGATCACCAGGTCGGAGAAGTTAGCCGAAAACGAGGGGCCCCGCTCGATGCTGATCCGTTCGACTACCACCGGTTCAATCTTGGGATGCTGCCGTTCGGAACCGTAGCTGCCAGAAGCGATGTTCGGTCTGATCCGTTCGATGACGTCGATGATGCATTTGTCAATGTTGGGATCCTTCGCTTTGCATACCGACAGGGCTGGTTCTGAATTGAGAGGAAAGAGGAAAACAATACCAAAAGGGAACATTAATTTGAATGACGTAACAAACTTGATAACTCTGCAATTGAGAATGCAGAAGGGTTGTTCAGGTTATTGAAGTGAATTGATATATATCCCAAAATAATGCTGTCATTATGCAATCAGCATCAGTGCCTCGTCATATGCCCAGGGCCGGCGCATCACGTGGGTAACCGAGAGGGGAAATACCCACCCGAAAGTTTGGAACAAACTGAAACCTGAAATCAACAGCATATGTGTCATGCGCACAAAATGCATAAATCTGAAATTCTCGATGCACAACAATTTTTTTTTTATTCAGGTTCAAATTTCTTTGCTTTACAATTTAAATTTTTGAAAAATATGGTATAATAATTAGGATTAGTTTAAAATTAAAATTTTTATTTTATAGTTATACTAAGGCGCATATATTTTGACACATCTAATCTTAAAACAAGGAATTCAGATCAACATGCCGAAAAAAATATTAAAGCAATTGTATTCAAACTAAAGGATGCAATTAGAAATATTTACAAAGACAAAGCACTTGATTAACAATTGAAACAATGAGAAACACTCTTAGACTTTTTATAAGGAAAGCAAAAGACACACACAAGAGGAATTGACAGGGAAATGAAGAAATTAATCTTGAAGCATTTTGGCAAACGGAAGAATACTGTTAGGACATCATGAACCGGATCACTGACTGCCCTCCTTGGATCCGCTGGGAATTCTTTTTGGACCACATTTCCAGGTAGCTGCTTATCTACCAAGTGAGAAGAGGTAACTAAATTTGGCAATCTATCATGTTTCAAAATATGTATATGAGAAGCATATAGGGAGATCAAGGTTAGCCAGCACATCTCAAATTTGAACAAGGCCGAAGGGTTCTGCTTAACGGAGATCTGGCGCTAGGGCACTAGTCGCACGACCAGACAACATTCTTAATGTCGCGATAATCGTCACCATAAGCGCAGAGATCGCTCTCCACCATCCCGCTACACCGGAGACGCTCATCCATCATGAGTCTTATCCATCCCCTTAAACCAAGGCTTGTTGATGGAGATTCCTAAACTTCCATTGTTCCACGAAATGTGCCGATTTTCGAGCGTGTTCTGACAAGAAATACTGAAAATATCGTTGAAGCTACGCGATCTTTCACAAATATCACCTTCTAATGCCTAAGTGTACTCATTTTCTCATTAGCATTCCAATCTTAGTGTACGCCTTCCTATTACCCGGAATGGAACTGTACAAAAGAATTCAAACTAAGGTAATCTGATATGTCTGATAAATTTGTATATTTAAAGAGCATTACGATTATATAAAGTGCACTGAAACCTCCATTTACGAACTCTTATTTTACGTAATATTCGATTTACGTAACTTTTTTACGAAATAAATTCGAAATAACGAACTCTTTTTTTAAGAACCAAGTTCGTAAAAAAAAGTTTGAGGTTTTACAGTACAGTATGAAGTTTCACGTATTCTTAGCTAACTGTTACTAATAAAAGTTGGGTAGTTTCGGAATGGGGTTGACGAATATATGACGGAAATCGATGTCCTGGGCCATTTCGTAATCAAAGATGGCGACCGCCGATTTAGATAAATTCTCTTTAACCTGAACAATATGGATATTTACGGAAAGGGGTACAGTACATGACGGAAATCTATGTCTTGATCCATTCCGAAATCCAAGATGGCGAATTTTGGTTTAGATAAATTCTCTATAATCTAAACAACATGGGTATTTTTGGAATAGGATAATTATAGAGTAGATATAGATATAGTAATTAGTGATGATATGTATTTATCAGCACCTTGGTGAATTTTAGGCTGATAAAACAGTGCACACCTCTACTTATTTTAAGAAGAAATGCAAAAAAAAAAGAAAATTGTCCATTTTCATCATCTACTTATCAATCCTGTTCTAAAAATATTCACATTCATAGGGTTATCAAAGATTTTTCTCAACTGGAAGTCGCCATCTTGGATTTCAAAAAGGTTCCAATTCTCCGTTTCCATCTACTTGTCAAGCCCTTTCGAAAAATACCCAAAAAAATTAGGGTTATCGAGAATTTTTCTCAACCGGATGTCGCCGTCTTGGATTTCGAAACTGTTCCAATTGTCCATTTTCATCATCTACTTATCAAGCTCATTTCAAAAATACCCATATTGGTATGACTCGCGAATTTTTCTCAACCCGAAGTCGCCATCTTGCATTTCAAAAAGGTTCCATTGGTCCATTTTTAGCATCTACTTGTCAAGCCCTTTCAAAAAATGCCCATATAGTTATGGTTATCGAGAATTTTCTCAACCAGAAGTCGCCATCTTGGATATCAAAAATGTTCCAGTTGTCCATTATCATCATCTTCTTATCGAGGCCGTTCCCAAAATACCCGTATTGTAATGGTTATCGAGAATATGGCTCAACCAACAATTTAATAATAAGAATGTGGAGCAAACTTTTTTTTACGAACTAAATCCCAAATAACAAACACTTTTTTTAGGAACTAATTCAATTTACGAACCCCCAGTTTGGTTCGTAAATGGAGGTTTCAGTGTGTTATCATTTCATCGCGAAACGTCTATTGTTTGAGTGTGGACCTACATGGAATGCGTTTGTCGCCGAAAAAGGATTCCTGATCCCGTGTATTCCGATCCACGGTTGAATAAAATACACAACGCAAACATTGTTTCTCTCATTAAACCGTCGACAAACTGGTGTCCATAAACACGTTTTTCAGCATTCATTGAGTTTTTCATTTGCGTTTCAAATTTTGCAATTAAGTCCCCTATCGAAGACTACACCATCAATCTCTACATCCCGGGAGGATACATAGACAAGATACTTCTTCGTACAGGGCAGCCGCGTGTAGTTTCGTTAGTTTACGCGATATATCGATGATGTTCAATGGCTTATCCTCGTTCCGGAGGTAAACCGTCCAGTGGCCGGTTGCATTAGATTAATTATTTTTGCCAAGGGAGGAATATTCAAATCGACCTCCATTGAGCCAGAGGGGATGTCCGTCGTCGGAGATATCTTCCCATTAGTCATTGCTGTACTCGAGTACTTCAGTACTCGCGAAAAGAAGGTTTTTTGGAGGGAACAGAAAATTAATGTTACGAAATTTAAAAGAATAGAGTATTTGGCACTTAGCTGTGAAACATTTGTAGTGTCAGTAATCAACAAACACATTTTCGCTGAGCCGTCGGTCATACAGCCTGTTAACAAATAGCCACCAGCTATTATCCGGAAATTTTCACTTTCACTTACATACACCATACCTGAATTGTCGTCACTACGGGTAGAAATCACCTTGAATCTACCTTACTATCTACTCGGGAAAAAATTGTTTCGGCGGCCCTGCATATGCCTATTTCAACACAGGACTTATTCAGTCACATTTGTTATCGCAAATTTCGGAGACGATTGGTTAGTCCCTGCCATTTTGCATCGCGTTTAAAGATTGCATGGAAATTAGTTTGGGAAAACATATTTATTTATATTCCCGCTTATACCAATTGCCATTTCACTTATATTTCAAAATCAATCTAATATAAAGTTTGTCCAAAATGTGATAAAATACAAAAATATCGACAAGCGACTTGGTGACGAAGCTTTTTGTAAAACGTCTCTAAAAAACCTATTTTAATCCATCTAGTGGAGCAATTGCGCCTTTCTCATTTATCCAAACTATGATTCAATAGCTGGATATGTTCAATATAATTGTGGAAATGTCCATTACATTCTTATTACACTTAGCACGTATCCCACGACTACCACAAAAGTCGACGTTGACTCACTTTAAACAAAAAAGTGTAATATTTAGGTTAAAGTGCCTATTTTCATTCTATTTGGGAGGGTGCCTCATTAATATCTTAATTACTTGGCCTACAATCAATGGAATGCGTACAAAGTGTCCTCAACAGCTTTGCTTCGTTTTCAAGAACCAACGTAATAACACACACAAGGTAATAATGTAGATAGATACAGTAGAACCTTGCGGCAATTAAAACATAGTAACACGCAAGGTAATAATAGAAATATGGCGAAAATAGGCTCATTACCCTAACCAGCTTAATCAGCATGAGTTCTATGTTATCTTTATGTGATCATATATTGAAATGCTTGGCGACTGGCTTATTCGTAGCTCTTACAAATTGAATTGACTACACAATGGCGTTTTTTTCAATATATTTTTTATTTCATTTAAAAGTTATGAGAAAAATAGACAAAAGTGGCATCAAGTGTACCCACTCTCCCCTACTGTGCGGTTGCCATTAAAAATCTTCGTTCACTTGATATTGCATCTCCACGTTTGCTACGGGGAGGAGTTTTTGTTAGTAGGATGGGGTAAAGAGTTAGATAAAATCTGGATTCACCTTGATAAGTGATGCGATTTATGTCACTCTCAGAACTGTTATCATGTCTTTATTGCTCTGGGTAGCCGGCTGTCGAGAATTTATGATAAATTTATCGTGTGTTGAATTTATTCGGGAATGCTCGGTTTGCAAAAAGTGCAACTTCAACTCCGGACAGCCGACCGTCGGGAGTGTTGCTTGTGTTTAATTGAATCACGATCACGACGCGAACGACTTTATTATTCCATGCTTATGTATTCCGGCGAAACATGCCATTCCAAGAACAATACGATACAATGACAAGCGATTACCTTTACTGCCTCGAGTCATTTATCCAAAAAGATATGCTAATACCTTGAAGGGTTCGTAAAACAAGTATTATTTATCGTGTGTAACCTTTGGTATTTTTTATTATAATAAATTAAATGACAATTATGTATTTATTTATTTATCCATAAATGGTTCGATAAGATGTAGACTCTTCTTTTATCATTATTCGCGCGTGTTATGCTAACTGAAGTAAATTTTGAGCGGTACAAAATAAGTACCTAGTACCTGAATTGACCGAATTTTTATGCCGAACATACTAATATACTAATAACTAAAACAAGATTATAGAACGAAAAGAAACTAATTCACTAATTTAAAACCACTGTATGCTAAAACCAGAAAAAGCACAGGATGAAAGAAATAAAACGACTCCTTATTTTTTCGCCCCTTGGCACAAGAATTGAGCTATAATATTATTATGCCTAATCAACAGTCATCATTTCACTCAATCAAGATCATGCGCATTCCCCGTGCACATCAAATGCCCCGCGAATCAGTTCCGTAGTTTGTCCAACAGACACCAACAAAAAACAAAAAAAAACCGATCCGTGCAGTCATCATCCGAAGAACACGTGCTCTCCCACAACGCCCTCATATCAACGAACACCCAAAACCACGTACAATATATGTACAACCTCTAAAACAACAAAAACGACGCGCACGAAAATAGCTTCCACATACAATAAACAAACGAATAAAAATGTCAATAATCATAAACAATTTATGCAATAAAATATCAATTGTCACACAAAGATATAGCAAGTTGCTCGGGTAGATTGAGTAGGCCTACACTGAGTCCAAATGAAAAAAGAAGGATTAAAAAAAGTTACGAGACACTTCATTGGTTATAAAACCATTTGGTACGAATAGGGTAATTTTATTTAATATCAATGTAATATAAACAATAAATCTCAACTTTAATATTTTGTTTGTTTTCCATTTTTCAGAATTGTTTCGTAAATTCGTTTCGGCATAGAATCGACGAGATTTTCCAACATATTTATTGGAATTTTTTGCCACTCCTCTCTGACAGCCAATTGAAGCTCTCTGACTGTTCCAAACTGGCGTCCACCACTGTATACTCGTCCTGCCAGGATACCCCAAAGGTTCTCAATGCGATTCAGATCAAGACTTCGTGCTGCCCACTCCAGCAACGAGATATCTCGCTCGGCAAACCACTGTTTAGATGCCTTGCTGACATGAATTGCAGCGTTATCTTGTTGGAAAATGAACTCATTGTTCATTTCATCTTCAGTAAATGGTATTAAAACACTGTCTAATAAATCAACGTAGCTTTCAGAGTTCATTTTCGTAGAAATAGTTGCCATCGGTGTCTCTCTTTTGCGTGAAAATGCGGCCCACACCATTAGACTACCACCTCCGAAATTTCTGCTAAGTTTTACCTACGAATTCTTTCGTAGATCGTGCCAATAATATGCACAGCAGTCGGGACCGTCGAGGTTGAATTTCTTTTCATCAGAAAATATTACGTTGTCCCATTCTGTCTTCCAAGACATATGATTTTTGGGGAATCCAACCTTGCCTGAATGTGTCTTGGCGTCAGATTGGGTTTTTTGGTTTTTTTGTGTACACCATATATCCAGAGCCACGCAATATTTATCAAACTCTCCTGTTTGTAATGGGAAGTTCCATTCTTTTATTCCTGAAGAATTGAACTTTCCTGTCTCACCCAACCGAATAATTCGGTTGCGTTCCAGGTTGGTAATTTTGGAATTACCTCTATTTTTCTTCCGGATGCCATATTTTTCACCTTTCTTAAGGAAATTTCGTACTACGGTTTCACCTCTACCGATCGTCTTCGCTACTGCACGGTTGCTTAAGCCGACATCCTTTAGTTCAAGGATTAATCTCCGTTCAGTTTCATCCAAAAATGTCGCTTTAGGCATCTTGAAACTTAAAAAACAATCCCGCTTCGGACACGTTGGTTACGTTCAGCAAGCACTCACTTACTACTGATACACGATATAATGACAGATTTTAATGGTGTGTGTGAATACAACTCAATAAGTGTTGCCAAAATGGGTGTGCGCTTATAGGAATTTCTTGCTCAAATAAAGAGATTCTGTCACAATGAATCGAAAAAGCAACCATACGAATTCAACAACACACAACTACAATGTCATGACTCATGTAATGTTTTGACAAAACAGCGATGTACTTATATGCAATCATTAGTTCAATAGTATAGAAAATGAACGTACGCTTATAAGAATTTCTGCCACTGTATATCATCGTAATAATTGTTCTTCAAACACAAAAAATTATCTGACAGCAAAAATACTCGCGCTAAGCATTCTCTCCACAAAACTTATGGTTTTATACGACCACGTCCACATCGTTTCGTGGAGAAAATATGGGCGTTTCTAGATTATTTATGTTAAAATCGTTCCTGAAAGCCTGATACAAATATTAGTTTGAGTTCTTTCGCATTGTTCTATTCCAGGTAATGAGAAAAGTGGCACTTAGATTAGAATGTTACACTGGAACCTCCATTTACGAACCAAATCGGGGGTTCGTAAATTGAATTAGTTCGTAAAAACCGATTTAATCCACCTATCAGTGAGATGAAACATTTCTTACACATTTCACTATTGGATTAGTTTGCAGAACTCACGAGAAGTATGCACCCAACTAGAGGTGGGATGAAAACAGTTCTAGTTTTCTAGTAGGCTTGGGAGTACCGGTTTTACCGTTACCGAAAACCGGTAAAACCGTCCAAATATTAAATACCGAAATACCGGTTTTGCAAGAATGAAAAACCGGTATTTTCGATATTTTTTAGCGAAAACTGTTTAAATAATTTTTCATTGTTATAATGTTAATATTTTCACCTACTAATGTTAGAAGTAAGATCGCCTGTTTTGGGACACTTCAATGTTTTTGTATAAGCAGTGGAATGCAGCTCGATTCATCTTCAGCACATGGCTGTATTAAATTAGTGAATCAGTTTCCTTCCTTCGATCATTCTTGCTAATAGTAATAATGTTATTACGCGCGCGAATGTTAATTGCATAACAATCTGCATCATATTCAATCGTTTGTAGGTAGAGAAATCAACTCATATTTGTCGTTTCATTGGTTATAATAATACGATGAATATTATTTATATTTCGAAATCTTCAATTACACAGCTATTAGCATATTCAGCAGTCACATATCGCTTGGATCAACTAAACAACACTCACGACAATCAGTTGTCCGGAGTTGAAGTTGCATTTTTAACAATCTAAGAATCTGTTATAAATTCTCGGTGGCTAGCTGCCCAGAGCAATGAATACATGATAACACTTCTCCAAGTTGCATTGACTTGTGCAATTATTTACCTCACCCCACTGACAAAATTCCTGCCCGTGGCAAACGTGGAGATGCAGAGGTACACGGTCTCCATAACAAAATTAGTTACGCTAACATTTCGTTCCTTCCCAGATGGCTGTAAGGACGCGGCAGACATCGCCATTGGCATTATACCGTACAGAACTCTCGATTGATGATGGATAGCTACTCCCAGGGTCCATTCGCAATTTTTTTTGTGAAATTTTGCTTGTTCTGTTCAATTAAGGACTAGCAAGTAGGACTGTTAAAATGGGTATTTTGAATACTGGGGACAAAATAGACAGATTAACCTGACCTATTACAAATCTAAAACGTTTTTGATGCGCTGGAGCTCAAACATTTTTTGAACATTATTTTCAGTATATGTTAAGGCATTTGTATAAGGAGAAAACAGCAATTTTAGTACAGTAATGGTTTGTCGAATCTCTTTTGTCTCTTTTTGTCTACTGCATTTAGCTAACCTGCTGTGCTTTTTGGTACAATAAGCGAGTTAGACAACATGAGGACATGCACACTTTTCATGCTGCGATCATCAGTGGTTCTCAAGTAACGTCTGTTGAGCGATTACTTTGTTAATAAAGTATGAATTGGCATCAAAGCAAGTTAAATGCGACTGCTTTGTAAATTCAATTTAATTTCGATTTTTTCTTTGTGATTACCGGTTTTTAGCGGTTTTACCGGTTTTTTTCATTTTCAATACCGAAAATACCGGTTTCTCAAAATCCCTCGGTTTTTCCAACCCTAGTTTCTAGTCTTGCACGAATAAAATCTCGAATAAATTATAGAAATCAACATAACGACCGAAATAAAAAAGTAAAGCAAAAAATGAAATACTAGGTTTTTAAATTCATAAAATGAGTAGAAAAATTAATGTAAATCAAAATTATAAAATACACGAATGAAATTAGATTAGGTTATCAAATAAAAACTAAGATTATATTTAGAAATAGTTATAAGAATAATAGAATAAATTGACTCATACTAACAAATTGAATGAAATAAAACAAATGACTGAACAAATGAATCAAATTAATCAAATCATTCAAATGATTCAAATGATTCAAATGATTCAAATGAATCAAATGAATCAAATGAATCAAATGAATCAAATGAATCAAATGAATCAAATGAATCAAATGAATCAAATGAATCAAATGAATCAAATGAATCAAATGAATCAAATGAATCAAATGAATCAAATGAATCAAATGAATCAAATGAATCAAATGAATCAAATGAATCAAATGAATCAAATGAATCAAATGAATCAAATGAATCAAATGAATCAAATAAATCAAATGAATCAAATGAATCAAATGAATCAAATGAATCAAATAAATCAAATGAATCACATGAATCAAATTATTCAAATGAATTAAATGAATCAAATTGATTTAATTCATCCAGTGAATACAATGAATCAAATTAATGAAATAGATAAAGTGAATAAAAAGAATGGATGAACAAAATGAATAAAGTAAAAAATAAATGAAATGCATAAATAAAACAAACGAATCAAATAAACAAAATGAGCTGAAGTGATAAAATGAATAAAAAGAAGAAAATGAGCAGAATAAAATGCATTGATAAAAATGAAAAATTAAACAATGCTAAAAGGTTATAAATTAATATAAAGAAATAAATTGATCAAATAAATTATTTGGATGTAACGATTAAAACTGAAAAAGTAGTCAGATTATTAAAATGAAGAAACTGAACAAAATTAATAAACTGGAAAAAATGAATAAAATGCATACAAGGAAAACAATGAATAAAATAAGTTAAATGAATGATATGAGTAAAATGCACAAAAAGAATAAACTGATTAGAGTGAATCCAAAGAATGAAACGAATAAAATAAGTAAAATGAACGCAGATGAACAAAACGAATAAAAAGATTTGGAATGAAATAATTAATTAAAATGAAATGGTCATATATATGAAGCTAAAAACATTTTTGAATAAAAAAATGAATAAACCGGATTGTACGAATTTGAGAACCATTGCATCAGAAAGTTTTGAAATGTTTTTGAAAATCCCATCTTCTGAGAAAAGGCTAATAAATATGCAATGGACTTTCTAGGGCTTCCATCTTTTTTTGGTTTTATTCTTTTTGTTTTCATGCTTCTTTACTTGACGGCGTCGTTTTAAGATTATCTGGTGTTTCTACTTTATTGTTGGACCTTAATTAGTTATCAGGAACCTGGAACGTTCAATTTGCTTTGGAATTAGAAAGTTATTTTTTGATCACATATTCCCGAAAAAAAGATTTATGTACAGAATAGAATTTACTGGTCCAGTATTTTAACGCGCAATTGAATATAGTAAAGTGAGACAAGGTCACATGTGCTTTCAAGCCCCTTGCGCAGAGAACGACAGGGAGAATGCGATTCGTGAATGAGACAGGTAGATGTTTCAAAGTTTTTATTTGCATTGAAGTAAATAGTGTGAAATGTCTAGGCTATGTCGATAGCATAAAAGCCGTGCAATCAATTGATTGCAATGCAGTCTCTTTCCATTCATCCTCATAGCTTTCATATTGTTTCGTTCCGAATTCTCGTGCAGGAAATATGGATAAATAAGTCATATACAGACCAATACTGTGAAAAAGAAATGGTTCAAACTACTCAGTATATCCAGATATGGACGACGATAAGTTAGAAGACACATTGTAATTGCATCCCCCATCGAGAGTGGGTACTTCGGGAGACTTCTTTTCCTGGATCTAATTTGTGGATATTTTTGGTCTTTGATCCGTTATTTTTGATGAAAGTTCGTACCAATACAACGAATGTGCAGCTGATACAACTCATGGTTCATTCGCCTGCGCCACGTTCCGTCTTCCATCTGCACGGCCACCATATATGGTAAACAACACCTTTCGTTCGAGAACTCCAAGGGCGCGTTGGTCGTCCACGAGCATAGTCTAGGTCTCGTGGCCGTAGAGGACCACCGATCTAATCAGCTTCTTGTAGATAATCAGCTTCGTGCGGCGGCGAATTTTGTTCGACCGGAGCGTCCTCCGGAGTCCACAGTAGGCACGATTTCCCGCCAAGATCCGTCTCTGAATTTCACTGCTGTTATCATTGTCGTCGGTTACCAGTGAGCCCAAATACATGAATTCGTCGACCATCTCGATTTTGTCACCGTCAATCCGAACTCGGGTGGGAGGTTCACATTGTCGTCTCTAGAACCTCTTCCTTTCATGTATTTTGTCTTCGAAACGTTGATGGCAAGTCCAATCCTGCTGGCTTCAGCTTTCAGTCTTTGAGCATATATTTCATTCAAAATTCAATAGAGATACGAATAGTTTAAATATCGCACGTGGAATGTCTCTTTTGAAAATTTCCATCGTCAAACTTTCATATTACCCAGTTAAGCCAAATATTTTTCTGATATAGCCATGAATTTACTTAATTATAGTGTAGATACAGGCTTTGAATACAATTGAATTAAAGTTGAGTTGATGTAGCAGCAAACAAAAAATAGTTTTGTTTTCTCAACCCTTCGCAATTACAATTAATAAATATTTCAGATTGGCAGAAGATCTTATCACACAACTTAGAAATGCATACAGAAATAGCTAGATAGATGCGATAGAAGAGAGACAGAGAGAGGAAGAGAGAGAGAGAGAGAGAGAGAGAGAGAGAGAGAGATGGGGGGGGCGTGTGAGGAATGGCAAATGATGGTTAATGCAGTGACATTATTTTTATAGGTATATTATTATGATATATTGATTTCTTACATTCTTATCATAAATAATGTAAGTAGTAATTTTTGCGCCATAACCAGTATAACCTAAATCTTGCAAAAGAGCTAAATTTTCGCTAGATTTTTGGGCTTCGAACATACAGTTGCTTTCGGTAACGCACGAGTATAATTATATTAGAAATCTTTTATCTCACTACTAGGTGAATTACTTGTTGATCTGTGTATTGATATACCATCCAACATTTACGTCATGATTGAACGCAATGCCTAATCCAAAGGATAAATACTAGAACTGACTGTTTCTTTATCAACACATTATTTTGTCTTTGAAGTGAACTTATATATTGATTTTTGAGAAATAGTTCATTTATTATAAAGGTAATTCACAAAATGTTCTCAACATCGAATTCCTTGAATCACGTAGATGTGTTTTCATACCCCGATATTCAAAATCGGTTTAATTTTGCCCCTAAAACACCAGTAAAGCAATACTCTGTATGAAACAATCTCTTTTTTAATTAGTGGAAATTGGTAAGCGAGGACTAGAAATACAAAATGGTTAATATCTCCGCCGCTCGTGCACAGATTTAGACAACCTATAGCTTGCTAGAAAGGTATTTTTACAAGCTTTCTATTTATGTGCTGTTTGTGGGACAATAATGTAATGTTCGAAAGTTATTTGCAAAAATCCTGCTGTGTTTTGACAAAATCGCCCATATCTCAGAATGTAAACAACATATCGAAAATCAAAAATAATAGTGTCAAATGGCAACGTTAGGCCTTTCATTTGAAACGAATTTCATTAAGATCGGTTCAGCCATTGCTGAGATAATTACATGACATTTTGTACATACATACATACACACATACACACACACACACACACACACACATACAGACATTGTCTCAATTTGTCGAGCTGAGTCGATTGGTATATGAGACTCGGCCCTCCGGGCCTCGGAAAAAGTTTTCAAAATTTGAGCGAATCCTATACATTTCTTTTGTAAGAAATGTAAAAAAAGTTACGTAAATCGAATATTACGTAAAAAAGAGTTCGGATATGGAGGTTTCACCGTAATGAGAAGACGGACACTTAGACATTAGTAGGTAATATTTGTGACAGATCGCACAGCTTTAACGAATTTTTAAGTATTTCTTGACAGAGGATGCTCGAAAATTGACAAATTTTGTGGGATAATGGAAGTTTAGAAATCCCAAAGGCATCAACCAACCTTGGCTAAAAAGAAAGGATGAAGGTCGTAACTTCCTTTAATTTTAATTTAAAAAATTAAGAGTTTAATTTTTTTTATCCCTGTCATTTTTGTCCGCCTTCTTCTTGCTTTCTCTGATACGGTCTCTGCTACTGATGTTGGAATCAACCATCTTTTGCCTTCCTTATAAAAAGTCTACTGATTGTCTAGTCATTGTTTCTCCTTGTTCCAATTTTTAATCAAACGATTGTTCATGTTAAAAAATTACAAATTGTATATATTGTCTATAAAAATATTTCTAACTGCATTCCATAGTATGAATAAAATTGCATTAATATTATTTGTCTATCGATCTAAATTCCTTGCTTTAAGATGTATATGTGTCAAAATGTATTCTTATGAATATAAATATAATAAATAATTCCAAATTTCAAACAAATCCTAATTATTTTCCCATATTCTCAAAAAATTAAATTGTGAAGCAGAGAAATTTGTATCTGAATAAAAAGATGCAATTGTTTTACATCAAGGATTTCCAACGCAACAATTTTGTGCGCAAGACACATAGGTGGTTAATCTCAGGTTTTGGTTTGTTCCAAACTTTCGAGTGGGTAATTCCCCCCTCGGTAATTTTCGAGTGGGTAGTACTACTCAATGAGTTGTAGTATGAATAGTACTACCCACGCATTCCGCCGGCCCTGGTGAAGTAAGTGCTCTTCTTAATAGGGTGAAAATAGCCCCTTACCATATGATAAGAATTCTCCCGATTCAGTTTTGTACACGCCATCAGTATTAGCACCTATTCGTATCTATTGAGATCCAAGTTGGCATTGGCAAAATAAAGCGTGATGGAGTGTCATTTTCCGTCATTGTAAAGTTGCTAGAACTTCACAGCTCAAATGCTGAATCAGATTGTGAAAGAGAATTTACATTGTGCTAATTAGTGTTGTGTACAAAGAACATTGTAGTGTTTTTTAAAGAATGGATACGAAAATGTTTAACAGATATTCGATTCCGCAAAATAGCCAATTACCAGAAGGCAGAACAAGGTAGGTTAAAATTAATTTATATTAATTGCGATATTCTTGCGATGAAAGGATGCCAATCTGGTCTGAATGTCACAACAAACAGTACAGTTTGCAAAGAACCATTTGCAGTTTTTTTTTCTTTTAAATGTAATGGGATTTGCGTTTTCGCAGTTGCACTACACCGGTCTGGTATTAAATACAATTGTTTAAACTTCAAGAACTCTTTCGCTCGCCACTCTGGTGTAGTGTTAATGTGAAAACATTGACGATATGAGAGTGTTCACATCATTTCTACCTTTATCCGTTTTTGTACAAATGTTTTTCGAGTTACAAAACGTTCAAGCGGGAAGAGCTGTCCCATCAGGGCGAAACCAGGCTCATCTTTACTACACATGTTGAGACTATTCATGTGCTGAACTAACCATTAAAACTTGACCGCAATCGGAAGTCATTTTTTACAATCGTTTCAGCCAATTTGACAAATGTAATCCAAGAAAACGCATTAAAAAATTCAAGTTTGCCTGTCACAAGGAATCACTCTGCTCATCATGTCGTTCAGATAATTATTGTCTAACGGCACTAGTTATTATACAATTTTATTTAAATTTCGAGTTTTTTACTAATCACATGAGATGGACAATAAATTTAAAAATAAATAAATACGAAATTCTGTTCCAATTCAGTAAAGGTGCTTTAATACCAAATCATTATCATTTTTTTCGCTAGTTCAACGGAAATCGAAACAATAGCATGCACATTTCACACGTTTCTCCGTTCCAGCCAACCGCACTATATAAATACTATTTACATTAACCAGACACGTGCGCTGAAATAACCAGTCAAAACCTGTTTAAAAAAATCAATTTTCTAGGAAAATTATATCTACCGCCATCACCACTATCTCGCTGAGCGATGAAACGCCTACAGGTAGATAACAAACGTGCCCGATCGTTACTCGAATTAAGCGTTTGCACCGATCCGAGAGCGTAACTCGCTGATCAGGTTAATGATCGCAACCGCACACGCTACTTTTTTCTCACAATTTGTCAGACACAGGCTCTCGGCAGACAACGAAGAAGCAGCTACATTTGCTGTACGCCCATTTGGCATCCGGTTCGGAACCTCATCTTCTGCTTCTGGGGAACTGGGAATTTTCGTTGTCAGATTATACATATCAAGATTTTATCTGTTTGCACCACTTTTAACGATAAGCGCTGCCGGTAGGTTGAGAGCTATTAACAAGTCACCCGCCTGGGTGTTAAAAAGCTGAGCGTGTTCGTTAATGACAGGTACAATGGATGAAGTTCATGTTTTTGCGCGGAACTGTTGTTTATATTCTTATACTTGCAATGTTTCATTTGATAATTCCTTCCGCGTACACGTTGTTGTTGTGATAATATTTTTTGTAGATTTTGCTTCCTCATTTTTAAAAATCTTATTTATTGTTTGAATTATGAAAACGGGTTATTACTGTTAAGCTTCGTTGCAGCGCACTATTCCAAATAAAATAGAAGAGTATGGATCGGCAGAGAAAAACTCATGAATTCATTTCTCTATCAATTTTTTGGCTATTTTCGGCAAATTTAAATCTAAACTTAAATCGGAAAACTAGAGCTAGACAGGCTCATGATCGAAGGAAAACATGATTAATTTTTTGCCTTCTGTCGGTAGAAATATGGCGTTCTTAACTAGTCTAGCGATATCAGCAATAGAATCATAATAAATCCTTGCCTAGGAACGATCACGCGATCATTATTCCCCTCATGCGAGCACCAAGCAGTGTGCGTAAGCATTTATTCAACAACAACTTATCAATGCCGTGCCGATCCTATTGTGATTGAACTACTTATTGATTTTTCGATCCGCACACACAGGAATGGCCGAAACCTGTGTCATTATTCGAAGAAACCTTTCTCCCGAAGCAGCTACAAGTAGTTTATCGTAACTATCAATTACGTATGCTTTAAGTAGCTCTAATTTGCGTAATGACAACACAACTAAAAGCGAACTTTCCGCGAGAATAGATTGATAGGTGTACGTGCTGCACTGGGACAAGCACGCGTCAATTTTCTAAGCATAGGCATCTATCCTACTAAATAATCACGATGACAAAAGGTGGATTTCATGATGCGTCATCCGAAATAAGTAATATTAATTGAAATACGATGACAAACGAGATGCTAATAGTATCCTTTTGTCTTAGACAGAAGAACAAGCATTCATCTTTTATCGCATTTTTTTGCGATTGGATGAATATGGAACAGATATAATAGGAACGAATGTATACTAGGGTGGGGCAAAATTATCGTTTATTCAGCACAATTTTTTTTGGTTCCGTTTGGGGTCTCAAATAGCTGGGCAAATTTTGGGTCGATTTGTTGTAACCCGGAGTAGCGCATTGCGTTTTAAATTTTCATCATAATTTGTATGGTAAAACTGACTTTTTAACATTTTCAATTCTAGTGACCACAGTTTTTCCTGCAGTATTGAGTTCTACAAGATGACGACACGAATGAACTCATGATGAATGAAGTTCATGTTTGACAATTCTCGGTGGTTTATTTACTTTGTCAGTTGCGTAAGTTCGAGTGCAACGGGTGCTCATCTATTTCATTCGAACTCACGTAACCCTCATGTAAACAAACCACCGAGAATTGTCAAACAAAGTTCATCCGGCTCATTTTGTGGGGTTATGTCGTTTGGTGTAAAACCTAATACCACTAATTAAACAGAAGTATAGTCAAGAGGATAGTTCAGGAGTATAGTTCAAGATTTACCCAAAAACCTTGCCGAAGGAAGTATGGTGCTAGATTGACTCTGAACAAAGCTATAACTGTACAAAGTTTGATGGTTCGAATAAAGTGGTAAAAATCATTTATTTTACCAACACTGCCGATGTACCATTGGTAGTGCCACACAGAGATGAAATAACTTCGGAGTTTTTTGTTTTACTAAATTGGTATATTCGAATAAGTGACTCAAAAGCATTAGCTCATTTTCGCGCACGTAGTTGTATGATGAATTAAATGGATGGGTGAATGTGTGGGGCTGAGGATGAATTATACACATAAACAGGTTCAGATGAATTATTTTAAAACATTTTCACAATGTCCTGTGCATAATAGTAACGATGAAACGAAACATACTGTATCAGGCCCGTGCGCAGAAAATTCTCAAGGGGGGGGGGGGGTAGTCTTGATTTGTTAACGTTTTTTTTTAAACGTACAGAAACCCTCAAACTTTGAAGATTTTTCAGAAACCTAAACCTAGTCTTGTGAACCAAACGACTCTGCTCAACAAATTGGGTAAATGTTTGTTATCGAGAAGGAGTCATCAAAAGTCATCGCTGCATAGTGGTCGGAGACCCCAAAAGCGTGAACTTATTTCACTAGAGGCCAAACCATCACAGGGTATCTTTGGAAGAATTGTTCGTAAGAATATTCCCCACAACCTGATAAAAATTAAAATTAGGTTTACTTGAACTTGAGTTTGAGCTTGTGCGACCACCCCTGGCTGCAACTCCGTTATCGATCTGGACTAGCTGAAGTTGCACAGGTAATCAGTAGGTAATTATGCTTGGGAGTAGCGAAACATGCAACTCCTGGTAATCCTAAAGTGTTTATTGATCAATACCGGCGCCGACCAGGCCCGAACGTAGATTGCGGAAGGAAAGGGAAGGAATTGTTGGTCCGATACTTGCTTTTGCTAGAGGCCGTATATACTACTGCGCACTTCACAAGTATCACGGGAGGAGGATATTTGTTAGTAAGTATAGAAGTTAGATCTACTTCTTCTTTACCGTCGCCAGAGAGGTGACTCCACTATCTGGACGAGATATCGATCCATCAACTCATCGACCGGGGACCAACGGCTTTACTTCCCTTCCGAAGGAAGACGTGACCACAGATCTTTTCACCTCAGAAAAATCTCCTCGACCTCGACCTCGGCTGGGATTGAACCCAGACTAACTGGAATGAGTGGCGGTCACGCTTACCACTCAACCACCGGCGCCGTCTTAAAATTAAAATTAGGCTACCATCAAACTAAAAAATTAACTTTTTATGCTGACTAGGTAGAAAGTCGGTGTCTTCGACAAAGTTATAGAAATGCTCGAAATGAAGAATTTAGTTGAACAACTTGAACTTGTAGGATTTAAAGTTACCGAACTATATATATGCACATTCCAGAAAATGCGACATCAGAGCAGAAGACGACCATCACAGAAACTTTGGTCTCGGATGGTTTATATCAAATCTGCTCTCGTAGCAATTTGAACGGACGGACACTTGATCTAGCCTTCGGCAACGACACAACCGTATTCACCTTAACCCCTTCGTTTTAAGATTTGACGCGTGCTCTAACGACGACGTTCTACGAGGCCATATATGGATTTCTTCGCTGCAATGTTCCTAAAAAAAGTACCACTAAAAAGCAGATTATAAGTATTCTTGGTGGAACGCTGAGCTTGGTCGGCTGCGCAACGTACTCCGGACGCAACGTAAGCGATTCTTTCGTCACAGGACCGACGACAACAAAGTTATTCTTCGACAAATTGAGCTGCAATATGAAAGAGCCAGGAACAGTGCATTCGGTGAGTATCTCATCCAAGTCCAATGCAACCTGAGGAATAATCCCTCGACATTCTGGAAGTTTATAAATAGCAGAAGACGCTCCGGGGGTATTCCAGAAAATGTTTATCTGCATGACAAATGTTCCGCAGCCGAGTCGGTGGATCTTTTTGCAGAACACTTCCGAGATGTATTTACCAGCCCTCCTGTCTACCCGTCGCAAGACTACCTTGAAACATTGCTAACCTATAATATGAGCCTCCCCCGCCCCGCCAGGTCCGGATTGCGTGCCGCCTTTGTTCATAAAACATTGTTCCCTAGGGCTTTCGGTACCAGTAAGCATTATTTTCAAGCGCTCGATGACGGAAAATGTTTTCCCTAGTGTGTGGAAAGAAGTTGCTATAGTTCCTATCTATAAGGCAGGAAATACTCGTAATATTGAAAACTATAGAGGGATCTCGCTTTTGAATTGTCTGGCCAAAGTTCTGGAAAAGATTGTTTACAATGCGATGTACGCTGCATCTCCGCACATAATTGATGAACATCAGCACGGCTTTGTAGAGAAACGCTCGACCACTTCGAACTTGATGGCGTACACAAGTTTTCTAGTTCCAGCCATCGAGAAGCGCCAGCAAGTTGATGCAATATATTTTGATTTCGCTAAAGCATTCGACAAGGTGCCGCACAACATTGCATTTATGAAATTGCAGCGACTAGGATTTCCTCCGTGGATATCCAGATGGCTACAATCTTACCTTTCTGAACGATCCGCTTTTATTAGAATCGGCACTACATGCTCAAGCGTATTTGAAACGGTGTCCCTCAAGGAAGTCACCTAGGGCCACTTATTTTTATATTATTCATCGACGATCTCTGCACCCGCATAAAGTTTGGAAAACTGCTCTACGCTTATGATCTGAAATTTTTTCGCTCAATTGCATCGGGAATCGATTCAGCTGTGCTCCAAGAGGATATAGTCAATATTGAAGAGTGTTGCTCGCTGAATGGAATGCAGATCAACGTCGATAAATGTAAGGTGATAAGTTTCGGGCGATCGACAACTCTAAGGCGCTGCGAATATACCCTTCAAGCGTGTGTTATCGAAAGCGTGGAATCTATCCGTGACCTGGGAGTGTTATTTGAAAGAAAACTTTGCTTTGCCGACCACGCCACAGCGACAATGGCTAAAGCTTTTGAAACATTGGGTTTTTTGAAATCTATATAGTGCGAACTGGTCCGGAGCATTTTGGAGTACGCGTGTTCAAAGAAGCTTTGTACGGTTTGCTTTAAGCAAACTGCCATGGAATGACCCTATCAGTCTGCCACCGTATAATGATAGATGTATGCTGCTAAATTTACCAACGCTTGAGTCACGTCGTACCTTCTTGCAAAGAATGTTCATTTTCAATAAGTTGTCGAGCAACATTGACTATCCCGATATTCTCTCAAGGATTAATTTGTTTGTTCTTCCTCGTGTTATAAGAAACCGACTGCTTTTATGGATTCCTAGGAACCAGAATAATCCGGTAGAAAGATGTTGCGGCAAATTTAACGAAACTTCCGAATTCTTTGACTATCATATTAGGTATTAAATCTAGTTATAAGTCAGCGATTATAAACGTTTAACACTATAACAATAAGTCATTTACACTTAATCTGTACGGTTTCTGCCGGAGATCGAATAAATAAATAAAGCGTTTTCTATGGCAACACCCTTAATTTTAGTTTTTTTTAATATAACTTTTTCCACTGTGACTTTTCGTGCAAACCATGTTCCAAACAAATGTGAAGGCATTAAAACCACATAATATTCTTGAAGACTGTAAGTAAAAATACTCATTAATTTCGAAGTTATTGAAGATTTTAACATTTTTTGCCATAATTTACAAAATTTCACGAAAAAACCCGAAAAACATTTTTTTGCGTTGATTTTATATGGAAAAAGTAAAAAACATCACAAAGTGAGCGTACCCTATTCTAGAGTACCATGCATCAAACCTTCTTACTTAGTATTTCTTTATTTATTAAAAAATTTAAAATTCTTCAATAACCCTAAAACGAATGAGTATTTTTACAAGAGGTGTGCGCCACGCCGCCGATTGCAGGTAATTTTTTTACATGCAGTCTTCAAAAATATTTTTACATGCAGTCTTCAATAATAAATTAATTTTTACATGCAGTCTTCAACAATATTATGTGATTTTAATACCTCAACATTTGTCTGGAACATCGTTTACACGAAAAGTCACAGTGAAAAAAGTTATATTAATAAACTAAATTTAAGGGGGTTGCCTTAGAAAACGCTTTGTAAATCGATAACCTTAAGTTCTACAAGTTCAAGTTGTTCAACAAAATTCTTCATTGTGAGCATTTCTAAAACTTTGTTGAAGACACCAACTTTCTACCTTTTATACCGTCAGTATCAAAAAGCTAATTTTTCTAGTTCAATCATAGTATGCTATGCTTAAATTTAATTTTTATCAGATTGTGGGGAATATTCATATGAACAATTCCTCCAAAGACACCCTGTGAATATATTCGATAATTTAGCCTCTAGTGAATTAAGTTCAAGTTTTTGGCATTTCCGACCACTGAGCGCTGCCTGCTGACTCGTGGTGGATTCGGATTGCTTTGTAGCCAACCGACTAAACCTAAACCTCTTGTATCTCGCAATCCTCATCCATCCGGGGTAACCGTTAAGTACTGCTTTAGTAAGGATTGTGTTCTTGCTTACACTCAGGTTTTTTTTTACGCGGGGGATACAGGCCGCGTAAATGAAAACCGCGTAAATTTCAAAATCCGCGTAAATGAAAACCGCGTAAATTTCAAAATCCGCGTAAATGAAGACCACTTAAATTTAAGAATCCGCGATAAAGGGAACCTCATTGATGGATACCGCGTAAATTCCAAAATCCGCGTAAATGAAAACCGCGTAAATTTCAAAAACCGCGTAAATGAAAACCGCGTAAATTTCAAAAACCGCGTAAATGAAAACCGCGTAAATTTCAAAATCCGCGTAAATGAAAACCGCGTAAATTTCAAAATCCGCGTAAAAAAAACCGCGTAAAAAAATACCGCGCAAAAAAAAACCGCGTAAAAAAAACTTGAGTGTATTTTGTTTTGTGTTTATCGTCATGTCTTTATCCATAGCTACTTTCGCGATATATCTGATCTGCTCAGGTCAGCTGCAAATATTGTCACCTGTTGAGACATGAACCGATCCGGAGGTGTCGACCATAAGGATTTACGTCTGTTTACAACCACCTTCGCCGGTCTTCTTATCCTTCTTGGTGCTAGTCGTTCCTATTTATCTGCTAGCTGATTCTGAGAACTTCTCGGCGGCGGTCCCGAGCAAACGAAAAGCCCATAATACCCCCATTCTCATGGGGTTTGACATGGGTGTTTGAAATGGGTTCAACCCATGAAAACACCATCACCATGGTCCGGTTGATCCCATAAAAAATACCATATGTTGGTATATTTATGGGTTACGGAGACCATTTTATGGTGTCTTGATGGTTGTGAATTTTGGCACGGACCATGTTTAAGGTCTTTTCAAGGGGCTATGTGGTGTTTGAACCCATGAGTATTTGCTCGGGGTATTACACCCTATACCGATGCCCATTTTCGCGAATAATCATCAGCGGTAAAATTTCTCTAGAGAACGATATCCCGATTTTCTCCAACTTCCTCCTTGGCTGCCGTTACTAGCCCGCTGACCGACATCTGCTGTGTACTCACTACTGTTGCTAATATCTAAGCTTGCCGAAACGTGAACCGATCCTTCAGAGAAGCCGTCCAACTAGACATACATCCCTTTCCAGCCACTCTCGCCAGGTTTCGTCCTTGGTTTCTTCATTGACTTGTTTCTACAGTGACCGAACTCAAATGACATTTTAGATGTCAAAACGGTTTGCAGTATATTTTTTTCCTAAATAGGAAGTTAATAAAGCTTTAAAAGTAATTCAAAACCCTCAAGGGGGGAGGGGTTTGAAGCCTCAACCCCCCTCCCCCCCCTTGCGCACGGGCCTGTCAACGTTTATCAAAATAAACGAAACATTTCGTTTCATTCACGAAAAATAATGTCGTTATCAACGATAACATTTGTATTTATGCCTAATGAGTTCACTCGATCCATTATATGTATGTGCAAATCGTACTGAATATGTAATAGACATTTCCACCATTATATTGAACATAACCAGCCATGGAATCGTACACAAAAAAAAACGGTCTTAAATTCATGAACAAAAGGGTCACGATTTCGTGAACTGAACAATTTACGAAAACCATGACCAAGTTCCTGAAATTATGAATAATAAACCTCGAATTCATGAAACTATTTGTGTTTACAAAACACTACTTCGCCCTGAATATACAGGGTGTTTGGTTCATGGTTAAGAACCTCTCGAGGGATGATTGACTATCATATTTGGAGAAAAAAATCGTTCTACACATACCATGAAATCTCAACCGTTACTAAGTTATTGAACTTTTTGCGTTAAAAACTTAGTTGTCTTAAAATAACTCTAACTCAAAAATATACTTTATATTTCAAATCTTTTAGATCCATTGAATAGGTGAGAAAATTTTCCACTGAAAAATGTCCTCAAATGTTTCAGCTAATGACGTTAAGTAATCTTTTCACAGTAATTTATTTGAAATTTAACAATTTCGATCAATTTTTCGTGCACTTCGCGAAAATCTTAATAGTTAACATCACTATTTTAATAATTCAGATTGTTAGTCTTGAAAAGTTGAATAATTTGTTCTTTGACATGATACACTTATCTTGTCTTGTTTTTATGTGTTTAGGTTATTGAACTTGGATATTTTTATCTCATATTCACTAATACTAGCTCTTATTGAAAAAGTATGGCACTTACCTTTGCTTATTTTTATTCGAAAGCCAGGAAAATTTTGCAGAGAAAAATGTATTAATACTTTTCAGTTAAGTGAATTTAGTATTCTTTTAGAAGTTAATTAGTTTAAAGTTAGTGTTATTATTAGCATTTTCATTATTTTCTTAAAATAGTAAATAATAAACTACACCATTATTATCATGGAATTAATGCATCTCAGCAAGTACTACAATTCTTCCTTTGACTCCATTCAATTATCTCTTTTAGTTTCGAAACAAAATCATTTTTATCTTCTCGTTTCACATGCAAAAACAACGATTTCGAACTCACTGCATTTGTGATGAGGCCATCCTGTGTTAACTATTAAATTGCAGCGAAATGAAAAGCGATAGGGATAAAATTTCAAATAACAAGTTGTAGAGAATATTAAGGGGCACCAAATGAACAATAGTGACAATAAATTTAGTTGATTAATAATTAGAATAATCACAAAAATCACCAAAATATGCAAATTTTGAGTTATTTTACTAGTAAAAAGTCATGTAGTACACTTAACTAAACGATATCTGTACATACATCGAAAGGAACTTTTCTCAGCTTTGCAATGAAGCCCTGATAATAGCGATATAAAGCATATTTTTTAGATTAGAGTCGTTTAAGAACTTGCAAGTCAATTACAGGAAAAGTTTAGAAGTCAAATTACAAGGAAACGAGAAGAAGTAGGAATATTATGTTGAAGAACAAATTATGAATCGTCCTCAAACCCATCTTTTGGATAATGGATATTGCTATAATCATAATTCATTATTTTGAGAAAATTAACAAAAACCTCATCAAAAACACTAACTTTTAACTACTTTACAACTAAAAGGTATTTAAAACTAATATCTGAAAGATATGAGGACATTATTCAATAGAAAATTATTTCACCTTTCCAAGGGCACTAAAAGATTTAAAATACGAGGTATACTTTTTGAGTTAGAGGTGTTTTAAGATAAACAAGTTTTTTACACAAAAAGTTCAATAACTCTGTAACGGTTGAGATTTGATAGTATGTGTAGAACGAATTTTTGCTCCAAATATGACAGTAAATCACCCGAGAGAGATTCTTACTCATGAACCAAACACCCTGTATACATGGCGTTACATTAGAATGTTCGGTTAGGGTAATGTTGTTGTTCCCTGGATATGATTAGCTCATGATTTAGGAATACACAGCCGACAGTCAAATGATGTTAATGATTTCAAGAGCTTATTCGCGATTCTTGTGACTTCTCATCACGTTATTGTGCTATCTTATTCATGAGTTTACTATCGCATTTTTCTGTCAGACTAGCGGGATTAAAATTCATGATTTCAGGATCATTGTCGCGATTTTTGTAATTTCTATTCACGTTATCGTGATATATTAGTGAGTGATTTAGAGTGATTCATGTTCATAATTTCAGGATCCTAATCATGATTTTCGTAATTTCTGTTCATGTGATCGTAATGTTTTGTTTCAGAACTTACTTCCAAATTTGAGACGAATAGTAATATGACTAATGTTCATGTTATCAGCAGTTTTACCATGGTATTCGTAAATTCTCTTCGCCTAATTGTGTTCTATTACTTTTTGGATACAATCGGTTTTTTTTTATTCGGAATAACATGACAATATAAGCTGGATCATAAAAATGTGACTGATTCGCGATATCTTGTTCTGTGAATTATATCACGCACACTATTTGGGATTCTCAGCGTTTTCGTTTTCTATCCAGACATCACCATTAACCTTATCAAACGAATAACGATGTTCGAGGTCCTAATAGTTTTTTTTATATCTAATGTTCGTATCTATTACTATGGTCCCTAGCAGCTGGACATTTCATAAAACCGTGCATGGAATAGAAATGATTCCACGATTAATTCTCCAAATTTTGGTAGAGTTCACGAGAAAATTTCATTATCATGGTGCATGAAAATGTAAATGATTAGCGATATCTTCTAAATATCACCAGCACGCAAAATAGATTGTAAATCATGTACTAGGCATCATGAACCAGTTCACGAATACATTAATTATATTTTATGATTTCGTGAACGAGTACGGATATTGGATCGTACCTAATATATTAGAGATCATGAATTAGTTCACGAGAATTAAACGGATTCATGAATACAATTTTGAATTTCGAGAAATAGTTCACGAGAACATTCAGAATATTTTGATTTTGTGAGCTAAGGCTCCTATATCTATGAAAATCATCATGAGTCAACCTTTGGTTTTATGAATAATGTTCATTATGTTGTGAAATAGTTCGCGCACTGAAAATCGCATTAGAAATTACTTGGCGGAAACCGTGACTGAAGTTCACAAAACAAAAACAAATAGTTGCACTAAAATAAGCGTTATGCAGGCGTTACTAAGGAAAAATTGAACATAATTATAAAACATGATTCTTGTTCGTGGTCCTGTTTTCATAACGTAAAAACGTGATTGTTCCAGGATTCATGACACTTTATTCACGATTTTGGGAACATTTTTTTTCCGTGTAGTTTGGATTAATGAGAAAGGCACAATTGCACCGTTTGATTTTAAGCAGTAAAATGACCAAATTGGAAAAAAAATCAGCGATATTAAAAAGCAAGAGAATTAATAGTATTTATTAAATTGTGTCTAATTTATGTTCTAGATGAAATGAATAAAATGAATGACCGAACAAAATTAGTCAGATTATTAATATGAATAAAATGTTTAAACCCGAAAAATAATATAAAATTGCATAACACGAAAAAAGTGTTTGTATCTACAAAGAGCACGTTTTCGTTCTTCTTTTCTTGACGGAATTTTTAAGATTATCTGGTGTTTCTGCTTTATTTATGGGACTTAATTAGTCATCAGGAAATCTAGAAATCAGAAATTTGTTTTGAAATTAAAAGGTATTTTTTGTTCACAGATATCTGAGAAATGATTTTTGCGCAGAATAGAATTTTCAGGTCCAGTATTCTAACGTGTAATTGGAAATAGTAAACAGAGATAAGGACATTTGCTTTGAAGTATATAGAAAAGAGTGTCAAGTATCTAGGCTATGTTGGCAATTATATTATTGTCGTTGGCAAAAAAGCCGTACATTCAGTTGATTACAATGCAGTCTCTTTCTACCCATCCTCATCACTTGTGAATTGTTTCGTTCGGAATTCTCGTTCTGGAGATAACGGTTATTGAGTCCTATACAAAACAATACCATTGCAAAGAAATGGTTTAAACTACCAGAACAAGTACAGTAATGACCCGTTTTTATCAACCAGTCGAAAAATTTTGGTTGATAAAACGGGGAAGTTGATAAATTTATCATTTTATCATAATTAGAAGCAACCAGAGAACTATCTCAAGTATACTAATAGTGTGAAGTTTGTTTACATCGTGTTGACGTTTGTTTTTGCTCTGGAGAAAGTTGCATTTTATCTGTGTTTTACTTACCGTTTTTCGGCGAAAAAACTTCCAGTCGCTTGATGGACATTCCGTTTCGTATCGTGTACTGCTCACTAGTGAAATCCTTGTGAAAACTTTGAAATCCTTGTGAAAACTTTGTGAGTCTACGGTGAAATTGTGAGACTGCAACCTGTGTGTAATTCCCCACAAATAAATTTACTCGCTCACTTCGCCATCTGCACGCGAGTAGTGGAAAGTGTTCCCCACACTTCAAGTTTGCGCACAGCGAGACGAAATCTCGGGTGGGTTTTCAAAAGGTCGTAAGCGACAAAAGGCGGATTGAAATCAGCCATGAGTTTTAGTTGCAAGTCATGCGACTCTCCCGTTAATGGGATTGAGAAAATTGCATGTCGCGGCCATTGCGGATCGATTTTCCACCGCACCTGTATTCCCGGTATGCAGCGATCCGCACTAGACCTGTTGTCTAGTTTCAACAACAATCTGTACTGGCTCTGCGACGATTGTGCTCGCTGTTTTAACGAGTGGGTGCAGCAATCCGTTTCCGCTGCTCCCATTGTGGACACAAAAAAATTATGTGAGGCTGTAGATAATTTGAACACGGTCGTCTCAAATCTCTCGAGCCGTATTGAAAACCATTTTCCGGCCAATTATGGTTCTGTAACTCAAAGGGGGCTGTTTGTCAAGCGACTTCCGGAGGATCCGCCCACTCCGAAACGACGTCGCGAGAATAATGCTAAAATTCGCGCCACTGCTGCCGCGGTTTGCGGTACTAGAGCCATTCAGCGGGAAATCAGAACAGTTGCGGATGAGCGGGAGCAATTTTGGGTCTATTTGAGCCGTCTTGACCCGAGCCATACAGTGGAGGAAATCGTCGCCATGACCCAAGAATGCCTTGGAATAAGCGATGCACCCAAAGCAGTTTTGTTGGTCAAGAAGGACACCGACCTCACGAAACTCAACTTCGTTTCTTTCCGAGTTGAGCTTCCGAGCGAACTAAAGGACACTGCACTCAAAGCGTCCACTTGGCCGACTGGAGTACTCGTTCGGGAATTTAATTTTGACCAGCCAAAGCAGGATAGATTTCGCTAACGGGCTACTGGGATGCACCGCAGCTTGTATTATGGAAGCCCTCGATCCCCCCGCCACAGTCCAGCTACTGCAGCCAACGTTCACCAGTCGTCCCGGTCCTGTGTGCGGGAGTGGAGAAAGGGTCTTCCAAACTTCCTACTGCGGCAAGTACCCATCCATTCAGAATAATTCAAGCGCTGAAATGTTCCCCGATTCCAGTTCTCCGTTAATTGTACCGTATCAGCACCAGACGCCGTTCTTCCTGCCTGCGAAGCGCAGCTGTTTACGAGAGACACCTAGTTCAGCTGCATTGCACACATCCCACGTAATATCTCTTCGGTCACCGGGACGCACACTTGCCGCCAGTCGTGAGGAAGCCCTTAATCCCCCCACCACAGTCGAGCCCTTCCTGCCAGCGACCAGCAGCCGTCCCGGTCCTGTGGTGGAGATGGGACGAGGGGTCTTCCGCAAACCTACCTCAGGCAAGTACAATGCATCTATGAGCTCTTCTTTGCCTCAAAGCTCTTCGATTTCCAGCATTGGTCAACGACGGGCTAAACTGCTGCTATACTACCAAAATGTTGGTGGTATTAATTCAATCGTTGAGCAATACCGTCTTGCAGTCTCCGACAAGAGTTTTGACATCATTGTCTTCGTCGAAACATGGTTGAACGATGACACACTTTCCAGTCAGGTGTTTGGTACTGAATACGAGGTGTTTCGCTGTGACCGGAGCCCTAGCAACAGCCGAAAATCCACCGGAGGCGGCGTATTAGTAGCGGTTAAAACCAGCTTGAAGGCAAGAATCGTCGAGAACACTTCTTGGGATTGTCTAGAGCAGGTTTGGACGATTATCGAGCTTGGCGACCGTAAGTTGTACTTGTGTGCGTTGTATGTTCCACCCGACCGCGCTCGTGATACCGAATACGTTGAAGCACACTGCAGCTCAGTTTTTACTATCCTCGAAGATGCTAACGCTGTTGATGAGATCATGGTACTAGGAGATTTTAATCTTCCTAGCATTTCATGGAAATCTTCCCGTAATGGATTTCTTTATCCGGATTCGGACCATTCCGTTCTCCACCCATGTGCAGAGAGGCTACTTGATAGCTATAGCTTAGCCACGTTAGTACAAATCAATCCTATTGCCAATGAGAACAACCGCCATCTCGATCTTTGTTTTGTCAGCGACCAGGTTTCCGCCACATCAATAGTGACGGCTCCCTTTCCCCTAGTAAAACCAGTGGCACATCATCCTCCACTGATCGCCACGATTGATAGCTCTGTTGTGCATGACTTCGATATATTACCGCTTTCTGTCTCCTACAATTTCCGTAAAGCTGATCATCGCAGTATCGCAGACCTTCTTTCCACTATCGATTGGGAAAATATTCTGGACCCCGAAGATGTCGAAACCGCAGTTCAAACCTTTTCAAACGTTCTGGTGTACGCTATTGACAGGCATGTTCCAAAGAAAGTTCACCATCGACAAACCGGCCCTCCATGGCAAACGAATACTCTGCGACGGCTGAAGTCTATAAAAAGAGCTGCCCTGCGGAGGTTTACCAAGTATCGCACAATATCACTCAGAGACTATTACGTCAGTCTCAACCATGCGTACAAACGAGCCAGTCAACACTGTTTCTATCGATATCAGCAAAATATTCAGCGTAATCTCAAGTCGCATCCTAAACGTTTCTGGAAATATGTAAATGAACAGCGCAAGGAATCTGGACTGCCGTCGTCTATGACTTTCAATGGGAACACAGCTACTACATCTCGAGACATATGTTCACTTTTCTCGGAAAAATTCGCGAATGTATTCACAGATGAGGCACTAACTATTGAGCAAATCGAACTCGCGGCTAGCAGAGCTCCACTTGTGGGTCACACTCTGGGAGCTATCGATTTTAATGCAACGATGATTACCAGAGCTTCCTCTCGACTTAAGTCATCTTTCAATCCGGGACCCGACGGGCTCCCCTCCGCGATACTGAAAAGGCACATCGAAGTTTTGGTTGCTCCGCTTCTTCAGATCTTTAGAGCATCTATTACTAGAGGTATTTTTCCATCTTGCTGGAAATCAGCGAACATGTTCCCAGTTCATAAAAAGGGCAATAAGCGAGACGTCAATAATTACCGTGGGATAACTTCATTGAGCGCTGTCTCGAAGTTGTTCGAGCTGGTGATTATGGAACCTCTTCAGGCTCACTGCAAGCAGTACCTAAGTGACGATCAACATGGCTTCACGTCCGGGCGGTCAACTGCATCTAACCTGTTATGCTTAACATCCTACATAACAGAGAGTATGGAACGTCGCGCTCAAACTGACGTCGTTTACACCGACTTATCCGCCGCTTTTGATAAGCTAAACCACGATATCACAATAGCAAAAATGGAGAGATTTGGAATAAATGGCAGTGTTTTGCAGTGGTTTCGATCTTACCTCACAGACCGAGAGATAGCGGTTGTCATAGGAGATTGCCAGGGCCCTATATTCACTTCTACGTCAGGAATACCTCAAGGGAGCCACTTGGGACCGTTAATGTTCCTGATTTACTTCAATGATGTACATCTAATTCTGCAGACTCCCCGATTAACTCCGCTAGCGAATGACGGATCTCAATAGTAGCACGTCTGTAATAACATACGTACATGGAACTATTGAGAACCAGAGCTACAGGTCCAAAGCCCTGGTAAAGGAGGATGGTTGTGATGATCCGGGCCGAGATCACCACGTAAAGCAAGGTAGGGCATAACCCCAATTCCAAGGCGTGAAGCGACCCGTGCCGAGGGATGAGTGATCGAGGGGGTGAAAAAGATGCTCGATCGTTAACGGAGCCTGTGGGGTACCTGGGCAACCCCCACAGTAAGCGTCCCTTACCACGCTAATGCGGAGCTCTGGCGTGGCGGACATATATTTCTCGCGCTACTCGTGGGACTATACATGGAGTTGAACAAAAATAAAAACAAACAGACGGAGGTACCAAACCCCTTCGCAAGAGGTGGTTTGGCGAGGTCTCCCCCCCGTGGGGAGAGTAGTGGAGCGATGAGTGCTGCATCCGAAAGCACCAGTGACCCCCCAGCGGCGGTAGGCAATAACCCTACCAATGCATCGGAGGGGCCAATAGCTGCGATGCGCAAAGTAGCGAAGCAACTCGATTCTATAATCGACTTCGCTAGCGCAAAGCAGAACATAGCCAAGGAGTTGAAGTTGAGCCTTCTGGAGCTCCGGAAAGCTGTTCGTGTCGCAAGACAGGAACAGCAGGCCTATGTTGAGAGGGTGGAATGTCGGGAGAGGCCCGACAGAGAAACCCAGACAGTGGCCTCCAATAGGGAGGAAAGAGAGAAGGTCGATAGAGGTTCACAGACAGTGGCCTTTACCTTCTACGGAGCAGCCACGTCGATCGGAGCGGCGACTGAGTTCCCCTCGAAGGGAAAGGGAAAGGGCAATCGCAAGACGGCATCGAATGCGAAGCGCCCTAGGAAGTCGCCAGGCGAGGGTGCCAAAACCGACACCACTCGGCGTGCAACCGTCAAGGTCAAACGCCGCCTGGGTGAGGTAAGCGAGGGCGAGAGTGACCTCGCTGTGGAGAGCGATGGTACCAGCAACCCGGCACGACCGGGGCAGGGGGGCTCAAACCCCTGGACGCTGGTTACCAAGAAAAAGCCGGCACCGAAACCGGAGGTACCGCGGCCTGCGAGGAAGGCCAAGGACAGAGGCGAAGCCTTGTGGTTAAAAACCGACAAGGACAAATACGCCGATGTCCTTAAATCGATGAAGGCGGCCGAAAGTCTCTCGGCCCTTGGGCAGGATGTGCGTAGCGTAAGACGCACCAACACGGGAGAGATGCTCCTGGTGCTGAAGCGAGGCGCACAATCAAGTGCAGTATATAAGGCCTTGGCCCAAGAGGTCCTTGGTGAGGGCGCCCACATCAGGTCGCTAGGTGCGGAAACAACTCTCCAGTGCAAGCACTTGGACGAGTTCACGACCGCAGAAGACGTCGTCGCAGCCGTCAAGGAGCACTGCGGCGTCACAATCGAGCGGGCCTCTGTGCGATTGAGGGACGGACCCTCTGGCACCCAAGTAGCCTACCTCAGGCTACTGAATGCGGATGCCAAAAAGGTAACCGAGAAAGGGAAGCTGAAGATCGGCTGGTCGGTATGCCCTATTAGTATACCCCAGCCGCCTTCAGTGGACAGGTGCTATCGGTGCCTAGAATCCGGCCATAAAGCTTACGAATGCAAAGGCATAGACAGGAGCAAGCTATGTCGTCGATGCGGCGAGGAGGGGCATAAAGAGCGGGGGTGCACTAAGGCATATAAGTGCCTTATCTGCACCGCTAAGAAGCAAGCCCATAAACATGCTATGGGCGGACCTTCGTGTCCCTTCGGCGAGTTAAATAAGAAGAAGCCGTGAGAGTCACACAGCTAAATCTTAACCATTGTGCAGCAGCCCAACAGCTGCTGTGGCAGTCGGTCTCGGAGTCGAGGACAGATGTCGCCCTCTTATCAGACCCGTACAGCATCCCTGCCGGCAACGGCAATTGGGTGTCGGACGGGTCTGGAATGGTGGCAATCTGTACAACGGGAAGGTTCCCGGTTCAAGAGGTAATACACCCCTCCGCCGAGGGTGTGGCGATTGCCAAGATCAATGGTGTGTTCTATTGCAGCTGCTACGCCCCACCAAGGTGGCCAATAGAACAGTTCTACCAGATGATCGACAGGCTCTCGTCGGACCTCGTGGGCCGGAAACCGGTAGTAATAGCGGGAGACTTCAACGCTTGGGCAGTGGAGTGGGGCAGCCGCTGTACAAATAGCAGGGGTCAAGCGCTAATGGAAGCGTTTGCGAAACTCGATACTGTGCTAGCTAATGATGGCTCCGCTAGTACATTCCGTAGAAACGGAGTGGAGGCGTGGATTGATTTGACCTTTGCCAGCCCGAGTCTGGCTCCAGGCATGGAATGGAGGGTAGACGAAGGCTACACCCATAGCGATCATTTAGCAATCCGCTTTAAGATCAACTATGGTGTGCAGCATCCGAGGGCGGGAGATCCCTGTCAGGTACGCGGGTGGAAGTCCAATCACTTCGACAGCGAAGCTTTCACCGCGGCCCTGGGACTGGAGGCCAACACCGACAGTCTAAGCGGGGATGCGCTGGTAGCTGTTCTATCACGCGCGTGCGACGCCACTATGCCGAGAAAAACACTGCCAAGAAACGGTAGATGCCCGGTATACTGGTGGAGTGCCGAGATTGCAGCTCTACGGTCAGCCTGTCTCAGAGCTAGACGTAGGATGCAAAGAGCTCGCACCGAGGATGCAAGAGAGAACCGCCGTGAAGTGTTTCGAGCTGCGAAATTAGCCCTTAACAAGGCTATTAAAAGTAGCAAGAGAGCGTGTTTCGACAACCTGTGTGAGAGTGCCAACGCGAATCCGTGGGGTGACGCCTACCGGATTGTGATGGCCAAGACCAAAGGGGGCTCCTCACCCCCAGAACGGTCTCCGGACCGGTTGGCAACGATTATCGAAGTACTCTTCCCGTCTCGAGCCACAAGCCCCTGGCCACCTGCACTACGAGACAGTGCGGGCACGGTCGAAATGGTGGTTCCAGTGACGAATGAAGAACTACTCGCAGTGGCTAAATCCCTAGCAATGAACAAAGCTCCAGGGCCGGATGGAGTTCCAAACAACGCTCTCAAGGCAGCGATCATAGCGAACCCGAACATGTTCAGGCTAGCTATGCAGAGATGACTTGACGAGTGCCGTTTCCCCGATAGATGGAAAAGGCAGAAACTGGTGCTGTTGCCGAAGCCCGGGAAGCCGCCAGGCGACCCATCGGCGTACAGACCAATCTGTCTGATAGACACGACTGGCAAACTGCTTGAGAGGATCATCCTCAACAGGCTCACCCCGTACGCGGAAGGTACGGACGGTCTGTCAAGCAACCAGTTTGGCTTTCGGAAGGGTAAGTCCACAGTGGACGCTCTCAACTCAGTGATAAATACTGCCGAGATAGCGATCCAACGAAAAAGGCGAGGTATTCGATACTGTGCGTTAGTGACACTTGACGTGAAGAACGCATTCAACAGCGCAAGCTGGGATGCCATCGCGCTCTCGTTACACCGGCTTAGCCTACCGGTGGGTCTGTACCGGATCCTGGAAAGTTACTTCCAAAACCGCGTACTGCTATACGAGACCGATGCCGGTCAGAAAAGGGTTCCGATTACCGCCGGAGTCCCGCAGGGCTCGATCCTAGGCCCGGTGCTATGGAACCTCATGTATGACGGGGTTCTGAGACTGAAGTTCCCTCCTGGGGTCAAGATCGTCGGCTTTGCTGACGACATAACCTTGGAGGTCTACGGGGAGTCAATTCCTGAGGTAGAACTAACCGCAGAACACGCGATTAGCACGGTGGAGGAATGGATGAGCGCGAGAGGCCTGGAGCTCGCTCATCATAAGACGGAGGTAGTTATCGTCAACAACCGCTAGTCGGCACAACATGCAGTTATCCATGTGGGAGAAGTCGCGATCACTTCACAGCGAAGTCTGAAGTCTCTCGGAGTCATTATAGACGACAAGCTGACCTTCGGCAGCCATGTCGACTATACGTGCAAGAGAGCGTCGACTGCTGTTGCGGCACTATCGAGAATGATGTCCAACAGCTCAAAGGTGTGCGCCAGTAGACGTAGGTTACTGGCAGGCGTTGCCGTATCTATCCTCAGGTACGGCGGCCCGTCATGGTCAAGAGCACTGAGGGTAACCAGTTACCTACAGAAACTGGAGAGCACCTACCGCGTGATGTGCCTCAGAGTGATATCTGCCTACCGCACGGTATCACACGATGCATCCTGCGTGATAGCGAGCATGATGCCAGTCGGGCTGGTCATTCGGGAAGATGAGGAGTGCTTTGAGCTACGTGGAAATAGGGGAGCCCGCGAGCGCACCAGGGTGACCTCGGTCGCCAGATGGCAGCGTGAGTGGGACAACTCCTCGAAAGGTAGGTGGACCCACCGGCTGATACCTAGCATATCGAGCTGGGTGGGAAGACCCCATGGGGAAGTTCACTTCCACCTGACACAATTCCTGTCAGGCCATGGCTGTTTCCGTCAGTACCTCCACAGGTTCGGGCACGCGGAGGTCCCAGTCTGCCCGGACTGCCCAGGTGTAGATGAAACTGCCGAACACATACTGTTCGTATGTCATCGGTTCGACGTCGAAAGAAGAGCAATGCTTGACGTCTGTGGCTGGGACACAACCCCGGATACCCTTATCCAGCGGATGTGTCAAACGGTGGAGAAGTGGAACGCAGTCTCGGCTGCTACCATCCAGATTGCCAGTAGGCTACAGGTAATCTGGCGAACCGAGCAACAGACGGCGGGCACGGCTAACTAGTGATTGGTTAGCTGGAGCGAAAAAGGCCAAGCGCAAAATAAGAGAGTGAATGGTCTGTTCATGCCGAGGTAGGTTGGCACAGCGAATGGCAACCGCGTAAGGGGTAAACCCAGCCACCCCGAAGCAAGACAGAAGAGTGAGTGTATAGGCGTATAAGTGGACTGCCTCATGCCAAGACGGGAGGGTCGTAGCGTAGTATGTTGGAACTAAGCTATCGATGCCTCATGGCGTGGCAGAGGAGTGAAAGGGTGAGCATCCAAGTCAGTCTCACATTGCATGTTAAGGGTGAGCATAAAAGTCAGCCTCACAGGTTGGTAGAGGCTAGCACAAAAGTCAGCCTAGCAAGGAATGAAAAAGGTGAGCACAAAAGTCAGCCTCGCATGGTATGTCAGAAGTGGGGCCTAAGAAAAATGTCCCACATGGGATGCCAGAGGGAGTGACAAAGGTACAATAGAGTGGCACGATTGAGAGTGAATCAGGTGATAGGGTGAGCACCCAAGTCAGCCTCACATGGATGGGTAGGGCGAGCACAAAAGTAAACCTAGCAAGGAATGAGTAAGGTGAGCACACAAGTCAGCCTCGCATGGAACGTAAAAGGTGAGCACAAAAGTCAGCCTCATGTGGGAGTGTTTGAGAGTGAATCAAAGTGTGATTGAGAGAGCACCCAAGTAAGCCTCATACAGGACGTATGATCGCGCGAGTGAGAGTGAATGAGTACATTGAGTACAGCCATCCCCCCAGAAGTAATACCGAGAGGTAGTTCCTGGGAGGAATGATGGCGGAGCCCAATGGAGTTTAGTCGGTATTAATGGCTGGTCACCATTCGAGTCCGACACGCCCCCAGTGCACCCCGTGTGGTAGATTGGACCCTACCGTTAGCACGTGTACTGGGCTAGGACATAAAGGTCTTCTCCATTGTAAAAAAAAATAAAAAAAAGACTCCCCGATTGTCCTTCGCGGATGATCTCAAGATTTATCGCATAATTCGTACAATTGAAGATTGCAGATTTCTCCAACAGCAGCTTCAAGCCTTTGCTGACTGGTGTACCATGAACCGCATGTATGTAAACCCGAAGAAGTGCACGGTAATATCGTTTTCACGGAAAAAGGATTCGATCTATTTTAAGTATCGTCTTCTAGAAACAGAAATCGAACGCGTCAGTCACGTGAAGGACCTGGGAGTGATTCTGGATTCTCAACTTACGTTCAAACAACACGTCTCCTACGCAGTCGGTAAAGCGTCTCGAGCGCTAGGATGCATCTTCAGGATAGCCAAAAATTTTACTGATGTTTATTGTCTCAAATCGCTGTACTGCGCTTTATCCCGATCAATCCTAGAATATTGCCCTGAAGTGTGGAGCCCAAACTACAATAACGGCGTTGAGAGAATTGAAAGCGTACAGCGTCGCTTTTTACGCTTCGCGCTCCGTAGATTGCCGTGGAGAGATCCTGTCCGATTACCTAGCTATGAAAACTGGTGTCAGCTGATTCAACTGGAACCCCTTTGTTCATCGCCGACACTTTGCAAGGTCATATAGATGCCCCAGCTATATTAGAACAAATGAATATAAACGTCGCACCACGAACATTACGCAACAACATTATGCTTCGATTACCGTTCAGACGCACTAATTATAGTATGCATGGAGCCATCACTGGTCTACAAAGGATTTTCAACCAGGTTGCTTCAGCTTTCGATTTCAACGTGTCTAGACAAACTCTGCGTCAGCGATTTTCCAGACTTTTTAATCACATTTGACTTTTTTACCGTTTTTGTGAATTATTGTATGACCACTATTTGTGTATATGACTTGAATGTTAGTAATAAGTTTATTATTAAGACCAACATCATTGGGGCTTTGGTATGCCTGTTGGTGTATAAGACTAATAAAGAATAAAGAATAAAGTTGTTAGTTGGCAGAAAAATCAAACCTAGTGCCCCAAAAAATTGTATTTAACCGAATCGTCCGACAGTTGTCTAATCCAACTTCCAAGCATAGGATCGATCTGAAATTTTGCAGATAGAATCATTATGAATGACAATGTAATCTGCCAACGAAATTTAATAGTTAATCTCCTTAAAAGTGCAATGCAGAATTTATTCTTTAATTAATTAGACACAGGGCGTTGGTAGTTCACAACTATTCTACGCCCATGTTCCAAAAATGACGAACGACTGACGAAACATTTTCAGTGGTAAAATCTGATAGAAATCAGAAAATTCTGAGCCTGTTGGTCTAGCCACGATCCACGATGCTATTCATTTTGTTTGTGAACGTGTACGCTGATAACTTTCTTGTTGAGCGGGCGACTTTTAGTTTTACTAAAATCGGAAAAGGATGTATTTGCCATGTTTTAAGTTTTTGTAAGCAACGACAGTGATGAATAGTTTTACAGGATCGATCTCACTATTCTAGTTATTAATATCGTATCCATGTCTAAGTCAATAAGTTCTCTTTCCACAAACTTACTATTTACTTTTTTGGTTATTTTATTAGTGGGAAAGTTATGCGAAGAATTTCAACAATGGGATTAACAGGTTCGCTATTTTTTAGGGTTTTTCGTCATCCAACAAACAACAGGCACACGTATTTTTATAGAGATACGCGGTTTGAGGCTGGTTCTGTGGTTTTCGACAGGCTTCGCCCGTTCTCATTGGTTCGGACAGGTTGGTGTGTTCCTACTTACAAATGAATAGATTAATACGCTTCGATGACATAGAAGATAACAAACGAGAACAGGAATCTTGTTAGCTGATTCAATTCGAAGTTTGTTTAGTGAAGATTCAAGCCCGCTGGCAGGAGATCGTTTTAAAGGGGTAGATAAAGTAGAGAACAGATATCGCAGTCTTAGAGACTAATATGCGCTAAATTGTATCTTCCGGACCGGTGTTTATAGACAGTTCGCAAAAATAAATTTTGTTTGCAGTTTGGCATGCTCACAACATAAAAAACAATATTATTAAGTAGGGTAGAGTGAGGACTCTTGATCCTTGGGGATATTTGATTTCCTGGCCATATCTCCTAATCTATACGCATAAAGTTATCACAATATAAAAAGAAAATGAAGTATTTGGTCGTTTATGATGTTTAAAAAACAAATCTGATGTATTACATTTGGTTTGGAAAAATTGTATAATATTTTAGAAAATATGTGTTTAAATCCATCTCGAAGATCTTTTCACAAATTTTTTGAACGATCGTCGAACTAATTTTTTATGAATATTTTCAAGTACGATTGCTTTCTAAGGGCTTTGCCTAGAAAAACACGTTTTTCGAAGTGTCACTACCCACACAAAAAAAAAATTTCGCCTCATACAACAGGTATCTTTGATCCACGTAACACTGGGTATTCTTGATCCCTATCATTATTTCTCTCAAACTCTTTCGAATTGTACAGAAATAGAAAAACATAATTTTTATAACGTATCTGGCACTATAATTTGATATAAAACGTTTTTTACATGAACAAATGATGGTATACGTTATTGAAGGTTGAAAAAGCCAGTTAAACAGCATTGTGGTTAAAGTTTGTCGTGCATCTAAAAAGGTAATCGTAATAATTAATCTGTCAGGATAGGTGTTTAGCTGAACTTTCGTATCTATAGGTCATGGTGTGCTTTGTTTCTTTAGCCCTAGTAGGCGGGGGATCAAGTTACCAAACTCATTTTGACATGATTTTTAAAACAATTCCTGTTACTGATAGGACATAGTATTCGGATTTACACATTATTCATAGCTCTTACAATTCGAATTGACTACAAGATGGCGAATTTTGTAATTGAAATTTTTATTTCATTGAAAAGTTAAGAGAAAAAACAAAAGTGGGATCAAGCGTACCCACTCTCCCCTATTCAATTCGTATTGCATACAACGTCACTTTCAATTGTTATGTTTTCCATGGATAATATGTGACAAATTGTTAGTTTATTATAAAAATTTTGCTTTTTTTTTTGAAAATTTGAGGAAAATGCGAATCTAGTTCATCAATTACTTTAAACAGCATCAAAATTAGGTAAACTACCCTACATTTTGACTACTACCTAACAGTGCAGAACCAACTACCTTGATTGAATATAATTGTAAGACTGTGGGCCTGAATTGCTGGCATAAAAGAATGAATTAACGGCAGGTTGATAAAATCGGGTACAAAATGTTCATAAAAATCGGGGGTGCATAAAAACGGGGGTGTATAAAACCAGGAGTTTATGAAAACGGGTCGAAACTGTATCTAAATTCGGCAAGTAAGGTTAGATGGTTAGCGCTGTTACATTATTTTTGTATATAGAGCGAAATTTTAATTCTTTACATCTTTATTATCACTAATGCAACTGGTTATTTTTACGCCGTAATTAGAATAACATAAATCCTGCAAAGGAAGATAAATTTTCTTTAGAATTTTGTTATTCAAAAACAGAGTTGCTCTCGGTGATGTTACGAGTATAATATGAATATGAATTATATTAGAAATCTATTTTCTCACTACTAGGTGGATAACTTTGTGATCTGTGCTTTCATATACCATCCAACGTCTATCTCACGACTGAACGCAAGATTTAATCCAACGGATAAATACATCAACTCTGGACAAATTTTCCTTTGAAATGAATTTACACATTGTTTTGTTCTTGAAATAAACTTGCGTAATATTTTTTTGAGAAAAAGTTAATTAATTATTAAGTAAATTCACAAAATGTTTTCGTAATAGAATTCCTTGAATCACGCAGATGTTTTTTCATACCCCGATATTCAAAATCGGTTTAGTTTAGCCCCTAAAACACACGTAAAGCGATATTCTGTATGTAACGTTCTCATTTTTAGTTAGTGAAAATTGGTAAGCGAGGAATAAAAATACAAAATGTTTAATATCTTCGCCGTTCGGGAATGTGCACATAATGCCAATGCATTGCTTTGTTCGAAAGTTATTTGCTTTAAACACTTTGTATTTTGACAAAATCTTCCATATCTCAGAAAGTAAACAACATATCTATCAGCTCTTGTAAAATATATTTAACTTTGATCACATCCTTTCTTTTAGACATTTCGCATCATTCATCTAAGATACTCCTCAAAATTAGAAAAAAAAATCTTCAAGGCGCACTCTTCCAACATTCTATTACAATAATTTAAAAGTTTACAAAATATTTTACGAACTATGTACTGATTAAACATTATACTAAATTTCATTTCAAACACTTATGTTTCTTATATCGTTAAAAACAACTCAATTTAAGAAGAAAGATAAAAGTTTCTCAAACATATCTAAAAAATGACAAAACAAGTCAAACCAAAAACTATATCTAACAAAATGCCAAAAGTGGAAATATGTATTCTACCAAAGTTCTTAAAAATATAACCCACGATTTTCAACCCACCGATATAAAAATGTCTATTACTAATTACTTACCCAAATAGGCGTAACTGAATCCTAGATTCAATACCACCAACATTCCACCAAACAGCAATCGCTTCATTTTACTAGCAGCTTTTTTTTGCTTTCCGCTTACACCTTTTGATTTAGTGCAATCGATTGAGCACACCGCGACCGCAAACCGAAAGTCAAGTTCGATCGTTGATAACCGGTTCACGGCAAAACTACTATCGACTAAGTAAGTTGTTCGATGCACCCTTCTGGTCAGTGGCTCACTTAGGATCGCTTATTACCAGCGCGAGAAAAAGGATACTCCAATTTTTTTGTTCGTTAATCTCAAACCGCACACGCACTGTTCCTACCAAACGAGAGAAGTCGTCTCACCGCCGCTGCGCCGCACTACCACGAAACTGAGTACTTGACCGGTCAATAAACAAACTGATCTCGGTGCGATCGGTCTGACTCAGTTTTATATTTATATCGCGGTATCCGCGAAGCCATCATCCGTGTACATCTTTTCGGTTTGGGCCTTTTTATTTCGAGTTGTACGTTGCAGTTACTCTCAACCGACGCGAGCGCTTTGGAACCGACTGCGGTCGGTCAATCGTTGTTAGATATAGAACTATCAGAGCCTATGTACGCTTGACCATGTAAATACGTGGGTTCATTACGTTTAACACGAACGTGTTCTGATACCAGTTTAGAAAAAAAGGTGAACCCTAGCACGCTCTTTGATTCCCAGCCGAATACTATTTACCTGGTTACGTAGTTCTGGGTACTTCATGATAGGTGTAATTATGTGGTAAATAGCTCAGTAACAATGTTGCAAATTTAAAACTGGCTGGTCATGGTTTTGAATGCTTCTGACATGAGCCTTCTCCGATCACTCGATCGAAAATCTTCTAGAACTCAGGATCAGTGAAGTGCCCAATTTCGCTCAAGTATTTGCGTCACGACACGAGTGGAATCATCATCAGCTGTTATAAGTATAGTTGGTTCAATTGGTGTGATTGCTGGTCGTAGACTTGGATGCTGACAGCAACGAACTCTCGATCCAGAAGTTGTATGTATACAAGTGCTTAGAGTCGATTGATTTTTCCACGAAGATAATTGAATTTTATTTTTCTACTAAAATGAGTTACTTCCCCTTTTTCTAGCGCGGCTATCTTTGTACTTTTCGCAATTATGAACCTTAGCATATAACGTCACGCTAATACAAAGTGCAACAATGATTCGCATCCCAAACGATCGGTGGAGATACAATAAGCTTCGTTTTACTCCGGTGTTTCCCGAATCCAGCAGTCAGTGATAAGCAAGGGAAGCCAACGCTAATTGCGTGAATTTCGAAGAAGTGCAAACAAAAGCCGTGTTACTTCGCTCTTTTGTTCAGTTGTTTTGAAGCGTCAGCAGTTCGATTATTTCCGACCGCTTGCCGCTATCAGTGAATCACAAACTACGAACTAATTTGGCCTTTCGGATTATGCTCCAGTTCCACCACCCTTTCTCTAACCACTCTATTCAACCAGATGCTACCGATATTCATAGGGTTACCACCTCTGGAAAGGATTTAAGCCGGAGATTTTTATTGACCCGGTAATAGACTTCAAGGAACATATGAGTATTCGCTCGAATCAAACAGAAATGTGAACCAAAGCGATTGCTCGACATTTATCACTTTTTATTACCCAATGAGTTAAAAGTGATAATTATGCCCTCATTCATTCCTTCCAAAACCAGTCAGGGTATCAATTTAGTGCTGATTGATTGGAATATTACCAAAATAAACTCACATTTGCAAAATATAGGGTAAAAAGGCATAATACGCCCCACCGGGGCTAAATGCCCCTCTTCGATTCCCAGGATTCCTGAATTATCTAAAACGTAAAAATGACTGTTAACAGTATCGTTTCATGAAATCAACGTACTAAGTTAGTTTGGTATTTTAAATATGTTGCAAAATAACAATATACACAAAAGTTTCAAAAGAGCTACTTTTATGTAAGCTTCCACTTTTTTCAAAAGCATTACAACCAATTAGAAATAGTCGGATTCGATAGAACTATTTCAAGTAGTTTACTAGAATGTTATAGTTACTATCTTAGTTTATAGCTTGGCTTAAAACTATGTGTGTGTGTGTAGAATTATTCATGTATTCACAACAGCTCATCACCGGCCAAAACGCCCCACCCATTGTTGTGGGGCATACTCACCGATTGCTGTGCTGCATACCGTCCTCTTGTTGTGGGGCATATTACACTTTCACCGGGGGCATTTTGCCCTGGGTGAAAGAAAAAACTAGAATTTAGGCATCTTTGAAAAATGTTTCATTGTACTTGTATCAGGATGCTTTTAATAAAAAAAATGAAACGGGTACTAATTTCTAACTAATATAACAATAAATTAGAGTAGTTAGTGAGAAGATCATAGCGTCGAATGGTGAAATATAGCTATTTTTGCTTAAGGGGGGCGTATTAGACCTGTTTACCCTAATGCTCACCGCTATTCAGAGCCAGAGCCGTAGCGTGCGGTTGGCCAGGTTGGCCCCCGTCAAGGGCGCAAGCATGGGGGTCTAAAATCTTGATCTGCTTTTTTAAAATAAGTGAGGTTAAGTCATGAAATTAGTCATGATACGAGTATCATTCCCAGGTGCACACAAAATTATTGATTGAAAGACGAACTGAAAAAGAAAGCCAAAGCAGACAGCAAAAAGGCACATAACTGAGACTCTACCATAGGCGTCAATAGACTACGCTAAGGTCCTGTTAGTCCAGAATAAACAACAAATAAGACAAAGACATCAAATATCAACAAAAATAGCGAAAAATATTACAATTTTTTCCGATCGTTTTCTCAGTTTCGTAGGAACAAGGGGTACGGAAATGCGGTCAGTAAAGCCAGCCGCCTGTTTAAAGTTATAGCAAAGATCGTAGAGTAAGCTAGATCAATTATCATCGAGACGATAACCCGTAGTATGAAAATTGAAGTCTTCTTGATGCCGGTATGAGTTCCGTAATACCACAAAGTTGCCGGTTCCCAACCAACCAATCTTGCACTAAGTTGAATCTCTGGTTGAAATGTCACATGGTTATTGGTGTTCCTGGAAGCGTTGGAAACTTTGTTTCTTCTGAATTTACCAGTTGCTGTTTGTTCGGATTTGTGGCAGAGTTTTTTCTTGCTGGTATATTTAGCAGCCTTTCAAAGGAGAGAAAAAATATTGTTACGAAGACTCATTTGCTAGTAATTAGTGCAATACTGCATGCATGATGCGCGGGACCAACAAACAACGGATCATGCAGACGATCCTTGTCAAAGAAGACGCAAAGCAGCCTCGTCAAAAGGTCACCCGACACTAGTATGGAGATCCGGTGCGATTGTCACTCAAAATCGTAGCTCACTGGAGCAAGGGGTCCTTTGAAACAGAGAATTCCGCCCTTCAGTAGATTCACGCATGCCAAGCTCGAATCGCTAACTACACCATTGATCTCAGCATCGTTAGCGGGCATGTAAACGCATTAGTTCCTCATAAAAGTCTTGTCGCCAGTAACGTCATTTGTGAGCACCAAACAAAATATCACAATCCTGAGCTTATCTAGGCGAACGTTCCAAGATATCTAATACAGCTGAATATTTCTGCGTCTTGCGGAATATTAGAATACTTCGCGGACTATCTTTGACACGGCAGAGGATCGGATACGGTCGAACCCAATTCAACATATTTGATTTTAAATATAAGCTCAGATCTTTGGCGACGAATCTTACTCGGCATCCATTTTAGGATCATTTGGGTCAATTCAGGAGTACACTTAATATACGGTAGAGTGCCAATATTTATGGTCTTCCTGAAATCTCAGATCGGACACACATCAAATGTGTTGCCACCTCAAAAAAGTTCCCATACAAAATTTGAGCGCCATCGAAAAACAATGAAGCGTCGAGATCTGGTGTAATGTTGAAAAAATGTCTTTGTGGTACAAGGAATATTTTTGAATTGAAATGGAACTTGAGTTTGGAAAAACAGTTTTTATTTTTTTTTTGGTATGCCAAATGTTTTACAAAATAAATGAAATGTCAAAATCTAATGTCAATTCGGAAAAAAAACATGTTTTTTTTTATTTTTATTTGAAACTAGCTAATACCCATCGCGCGTTGCTGCGACTTTCAACGTAGTAGGAGGAAAACACCATTTGTTCCGAAGCGCCATCTGGCGGACAGATAATCCCCAACTAATAGCACACAAACACGCTCCATAACAAATGCCTATTATGTGCAAATTTTTACAGCAATCGGTTAAGCCGTTTGGGAGTCTATAAATCATATACATACAAACATTGACCTTTATATATATATATATATATATATATATATATATATATATATATATATATATATATATATATATATATATATATATATATATATATATATATATATATATATATATATATATATATATATATATATATATATATATATATATATATATATATATATATATATATATACATATATATATATATATATATATATATATATATATATATATATATATATATATATATATATATATATATATATATATATATATATATATATATATATATATATATATATATATATATATATATATATATATATATATATATATATAGATAGATAGATAGATTTGAAAATTAAAAGTACCAGAGAGGTAACTTTTGTCAATACAATATTTTATGAGAAGATACAAGATCCGTTGTTTCAGGCAGTTCTAAGATATTTGGCAGAGAAAATAAATTAAAAGCGGCCTTTTCAAACCGCAGTACCAACTCAAATCCAGAATTTTCCAAGTTTCATAAAGGTTATCTTAAAACAAAATTCAGGATGGCAGTAGATTTCGACGCTTCATTACATTTTAAGCCATTTAGCATAAAAAAATGGGACTCGATTTTTGAATATTTTTGTGTGTGTTTTCACGGGTGAAAATTTTTGCACTTTGGCCGCTTTGTGCAACCTCTTAATCGCGTCCGATTGAGCTAAACTTTTTTGGTTGATGTGCGTCCGGTTACTAAATTCGATGATCACCTGTTTTTCATACATACTATTGGCACTCTAATATACAACTGTCTGAATGGATGCTCCCTCCGTCGCCTTCAAACACCTAGCGTCAACTGCTTGCCTAAATATACAGTAAAAGATTTGTGGCTGAATGTTTCATGAAATGAACGATAGTCAAACATGAATTATTTAGGGAAATGGTGGGCCATTTCCATGTACACAAATTATTATTTGAAGGTCGAACTAAAACAGAAAGCTAAAGTAAACCCCAAAGGGGCGCAAAACTGAGACTCCGCCAAGGGCGCCAGAAGACCATGCTACGGCTCTGTTCAGAGCCGTTCACACTACGCTGTAAATTATTCACATTTGTAACGGTTTTGAGCATGAGCATGATGGCCGCACAATTCGTAGTTGCTACTCCGCGATTGACCAGAACAAGCGAAATTGCACAGAGAATCAACGAATGGAGCCTGGGAGTAGCTATCGATCCTCAATGTGTACGTTTCGAGAGTTCTATACTTTGACATGCCAATAACGGCGCCGGCCACGTCCTTAAAGTCATCGGGGAAAGGAAGGAATGTTAGTGTAACAAACGTTATCGTGGTATCTCCACGTTTGCCACGGGAAGGAGGTTTTGTTAGTATGATGAGGTAAAAAAATACAGAAATCTGGATTCTGATGAGTGGTACGATCTATGTAACTCTCAGTAGTGTTGTCATGTATTTATTGCTTTGGACAGCCAGCTGCCGAGAATGGATGATAGATTTATCGTTTATTGAATTAATTAAAAAAAGCTCGATTCGTAAAAAAAGCAACTTTAGCTCCGGACAACCGACAGTCGGGAGTGCTGCATATGTTTAATTCAATCAAACGGCAGGTGAACGAATCAAACGGCGAGGGGTTTTGATGTACTTAGTTGATTGTCTAGAATTCGAAACAATTTCCAACAAAACGGTCTGCGATAACTGGTTTTTGGCAGAAGAAATTAAGAATTTTATAGTTTTACGGGTATCTATGGAGAAATTTACCATTCACCAAGTGGAAGCCACAAAGATTTCCGGGAAGCGTTTGAAGATTGGTTACAGGAAATTATTTCGGAGGAGAAGATAAATATCGTTGGTGGAGATTTAAATATCTAGTGGGGTGAACGTGGTTATGCTCGAGAACTGAAAACAATAGTAGATGCCGTAGGAATGAATCAAAAAGTTTCGGAACATACCCGTGCTTGTCTCAGGAGCAGCAATTTTATTGACTTGGTTTTCTCCAATATTGAGGAATGCGAAGCTAAAATTGTAAAGGACTGGAAAATCACTGACCATCAGACAATCGGAGTAGCTTTTATTGGTTCTCCGAAGTTGTACTTGCCAGACCACACATGTATCATGGAAAATGTACTCTAGACAAAAATTACAAAACATTCTCAAAATCGACAGAATGCTTTTGAATGATATAGCATGAGTGGAGGGAAAAGCCCAAGTTCTTAGTTCCGCTTTGACAAGTGCAGTAGCTCTATTAACCGAAGTTTGTGTAATTCCTCCAGACCAAATAAATGGTTTGGACCTCGTTTGGCATCGATAAAATCCCAAAAAGATAGTGCATATAGATTATTTAAAGAAACAAAAAGCTCCGAGGTAAATCTTAATATTTAACTAAAAAACTGCACTACCGCCAAAAATTAATATTTTTTCTAGACTCCTTGAACAATTTTCTTCAAAAGTCATCTTGCGGTTTTATTCTAGAGTAAATAGAACCAGAGATATGATCAAAAGAATATCAAGCGTTTTGGCAATTTGCCAAAACGGGGGGTGCTCCCATCACCCGAGGGATGGTTCAATTGACACAAAAATTTGGGTTTTCATATATTGGCCCTAGATGAACAATTCCTCCAAATTTGGTTCAAATCCGAAATGGTCGATTACACGTGCCTTGATCACCCATATATCATTGATCGAAGCAACCTTTGAAGAGAAGTGACGTGTTTGTGCTTAATTGCTGGCTATTAATTTTTTCTTAATTTTAGACTGAAGAAAATTAATAAATTTCATCGGAAGAAGTGTTTGCGGTTCCCTATCAGAACCGGAGGAAGAAGGAGGAGTGAAGAACGAGACAATAGGAGTGAATTCCTGATTTTGCTCGTTGAAGGAAGGAAGCCACGCAGTTACAGGATTGGATCCTAAGCAGGACCAGACAAGCGACATTCAAAGCTCGTGAAGAAGAAGCATTCAAGCAAAAGGAAAAGGATAAGTATTATTTTGCCATTTTTTATTTTTTATTGTGTTAATTTTTTTCTATTAATTTTGTGTTTTAATTAAAATTAGTTTATTTCATTGACTATTTTGCCTATGGGCGGTGACCCGGATGATCCTCTTGACCTTTCTGAATCTCAAGATGATTATCAAAATTGTGAACCTCGTATAAAAAAATATTCTCTGTCAGCTAAAGGTCAATTTTCGGTATATTTTAGGAAAAAGGAGAAACCAATTATTATTCTCCTTATTTTGGCAGGAATATATAAACAATTTAAATCGGTAAAAGAAATGAAAAAAATCTCTTTGGATAAACTAAGATTTTTTTTTATGATTGTGATGAGGCAAATTTGTTAGTCACATCCAAGCTATTTGCTAACATTTACGAGTTTATATTCCATGCAATCTAGTTGAGATTGATGGAGTAATTTTTGACGAAGTTATTGAATGTAATCATATAGTTGATTGTGGTTTACGAGTTTTTAAAAATAAGAATATTGCTTCTGTCCAAATCTTACATAGTAAACACCTATATAAAAACCTGTTTTAATCCACTTAGCGGTGCAATTGGGCCTTTCTCGTTTATCCAAACAATGATTTAATGCCTGGTTACGTTCAATATAACATTATGGAAATGTCTACTACATTCTTATCATACTTGATAAGCATATATAAGTACACGACTCTCACGAACCTGATAAGCAACATGTCGACACTGACATACTTGAAACTAACCAAAATATAATATTTATATAGCTTAATCAGCGTGAGTTCATGTTAACTTCATGGTGGAAAAGGGAAGGGATACAATTAGTGGGAGGTGGAAAATGCGTCGGAAACCACAAAACTTATTTTAATATACGGGGTGGATGAAGGGAATGCAGGAGGGAGGTTGGTCTGAAAGGCGGGGGGGAGGGGTGAGAGAAAGAGGGGGGCTGAGAGGTAGGAGGTGGAAGAGTAGATGAAGGGTTCAACACCGAACTTCATATTATACCTTCCATTTGAGACTAGTTTAGTGAAAATTGTTTCAGTCATCACCGAAGTCGCTTTAGATCTGAAATATGACCAGAACCCAGGACTTCCAGAATTATCGATAGTGGACAATATATTCCAATAATCTTTAATTCGCCATCAGTGATCTAGGCCTGCTAATTTGATGTTCATTTCAATAAGTAAGCCGAAGTAATTTGATGTTCATTTCAATAGATTTTAAACCTATGAAGTATTACGATTGTACCGGTTCATATGAGAAATTACTATGTGACCGCAATAACCAACCTGTAACTCCGTAACCAAACGTCAGAACTGAACAAAATTCAATAGCAGTCATTGGGGGTATTATATCTTTCAATTGAAATCAAGTTTGTCAAAATCGGTTAAGAGTTTGCTGGAAAATAGGTGTGACATTAGCTCGGGAACTTGGCGAGTTCCCCGGGGCATCAAGATCCGTTATAGGTGACCAATGTGGTCAAAACTACTTTGATTGGTCAATAGTGTTCTAGACCCGCAAATCCAAGTAATGTTGAACGTAACATACATACATACTAGGATGGGGCATTGTTATATGGAAATTCGTAATCATAACCACATCAACCGAGCACAGCAATTTTTTGGTTCCATTTGGGGTTCCAAACAACTGCAAAATTTGAGGTCGATTGGTTTTGAACCGGTGTAGCGCATTGCGTTTGAAATTTGTAGGGAAATTAGTATGGGAAAACCTACTTTTTTGCATTTTCAATTTTACAGACTACACATAGAAAATCAAGTTATAAATTTAATGAATTTTATAATGATAAATTTATAACTTTATGTGGGGGTATGAACGATTTATCTAGAAGATAAATAATATTTTAACTCATGGCAAGACCAGTTAATAAAAAAACGGACTGGTTCAATTTGCAGACATTGCCTTTCCGTCTAAAGAACGTAACCAGAGACATTTCGAATACTCCACCAACAACCTGGGTCCATCAATAATATTTCCATTCCGGGAAGATACTTGATAGAATCGGGAATTGAACTAAATAGCTTCTATTTCAGATAATTCTCTGTAAGACATTTACCAATTATAATAAATATTCAATGTTGTTCTATTTTATACAATACTGTAGAATACATATCAACAGATTTAACTAAAAACATCGATTGGTCAAAATTTTCAAATTTAATATCTATGGATATCCATAAATTTTATAAATCGTTAGGAACTCTTGGAAACTATAAATAGTTTTGCGACACTATACTACAATGTTTACTAAAAGCTCAAACCAAAAAAGCTATACACAAAAAATATCAAAAATCCTACATTTTGGTTGGATGTAGAATATTCCACCCTTCCAGAATCGAAATCTTTGGCTTACAAACAATTTCGTTCAACTGGATTACAAAAAGATTATCTACACTATCGCAAAATGGAAGCTATGTTTACACGGAAAACAAAATTAAAGAAAAGTTTTTATTGGAGAAACTTTATTAAAAATTTGGATAGGATTAGTTCAATGTCCACATTATGATCCACTGCTAGGAGGCTTCGTAATTATAACCCTTCTGATACATCAAATTCTGAATATTCTGAAGATTGGGTTGATCAATTTGCTTCAAAGATTTGTCCCGATTTCGTTCCTAACAATTGTCAAACATTTTCGCAAACATCTTCCAGTCCTTTTCCCCACCTGAGTTCTCCTCTTTCACTAGAAGAAATAAATTTTGCTTTGAATTCTTGTGTAAATACTTCCCCTGGATTAAACAAATTGTACTTTCTAAATTACCTGATATTGGTAAAATTCATTTAAAAAATTTATTTAACCTTTTCATATCACAAAATATTATACCATATGACTGGCGCGAAATCAAGGTTGTGAGCATTCTAAAACCAGGGAAAAATCCATCATTAGTTGATAGTAGACGTCCCATTAGTTTAATATCATGTATACACAAATTATTAGAACGGGAGAACATATTATCTAATTCTCAATATGGTTTCAGAAAAGGAAGAAGTACTAGAGATTGCACAGCTCTTCTAGCATCCCAAATTCAATTATGTTTAAATCAAAAACAAGACATGGTTACAACATTTTTAGACATCTCAGGGGCCTATGATTCAGTATTGATCAACATACTTTCCCAAAAAATGTTTCAATTAGGAATCCCTGCTATACTTGTTAATTTTCTAAACAATCTTTTTTCTTTCAAAATTATGCATTTCTATTTAAATTATCCCGACATAGTCATTTTGGTATACCTCAAGGATCTTGTTTAAGTCTATTTATATACAATATTTACACTAGTGATATTATGCAAATTATTTCCAATGGCTGTATCTTTTATCAATTCGCTGATGATAAGGTTCTTTCAGTTGTGGGAAAATATAGATACGCTATTCAAAATTCCATACAATCTGCCTTAAATAGATTAGAGAATTAGTCTCTAGAGAATGGATTTACTTTTTCGATTTCTAAAACTCAGTATAGATTTTTTACACGAAAAAGATCAATTTGAAATTTTCATCTTTATCTTAATAATCAGGAGATCCTGAAAGTTAATGAATATAAATATTTGGGTATTTGGTTTGATGGTAAACTCACTTGGAAAAAACGTATTGATTACCATGTTAAAACTTGTACTAGGAGAATTAATTTTCTAAGAAGTATTTCTGGCACGTGATGGGAGGCTTCTCCTACTGATAACACTTTATACAACGACTATTTCTTCAGTTTTAGAATCAGTGGCGTAGCCAGAAATTTGGTTTGGAGGGGGTTTTGATGAAAATCGCAAATATTTTGAAAAAATGCTAAAATTTAATATGAGTTTGATAAATTATTGAAAACTCAAAAACATAAGTAGTCTAATAGATGTCATTCCAGTCTACAAACAAGAAGGATCAACATGGAACAGTTTTCAAACCTCTATAGATTATTTTCTTGTATAATATGTCCAGGCCCGATGAGAGGGGGGGTCAGCCAGGGCAATTGCCCTGGGGCCCGGGTCGTATTTGGGGGCCCGCGTTTTTACTCGGTAGATGGGCGAACACGTCCGGTATTCATAGAAGAGAAATAAAAATATCAATAGTAGTTTCTTTGTAATCATTCGTCTTATTAAATTATTAAATGATGGAGGCGTAAAAAATGAAAACTTTATTTGATAGTTGACATTTGTTAAAACAAACGTTCTTAAGGAAATTGTCTACTTTGTGTACAAGTTAAAAAAGCGAGTTTTATTACTTGAATCGAGGAATACACTACGAAATATTGTGAAGCCAATTCAAAATATGTTCGAAGAAAGCAATAGAACGTCAAACAGGAATGCGAGCGCACGGACAAACGCATCCTCTTCTACGTTTGCTTCTTTGCTGGTTGTGCTGGTTGTTGGCGTGGAGATACTGGGCGTGATTGTTGTTGAGTGAATATTTGTTCCTGTCAGAGCCGTAGATATTGATTTTGTAGCCGTTTGTGGTTTGGCATAAGATAACGGTGTGTTGTTTACGGTTATAGCAGATGGGCTTATTGTTCTTTTGCACAAAGTATTCCGTGGTGCAGTTTTTTTTTTTGCAGAATTCGTTCATAGGAATCTTCCATGGGTGCATAGTCATTGATCAGTGTTGCCTGATGAAACGTCCCATTTTCGGTTGATCCGCATAAAATGGTTTCGTATGAAGGAGTTGGTTTGTACGGAAGAATTCTCACCATAAGAACAACGTTAGGGACATCCGGGAAAACGCGAAGTTTCAGCTGTTATGAAAAGATTTTCTCCGTATCTTGACATAAATTTGTTAATCACGATGTCAGGGGCGTGTGGAGATAATTCATGTAAGCGTATCTCTCTAGAGCCCTTGCCTATATATACTGGGATGATGTTGTTAACGTGGCAGCTTTCGTTGGTGTGCTGCACGTTGTTCACAATCTACACGTTTAGTAATTGTTTCACTTCCCGAGTAGCTGATCTTACAGGACATTTCCAAATCAATATCAACACAATTAGTCTGCAGTCGTTTTTACCGTGTATCTATAGCGGAACGATTTTCAGTTTCTACTCTGGGCGAGATGAGAAGGTAGACCGACCTTAACTAACCGTTGAATAAAAGGTTAATTTTTATATTTTTGTATTGATATAGAACGTACTAGTATTTTCCCTCTAAAAATGCATTGTGTTGAGATAGAACGGTGATTTTGGGCCTCACCAAAGATGCGTGTGATGTCTATAAGAACCCAATTATGATGCGCAAAATAAAGAAATCAAATCAGTTCAGCTAATCCAACAGCAGCAGTATTCAATTGCCTACTGTACTCACAGTTGTGTTATTTGCGTCTGATTACTGTGTTCTGTGTTTATATTGTTGTCTCGTCCCACATATTCTCACAGTTTACTTATGTAAATAGAAAATCTTTTTGATTTGATAATTTTAAACAAAAATTTTGAGCTGCATCTGCTACCTTCTCATTTTTCTTACAACAAAAGCCAAAAACTGCTCCACCGCTACCAGCAAAAAAAAACAATCCATGTGTCGCTTTGTCTGCACAGTACAAGCAAAATATTATGTTCCAAGCTACTGTGTCGAAAAAAATGAGTGACGATTACAAGTAGAAAGTGGCCTATTGCGGTCAAAATATATTCCTATTTACTTTTCGAGACGTTCCTTAAGATCTATTGTTAAAAGTACAAATGGAGCTAAAGATGGCCAATGTTTACACCATACAATTTCATCATGTTAGACATAGCGTGCTGATTATGTTCCAGACCATCAATGGAACAGAAGCGTTTGTTTCGCGAAACAAAATATATCCGCTCACTGTTAAAATACAAATTCTAAATCCCTCCGTGGTTTGGAAGTATTATTCCCGCTATTGTAGCACCTGCAGATCCTTTTTTCCTTACCCCTAACCTTACTACTTCCCCAATCCTTGCCATCAGGGAAATGATGAAAAAACGATTCATGGCAAGGCACAGATCTCCGATCTACATGGGGAATGTGCCATTTGAGCCAGACGCTGCTGATTCCTGAATACCCACAAATTTAAAAACTTGTAACTATGGCAATTTTACCCTATTTTTTCTTTTTTTTATTAATAGCCCGCCCCTTACCCCCACACCAAAAAGCTCACAAACGGAGCCCCCTGGTAGTGGACACATCAGTTTTCAGCGTACAAAAAAAGGTCAGCACAACAAAACAAAGTTACGAATCGCGGAAACGCTGAGAACAAAAAAAACAATACGAGACCGACAAAACACAAAATTTGACAAGAAGCTACGGCGAGTACCCAGCGGAAAAGAATCCTTTTAAGGGTCCCATCGTAGCTTTGCAGGAAGCTCATAATAATTTAAATTTATTTATTACTTATTGCTATAAAAAATGCATTTATCAATTGTTTTTATTAAAAAAAAATGTTAACCAATTATAACTAAAGGAATAAGCTCGATTGGTGGTGAACGAAGTTTATATTAAAAATTCTCCTATTTTATTTTTTAAAATTAGTTTCAATTTTGCTTGGAAACGAGTGCGACATGTTATTTGCTTTAAATCAGTAGGAAGCTGGTTGAATAACTTAGGTCCGATGAAAGAAATGCGTCTTTGACCAAGGTTCGTGGATACTCTGGAGTATAATAAATGATTGGCTTGTCTGGTGCTGTGAGCTCGAATTCCTGTCGTAAATTCTAGATTATTATGAGCAATAGTATTATGCAAAGCATTGTGGATGTACATTATTGTTTGGTAGTTAGTCAACCCAAGCAAAGGTAAAATGTTATGGCCATTATTATTGTATAACAAAATAGTAGGGTACATAAATGGTTTTTTATAAATAATTTTAAGACATCGGTTTTGAAGCGTTTGTAGCTTTTTCAGATTCGAAATACTGGCACGGCCCCACACAGATACAAGGTAGTTCAGCAATGAGTGGATGTGCGCATAATAAAATTTTAGAAGTACATGCTGGGGAACAAAAGAGCATACTTTACGCATAGCCCCACATAACGATGCAACTTTTCTCTCTATAGATGTTATATGCTCAATCCAGGAGAGTGTGGGGTCTAAGTGAAGTCCTAAATATTTGAAGCAGTTAGTTTCCTGAATTACAGACTGTCCCATTCTTGGGTCTGGATGCACGCCTATAGCTCTTCTAGATGAACGAAACAGCATATATTTAGTTTTTGATAGGTTCAAGGAAAGAAGGTTTTCGTTGAAATACGTCGTTAATGTTTTTAAATCCGATTCAATGTCGCGTACAATATTCAGGCAGTTGTTGTTCGGGTAGAACAACGCGGTGTCATCCGCGAAAAGACGAGGTGTCCCCTTTAACCCGAGTCTACCTAGGTCATTGATATACAATAAAAATAACAGTAAAAATAACAGTGGCCCAATATTACTGCCTTGGGGCACTCCTATTTCTATTGGTCTATAAGAGCTACACTAGTCTCCAATAGATACGAATTGGTTCCTATGCGACAGATAGCTACGAATAATATGATTTGCTAATCCCCTGATACCATAGCATTCTAACTTCTTAAGCAGGATTGAGTGATCCAGAGTATCGAATGCTTTTTTATGACCAGAAAAAGGACACCAACAATTCTTTTGCTATCAATTTGACCAATGATGGAGTCAATTAGTTTGGTCATTGCAATTAAAGTGCTGCAGCCCTGTCTGAACCCATACTGGTAGTTGTAAATTATGTTGTGTTTGTTCAAAAACTCGAGTAGTCGAGTGATGAGCAATTTCTCAAGAATTTTATTGAAAACGCACAATGTTGAAATTGGTCTGTAGTTGGAAGGTTGGTTTGGATCACCAGCTTTGAAAATTGGAATTACTCGGGCTATTTTAAACAGTCTGGGTACCTGCCGGTTTGAATTATTAAATTAAAAGCTTTGGTTAGGATATTTGCAAAAGTGGTACAGTTACTCTTAAGAACACTAGCGGGGATCTTATCAAGACCACAACTGTTATTTTTTTCGAGGTCTTTAATCAAAAGGATCACTTCGTTTATGGTTGCAGGACGCAAGAAGATTGTTTTTTGGACGTGTTGTATATTTGTAATAGGATTTGAGTTGGGACTCGTGGGAATATTGTCGGACAAATTTTTGCCAATACTAGAGAAATATTCGTTGAAAACATTACATACTTCTTTAGTCTCAGTGACTCTGATATCATTGGAAATTAGGCTGATGGGAACATCCGACTTTGAACGACCAATACCACGGAATAAGAAGCTGTCGAAATTCGCCTGTCTGGCACGCTATCTGTAGATGTGGCAGTACGAGTCAACCGGAGTCTAATAGAAACCACGGAATCATGAGTTTCCCGTGGCTGAAGAGATACTAACTCATACTGCACTAGAGGACATAGGTTTAAAAGGGCCCGGCAGTAATACAAGCCTTGAGGCCCGACGCGGCTCTCGACGGCCCTGAATATGTCAATGAAGTCAAAAATTGCGATTTTTTAAAGTGGGATAAATGATCTAAAAAATTTTCAACGTTCAAGATCACCTAATATAATAATCCTTGACTTTGAAGGTTTGACAACTTCGGGAAGTTATCAACATAAAACAGCGCCTGCTTTGATATAGAAATTTTAGTGATTAACTCTCATAGAGGTAATTATGGTGAATTAATTTTTCAAAAATATTAAGAGACATAGTGCCTTCAGCAAAGTTTTTGATAATGTCATTTCAAACAATTTTGTTGAAAATATGAAGGCTACATGAATTCAACATATAGGGATTTAAATGGACTGGGCCTGCTATATTTCTTCTTAGTGAAGAAAAATTTAGGTGAAAACTATTTTTTTATGCGCTACGGATAAAATTGTTTGAAACAATCGTTGCGAGTTGAGAACACAAAACTTATAACTAAATTATGGATGGATGGAACTGAAACTTGCGTTTCGACTTCATCTCATCAGAATCCGACACTAACTTGGTGGGCGGACTAAGCTTGCGCCGAATTGATGCTAGCTCCTGAAAATGGAATCACTCTTTGTGTTTTTGAATCCTTTTAATATCTGGGAATTATTTGTTTTATATCCAGTTCCCTTATTTTTTTGTAAGCTTCAAAGGCACCTTGAACGCAATGTGAATTTATTATTTAATTACCGCAGAAGAGATTTATCAAATACAGTAATTTCAGAATAGCTTGTTGTAAAGGTTTTCTACTACTATATTTCGATACTCTGAATATGTGGGATATTTATGTCTTTGACAAAGTTGTTTGAAATAGCACTTTCGAAAACTTTGCTGGAGACATTAAGTCTCGACCCAAATTTGCTTGAAGAGTAATTCTTCTCTATAATTACTTCTAGGAGGATTAACCGTCAAAATTATTCTATCAGCAGATGAACAGTTTTACGTTTTGAAATTCTTCAATGTTACTTAACATCGAAATTTGGCAGTTTCGAATGAATGTGATCGTGACCGTTGAAAATGTATCGGGCATTAATTTTAATTTTCTTCATTAGTCAACCTCACAACTTGCAGTACTAGTACGTAGCACACCAAATTTTAGTACGCCATCCATTGCATCCTGCTAAGAGGCTATTCATATAGTTGATAATACAACAAAAATCCAATGCTCATAAAACCGATCCTGACCTGCTAGAGACAAAATTACATCAGCTTTCAACTAGTTTCTGAAATGTTATTCTTGTTGTTAACCATATTGAATTGTTGTCTAAACTCTACACAATCTAAAAAAAAACAATTTCAGCAAATGTTGAAATGTATGTAAGTTTTCGGTAAACAAGCTTATGTTTTATATGCAATCAACCTATTCAAATTTAGATTCCCATTCGAAAAATTGTCTCTAATCCATATTTTGAAGCATCTTTCCAAAAATGAGCTCATAATAATTCAGACAGTTATTTTATATTACATTGAAGTAATTTGACAACTATGGGATTTTGGCTAAGAGATAAGTTACAAGATCCCCTTCCCACAATTTTCCAAAAGTTCTCATGACGCTTTAAACACAGTTCTCAATGTAGTGATCAGAGAATATTTTTCCAAAAATATTTTGTGGAATATTAAATTAAATTCGTCAGCATCAATTTTTTTTCAATCCAATTAATTTTGGTTTGGGGGGGGTTTTAACCCCCAAACCCCCCCCCCCCCCCTGGCTACGCCACTGTTTAGAATATGGTTGCTATACTTTTGGATCAGCTTCAAATTCTCATCTTTTAAAATTGGAGAAAATTCAAATTCGCTGTTTAAGAATATGTTTAGGTTTAATTCAATCAACACATACCAAATCTATTGAAATTATTTCTTTTGTTCTTCATTTAAAACTTAGATATTATGAACTAAATTGCAGGTTTTAACACAATGTTTTTCTACTGTTCATCCAATAGTTCCAATTCTTGATTCATTATTTGAAATCAATCCTTCAAGTAGAATTTTAATGCCTTACATATCATGTACCACAGAAGAAATAGTTAAATCTCCTACCCATGTTTACTGTCCTTTCAATATTAATGTTCATTGTACAAAACCCATGATAGTTACTTCTTTAATTACTCAGCTAAACAATATTCCTTCACATCATCTGTTACAATTTGCCAAGCTAATTTTTCATCAAAAATTTATTAGTATTGATCAAAAATATTTCTTTTTTACTGATGGATAGATGATTGATGAAAAGTCCGTTTTTGATATTTATAACCACCTATTTTTTTCGTTTACATTTATCTTGTTCTATTTTTGTAGCAGAATTGACGGCTTCATTCTTTGTATGCACAATAATAAGAACATTAGAGCCCCAGTCTTATTATATTTGTTCTGATAGTCTAAGTTCTCTATTAGCATCGGAATCACAAAATTTGAACAACAAAACTCATCATATGATATGGTTAATTCGAGATGTAATAAATAAACTAAGCACAGAAGGTTTCTCAATTACTTTTATTTGGGCACCCGCTCATTGTGATATATACGGGAATGAACAAGCAGATAGATTGGCGAAATTGGCATTAAGCATTAAGAGGTGTTTTATATGAACGTGGTATTCAAAGTAATGAGTATTTTCCTTTGATACGTCGAAAAATTTGAATTTGAGTGAAATGGGGCGTTTATGTCACTCTATTTACCAAATAGTAGTCGTAAATCTTGGTTTTATAAACTAAACTTTTTCTCGTATAATGTCAAATCATTATACAGAAGTCACCTTTATCGCATTAATATTATTGAAACAAATATATGCGAATGTTCAGAATTTTATGAAGATAGTGATCACATAATTTTACATTGTTCTCGATATTCTGAAACAAGACTCCATTTTCTTTCTTCTCTTTCTTATATTGGGAGACCTATTTTCCACTCTATAAGAGAAGTAGGTTTTTTATGCCTTTTTCAGACGAGATTTGATGAAATTTCACTCAAAGGGGCTTTTCCCTCGCACACAATCGCAGCTGACATCCCATAGATCAAATATTTAATTTCCCTGATTTTTTTTCATTCAACTTGTTTCGTTTAATTTCGATTTATTTTCCCAGTTGGATACTCCAAAAAAGTCTATAATAAGGTGTTGGCACTTACGTCAAAAACCCAAAAAATGAATAAATTGTGGCATTTAGCTCCCTAGGGAGAATAAGCATGTTGTCACATTGACGTTACTTTGGTCGCTAACAGTAAAATATCAAAAATTCTGTAACACCGTGATATCAGTCCCGCTCAATTCTTTCGGCCGTACACGTAATACACCGAAACCTCCATTTACGAACCAAGCCGGGGGTTCGTAAATTGAATTAGTTCGTAAAAAAAGTGTTCGTTATTTGGGATTTAGTTCGTAAAAAAAGTTTGCTTCACATTCTTATTAATATTCGTTGGTTGAGCAATATTCTCGATAACCCTGACAATATGGATATTTTTGGAACGGGCTTGACAAGTAGATGCTGAAAATGGACAATTGGAACCGTTTTGAAATCCAAGATGGCGACTTCCGTTTGAGCTATATTCTCGATAACCCTAATAATATGGGTATTTTCGGAACGGGATTGACAAGTAGATGATGAAAATTGACAATTGGAAACTTTTCCAAGTTCAATATGACGATTGCCGGTTAAACATTATTCTTGATAACGAACAATATGGGTTATATTCGTCAACCCTATCCCGAAAACACCCATATTGTTGAGGTTATAGAGAATTGGATTCCAAAATAGTTCAAGACATCGATTTCCGTCATGCACTCGTCAACTCCATTCCGAAAATACCCCTATTGTTGAGGTTATAGAGAATTTATCTAAACCGGAAGTCGACATCTTGGATTCCAAAATGGCTCAAGACATCGATTTCCGTCATGCACTCGTCAACCCCATTCCGAAAATACCCAACTTATATTAGTAACAATTAACTAAGAATACATAAGTATATAACGTCATGCTGTAATGTACGAACTCAAACTTTCCAAAAAGTGTTCGTTATTTCGAATTTAGTTCGTAAAAAAAGTTACGTAAATCGAATATTACGTAAAAAAAGAGTTCGTAAATGGAGGTTTCAGTGTATTCCTGTCATTCTTGAATTAAGTGGCTAGCGGCCCAGTCAGCTGTTTGCTACTAAAGAGAAGAATTCGAAGCACGAAAGCTCTAACTGAGCCCCTAATTAACCAAACAGATCGTTTACGATGATGCGTGTTTTACGTTCGAAGGGCCACCAAGCAGCAGTCAAGTTCAAACCTTACATTTCCGTCCATCTCGTTCAGTTCAGCGAACCGATTCAGAACATGTTCTGCTTACCTCCTCCAAAGAAAACCAATCAGATGAGCACCTCCGAAATGGTAGTGAGTTAATCGATCACGCGAATTCATTAACCTTATCAAGTTATCGATGAACCCATATGAATCTAGCACAGAAAAAAAACACGCAGAAAAAAAAACCACACTACCGCTGACGTTTACTGCCAATAAAGGATAACCGCAATCGCAATATGCGCGAAACAACCGCATTGTGGTGGTCGGTGGTGGCGGCAATGGCGTACTCCCGAAAAGAATCAAGCAAGTAAGCAAATCGCTTGGGAAACAAAGTAATATTCGTGTGGTTAACCCTTGATAGACCATTGTGTTCTTGTGCTGAACATATATTGAATTGATATAATTAAGTCAAAATTGTCTAGTTACATGTGAATGTCTACTTGATTTACATAATAAATTAATGTTCAATGTTCTACGTGATAGGTTAAAAAAAATCAACATTACAGGGTTTAACCAACTTTGTTCTGTGCAAACTATATTCGTTCCGCTTGAATTACCATTTTGCTTCGTCTCGTCTTCCTTCTCGATTAGCGTAAGTATAGCAATATACATCTTAAAGGGTAATCAATTTAAGTGATATTTGCACCTTTCTATCGTCAGAGGATAAAATTACGAGGTTTCTTTTTAGTAAAGTTCTTATTCACCGTTATGATTAGCTTTTATGAATGGTCAATCAATGAATGGTGGTTTCGTTTTTGCTTCGGTAAATAAAGCGCAGCTAAGCACTGAACTGACGTCAGTACAAACGTCACGCACAGCTTGCTGAGATAACTATATTCTATGCTCGGAAGGGTTTGATATTCCTAAACAGAACTATGACATCAGGGTTGCAATTATCACTTTTTGTAGTCAGAATATGTTCTGGTTCTCTCATTCAAAGGTAATTCGGTTCATACCACGGGAAGAAGATAAGTTTCAGAAATTCCAGCCAACTTGGGAAGGATCGTAAAACATGCATTTTTCTCTCTCAGCAAAACCCATTCGTTGCTCGGAAAGTAAAACCAGTTTCTGAGGGAAACTCGCCTTCTTAGTTCTGCTGATTAGGTAATGATATTATTCAATATAAGTGCAAGTCAGCGATTTTTTTTTACAATCTGTCAACGTTGAATTTAGATAGATCATGCAGAGTGACACGTAGGAAGCCCACCGTTTTCAATTAATTGTATAGAAAATCCCGCTACGGGACGCGGTTTTTACGCGGGATTGAATTGAGATTATGTTATCATTTGCCGTATATATACTTTTTTCAACACTTAGAAAGACACTGGAATAAATTTTCGAACCACAAAACAACATTCCCATCCCATTCTAGCGATCATCCCTACTTTATTTGAACCTAACAAAACACAGCATAAACCACAATCATAGCCGCAACCGCAAGACACTTCACCACCCAACGATACTCATTTCTCCACTTTGGCCACTTTCTCGGGAAACATCTCGTCGATGGTCGCATTCTTCAGCAGTTTGTTACCGATTTCCGTGAAAAATTTACTCAGATTTTTCTCCAAACTCGGAATCATTTCGTCCAGAAAGAGGTTCGAATTGTCGTTGATCACCTGATTGCCGACCTTCCCCAGGACCGGATCGCCGCCGAACAGATTGTCCAGCTGGAACTTGCCGTCGTCGATCTTCAACCGCAAACCGATCCGATGGAAGCGAACGTAACTCTTGCCGTCGATTTTCTCCGTGTAGCCGCGGACTCGAGCCGCCACTCGTACGTTTGCTGCAACGATACGAGTGAATTTATTATTCTAAATTAGTTGATTAGGATTTAGTTATCTAATTATTTGGTTTGGCATTATACTAAAGAATGTAAGGGTTAGCTCAGCAGGTCCTCATTTCGGCAAGAAAATTTTCGATGATTGGGATCATGTTACTTGTGAAAATCAAAGTGTGTCAACAGAAAAACTTTGCTCAAAACGTCTAAAATGCATGGATTCAATTCAAAAGCTGATTTCCGCTGTGAAGTTGATTAGACATGATTGTGTTGTCACCTCAGTTTGATTAAGATTTCTAAAATTGCCAAAGTTGAGTACCGGCCGGGCTCTACTAGGATTTTTCTCCAGACATAAGGCCATGAGGCCATGCGGCATCCAGCGGTTTAAAGTTTCTCAACCAAGAATTGATCCACTGGGTTCCTGCTCCCATGTCGTTAGAGGCGACTTAAAACAGGAGTCCTCAAGTCAAGGTGTTTCTCCGTTCCGAGGAATGAATGGCTGGCAGGACTAAAATATTATTTGGAATCTTCTAGCTGCTGTACAACAAGTGCTGATGATGAAATGTGTAGTGCTGTGATCGAGTATAGTTAGAGTAGCACAAATTAATCTTCAGCATAAACGTACAGCAACTATGAATCTATCCCGCCATGTACAGGAAGGAAAAACTTCTATAGCTTTGGTTCAAGAACCGTATTTCCGTAAAGGAAACTTCTATGTTGGACAGCTACATAACCCCATCTTCATAGCTTTCAACAAAAATGGCATGACAAATCCACGTGAAATACGTCGTGCATGTATACTTGCGAATAGCACTATTGACGCATGTCTTATATCCAACCTCACAATTCGCGATATTTGTGCTGTCACAGTCAATATGACTGTCGATAACATAAGCAAGAAATACGTCTATTGTTCGGCATATTTACCGCATATAAACCATCACCTTCTGATGGCTTCAAAATGGTTGTATCATACTATGGCGAAAGTGGTTTTCCCCTCTTTATCGGCAGTGATGCAAATGCCCATCACATAATTTGGGGCAGCTTAGATATTAATTTGAGAGGACCGAATTGATCGAACAAATCTGCATATACTTAATGTAGAAAATCGCCTAACATTTGCACGAGCTGTGAGAGAAGAAGTGTTAGATGTAACTCTCTGCTCTGACGGTGTTACGCATGAGCTGGCAAACTGGTTTGGACCAAACGAGCTCGAACCGTCGTTATCTCATTATAAGTACATCATCTTTAATCATTTAAACGTCTCGCTAGATATCGTCATGATTCGTAATCCCAAATCTACGAACTGAGACCTCTACGATGAGGGCTTGGCGACTAGGTTTCAGAGGAATCTTCCACCAATTGAATCTCCGTGTGACTTGTATGAGGTCGTGGTCAAAACAAACTCACTCATAGTACCAGCATAGGCTTGCCCGCTTCGAGTTATGCGTGCTTCTAGAGGAACACCTTGGTGGAATACCGTACTTGTTCGACTCAAAGAAGTATGTAGAAGAGCCTGGAATCGCAGACACAGGGACAGTTGGCTCGCAAAACATACAGAAATGCCTTTCGATCCTCTGAGCGAAATGGTTGGAAAAGCCTCTGCAAAGAAGTCTCAAGTCTCAATGAGACTAGCAGATTAAATAACTTTCGAAATCGAATGACTTTCATGGCAGTTCGATTAGATTAGGAAACTGAGTGTCGGTGGATGTCCTCAAGGTGGTGTGCTGTCACCACTTCTATGGAACCTTGTCGCCGATGGTTTGTTGAGGAAACTTAATGAGCTTGGGTTTCCGACATATGGTTTCGCCGATGATTATCGTATAATTATCTTTGCATTAACAAGCCTTATATGCTGTTGAGCAATGGTCTCTTCATGTTAGACTTTCAGTTAATCTAAATAAAACATCAATGATGCTTTACATCCAACGAAGGATTACAACTGGAGCTGTTCCATTGCAGTTTTTTGACTCTGGAACAATTCTTCACTCAAAACTTAATTGGACAGCTTACATCGATTTCAGAATAAAGAAGCTTGCATGGCCTACGGTCAAAGAACTTAGCATATCAAATGCTATCTACCTTCTATGGGTACCCAGTAGACCGGCAACAATTTTGACTTTTTTTCCGAACACTGTTAAATCAAACGGTAATTGGCTTCACATACCATTAGTCAAATATGAGCTTTTTCCGACAACTCTAGTTTACTCACAAGAGTTTTCAAGTTTGTATGTGGAAATATATGAAAAATTGGCAATAGGAACAATAAATTCAGTAAAAAATGACAGTATCATCTTGTGCATCCCAAAATCTGTAAATATATAGCTTAAGGTGTATTGCCGAAGACTGCCAATTGATCCTATTTTGCAGTAAATAGATATTCTCATATAAAGTTATGTGTTGCCTCTCTTTCTCGTACATGCTTAGAATAGGAAATTTCAAAAAATTCCGTTTGTCTTCAAAATTAAATAACTTTGTCGAGGAACCTCCAATCAATATGCATTCTTCAACAAAGCTGTTCGTTATAAAATAAGCTACGCCACCGTAAGTTTTGAGGTATGCAGAATTAATGTGGAATTTTTTATTGGAATTTGATTTTAAATTTCTGATTTTCCATATATTTCACCATAGAAACTTCTAACCTCTTGTGAGTGAACTAGAGCTATAGGAAAAATCTCATATTTGGATCTTTGTGAATCCGATTGCGGAACCTCATACTATTGAATATGTAATTGCCCAGCAGTAATGCAATTGCGTATCCGGATTTTTAGCTCTCCATATATACTGCCCATGAAAGCATAAGAGTCCCATATTGAAAAACAGCAAACCGAGAAAAACGCTGATCAAGATTTATATTTTCATTGAGACTAATGGATGGGACAACCATGTTTTTTTTCAATATTTTCTAACCAAACCTGGTAAACTTTTTTGTGCATTGTGATTCAGTGGTGATACAGAATACAATCCAACAGATAACTCATTTTTCGACAAAAAAATCCATATGGGATTCTTATGCTTTTATGGGCAGTATAGGATACCTATGTACAGAGAGCTGAAACTCAAGGATATGCTATTGGTCCTAACTCCGTGTGGTAGAGCCATAATTTAAGCCATATTTAAATGACGTAGAGAAAAAACGCGGGCCCGGGGGTACAACGTACGGGCTCCCATCACTGTATATTGGTCGAATATCAAAAAATTATATCCGTTTGTCTTCACATCTCGCCCTGAGCAGAAGCTAAAAATCGTCCCGCACAAGTGAAACAGTCAATTCTACCCACAAGCCGATCGGTGCCTATCGCACAAGCAGTCCATATCATATCAGTGCACAAACAATATTGTATTGTTACCCCCGGCTGCGGAGTGAAATGAGTTTGCCAAATGAAACAAAAGTGCCCGTGCTACGGGATAACACGATTTCGATCAACTTTAATAAAACTCGTGTTAGACCACAGTTCAGGAAGTGGAGCAATTAATTAAAGATAAAATGGAGCATAATTTCGCTGAAGTTACGTACATTCAGCTACATCACGTTAAAAAGTGTGTTTTGATCACGTTTAGAAGTTTAGCAAAGGCAGAAAACTTCATTGAAAAGAACAATATGCAACGCGAGGTCGAGTTTAATAACACCAGAATCAAGATCCCGGTGCATATGGAAAACGACTTGGTGGACGTACGTATTCATGATTTGGCCCCGCGCACTAAGAAAGATTACATCAAACAAATCATGTCGCAATATGGAGAAGTAGAATCTATTACGAATCTATGACACCTGGAGAATTTTTTGCACCGGCATTCCCAACGGCGTTCGTATTGTGAGGATGCGAGTGACTAAACCAATACCTTCTTACATGACTATCGAATGCAAATCTCCGAAAGATGGAGTGACCTATAAGCAAAGAACGCTAATCACATATCCCGGGCAGACCCCAACATGCCAATTCTGTAACCATACAGCCCACTACGGAAAAACATGCGCCGAAGCAACTTTAACAAGCAGCCACCGACACCTTCAGTTAAACCAAAAACAACAATCCAATTAACCAATAATGCAGGTACAACCGACCACGACAACCGCTCCCAAACGGGAAAATGTACTTTTGCATATAAAATATTTAAAATAATCCATAAAGAATTGTAAAACGATCCATAAAAAAGTTGTCAATGTTCCATAAAACAAAACTGAAAATCCATAAAACTGTGTGAATGATCCATAAAAAAGGGTGATTTGATCCATAGATTATGTAAAATTGAACCATAAAATGGTCTCAAAAGAGCACTAAAATAGTAATAAAAGAGCAATTAAAATGAACCAATGCCCCATAAAAATATTGGAAATGTTCCATAAAATGATACATTTTGCGCCATAAATTAACTGACATTGATCCATAGAATATTAACAATGTACATTAAAACACGTCGCTATGTTCCATAATATCGACAAAAATGTTCCACGGTATTACAAAATGCAGCAATAAAATGTCAGAAAAAGTTCCATAAATTTGATGAAAATGTTTGCTAAATAATTTTTCTTGGTCCATAGAAGATGTAAAAATGAACATTAGAAATGATTCATATATCGAACGAAATTATGGTTCATGGATATTTACAAAACGATCCATAAGAAAAGAAAATGTAAAACGACCCATTAATATGTGCTTATGCATTAGAAAAAATAAATTTAATGAATTCATGCGAAATTTTATGGTAAACTTAAAAAATAAGTTGTGCTTAATAATTCTCATAACAGTGACAGTGTTTTAACAAGTGAGCTTATACTGGGAGTTAGTGTGATGCGGCTTGGCCGCATATCCGAGGCCAAGGATCCGAAGCGGCGCAAAGCCGCTGAGGATCCGTTGGACGAGGCATTGATTAACCCGTAGCTGGAATTGCAGGCAAACCTGTGGTCCTCTCGTTTGCCCGGTTTACTTAAACATAGGGGCTATAGCTAGTTAAAAGCCGACTAAGCGGCAGCGAAGTCGGACAGTGCACAAGAAAGCGATGTGGCGTAGCCACATTAGTCAGTGTTCGTGTATAAAGTGTCCGTTTTCGCTTCAGATAGTTATTCAGATAGTATTTGCGACTCATGCCAGCCTGTATAGGTGGTCTAATAACACTCAGCGCTCTAATATCATAAATACCCTGACGTTTAAAGAATTGCCATAATGATTTCAGGTTAGCTAAGGTCAGTTAGCTGACTAGTTGGGTACGGAAGCTGAAGTTTAACTATAATGTATGCATTGTTTGTTGTAGTTTGACATTACAACCAAATGTAATAAACTTTATTATTAGTTCGAATAGCAAAAATTTCGCATGAATTCATTAAATTTAATTTTCTGGTGCATAAGCACATATTAATGGATCGTTTAACATTTTATTTTCTTATGGATCGTTTTGTAAATATCCATGAACCATAATTTAACGTTCGATATATGAATCATTTCTAATGTTCATTTTTACATCTTCTATGGACCAAGAAAAATTATTTAGCAAACATTTTCATCAAATTTATGGAACTTTTTCTGACATTTTATTGCTCCATTTTGTAATACCGTGGAGCACTTTTGTCGATATTATGGAACATATCGACGTGTTTTAATGTACATTGTTAATATTCTATGGATCAATGTCAGTTAATTTATGGCGCAAAATGTATCATTTTATGGAACATTTCCAATATTTTTATGGGGCATTGGTTCATTTTAATTGCTCTTTTATTACTATTTTAGTGCTCTTTTGCGATTATTTTATGGTTCAATTTTACATAATCTATGGATCAAATCACCCTTTTTTATGGATCATTCACACTATTTTATGGATTTTCAGTATTGTTTTATGGAACATTGACAACTTTTTTATGGATCGTTTTTGTTGTTTTAGCGGCGCAAACTTAGGGCTGCCGCTCCCAAACCAACAACTAGCATCGTCAATAAAGAAGCAAATACCGATGAAGACGGATTTACAACAGCGACTCGTGAGAATTAGAAACAAATAAGAACCTCTGATCGTGAACAGCAAGAAAACAGTACCGATGATGACATGGACGGGAACAATAACGCGAGAGAAGGCAGACTGAATGACCCCCAAGCGGCTTCACCGCCAAGAAACGGGATCTCAACATGCAGCAGCAAAGTGCGTTAACAAGATCTGGAAGACCGACATTCATAGCATTTTTTTACTTATTGTAAAAAAATAAAAGACCACCCACGGCTCAGTTGTGCAAACGCATTGAGCCGTTTCAAATAAATCTTTAGATTTTAAAAAAATCAAAAAATTAAGGACGACCGCTTTGTTTTTAATATGAAGAGAAGGCTTTTTGGTCACGGGTTTCATGCGACAATATTTATATTTAGTCTAATACCAACGTTTCGAAAGTCTACACCTTTATCTTCAGGGCAAAAAACGGTAACAGTATTATCTTAGTCAAATTAAGCTTTGCTTTTTTGTGTTTCGAATTCATCTCGTCAGTAACTAGCACCATCTGGGTGTCTAATTAGACGATGTATCTAAAACTAGTACCCAAATTAGCACTAGTTAGACACAAAAAATTCCAAACAGTTCACACGACATATGTGAACGCCTAAAGCCACATGTCCGAGTGATGTCCCGGGAAGCAAATATAGCTCTGGTTTGCTGACGAGAAAGCGAAGACGAACTCTTGTCTTTTGGTTTAAGAACCAAACGCCTGGTAGTATGCAATAAATTCCCAAAAGGGAAAAATTGGACTAAACCGCTTTGTGCGTTAAGGGCACAAGACCTAACTTAAATTAAGTTTTGCTTTTTTGTGTTTCGAATTCATCTCGTCAGTAACTAGCAGGCTTTAGGCGTTCACATATCTCGTGTGAACTGTTTGAAATTTTTTGTGTCTAACTAGTGCTAATTTGGGTACTAGTTTTAGATACATCGTCTAACTAGACACCCAGATGGTGCTAGTTACTGACGAGATGAATTCGAAACACAAAAAAGCAAAACTTAATTTAAGTTAGGTCTTGTGCCCTTAACGCACAAAGCGGTTTAGTCCAATTTTTCCCTTTTGGGAATTTATTGCATCTTAGTCAAGTTATTTTGGACATTTAAACAGGAAACACAGAACGCAAACCTAAAACAGAAGAACCTCGCGCACATCCCAAGCAGACTTATATTTCACTGAAATTTTATAGTTATGTACCAATGTTTTGCTCAAGTTGTTTTTAGTACCAATGACGGAAAAACGTAGGGCTGTTAATACTTTGAAGTATTATAAATACCCTTTCGAAAGTTTTAGTGACTTTGGAAAGCGTCTATAGTAATTACAAATAATAAAAATATTACCTAAATAGAGATCAATGGAAAAAGAAAAAAAATATGTTGAAAGAATGGACAAAAGAATCTAAACAAAGCAAAATAAACCAAATTAACAAACTAAAGTAAATTGTCCAAACCTGTATAATCGAGAAAAACCAAACCAGAAAAAAATAAACTAAAAAATAATAAAAGAAAACAGAAAATTAGATAAACACATGGCAAAGATTGAAGAAGTCGAACATTGTTTAACAAATGTATGATTCCATGAGAAACCGACCGACCGCAAAATATGACAATCGTCGATTCGAACGAAACTTTGCAGGTGTGTTCGCTGTATGAATCTCCATGATATTCTCTGGCAATTGGAATATTTTGATACAAGAGTAATTTTTCAAAAGGGCGTGAACGTTTCTACGCGCATGAATTTCAAATTTTTTTTAGTTCGATTACTGTATTTTATACAGCAAAACAATCTGAGAACAAGTTACAGGGCATGAATACTTTTGTCCGAAAAAAATATACGCTGAAAAAAATGTTGTGTCATTTTTCAAAAAAAACAAAAATTTATGATCGAAATTTAAATTGCGAAAAACTCATTTTTTTAATTTTTTTATATTTTGTTACCAAAAACCTAAAGAAAAAAGAAACATTTTGATTGTGATTGCATGATGGAGAAAAAATCGGTAAAAAAGTTTTTCTAACAATAACTTCGTACATGTTTTTAAATTTAAAACTAATTGACGTACAAAATTGTAATTTTATTACAGAATATAATTCTAAGCACCATTTAAAATCAAAATGCATTTAACAAAAATCTTCCAAAATGCGATAGTTTTCGAGATATTTGAAATTTTACTACTTCAAAAACAATTAATTCGTGTATGCTCTTTTTAAAAGTTATTCGCGTTACCCCATCAAAAAATGTAAAAATTTAATGTTTATCGTTTTAAAGACGTAAAAGCAACCTTTTTAGTTTATTTGGATCATGGAGAAGCTTTCAATAAAAAAGTTTTCCTAACAACAACTTTTGACATTTTTTTATAATTCTTACTATTTGCAGTCAAAAATAAAATTTTCTTTTTGAATATGATTCTAAACGCCATTTTAAATCGAAATGCTCTTAACAAAAATTTTCTAAAATGTAGTAGTTCTCGAGATATTTTAACTTTTGTTTTAACAACACAATTATTTTGTTTTAGTACGACCTTTTCATAAGTTAGTCGCGTTTCTCCATCAACAATAATAGGTTTTTCAAAAGGCCCGTAAACTTTCGTGCAACTTTCTCTTTGACATCAAGGCGATATTGTAAACCATTTGAAAGTTACATGAAAGCAATAATTCTATTGCTAAACAAGTTTGAATATTACCCCACATTAAAATCATTCAATATTTTTCGGGAAAATGTACTTTTGCATATAAAATATTTAAAATAATCCATAAAGAATTGTAAAACGATCCATAAAAAAGTTGTTAATGTTCCATAAAATAAAACTGAAAATCCATAAAACAGTGAGCATGATCCATAAAAAAGGGTGATTTGATCCATAGATTATGTAAAATTGAACCATAAAATGGTCGCAAAAGTGCACTAAAATAGTAATAAAAGAGCAATTTAAATGAACCAATGCCCCATAAAAATATTGGAAATGTTCCATAAAATGATACATTTTGGGCCATAAATTAACTGACATGTACATTAAAACACGTCGATATGTTCCATAATATCGACAAAAATGTTCCACGGTATTACAAAATGGAGTAATAAAATGTCAGAAAAAGTTCCATAAATTCGACGAAAATGTTTGCTAAATTATTTTTCTTGGTCCATAGAAGATGTATATCGAACGTTAAATTATGGTTCATGGATATTTACAAAACGATCCATAAGAAAAGAAAATGTAAAACGATCCATTAATATGTGCTTATGCACCAGAAAAATTAAATTTAATGAATTCGTGCGAAATTTTTGCTAGAAAAAGTTCAATAGATTCGTAAATAACGCCAAGACCAGTAGTCGCACTAAAACAAAATGTTCTAACGATCGAAAGTGCATTCAATTACCTTTAATTCAACATAATAATATTTCATATCGATGCACTACAACCGAAGATATTTGGATTTTACTGAACGCACTTTTAATTTTATAGGTGAAATTTATGTTTCTACTGTAACTCGAAAACTGTTCTACTGTAAATTTTTTGGACCTCATTTTCGGATTCAGCACGAAATTTTACATTATAAAATGGTGTTCGAATATTAAAGTTCAGATTTTTATTTTGTAAACTAGTGTAATGAAATAAAAGGATAAATTGGAACGAATTTGAAAAAAAAAATCTCTTAACAAAATGCAAAAAAATGCGGAGAAAAAAGAAAATACAAAAAGGGTATGATAAGAATATACAGGGTGTTTGGTTCATGGTTAAGAATCTCTCGGGGGGTGATAGACTGCCATATTTGGAGAAAAAAATTGTTCTACACATACCATCAAATCTCAACCGTTACAGAGTTATTGAACTTTTTGTGTAAAAAACTTATTTGTCTTAAAATACCTCTAACTTTAAAAGTATACTTTGTATTTTAAATATTTCAGTTCCATTCGAAAGGTGAGAAAATTTCCTATTCAATGGTGTTCTCAAATTTTTTAAGTAATTAGTTTTAATTACCTTTTAGCTGTAAAGTAGTTAAAAGTTTGTGTTTTTGAGGAGGTTTTTGCTAATTTTCTCGAAATAATGAAGTATGATTATAGCAATATCCATTATCCAAAAGTTGGGTTTTAGGACAATTCATAATTTGTTCTTGGACGTCATATTTCTATCTCTTCTCATTTCTTTGTAATTTCATTACTATACTTTTCCTGTAACCGATTTGCAAGTGCTTAAAAGACTCTAATCTAAAAAATATGCTTTATATCGTTATTTACAAGATTTAATTGGAAAGCTGAGAAAATTTCCTATCAGTGTATGCACAAATATCTTTTAGTTAAGTGTACTAAATGATTTCTTACTAACGAAATAACTCAAAATTTGTGTTTTTTGGAGGGTTTTTTAATTATTCTAATTATTTATCAACAAAATTTATCGTTACTATTATTCATTTGATGCCCCTTAATGTTCTCTATAACTTTTTATTTTACACTTTGTCTATATCTCTTTTCATTTTGCTGCTATTTAATAGTTAACACAGCGTGACCTCGCCACAAATGTAGTGGGTTCGAAATCGTTATTTTTGCATATGAAACGATGTGATAGAAACGATTTTGCGTCGAAACCAAAAGAGATAATTGAATGGAGTCAAAGAAAGAACTGTAGAACTTGCTTAGATGCATTATTTCCATGATAATAATGGTGATGTTTATTATTTACTATTTTAAGAAAATTATCGAAAATGCTAATAATAGCACTAACTTTAAACTAATTTACTTTTAAAAGAATACTAAATTCACTTAACTGAAAGGTATTAATACATTTTTCACTGTAGAATTTTCCTGGTTTTCGAATAAAAAGAAAAAAAGTAAAATAAGTGCCATAATTTTTCAATTAGAGGTGCTACTAGTGAAAATAAGATAAAAATATCCGAGTGGAATAACCAAAAATCGTGAAAATAAGAAAAGGTAAGTGTATCATGTCAAAGAACGAATTAAGCAGCTCATCAAGACTAACAATCTGAATTATTAAAATGATGAGGTTAACTATTAGGATGAACGAAAAATCGTTTAAAATTGTTTAATTTTCAATAAATTACTTTGAAAAGGCTACTTAAACTCATTAGCTGAAACATATGAGGGCATCACTCAATGCGAAATTTTCTCGCCTTTCGAATGGAACTAAAACATTTAAAATACAAAGTATACTTTTAAAGTTAGAGGTATTTTAAGACAAATAAGTTTTTTACACAAAAAGTTCAATAACACTGTAACGGTTGAGATTTGATGGTATGTGTAGAACATTTTTTTTCTCCAAATATGGCAGTCTATCACCACCCGAGAGATTCTTAACCATGAACCAAACACCCTGTATAGAAAAAATAAACAAATTTTTAAAATTTAATGAAACAAATAAAAACGCAGGGTATTAAAATATGAGACAATAGAAAAATAAAGAAGAATTCCGTCGAAAAATTGCAAATTAAATGGAATAAGTGATAAAAATGGAACACAATGCAAAAATGAAGAACGTGAAAAGATGGGTAAAATAAAAATATGTTAATATTGGAAATGGATAAAAAGGAAGAATGTAAAAATTGCAGAAATACAAAAAAAATCTACAACTTGAAAAAATAGGATATTTTCATGATCGACCATCACTTAACATAATAATTTATGACAATTTGAAGAAAATAACGAAAACTTACTTTTGCTCATTTTTGGAGTGTGTTTACCGTAAATACTCATTGGAGGGTTTGTTAGCACGATACAAATAAAACAAATGCATTATTGTTTTATCCCTAACGTTACTGTTTCGCTAGTAATAGGCCCTGTTTCAACTCTTCTCTGTTTCAAATTTCCTCGGTTTCCCCTGCTGGGATCGGCCTTGATTTTTCTGATGACCTTTAACTGCAGTTGACAAACAATTAATCCACTCCGACACTCGGATTGCACTTTGCGAGAAGTTATGAGAATTTCCTCACACTTATAAAAAACTCGAACCAGCATTTTTTCCAGCTCTTGAGTTGACGCTGATGCATTTTTGAGTAACTGCACTATTTTTCTTTGCTCTTTCTGCATGATAAAGATCTCGGAACTATGTTACGAATTACTGTAAAATAAATAGATTGCGCGTGACTGTTTACAAATAACAAAATGCTTTAAAAAGCTTTCATATTCGGCCACTAGGAGCGCTGTTATCGCCAAATTTAAGTTTTCTCTTGCTAAATGATCCAACATTTAGAGCTAAATATTTGCAGGTTATCAGGATGGAACCATAGAGCAATTTTACAAACATAGCGGCATCGAATGCACTAAAGAGCAATTGTCCTAGGTGACTTCCTTGAGTGAAACCTATATACATTTCATCTAGGATTGAGCCAACACTATATCTTAAAATTTCAGATTTCAACCAACTGGTCAACGACTGGGAAACTCTCTTAATCTTTTAATCTGCATTAATTGAAACGAGGAATTTACCTTAATCAGTGAAAGGCAAAAGCTATAAATTTAAAGGTCTATGTAGTTATTGACTTCAACTTTGTTTCTATACGACTGAATCTTCGTGAGTTGGATTATTCTCTGGCGGTGACAATGTAGCTTAGGCTTGTGTAAGTCGGCCATCTTCAGTATCATCGCCTACGCAACGTATAGGTATACGACGGCGAAAGATTTGATTTGCAAAAACCTAAAACACGTGGTTAACCCATTATAACCCAGCTATGTTAAAACGGTTGGTAATTTATAAAAGATTTCTTCAGCCCTCATATTATGCCGAATTAAGTGTGGGAAAAATAAAAAATATTCTGGGTGGAACCAGGTATGATTTGCTACGTATTAAGCATTTGTTAGCCTTGAATGAACTGATTCAACGTTAAAATCACCGAGAAAGTCCCCTCCTGGTCCTAAAGAGGAAATAATTTTGCCTTAGGAAAAAAGTTATCGGTTCAGCCTAGCGTATGAAATTTCATACCTTGATCTACCAGCAGAATTTTCGCAATTGTTTCACTAATTTAATCCATTTTTTCGCACTGAGCCACATCTTTCACACCTCTCATGGCCATTCGTTCACAATCCGAAACAATAATTAGTTGATTTAGAAGAGATAATTAATAATATGTATTGTTTATATTTTGGTTTGAATTTCGTCCAACTTTGACATTCGAAAACACTATGGAATTTTATAAAAAAAATATTATTGAGCATACACATTATAAATTATAGGGTATTAATTAACGTTCACAGAAGACCAGAAGTTTTAAAACGCCTTTATTATATAACAAGTATGATCCAGAAATGTGTTGTTTTTGCGTATGAAATGTCATACGCTAGGACATAATGGGTTAAAAGTGACAAATTCTCGTGTATATCGAACATGACAATATGGAGGTAAGGCTACATGACCTATCGTCACGTACCACCCGGGTGTGGTATGGTATTCCCGCCTACTTCACTATATAACTCAAACCACACGGAACTACAATTAAACAAACTACGTTATGCACCCACGAAGAGCAGAATGCTAATCGTGAGGACAATGCATCACGACCGATTGCCCACTCATCCACCTCACATTAATATTCATAATATTTGAGAGATTATTACAGAATAGAAGGAAGCATAAATTGTTTTCGATGAATTGTTTCTACCAATTATATGTTTCAAGATATTTAATCTTAAACTTTGAAAATCGTTTTTCTCGAGATGTGAGATGTACGTCGACGTACATACATTGAGACGTCATTATCATAAGTACATGCATCGTCTTTGATTATTTAAACGTCCCGCTAGATATCGTCACATATTGTAATCTCAATTTTGCGAACTGGGACACTACGCAGGTTTCATAACTATTTTCAAAGGATTGAGTAAACGGGGTCGTAGATAGAACAAACTCACTCATAGTAGCATCATACTAAGAGGCTTGCACACTTCGCGTTATACGTGCTTCTAGGGACCATTCATAAATTACGTAACGCTTTTAGGGGAGGGGGGGGGGGGTACGACAAGATGTGACAAGTTGTGACATAGGGGGGAGGGGGGTGTTAACTAGATCGTTACGTAACATGTTTTCATCGAAGAAAAAAATTTTTTTCTTGGAATTTGTTACGTAACAGGGGAGGGGGAAATGGAAAAATTTGTGACAATTTGTTACATAGGGGGAGGGGGGAGTCAATTTTGGGCAATTTTTGCGTTACGTAATTTATGAATGGTCCCCTAGAGGAACCCCTTGGGGGAACGCAGAGCTTACTAAGTTCAAAAAGTTATGTAGAAAAGCTCGGAATCGCGAACGCAAATGCGGGTCAGAGGTATTTAAGTCGGCTCGCAAAGATTACAGAAATGTCCTTCGATCTTCTGACTGAAGTGATGCACAAATGCCTCAAGTCTCAACGAGGTTAGTAGATTAATTAAGTTACTTTCAAAATCGAAGGAAATTAATGTCAGTTCAATTAGAAATACTAATGATGTATACTTGTCTCAGGAAGATGGCGTATTCAACTGTCTTTTGACTTACACTTACCATCAAAGGTGACAGGAACCATTCAAGTATATGTATCTTGAAAAAAGTTCTTACTTTTAGTCTTGCAACAGGATATATTCCAATAGCGTAACGAGAAATGGTTGAAAATTCATTCCCAAAGGTTAGCTATGCGGAGACAAAGAGCTTTAGACTGATCAGTCTGACGTCAAACGTTTCTTTGAGATTTTTAAAATTCGAATTCAGCCGCTGCCTGTGAGACCGCCACCACCATCATCAGATGCATTCGCCAAATCTCTTCCCGATTTAATATCACCTTATTTTAAGCAATTCCCTATTTTACTTACAAAGTGTGCCAGTGAGGTTTCCTTTGCCTTGCAGATTGAGCAACAATATTTTCATTTTCAGCGAATATTTCCCGGTGAAGTTGAGTTTCGGCATCGACAGCCCAATGTCAAAGGACAAATTGCTCGGTTTGGCACTGCAAGAGTACAAAGCAAAAAGTTACTAAAATCTGCCTTAACCGGTATGAACCCTGCAACCGACTCACTGAATTCGCTCAATCTTGAACGAACTGCAACCGGTAACGTTAAGCTTACTGCACACCGCCTGTAAATCCTGCCCCCGTTGCAATTTCATTTGCTCGATGTAAAGCGGTTCCAGCTTGGGTACCTTAAAGTCCGGACCGAAGTCCCCATTCGCCAGGTTGGGTCGGATGTGCTCCACCGAGTCGATGATACACTGTTCCATTTTTGGTTCACCGCGCGAGCAAACCTTAATGTTACTGGCTGTTGGAAGAGAATAATTAAAATATAGTTATAAGTCAATAAGTAAATGGGAACGACAAAGATCTCACGCTTTTACCGATCATTCATATTTAGTGCATCAAGTTATTGAATACATCATATGGAAAATTCTATTTTTAACGGATACCGCAATCGCTATATGGACGAATCAAAAAACATTGTTCAAAGAAGAGCCAATTTTGTTCAAGTGATTATCAAAACATTTTTCCATGAATTGGTAGAAAAAAACTGAGGTCTGCAAATTCTTATGTAGCGCATAAATAGCAACCGACTGAATGACACACAGAAAATAGAATGACTATTCTATTATCGTTTATTACACGCATTGCATTTAATTGTTGTTTTGGTTTCTGATCCTCCTTCATCATCGCCATCAATTTACTTTTGCCAAACGCCAGACAACCACTCTTAAGTATTTTGCGTCTGTTGACCTCTGCATACATACGCGGATACTCAGTGCCCCGTGTCTGCACTTGAGTAATAAGCCTATAACAACCTAGCAGCCTATATCATATTACCCACTTTTCATAGTGCCCATTATGATCAGTGACGGTTTTGAATTTGTAAATTACGGTACAATTTTTAAATGTGCCTACCACGAAGAATACTGATTCAATTCACCTAGTGCACCATGGGCCACAAATCGATTTTTTTGGTCGAAAATTCAGAACTTATAAACCGTTAGTACTAGACTTCCAGTGTCTTTGGAACAAATTCTCTACAATAAGTGCTCTTTATTTTAGGGAAAACAAAATTAGGGTGGCCCTCTCGATTTTTGAAATAAAAAAATTATCTCCTGAATGAAAAAAGATAGGAAAATATGACCTTCCAAAGAAATGTAGAGAACTCAATTTTGAGTAACTTTGCTGAAGACGTCGAAACTCAATCTTCAACGATTTTTGTTTTACAGCGATTTCCCTTGTTCCGTTTAGGGTGGCTCTTAAAAATTCAGTTTTTTTAATATAACTTCTTTGAAGTTGATTTCTCGTAAATTTCGACATCAGACAAAAGTTAGCTCTTACAAATGCGCACATTTCTTCTTCAGAGGCCAACATTAACTTTTATATAAACAGAGTTATTGACGATTTTATGCTCAAAATTCGACATTTTCTAAGCTAAATAACTCCGAAGGTGGCAAAAAGCAGCAATCAATGTTATGACCAACTAATAGTACTTCAAAAACACTACAAAATAAGGGGTACATGGTTTGTCTTCTAGCGAATGTTCATGTGAAATGTTTGCTTATAAACTCCCTCCGTTATAGAGAATGTATGCGGAATTCATCTAAATTCGTACTTAAAATATATATTAATCATAGTCGCTGTTCTTATATACACATATCCGGATCTCCGATGCAAATCAAATTTAATGGTACTCTCGAAACATGTTATCCTAAACTTGTTTCGTGGAGTGAAATTGTACATAAAACATGTGGTTTTCGGACAACGGTTTATAAAATGAATGTTTGTAGTATTTGCATGGCATACGTTTTATTCGCATGGCAAAAAAGAAATTATTATCAACGTATTACAATATATTGAAAGCTCAGGTCAGGGGCGGCGAAACTTTTTACGCCCGAGTGGGTAGAAATCATAGGATGAGGGGTCCTTTAGTAATGATTTTTTCCCTTTTCGCAATGCACACTCTTACATTACATTCACATTAAGTCATGTTCGTTTATGCAATTGGAATTGTTATACATCGATGTTTTCAAATATGTGTAGTGCGAGATACTTGCGTTGCACATCTAAATTTTTTGAAATGGTTCAAAATTTCGAGTGGGTAATTACCCACTCGGTTATTTTCGAGTGGGTAGTACTACCCATACTTCCCACGCTTTCCGCCGGCCCTGGCTCAGATTTACCGTAAAGGAAGCACCCTTTGTTTAGCATTAATGATTTATTTGTCTTTTATTAATTATATTACCTCCTCTGTTTCAGCTCACTGTAATTTGCTCTAATAGTTTCCCAAAATACAGTTTTTGTCTTTGGAAAGTAACAAAAAAAAATTCCACGTGAATGTACGTTGGGGGACAAGCTGTTCAGCTTTCATTATTAGTATTTTTTACTATTATCAAACGGATAGATTGACAGCCTCCTACTTCGGAGTTATTTTCCATACGCGGCAAAAAAACTTTATCAATGATGTCAATATAAATTTCGTATTTTCGGAAGTGATTCGAGCTGTCAATTGTGGGTACTTTCCTGCTTCTAACAATGAGTACTTCTAATCCATTTCCTAATAACTCGATGAGGTTATATCGATTGATTTATTGATGCTAATAATGGGTGCTCTGTGAATTACTTCAAGCGAGATAACCTACATATTAAAAACGGAAGTTTAGACTACTAAAGATGGTGCAAATATGCGATAATTCAACAATTTCGACTGCTCTGGAAGATTCAGGGATTCTGTCAAGTGACAGTTTTTATGTTGATTTTAGGCTTTTAGGATAGAGATTCTATCAGGATTCTTAAACTTTTCACCGAGGGAAATAATGTAAAACTGGTGTTGTATAATATAAATTTTCAGTATTTTTCAATCTGGGAAGATTTTCAATGGGTATTTTTTACGTATTTCGTTGTAAGTTTTCCACAAGAAACAATAGGTAAAACGTAACCAGGTTGACGTACAAGCTCTTTACCCATTAAGTGGGTTATTCTACTTTTATTCAAAATGGGCAGTTTTCTATGCATTAAAAGGTATTATAATTTTTCAGAGTAGAAATTGTTGAAACGCGCAGAAAAAAATTTAACGCTAAGAAAATCATTATTGGGACGATCCATAAATGACGTAGCATTTTTTAGTGATTTCTAACACCCCCCTCCCCCATCGTAGCATTTCGTCACAAACCTCTAAATACCCCCTGGTAATTACGTAGCTTGGCGGTAATTCTCCCCCCCCCCCCTTGTCCACGAAAAATATAAAAATGAAAAACGATGTTAGTTAGTCCCCTTTAAAAAAGCTACGCAGCACGACGTGACCCCCTACCCCTCTGTAGTCACACATCATCGCAAAATACAATACTCCCCTCCCCCATATAATGCTACGTCATTTATGGATGATCCCATATTAGTTTTTTAAACTAATAAGTTGGTCTCCAAAGAAAAAATATCCTTATCAGAACGAAATTTCAAATTTTTTGGAAAATTGACTTCAAAAGTATTTTACTGAAACACTATTTTTTTAAAGGTCAAGCTAAACCAAATAATGGAAAATGCCGTAAAATAAATGCCTCTGACGATATTACTTAAACATGGTTTTTTTTTAATTTTCAGTAGGTCTTTATACTTCTATTGTTATTATTCAGGAGAAATTATTTTCATTCCAAAAAGCAAGAAAACCACCCTGTTTTTTACACCGAAATGAAGCGCACTTATTGTGAAGAAATTCTTTTGAAGACACTGAATGTCTAGCACTTACGGGATATAAGAACTGGATTTTCAACAAAAAGTCGATTTTTGGCTCATGTAACAGAGGTAGTTTATAAGCAAACATTTCACATGAATAGTCGCTAGGAGACAAACCATGTTCCCCTTATTTTGTAGTGTTTTTAAAGTACTATCAGATGGTAATAACATTGATTGCCACTTTTTGCCACCTTCGGGGTTATTTAGCTTAGAAAATGTCGAATTTTGAGCATAAAATCGTCAATAACTCTGTTTATATAAAAGTTAATGAGTTGGCCTCTGAAGAAGAAATGTGCGCATTTGTGAGAGCTAACTTTTGTCTGATGTCGACATTTACGAGAAATCAACTTCAAAGAAGATATATTAAAAAAACAGAATTTTTAAGAGCCACCCTAAACGGAACAAGGGAAATCGCTGTAAAACAAAAATAGTTGAAGATAGAGTTTTGACGTCTTCAGAAAAGTTACTCAAAATTGAGTTCTCTACATTTCTTTGGAAGGTCATATTCTCCTATCTTTTTTCATTCAGGAGATAATTTTTTTATTTCAAAAATCGAGAGGGCCACCCTAATTTTGTTTTCCCTAAAATAAAGAGCACTTATTGTAGAGAATTTGTTCCAAAGACACTGAAAGTCTAGTACTAACGGTTTATAAGTTCTGGATTTTCGACCAAAAAAATCGATTTGTGGCCCATGGTGTAGTGGTGCAATTGTGCCATTCTGCTTTATGCAAACTATGCTGCCACAGTTATGTGCAGTTACATTTTGTACCCGGTAATCCTGTCAGCCTGTTAAGCGGTAAAAAATCCAGCAGCCCTTCCTTAGTTAACTCTCAGTCGCCAGGCAGTTTTCCAGGTTTGAACAGCAGCAGCAGCTTCTGGATGTTTCATCTGTCTGGGAAGTATCCTCGTTATAGGAAATTTTTCATCACCGTCCTGAACGAGTCCAGTAATTCCAGGATTGCATTTTTCAATTCCACATTGGGGATTCCATCCGCACCGGGAGCTTTCTGTCAGAAGCTCAGCGACCACGTCATTGGGTCATTCTTTTGGAGAAAACGCTCTACGATTACCTTCAGCTTATCCGGGCACATTAAAACCGCTATCGACCGAGCCGTCTTCCAACCACTCGGGGCCACTGGGCACTATTGAACTAACTCTCACTGAGCAGATGTGAATAGATGTATGTGCATGGTTCTCCATGTCACTCTAAGATTCTTCGAAATTTGAGCCAAGTAGGCCAACAATCAATGCGCAGGATTTCCAAAAAATGCAAAATTCCGGAAACCATAAAGTAGAGTTGCTAGCGATTAAAATGATAAAGCAGCATATCACATGGAAGATTCGTGTTTCAATCTAAGATTTACAAAAAGATATATATTATAATAGCTATTGGTAAAATTAACAGGGCTAAGGATAGAACTAAAAGATATTGCGTGGCGTCTCTGTTAACCCTTTCATGCCCAACTTTTTTCTAGTGCATGTAGGGTTTCAAAACTATTTTTCCTTTGAAACGGTGGGGTCAAGAAACACGAAAAACCTTTTTTAATAAAGTTAGGTGCTTTCCTTGCAGTGCTAGAAGCAGCTCAATTTTTACCTTTCAATGCTCACTACAATTTTCCTAGATTACTTACAATAGTCCAACTGCATGGAAAACGTAGCCAAAACAGTCTAAATTGATAAGTTTTATCAGTTTTCATTAATATTGCAACATAACGAAGATATATGAAAAATTCATTTTCCGTCGTCAACGTAAACGGTCCCTGGCAGCACTGCTCCATCGGAGTTCAATCAGACTAATTGCAATAACTTCAGTTCTAGAGCTGATCCTTGTAACTGTTAATACTCAAATGAAAGCCAAAAGTCACATTTATTAGCCTTACTTGTTTTTGGAAGCAAATCCTGCCTCAATCAAAAGTTATAGCTGTTTAAAAACGTTGTTGTCCACAAACAACATGGGCATGAATGGGTTAATATCAGTTGCATAATATAGCAGTAACCTGGCAGCCCAAACATGTGGTTATCTGACCTTCATAGATGCATGACGTTGTGTGAGTTGGAAGAGTGCTGTGGCCAAGGCGGAACGCTACAGTAGGGCCGATTTGCCCTTTGCCCAACCAAAAAAAAAAATTGTGTTCAGTGATGAGTTGAAGGTAGCATACGTGAACAATGCCTGTTCTCAGACCGTATTGTCGTTGATTTTTTCGAAGTTCTCTTCTCATAGCTCAAAAGTTAAAGAATGTCCAATCAAGGAATAGTAATCAGGTACACCATTAGACCACGCATGATAAGTTGGGTATAACGTTTCGAATTCATCTGATCAGTATGTGACAGCCACCTTGATCGCAATCAGGGTGGCCAACCCTGATCTACGGATTTCTGTCTTTTCTTCGAATCAACTCGTGAAATCTACGGAATTTTCATAACTTCTACAGAATTCTACGGAAGTTTAGTAAAAGTAATACGCATTCGATTTTTTCAATCGAATTATTATCAAGTAGAGCCATAGAAATGTGAAGCGTTCCCTTAAAAATGCTCTTTTACAGAAATACTAAAAAAAAGCTACGCCACTCACGACCACAAATCATTATGCTCAGTTGACTCAAGAGCGTGACTCCAATTATTTCCATGTGGGGACTGCTCCCAAAACTATATGCAGATTAAATTACTTGTAAATGTCTAAATTTGTCTCCTGAGAGGCTGTGTAATATACCAGCTCGAGGAAGCTCTGGCAAAAGTCTTAGTAATTGGAGATAAAACAAGATACCGCGTATCAGTTACATTTTTATGATCCAGTTCATATTGTTATGTTACTCCGAGTAAAAAATCCGATAGTAATTAACAAATAGTATACCACAATAACACGAAAAGAAATTACGAATATCATGATAAAACTGAACAAGAGTCACATTACTCCACGTGTCAAATCCGAAAGTGAGCTCAAGAATAAAATATCACGATAACGTGAATATAAATCATTAAAATCGTGAATAAAGTCCTGAAATCATGAACATTAATCAGGCTAATCTGTCGGAAAAAGCGATAATAAACTCGTGAATAGAAGATCACGGTAACGTGATCTGAAAATCGCGAGAAAGCTCCAGAAATCATGAACATCGTTTGACTGTCGGTTGTTTTGATTGATTTACATTATACAAACCAGTGCATCTCCAAATTATGAACAAGAATCACTACAAAAACTAATGTGACAGAATCGTCTGAGCTCTCGGTCGAAGTTCTCTAGTGCTGTGAATAGAGTAAATCAATATATATATATATATATATATATATATATATATATATATATATATATATATATATATATATATATATATATATATATATATATATATATATATATATATATATATATATATATATATATATATATATATATATATATATATATATATATATATATATATATATATATATATATATTAGGGTGGGACAAAAAATACATTCCAGCTCCGAGCAACTTTTTAGGTACCATTTGGGTCCTAGAACAACTGTGTAAATTCTTAGCTCGATCGGTAAAACTATATTTTTGCGCCCACTCTTTAAAGTTTACATGGGATTTTGTATGGGAAAGTTAACTTTTACAAAATAATTCCTCCAAGAGTCGCTCATTACTCCCTAAAAATAAATCGTTATGTGGTTTGTATAGGAAATTTAACAAAGAAAAAAAGTCTCGAAAACCGCGAAATGATCTGATGCTTGAGAAAAAAGTTATTAAGCAGAAACCGATTGATGCTCTGATGATTGATAAAATATTCATTTTTTCTAGCACCACTGCTGTTGGCTGTCCAATTATACGCAATTTTGTTTTAATCCTCTCTTAATGTATCTAAATCGTTTATCTATACTATTTGGCCACTTCGCAAGGTTTTGAGAAATAAATTAAGGCTTCTTTTGTACATAATAAGAGAAAGTTAAAAATTTTGTATATAATAAAACCGTCAGAAGCAGTGATGCTATGAAAAGTGAAATTTTCATCAATCTTCAGGGCATCAATCAGTTTTTGCTTAATAACTTTTTCCACAAGCATCAAATCGTTTTGCAGTCTTCTAGACTTTGTTTCCTTGACAAATTTCCTATAAAAATCAGACATCAGTTTATTTTTAGGAGCTAATGGGCGACTCTTGGAAGAATTAATTTGCAAAAGACAATTTTCCCATGCGAAATCCCATGTAAACTTTAAACCGTGGGCGCAAAAATATAGTTTCACCAATCGAGCTAAAAATTTGCAGAGTTGTTCTGGGAGCTAAATGGGACCCAAAAAGTTACTCGGAGCCAAATTTTATTTTTTTCATATAACCATGTCCCACTCTAATATATAGGGTAAGGTGGGGCAAATCCGACCGTTGGGTAAACCCGACCCCCATCTGTTATCGAAAATCGGAAGCACTACCAGAACTAATAACAATGTTGTCGTGTAGAGCATCGAAAATAATCATAATGGTGGCATGACAGCATTTTGTTAGCCTACATTGAGATGATCAAACGACAATAAGTGTGTTTTTTCAACTTTTGATTTGATTTTCGTGCATCATTGCCTTCAAGATATTTCTGATTGTTTAAGTGATAGCATAAAAAATGTAAGTGGATTTAAATTCATTGATTTAAGTCCTACAAAGTGCATAGATGAATTTAGTCCAACTTTTTTCATATTTTTTTTTAATCGCGCCATAATGAAAAATGGCGCGGTGGGGCAAATCCGACCTCTGAATAGTGGGGTAAATCCGACCGTTTTTTGCTAAGAAAATGTTTATTTATCAATTTGAAAAATATTTTTATTATTATTATTTATTATTTTATTGTACAATGGTTCATAATTATAAACGAAAAACACAAAAACGTGATGAATATAGTATTCGCCGAGCAATTGCTCCGCTGCAGATGGGAATATTTTTACGTGCTACTACTGGTGATTTTGACATTTCAAGATCGACATTGAATTCCATTTTCTTCATGTTACAATTGAATAACGTAACATTCATAGATTTATCATTGAACACCCATAAAATTTGGATAATAGCTGTATTAAATCAACCAAAAACATAGGCGGTCGGGTTTACCCCACCATTTTTGAAAACAGCAAAAATGAGCTTTTTCGTAAAACGCTTGTATCTCCAAATTTTCCAAAAATACGAATAAAATGCTATATACAGGAAGTTGCCCAGAAGTCTAACCTTTAATTTGGTATATAAAACGACTTGATCCGATGTAAAATGAGCATTTTACAGCCAAATCCATTTACTAGGTCGGATTTGCCCCACCTTACCCTATATATATATATATATATATATATATATATATATATATATATATATATATATATATATATATATATATATATATATATATATATATATATATATACAGGGTGTTTGGTTCATGGTTAAGAATCTCTCGGGGGGTGATAGACTGTCATATTTGGTGAAAAAAATTGTTCTACACATACCATCAAATCTCAACCGTTACAGAGTTATTGAACTTTTTGAGTTAATAACTTATTTGTCTTAAAATACCTCTAACTCAAAAAGTATACTTTGTATTTCAAATATTTTAGGTCCACTGGGAAGGTGAGAAAATTTCGCATTGAGTGATGCCATCACATGTTTCAGCTAATGAGTTTAAGTAGCCTTTTCAAAGTAATTTATTGAAAATTAAACATTTTTAATCGATTTTTCGTTCATTTCTTGAAAATCCTAATAGTTAACCTCATCATTTTAATAACCGGATTGTTAGTCTTGAAGAGCTGCATAATTCGTTCTTTGACATGATACACCTACCTTTTCTTATTTTCATGAGATTGGGTTATTTAACTTGGATATTTTTATCTCATTTTCACTAATACCAGCTCTAATTGAAAAAGTATTGCACTTATTGTATTGTTTTTCTTTTTATTCGAAAGCCAGGAAAATTTTACAGAGAAAAATGTATTAATACCTTTCAGTTAAGTGAATTTAGTATTCTTTTAAAAGTAAATTAGTTTAAAGTTAGTGCTATCATTAGCATTTTCGTTAATTTTCTTAAAATTGTAAATAATAAACATCACCATTATTATCATGAAAATAACGCATTTCAGCAAGTTCTACAGTTCTTTCTTTGATTCCATCCAATTATCTCTTTTGGTTTCGACGCAAACTCGTTTTTATCACATCGTTTCATATGCAAAAATAACGATTTCGAACCAACTACATTTGCGGCGAGGTCATGCTGTGTTAACTATTAAATAGCAGCAAAATGAAAAGAGATATAGACAAAGTGTCAAATCAAAAGTTATAGAGAACATTAAGGGGCATCAAATGAACAAGAGTAACGATAAATTTTGTTGATTAATAATTAGAATAATTAAAAAATTCTCCAAAAAACACAAATTTTTAGATATTTCGTTAGTAAAGAATCATTTGGTACACTTAACTAAAAGGTATTTGTACATACACTGATAGGACATTTTCTCAGCTTTCCAATGAAATCTTGTAAATAACGATATAAAGCATATTTTTTAGATTAGAGTCTTTTAAGCACTTGCAAGTCGGTTACAGGAAAAGTATAGTAATGAAATTACAAAGAAACGAGAAGAGATAGGAATATGACGTCCAAGAACGAATTATGAATCGTCCTAAAACCCAACTTTTGGATAATGGATATTGCTATAATCATACTTCATTATTTCGAGAAAATTAGCAAAAACCTCCTCAAAAACACTAACTTTTAATTACTTTACAGCTAAAAGGTAATTAAAACTAATTAACTAAAAGATATGAGAACACCATTCAATAGGAAATTTTCTCACCTTTCGAATGGAACTAAAACATTTAAAATACAAAGTATACTTTTAAAGTTAGAGGTATTTTCAGACAAATAAGTTTTTTACACAAAAAATTCAATAACTCTGTAACGGTTGAGATTTGAGGGTATGTGTAGAACAATTTTTTTCTCCAAAATTGACAGTCTATCACCCATCGAGAGATTCTTAACCATGAACCAAACACCCTGTATATATATATATATATATATATATATATATATATATATATATATATATATATATATATATATATATATATATATATATATATATATATATATATATATATATATATATATATATATATATATATATATATATCTATATATATATATATATATATATATATATATATATATATATATATATATATATATATATATATATATATATATATATATATATATATATATATATATATATATATATATATATATATATATATATATATATATATATATATATACATTGTGAAGGTTAACCATTGTTTGAGGCAGTCTTTGTTCGCCGGTGCCTAGGTTGGTGAAGTGAATAGTGAAATAACCGGACAAGCCGCTATATAAGCTAAGTATCTTTTTTTTTCATTTCCCTTTCACCCGATCCCTTTCCCCTGAATATAAGTTTAATTTCTCGGTTACACCACGTGCTATCCTCGTGCCTAAATGGCCGAGGGCGAAGTAACATTGGATGGGAATGATATTCCCATGGATTTACCGGATAAACCCGAAATTACTCCCTCCCCTGATTCCCCCAGTCCTCCTCGCATAAAAACATACCCAGCCAGTACCAATGGACCCTGGGTGGTCTATTTCCGGCCCATCACGAAATCGCATAATATTTGAGAGATCTCACGGGAGCTGACTGCTAACTACCCGGCCGTAGCTCAGATAACACGTGTTAGAGCTAATAAAATACGCATATTAGTGAATGACCTCGACCAGGTAAACCAGATTGCTCGAAGCGAGCGTTTTACAAAGCAATTTAAAGCGTATGTACCTTGTATGGCAGTGGAGATCGACGGGGTCGTCGCCGAACCGGGTTTGAAGTGTGAAGACGTGTTGAAGTACGGAGTTGGTTGCTTTAAGGACCCCTCACTTCAACATGTGAAGATTCTGGAATGCAAGCAATTGTATTCAGCAAAAACTGAGAATAATAAGACAACTTATTCATTGTCAGACTCGCTTCGGGTGACTTTCTCCGGGTCTTCCCTCCCCGACTATGTCCTCCTGGATAAGGTTCGTCTACCTGTTCGCCTGTTTGTACCGTGGGTAATGAACTGCAGCAATTGCAAGCAACTGGGCCACACAGCCACCTATTGTGGCAATAAGAAAAGGTGCGGCAAATGCGAGGGAGAGCATGAGGATGACTCTTGCGGTAGAGAAACTGAAAAGTATATTAACTGCGGGGGCCTTCCGCATGATCTTAAATCATGACCCGCGTACAAACAGCGCGGGGATAAAATTAAGCGCTCCCTTAAGGGAAGCTCGAAGCGCTCTTATGCAGAAACTCTTAAGAATGCGTCGCCATCTGTCCCTTCTTTTGGCTGGCGTTGAGCAGGAATCTGACGACCCACAAGATGGAACATCTTTTGTTAACCCAGGGGAATCCAGGAAGAGGAGAAATCTAGCCTCCCATAGATAGCCTCGTAAGGGTGCCGAGGTGTCGTCCACTCAGAGTGCGCCAACTACAATCAATAAATCCAACGGAAGTGATGCACTAAAGCCGAAGCAATTTGCTCCAGAACTTTTTAATTCTAACAAGGAGTACCAACCACTTCCAGGGACACCAAAAATCCCAAGTGTCCCCTTTTTTCAAACAGATACTCAGTCCAATAACGGACTAATGAAATTTTCTGACATCGTGGACTTAATTTTTACAACTTTCAATGTTACTGATCCTCTTAAAAGCCTTCTGATACGTTTTCTCCCTATAGAGCAAACATTTTTGAAGCAGTTGACTACTAAATGGCCCCTCCTTGCAGCGATCGTATCCTTCGATGGCTAAGTCATCGAACGAGGTCACCGATTAGATCACTGTTCTACAGTGGAACAGCAGAAGTATCCTCCCGAAAATCGATTCCTTTAAATTTTTACTAAATAGTTTAAAATGTGATGCTTTCGCATTATGTGAAACTTGGTTAACTTCCGATATAAATCTCAACTTCCACGACTTTAATATAATTCGTCTGGATCGAGAACACCCCTTATGGAGGAGTACTTTTGGGGATCAAAAAGTGCTATTCTTTCAACCGAATTAACCTCCCTTCGACACCAGGCATTGAAATTGTCGCTTGTCAAGTTTGCATTGCTTCCATCTACATTCCTCCTAGAGCCTCGGTAGGGCACCGAACGCTTTGTAATATCACGGAATCCTTACCGGCACCGCGGCTACTTCTGGGAGACTAACTCGCACGGTACGGTATGCGGTTGTCTTCATGATGATAATAGATCAACATTAATCCAAGATCTTTGCGACAATTTCAACATGACCATCTTAAACACGGGAGAAATGACGCGGATTCCTACACCACCAGCACGCGCAAGCACGTTGGATTTATCGCTTTGCTCGACATCGCTACAGTTAGATTGCATGTGGAAGGTGATCCCCGATCCCCACGGTAGCGATCATTTGCCTATCGTGATTTCAATTGCTGACGGTTCAAGACCATCAGAAACAATCAATGTCTCGTATGACCTCACACGGAACATTGATCGGAAGAGTTACGCGACCGCGATATCCGTTAAAATCGAATCCACTCAAGAGCTTCCTCCGGAGGAAGAGTACAGGTTTTTGGCTGGCTTGATTCTCGACAGCGCGAATCAAGCTCAGACTAAACCAGTACCCAGCGCGAATACCCATGGACGAACTCCCACCCCGTGGTGGGACAAAGAGTGTTCAGAGCTGTACGCGGAGAAGTCCATTGCATATAAGGTCTTCCGGGAAGACGGGTTACCCGCTAGCTATCAACAGTACGCAACGTTAGAAAAGCGAATGAAGAGTCTAATAAAAACCAAAAAACGAAGTTAAAGGCGCTGGTTCGTCGACGGGTTAACGAGAGAAACAGCGCTTAGCACTCTTTTGGGTACGGCTCGACGTATGCGTAACCGAAACAGTACCAACGAAAACGTGGAATATTCAAACCGTTGGATATTCGCTTTCGCCAAGAAGATCTGTCCGGACTCTGTGCCGGTACAGAAAACGTACCGCGCCGCGTCTCCTCGCGATTACGCGAACGAAACACCGTTTTCGATGGTAGAGTTCTCACTTGCTTTCTTGTCATGCAACAATATCGCCCCAGGGTTAGACAGAATCAAATTCAACTTGTTGAAGAATCTGCCTTACACTGCAAAAAGGCGCTTGTTGAACTTATTTAACAAGTTTCTTGAGGGTAACATTGTCCCTCATGACTGGAGGCAAGTGAAGGTCATCGGCATCCAAAAACCAGAAAAACCAGCCTCCGACCACAACTCGTATCGACCGATTGCAATGCTGTCCTGTATTCGGAAGTTGTTCGAGAAAATGATCTTGTTTCGCCTCGACAATTGGGTTGAAGCAAATGGCTTACTGTCAGATACACAATTTGGCTTCCGCAAAGGCATTAGGACGAACGATTGCCTTGCGTTGCTTTCTACAGAAATCCAAATGGCCTATGCTAACAAAGAGCAGATGGCATCAGTCTTCTTGGATATTAAGGGGGCTTTTGACTCAGTTTCTATCAATATTCTGTCAGAGAAGCTGCACCAGCATGGTCTTTCACCAATTTTAAATAACTTTTTGCTAAACCTGTTGTCTGAAAAGCACATGCACTTTTCGCATGGCGATTTAACAACATCGCGATTTAGCTACATGGGTCTTCCCCAGGGCTCATGTCTAAGTCCCCTGCTCTACAATTTCTACGTGAATGACATTGACGATTGTCTTGCCAATTCATGCACGCTAAGGCAACTTGCAGACGACGGCGTGGTCTCTGTTACAGGGCCCAAAGCTGCCGACTTGCAAGGACCATTACAAAATACCTTGGACAATTTGTCTGCTTGGGCTCTCCAGCTGGGTATCGAGTTCTCTACGGAGAAAACTGAGCTAGTCGTATTTTGAAGAAAGCGTGAACCAACGCAACTACAGCTTCAATTAATGGGTCAAACTATTGCTCAGGTTTCAACATTCAAATATCTCGAGGTCTGGTTCGACTCTAAAGGTACCTGGGGATGTCACATTAAAACAGAAAATGCCAACAAAGGATCAATTTCCTCCGGACAATAACTGGAACATTGTGGGGTGCCCACCCAGGAGACCTGATCAGGTTATACCAAACAACGACATTATCCATGATGGAGTACGGGTGTTTCTGTTTCCGCTCCGCTGCGAACATACACTTCATCAAACTGGAGAGAATCCAGTATCGTTTCGTTTCGTTTTTGATTTAGGTGACTTTAAAAAATTTTCATTCGTCACGTAAAGAATCCAGTATCGTTGCTTGCGCATTGCCTTGGGTTGCATGCACTCGACCCATACGATGAGTCTCGAAGTGCTGGCGGGCGTTCTTCCGCTAAAAAATCGATTTTGGGAACTCTCATATCGATTGCTCATCCGATGCGACATTCTGAACCCGTTGGTGATTGAAAACTTCGAGAGGCTCGTCGAGCTTAATTCTCAAACCCGATTTATGGCCTTGTACTTCGACTACATGGCGCAGAGCATTAATCCTTCTTCGTATACTCCCAACCGTGTTCGTTTCCTAGATACTTCTGATTCAACTGTATTCTTCGACACATCCATGAAAGAAGAGATTCGTGGAATCCCGGACCATATACGCCCGCAAGTGATCCCCAATATATTTTATAATAAATTCCGAGAAGTCAACTGCGACAAAATGTTTTACACTGACGGATCAAATCACGATGGGTCCACTGGCTTCGGTATCTTCAACAATACTATCACCGCTTCATTCAAGCTCAATGATCCCGCTTCAGTTTACGTCGCAGAGTTAGCTGCAATTCAGTACACCCTTGGGATCATCGACACTCTGCCCACAGATCACTACTTCATCGTTTCGGACAGCCTCAGCTCTATCGATGCTCTTCGTGCGGTGAAGCCTAAAAAGCAATTACCGTATTTTCTGGGGAAGATACAGGAGTCCTTGTGTACGTTATCTGAAAAATCTTATCAGATTACCTTTGTTTGGGTCCCCTCTCATTGTTCTATCCCGGGCAATGAAAAGGCCGACTCATTAGCAAAGGTGGGCGCATTAAATGGTGACATATACGAAAGACCAATCTGCTTCAACGAATTTTTTAGTATTTGTCGTCAGAGGACGCTCAACAGTTGGCAAACCTCGTGGAGCAATGGTGAACTTGGACGATGGCTACATTCGATTATCCCAAAGGCATCAACGAAGTCTTGGTTCAGGGGGATGGATTTGGGTCGGGATTTTATTCGTGTAATGTCCCGACTTATATCCAACCACTACACCTTGGATGCGCATTTGCGGCGTATTGGGCTTGAGGGAAGTAGTCTGTGCGCTTGTGACGAGGGCTATCACGACATCGGGCACGTTGTCTGGGTTTGCGCCGGGTATTTGGACTTACTTAGACTGAGGCGCAAAGTTGTTTCGCTGATCTCCCGTTTGCGCGAAAGTTGCAAATTTTGCTCTTCTTTTCCTGTCATGATATACACCTTCTCTCCCCTGTCCTTGATACAACTGCTGCTACACTGATGTGGAAATAAGCCCCCTCTGAATATCTTGACTAAGCATAAGTCTTCGTTAAAAAAATCAAATTTGTATTTTGTATTCCTAGTTTTAAGATAGCTGTAAAATTTCTCATAAATATTTCTTTCCCCTTTTGTGTACTAAATTATATTGTTTGTTTTAAGAGAACTGTAAAATATTTTGTAAAATACTTTTACTCCCTCTTTTGTATATCAAACTGAATCCCTTGTTTTAAAAATTTTCATAAAAAAATCTTTTGGCCCACTCTTGTATATTGAATCTTATTTTTAGTCTTAAGATAGCTGTATACTTTTTTTTTATTTTGCAAAAAAAATATTTCAACATTGTAACCTCCTAGTTTTAAGATATCCAAAATGTAAAAACAAAAGAATTTGGCACCGCCAAGCTAACGCTTTTGTGCCTATCAAATAAACGAAATGAATAAAAAAAAACTAATGTCCAGGGAACAACCACTGTAACCAAACCAAACATTGGAATGTAACGCCATGTAGATTTTTGGCACGAACTAGCCTTTTGAAAACACCATTAGTTTCATGAATACGTGATTTAGTATTCATAATTTCAGGAGCTTCGTCACGATTTTCGTAAATCGTTCACGAAATCGTGATATTTGTTTCAAGAATTTATGAACGGATTTCTTTCGTGCAAGCAGTACGCCCAGGAAAAACGGCAGGCATATTTTAAATTTTTAATGGAATTTAACTAGTGTTAGCTTCTTTATGTTTACATCTTGTGAAAATATAAAAGATTCACGGCTTAATTTTGCTAACACAATGAGCAATTTCAAATAAACCAAACGAAGTATTAGGCAACGGATGATGTTGTGTTCGCGACAGTGCCTACACTGTTTGTTTCGGCAACTTGGCAAGGTGCGTATAAAAACCCTTCTTGCATTAGAAAATTTCCGTAGTTTTATCCCTAATGGCAACAATATTATAATCATTGGATCGAATAATATGGAAGTCGTTGTCGTTGAATGAAAAATAATTATATGTTTCATTCTTTATTTCATGAACAGTGCATACGCGTCCTTTCCTTTCTCCTTTTCCCACTGATCACCTATCTGTGCCATTGGATGAATAAAGGTATTCATACAAATCTCGAAATTACTAGCATTCTAAGGGATGTATACAATCGACCTCTCTACTGGTTCATCCATGCATCGCTGTAGTTATTACGTGCATTCAAACTATAGGAAAAAGCCATAAATTACGCAACAAACCCATATGGAACAATACTATCCTGATCTTGAACTTGCGCGTGCTAAAAGCGATAACTGGAAAACAAAACTAGAATAAGACGAAACACTTACGCAAAACACTGTCTGCTACTTTGATCACAGCTATTAGAATAACTACACTAAAACTAATCGATGAACTAATTCGACTCATCATTGCAAAAATTTGTTCTGCCTGCCTGAGCCCTATATTTTGTACTAATTCCACTCTGCCGTGTGTTGTATCGGTTTTCGAAACTATTTTCCCATTCACTCTCACTTTTCACAGCACATTCCCGATCCCAGTAGGCTAGCTGGTCAAAAGGAAATCCGATTTTTTTTTCTGCCTACTGTTCTGGAACTAATCCCGCCTCGTCGGGAGTAAGTCCGTCGTGCATCGGATAATTTTTCTAACCATTAACTGAAACCGGTCGTATCCTGAGCTGAACTATTTATAGTGGGGATTATTGTTCTAAGCGTGTAAGTATAATTTCATTGTTTCATTGCATGTAGGCAGCGTTATTGTTGCCCGTTGATGTGAGATACGCTGTAAAACATCATCGAGCATCGTCAACAAAAGGGCTCTAGCCTCTGGCTGGACCCTAGCTATTTTCTCAAGCTTGCATTTTTATTCGACCGGCTCATGAATGTGCTGATACCGGTCGAGGAACGCAGTGGAATGTGGGGGCTTACGATCTGATTTCATTACGATACGGATTTTTTTTTTGGAGGATTTTATTACAGGTTACGTCAGATCCGTTGCTTGACAAGAATCAGTCATTCTAAGCTACTGAATTTCACCGAAATTGCACTATTCCAAGTACCCTAACATCACCTAATGCAAAAAAAGCTGACACTGTCGTTATGAGCAACAATAATACACGCTAATTTTTATTAGAATACACACAAAGCAAACAGCTCAAGCGGGGTAATAATGGTTGACACGATTCCACCTAATTTTTTAACAGATTTTTTTCTGTTTTAGAGAATTTGTCTCCGTTTGTTATGACAATAAATCAAATAGTAGGCACCGGCACAGTATAATTCAGTGTTTAATTCTTGCGCGTAAGAATATAGAAAATTCTATACTGTCTCAGAGAAGGGCTCAGGGAAGTAGCTGCGTAGTGTCACATGTGTGTTCGAGCTCAAACCCAGGATCAAAACACTACATACAGGAACAACAGCAACGGAATGTAGCTTCTGTGTCACATAGTAGAATTTGTTCGTCACGCGGTCAATCGGGAATGTGTCACCTCACCTGCCTGCCATGTCAGCGAGTAGGTCGGTTGCGTAATTACGCGGATAAGCCTGAACATGTTGCATACCGATCGCAGGGAGAAAATGATAGGTTAATATTCACAGTCTATAGTTAGGTGATGACATGAACTATCTGGCAGCTGAGATTGAGCAGCGCTTTCTGAATAGTTTTATCTTATTAACTTTTCTCTGGAAGAGCCACATGCAAGGGAATGGCGCGTGCTGGTTATTAAAATACTGATTCAGATCATGGAATCGTATAATTATGACTATAGACAGACTCTTTATACATGGGCTGGCGGATGCAAAAACAGTAAAATTAACTAGGTACAAGCCAAAATTACAACAATGAATACATAAAACCGGGTACTCCGGCACATCGTGTAAGTTTTACCTGAGCTTTTCACTACAGCCTACTCTTCCTCGGACCACGCAACGCACAGTTGTTGGAAACGTCAAAAACGTGAATATATTCACAAGGTGTCTTGGGAGGAATTATTCGAATCACAATCTGATAAAACTTAAAATAATTTATGGCTTACTATGATCGAGCTAAAAAAATAAGGTGACTTCGACAAAGTTTTACAGATGCTCGTAATAAAGAATTTTACAGAAGAATGTGAACTGAAAGTGGCCGATTTAGAAAACGTTTTACATGGGAACATTTTTCTTCTCCCTGTCATAATTGTCCACCCTTTCTCCTGTGTCTCTGATAACCAGATGTAGGAATTCACCCCCCCCCCCCTTCTAAATATCTTCCCGAAACCGTATTTGCCCTCTCTGTGGTTTTATAGTTTTGATTGCTAAATTCAATATTCTCGTTGAAAAATGCCCAATTGTACTACTTCTCATAAAAATATCTCTAAATGACCTCCCTAACCTTACTAAAATTATATTATCTCCTCTTGTATATCGAAATGTATCTTAAGCTTTAAGATACCTGTGAAATTTCCAATTTTAATATAAAAAACCTGTTTTAATCCACCTATAGGTGCAATTGTGCCTTTCTCATTTCTCCAAACTATGATTTAATAACTGGTTCGTACAATATAACATTATGGAAATGTCTTTCATTCTTATTACACTTGGTAAGTATATATAAGAGCACCTTTTTGCATTCATCGAGGTATCGGTTTGAATCGGAGTTTTCTATGTGATCGCACTCCACAACCCGTAACTCCGGAGCTGGAAGTCAGATGGAGATGGAATTTAATATCAGTTTCCGGGGACGCAACACCTTTCATTTGAGACTAAGTTGATCAAATCGGTCTAGCCATTTGCGAGAAACCAATATAACCGTTATTCTGAATTTGGATGCTTCCGGATCCGTCAATGGTGGCCAGTGTGGCCAAAGAGACCTTGAATGACTGTTGGTGACCTAGATCTACAAATTCAACAGTTGTGTTTACATTTTGGAAAAAATTTCACCTTTTTACATTCATCGCAGAATTCGTTAGAATCGGGATTTGCTGCGTGATCGTACGTATCACCCTGTAATTCAGGAACCAGAACTCGGATCCACACAAAATTCAACAGCAGCTGATGGACCTTTCATTTAAAATCAAGTTTGTCAAAATCGGTTCAGAAAATTCCGAGAAACCGATGTGGACAAATCAACAAATTTTGTTTTGTAACCATACTCTTCAACTCGTAATCCGGAACAAGATGTCGGTTGAAAATGAAATTCAATAGCAACCTATGGGAATATTATACCTTTCATTTAAATCTTAGTTTGTAAAAATCGGTTCAGCCATCTCCGAGAAACCGATGTGGACATTTTGTTAACAAATCCGCACATACACACATACACACATACATACATACATATATACATACATACATACATACATACATACATACATACATACATACATACATACATACATACATACATACATACATACATACATACATACATACATACACATATACATACACACATACATACACACAGATATTTTGCGATCTCGGCGAACTGAGTCGAATGTTATATGAGACTCGGCCCTCCGGGCCTCGGTTGGAAAATCGGTTTTTGAAACAATTGCATAACCTTTCTATATGAGAAAGGCAAAAGAATAATATTTAATCAGCTTAATAAGCATGAGTTCAATGTTATCTTCATGTGATTATAATTTGGAAAGGTTGGTGGAATGGGTTTGAACGTGTAGGGAATGGGGGGTTAGTAGAGTGGGAGTGGAGGATGCGTCAGAAATCCTTCATCTTATTTCGGTATACGGGGTGGATGAAGGAAATGCGGGCATGAGGGTGGTCCAAGGGGAGGGGAGTGATGAAGGAGGGAGGTTTAAGGGCAAGGCGGGGGGGAGGGGCGGCGACGCAATACTCAACTGCATATTTTGCCTTCCATTTGAGACTTGGTTTGAGAAAATCGGTTCAGTCATCACCGAAGAACCGATGCGACTTTAATTGTGGAATATGCCCGGAATTCCGGACTTCCGGAATCGTCGATAGTGGACAATATATTCAAAGAATGTTTGATTGGCAATCAGTGATCTAGATCTGCGATTAGAAGTAATTTGGTGATCATTTCAATAGTTTTTAGCCTCTGAGGTATTACGATTGTACCGATTTATATGGGAAATTCCAATGTATCCTTACTAACACCCCTGTAACTCCGGAAGCAAGAGTCAGAACCGAATGAAATTCAGCAGCAATCAATGGCATTCCTGTATCTTTCATTTGAAATCAAGTTTGTAAAAATCGGTAGAGAATTCGTTGGGGAATGGGTGTGATATTAGCTTAGGAACTTGGCGGGTTCCCCGGGGGCGTCATGAACCGTCATAGGTGGCCAATGTGGTCAAAGCTACTTTGATTGATCATTAGTGATCCAGACCCGTAAACTAGAGTAATGTTACATCAATTTTAATATGTTTTACATCATTTGAACATCATGGTGGTACCAGTTTATATGGGAATTTGCTGTGTGACCGCACTCTTCAACCCGTAACTCCGGAACCGGAAATCGGATCAACTAAAAATTCAATAGCAGCTTATGGGAGCGTTATACCTTTCAGATGAAACTAAGTTTGCGAAAATCAGTTCAGCCATCTCTGAGAAAATTGTGTGAGTTTAAATGACACACACACATACACACACACATACACACACACACATACATACACACACAGACATTTGCCGATCTCGACGAACTGAGTCGAATGGTGTATGACACTCGGCCCTCCGGGCCTCGGTTAAAAAGTCGATTTTTACAGTGATTGCATAGCCTTTCTTTATATGAGAAAGGCAAAACCTATAATAATCCACCTAGCGGTGCAATTGTGCCTTTCTCAATCATGAATCACGAGAATGTGTGCGTTGTTTATATTCATTAAAAGCTTTTAAATGCATATATTACATTTTATTATTTTACATCACATGACAACTATATACAGGAAAATAAATCATTATTCGAGTTCTAAAATTTTGAAAAAGAAAAAACAGCCACGGTAATATTGAACTGAAAAAAGGTGCGAAATCGGCAAAGTCCCAAAAAGTCGATTTTTATAAAAAAAAAATTTTCGAGATAACATAAAATCTCGACGTTTCATGCATTTTAAAGATGTTTGGCATCAAAAATACGAATTCGATTTCTGAAATTTCATGGGGTCCCCCCTTTGAAAAAAAATTTGAGTTCCGGCTTATATGGGAGTTTCATGTGTGACCGGACCGTTCAGTCTGTATCTCCGGAACCATACAAGCGATCCGTGCGAAATTTTATAGACATCTGTAGGGATAATATATCATTTGGGACTAAGTTTGTGAAAATCGGCCCAACCATTTCCGAGAAACTGATATGAGTTTGCTAGTTATGAAAGATGGCCGCTTTTCCCGGGCACTTCCGGAACCGTCTATGGTGGTCAATGTAGTCAACGAAAGTTTGTTTGGCCGTCGGTGACCTAGAACTGCAAAGTTAAGTTATTTGAGAGACATTTTAGCGAAATTTTTACCTTTTTTGCTTCCATCGGAGTATCGGTTTGAATCACAATTTGCTATGTGATCGCACGCCACAACCCGTAACTCCGGAACCGGAAGTCGGTTGGGGATAAAATTTAATAGCCATTTACGGGGACGCAACATCTTTCATTTGAGACTAAGTTTGGTTGATTCGGTCTAGCCATCTCCGAGAAACCGATGTGACTGTTAGTCTGAATTTGGATACTTCCGCCGGGGCTTCCGGAACCGATGATGGTGGCCAATGTGACCAAAGAGACTTTGAATGGCTGTTAATGACCTAGTACTACAAATTGAAGCAGTTGTGGTCACATTTTGGAAAAATTTTCACCATTATACATTCATTGCAGAATTTCTTAAAATCGACATTTTCTGCGTGATCGTACTCATCACCCTGTAATTCCGGAACCGGAAGTCGGATCCATTAGAAATTCAATAGCAGCCTATGGAAACGTTGCACCTTTCATTTGGGACTAAGTTTGTAAAAATCGGTTCATCCATCTCTGAGAAAAGTGAGTGAGATTGTGTTCGCGTACACACACACAGACGCACCTACACACACATACATGCACACACACACATACATACACACACAGACATTTGCCGAACTCGACGAACTGAATCGAATGGTATATGTCACTCGGCCCTCCGGGCCTCCGTTAAAAAGTCGGTTTTCAGAGCAATTGCAATACCTTTCTATTGAGAAAGGCAAAAAATATATTTTAATGCGCTTTGATCTCCTAATTTTAAGAAATTGTAAAATGAAAAAAATGGCACCTCCATGCTAATGCGAATGTGCCTTATCGAATAAAAGAACTGAGTAAAAAACGACTGTCTGGAGTGATTATTTATAGACGCCCTCACACGGTTGCTTGAAAACTATTTCTGAATCGTCAAGGGAGTACAAGGAAGAACATAATTACCATTTCGCAAATCAATATATTTAATATTGCCAAGAAAGTTTGTCCAGATTGTGTCCTTGCTCAGAAAATCATTCGCGATGTTGCCACCAGTGGCGATTCTAAATATTCACCCTTGACAATGCTGAAATTTTCAATTGCACTCCTCTCGTGTAACAAAAACGTTCCGGGCCCAGATAGAATTAAATTCAACTTGATGAAGAATCTGCAAAAAGACTATATTATTAAGTTTTATTTTTTGTGTTTCGAATTCATCTCGTCAGTAACTAGCACCATATGGGTGTCTATATTATTACCAAAAATTTTCGCCCTGATGAGAAATTTTGGTGTTTACCCAATTTTGCTCCTTAGCGTGAAATATAGCATAGTGCTTTCGCATAGGCCTGCTAAGCCAAGACAAGTTTCGGCTCACTGTATCTTATCGGCATAAATAGAACTTCTGCTGGGACGAGACATCACGTTTGATTAGTCGTTCGAATGAAAGACAAAGTATGTTTTAGTTTTAAAAATTTAGCATCAAGCCGGCGCTAATCTATTCCGACAAAAAGTTAGTGTCGGTTTCTGATGAGACGAAGTTGAAACGCACCCATGACTAATGCAAACTAGAGATGGGCGAAATAGTTCACTTCGAAGAACCATTCCCGACTGAACAGTTCTATAAAAAGAACTAGTTCAGATGAACCGTTCTTCCGTTCAGCTGATATTTTACTTGTATCTAGCGAATGTCTCTCAAAACATTCGATTCTTGGAGAGGAACCAAACAGATGCTGCCCAAACTATTATCTGTATGCTTAACAAGTTCATCAAGGGTGGCGATTTCTTCATTATGTATAACTAGAGAAATAGAGAATGAGTCGTTCGCTTATGAGTCGTTCTTCGCCGGTTTTATTCTGGGAGAGCACAGAGAGCGGTTTGTGGGACGGCAAGTCAGTTCATTTTCATTCGTTCGCCTAAAAATCGGTCCGAGAAATTCGCTAAACGGCTTTGGGTCATATTCAGTTCATTCGCTTTGAAGAGAATTGAGAACTACCGTTCTTTTAAAAAGAACTTCCGTTCGCTCATTCTCTTCAAAGAACCAGTTCACTTCAACCGTTCGCGAACGAATTGCCCATCTCTAATGCAAACAGATGCTTGAGGAGTTTATTCAACAGGCTATCGTTATTTCAAAACCGGGGAATCAAGCCCCCGATCATAATTCATATCGACCGAATGCAATGCTATCATCCATCAGGAAACTGTTGGAGAAAATTGTCCTACAACGTCTCAACACTTGGGTTGAGGCGAACGACTTGCTATGAGATACCCAGTTTGGTAATCGGCAGGGGGAAAGGGAACGACCGATTGTCTTGACTTTCGTCAGAAATCCGACTTGCTTGCGCAAAAAATCGCGTATGTTTTCTTGAGCACAAAAGGAGCATTCGACTCATTTTTCATTGATGTTCTCTCGGAAAAACCTCATCAATGCATAGTGGTTCTTTTTCGCCAAAAACACGCGAAAAATTATTCACACAAAAACGGCAATGATGTCTTCTAGGTTGTTTTATGATGATCCAAAACCTTCATTTTACTGATATAGTTATAGTGATTAATCCCTTTTGATGTGAGATATTTGCTACTATTTTTCAAAGCATAATATTTTTGCCTTTCTCCTACAGAAAGGCTATGCAATCACTCTGAAAACCGACTTTTTAACCGAGGCCCGGAAGGCTGAGTCTCTTATACCGTTCGACTCAGTTCGTCGAGTTAGCTAAATGTATGTGCGTGTGTGCATATGTGTGTGTGCGTGTGTATGTATGTATGTGATCAAAAATAAGCACATCGGTTACTCAGGAATGGCTGAACCGATTTTTTCAAACTTAGTCTCAAATGAAAGGTACAACGTTCCCACAGGCTGCTATTGAATTGGTTCCGGAGTTACAGGTTGAAGAGTGGGGTCACGCAAGAAATTCCCATATAAATCGGAATCAGCATGGTATCTAAAAGATGCAAAAATGTGTTCGAAAATGTTTAGATTTATAGTTTCAGCTCACTGATGCCCAATCAAACTCACGTTGACCACATTTGACAACTTCCGCGGAACCAGAAGCTTCGGAAAAGTGGTTATGTTCCTGAGTTGAATTCACATCTGCTTCTCAGAAATGTCTGACTCGATTTTCACAAAATCAGTCTCAAATGAAAGCTAGAATATTCCTATTGAATGCTATTAAATTTCCTTTGAATCGGAGATCTGGTTCCTATGTTATGGGTTAAAGTATGCGGCCACATTTCCATATAAACAGGTAATCAATATATATATATATATATATATATATATATATATATATATATATATATATATATATATATATATATATATATATATATATATATATATATATATATATATATATATATATATATATATATATATATATATATATATATATATATATATATATATATATATATATATATATGATGCAAAAATAATTAAAATGAGTCACAAATTGCTTGAAATTGTTGACCGACACTCTTATACCATTCGACTCATTTCGTTGAGTTCGGAAAACGTGTGTATTCGTATGTGTGTGTGTCTGTGTGTGACCAACAATTGTGCATCGGTTACTCGGAGATGACCGAACCGATTCTCTCAAAACAAGTCTCAAATAGAAGGTATAATATGTAGTTTGGTGTAGTATCGCCCCCCCCCCCCCGCCACTTACCGTAACACCTTTCATCGCACCCCCCCCCCCCCTGGGTCACCCACGCAGCTGCATTAGAGCATTGCAAAAAACACTCATTTTTGAAATCTCAAAGGCCTCCTATTGTGACAAATAGCAAAGTAAACTCAGATGCCAAATTTCATATCATTTGGACAACTTTAGACCTCCGCCCACTTTGCTTCAAGTTTTTGACATTGGTTACATGGGAAAATACAGTGTATCCCATATTTATACGTTCACCCTAATTTTTCAGAATAACTTTTTTTCTAATGTTCATATCAGCAGTTTTACTATGGTATTCGTAAATTTTCTTCGCCTATTACTTTTTGGTTACTATCGATTTTTTTATTTGGAATAACGTGACGATATGAACTGCATCATAAAAATGTGACTGATTCGCGATATCTTGTTCTGTGAATTATATCACGCACACTATTTGGGATTCTCGGCGCAGTTTTCGTTTTCTACCCAGACATCACCATTAACCTTATCAAACGAATAAAGCGGTTCGAGGTCCTAATAGTTTTTTAATATCTAATGCTCGTGTCCACTACTATGGTCGCTAGCAGCTGGACGTTTCATAAAACAGTGCATGGAATAAAAATGATTCCACGAATAACTCTCCAAATTTTGTGAAAGAGTTCACGGGAAAATTTCATTATCATGTTGCATGAAATCATAAATGATTAGCGATATCATATGATATGAACCAGTTCACGAATACATGAATAATATATAATGATTTCGTGAACTATTTCGCAAAAATGAACGTGAGTTGTGACTTATACTAGATATCATGAACCAGTTCACGAATACATGAATATTTAACATGAATATTTGATGGTTTTGTGAACTATTTCTCGAACACGGATATTGGATCATACCTAATATATTAAAGATCATGAATTGTTTCACGAGGATTAAATGGATTCATGAATACGATTTTGAATTTCGTGAAATAGTTCACGGGAACATATCCAAAATATTTTGATTTTTTGAACTAAGGCTCCTATATCTATGAAAATCATCATGAGTCAACCTTTGATTTTATGAATAAAGTTCATAAAGTAGTGAACTAGTTCGCGTACTGAAAATCGCATTAGAAATTACTTGGCGGAAACCGTGACTGACGTTCACAAAACAAAAACAAATAGTTCCACTAAAATAAGTGTTATGCGGGCGTTACTGAAGGGAGATTGAACATAATTATGTTCATGGTCCTGTTTCCATAACGTAAAAACGTGACAGACGGCGCCGGTGGATGAGTGGTAAGGCGTAAGACCGCCACTCATTCCAGTTGGCCTGGGTTCAATTCCAGCCGAGGTCGTTGAGATTTTTCTGAGATGAAAAAATCTGTGGACACGTCTTCCTTCGGAAGGGAAGTAAAGCCATTGGTCCCCGGTCCATGAAATTGGTGGATCGATATCTAGTCCAGGTAGTGGAATCACCTCTCTGACGTCGGTAAAGAAGAAGTAGATGCAACTTCTATACTCTTACTAACAAAAATATCCTCCTCCCGTGATACTTGTGGAGTGCGCAGTAGTATATACGGCCTCTGGCAAAAGCAAGTATCGGACTAACCATTCCTTCCCTTTCCTTCCGCGATCTACGTTCGGGCCTGGCCACTTTAGGATTACCAGGAGTTGCACATTGAAAGATGTTTCGCTACTCTCAAGCATAATTATCTACTTCTTCCCCGTGCAACTTCAGCTAGTCCCGATCGATAACGGTGTAGCAGCCAGGGTGGTCGCACAAGCTCAAGCTGTTTCAATAGGGTAAAAACGTGACTGTTCCAGGATTCATGACACTTTATTCACGATTTTGGGAACAATTTTTTCCGTATATTTTGGATTAAGGGGGTCCTCTACTCTCACGGTTTCAAAAAATCGATTTTTTTGTTGTTGTTTAATTTCAATCTATATGTAACTGAGAACACGCCACAGAAAGGACTTGGTGAAAATCATATTCCTTGGCGTGTTTCTGGGAACCGAAAGGTACCCATCTCCGGCCGTTTCTGAGATACTAAGCGCGGCGCACCACGATAGCGCCTGTCTATGGAAAAATCATTGTTTAAAGAATTCACTGGTTCATTCTTGACTGTTTATGTATATGTGAGTGTCTGTGAACGATTTCTTGTTTTTTTTTCATTCATTTGGGGTTCTCGTCTGAGTTCAGTATTCCATCGGATTTCGTGCAGGTCGCACCTCAGTCGCTTTAAGTGGTAACGTCACTGTATCGGAGTCTTTCGATTAAAAATGGATAGAAAGGGTAGGCAAACAAAGGGCTATTCTCGTGTCGCTGGCCGCATTAACCCATTCATGCCCATGTTGTTTGTGGACAACAACGTTTTTAAACAGGTATAACTTATGATTGAGGCAAGATTTGCTCACAAAAACAAGTAAGGCTAATAAATGTGACTATTGCCTTTCATTTGAGTATTAAAAGTTACAAGGATCAGCTCTAGAACTGAAGTTATTGCAATTAGCCTGATTGGATTCCGACGGAGTAGTGCTGCAAGGGTCAGTTTATGTTGATGACGGAAAATGAATTTTTCATATATCTTCGGTATGTTGCAATATTATAAAAAACTGATAAATATTATTAATTTAGACTGTCTTCTGCTACGTTTTTCACGTGATTAGACTATTGTAAATATTTTTGGAGAATTGTATTGAGCATTGTAAGGTAAAAATTAAGCAGCTTCTAACACTGCAAGGGAAGCACCTATCTTTATGAGAAAAGGCTTTTTGTGTTTATTGACCCCACCGTTCTCAAGGAAAAATAGATTTGAAATCCTAGCTGAACTAGAACAACGTTGGGCATGAAAGGGTTAAAAAGAGAAAGATTAGTAGCCCTTTATTGACCAAGTACGATGCCGAATTTGCAAGTGCGTCGGCGCGAAAATTAAGCGGTAGGCGATTGTTAGGAGCAGCGATTTCTGGGGCTTTTTCTTATTGCTTCATTGAGTTTTATTCCGTTTTCAGTGCTATTTCGGAAAAGGTTGTTTGCAAAACGTGCCAAGGAAAAGTGGAATTTCTTAGAAGTGACAATCGTGGGGCGGGATTTATCCTTATCATGCGCTGTGCTAAATGTAGAGAAAAATCTGTACCGTGCTGTCCTAAAATTAATGGCACTTGCGAAGTGAACCGACGGTTGGTATTCGTGTTTCGTTTGCTTGGAGTGGGACATGATGGATTGAATAAGTTTTATGGTTTCATGGATATTTGTACTGGAATTGCAAACAAAACTTATTATCAATGTCTTAATAACATCGAAATCGCCGCAGCTTCAGTCTACGACTCCGAGTTACGGATCGCTGTGAACGAGGAGAAAGCAATGAACACAGAACATGGGAATGTTGCCGAAAATTTGACTGTTTCGGGAGATGGTACCTAGAAGAAGCGAGGCTTCTCTTCCTTATTCGGCGTGGCTACACTTATTGGGGGTTTCAGTGGGAAGGTCGTAGACACGGTGGTAAAGTCAAGCTTTTGTCAAACGAGTATCATAAAAAAATCGATAGACGTGAACGCCGAAGAATTCGCGGAATGGTATGAAAGCCATAAGAACGATTGCACCATTAATCATTCAGGCAGTGCTGGGAAGATGGAAATCGATGCCATCGTAGAAATGTTGCTAAAGTCATTTGAAAAGCATGGTGTGAAATACGTACAGTATATCGGTGACGGCGATAGCAAGACGTTCAAAGGAATCGTGGATTCAAAACCATATGGGGACGAGATAATCGTACGGAAGAAAGAATGCATCGGGCATGTTGAGAAGCGTATGGGAACGAGATTACGAAAACTGAAGAAAGAAAACAAAGGTATTGGTGGGAAAGGAAAGGGAAAGTTGACGGACAAATTGATCGGCGAGCTAAAAAAAATTGTATGGGCTGGGATTCGGAGAAACTCAAATTCTGTAGAACATATGCGAAATGCAATCTGGGCTTCCCTCGAACACTGCTCGTCATCGAACGAAAATCCCCAACACTCAAAGTGTCCATCCGGTGAGGACAGTTGGTGCAAGTGGCGTCAGGCCGAAGCAAAAGGAACTTTAGAATCTTTGGAACATGTCAGGATCCCCATCGCTCCTTCCATCGCAGAATTATTGAAACGCATCTACGAAAGTCTATCATCTAATGATTTATTAGAAAGATGCTAAGGAGCTCACACCCAAAACAACAATGAGTCTCTGAATAGTGGAATCTGGGCCTTAGCGCCAAAACACTTGCATTCTGGCAGGCAGGTGGTCAATGTTGCGACTTATTTGGCAGTCACCATCTTCAACCAAGGATTTTCATGGATATTACAAGCTATGGAGGTGATGGGAATTATCTTGGGGACTGAAGCTGAAAGATGTGCTACTCGACTCGACGGTGAATGTATCACTCGCTCTGAACGCAAAGTGGGTGTCGCTGCAACACAGGCCCGAATTCAACAAAGGGAGCAAAATGTCGACAACCAAGAATATTTTCGTGATGAGAAAGGAGAACTCTACGGCCCCGGTATAGCAGAGTAACTTGTAAGGTACTACAATTGAGTTATACACTGTACTTTATCTTTAAACGCGTTTTCCCGAAATCAGTGTTTTCAAGGGTTTAAGTAAGACTTTTCATAGAAGTACTGGTCCGATTTCAAATATTTTTTTCATCCCTGATCCCCACGGTAGCGACCATTTGCCTATCGTGATTTCAATTGCTAATGGTTCAAGACCATCGGAAACAATCAATGTATCGTATGACCTCACACGGAACATTGATTGGAAGAGTTACGCGACCGCGATATCCGTTAAAATCGAATCCACTCAAGAACTTCCTCCGGAGGAAGAGTACAGGTTTTTGGCTGGCTTGATTCTCGACAGTGCGAATCAAGCTCAGACTAAACCAGTACCCAGCGCGAATACCCATGGACGGTCTCCCACCCTGTGGTGGGATAAAGAGTGCTCAGAGCTGTACGCGGAAAAGTCCACTGCATATAAGGCCTTCCGGGAAGACGGGTTACCCGCTAGCTATCTACAGTACGCGTCGTTAGAAAGGCGAATGAAGAGTCTAATGAAAGCCAAAAAACGTAGTTATTGGCGCCGGTTCGTCGACGGGTTAACGAGAGAAACAGCGATGAGCACTCTTTGGGGTACGGCTCGACGTATGCGTAACCGTAATAGTACCAACGAGAACGTGGAATATTCAAACCGTTGGATATTTGCTTTCGCCAAGAAGATCTGTCCGGACTCTGTCCCGGTACAGAAAACGTACCGCGCCGCGTCTCCTCACGATACCGCGAACGAAACACCGTTTTCGATGGTGGAGTTCTCACTTGCTCTCTTATCATGCAACAATAACGCCCCAGGGTTAGACAGAATCAAATTCAACTTGCTGAAGAATCTACCTGACACTGCAAAAAGGCGCTTGTTGAATTTATTTAACAAGTTTCTTGAGGGTAACATTGTCCCTCATGACTGGAGGCAAGTGAAGGTCATCGCCATCCAAAAACCAGGAAAACCAGCCTCCGACCACAACTCATATCGGCCGATTGCAATGCTGTCCTGTATTCGGAAGTTGTTCGAGAAAATGATCTTGTTTCGCCTCGACAATTGGGTTGAAGCAAATGGCTTACTGTCAGATACACAATTTGGCTTCCGCAAAGGCAAAGGGACGAACGATTGCCTTGCGTTGCTTTCTACAGAAATCCAAATGGCCTATGCTAACAAAGAGCAAATGGCATCAGTCTTCTTGGATATTAAGGGGGCTTTTGACTCAGTTTCTATCAACATTCTGTCAGAGAAGCTGCACCAGCATGGTCTTTCGCCAATTTTAAATAACTTTTTGCTAAACCTGTTGTCTGAAAAGCACATGCACTTTTCGCATGGCGATTTAACAACATCGCGATTTAGCTACATGGGTCTTCCCCAGGGCTCATGTCTAAGTCCCCTGCTCTACAATTTCTACGTGAATGACATTGACGATTGTCTTGCCAATTCATGCACGCTAAGGCAACTTGCAGACGACGGGGTGGTCTCTGTTACAGGGCCCAAAGCTGCCGACTTGCAAGGACCATTACAAAATACCTTGGACAATTTGTCTGCTTGGGCTCTTCAGCTGGGTATTGAGTTCTCCACGGAGAAAACTGAGTTGGTTGTTTTTTCTAGGAAGCGTGAGCCGGCGCAACTCCAGCTTCTATTAATGGGTGCAACGATCAACCAGGTTTTCACATTTAAATATCTCGGGGTCTGGTTCGACTCTAAAGGTACCTGGGGATGTCACATTAGGTATCTGAAACAGAAATGCCAACAAAGGATCAATTTTCTCCGAACAATAACTGGAACATGGTGGGGTGCTCACCCAGGAGACCTGATCAGGTTATACCAAACAACGATATTGTCGGTGATGGAGTACGGGTGTTTCTGTTTCCGCTCCGCTGCGAACATACACTTCATCAAACTGGAGAGAATCCAGTATCGTTGCTTGCGCATTGCCTTGGGTTGCATGCACTCGACCCATACGATGAGTCTCGAAGTGCTGGCGGGCGTTCTTCCGCTAAAAAATCGATTTTGGGAACTCTCATATCGATTGCTCATCCGATGCGACATTCTGAACCCGTTGGTGATTGAAAACTTCGAGAGGCTCGTCGAGCTTAATTCTCAAACCCGATTTATGGCCTTGTACTTCGACTACATGGCACAGAGCATTAATCCTTCTTCATATACTCCCAGCCGTGTTCGTTTCCTAGATACTTCTGATTCTACTGTATTCTTCGACACATCCATGAAGGAAGAGATTCGTGGAATCCCGGACCATATACGCCCGCAAGTGATCCCCAATATATTTTATAATAAATTCCGAGAAGTCGACTGTGACAAAATGTTCTACACTGACGGATCAAATCTCGATGGGTCCACTGGCTTCGGTATCTTCAACAATACTATCACCGCTTCATTCAAGCTCAATGATCCCGCTTCAGTTTACGTCGCAGAGTTAGCTGCAATTCAGTACACCCTTGGGATCATCGACACTCTGCCCACAGATCACTACTTCATCATTTCGGACAGCCTCAGCTCCATCGAGGCTCTTCGTGCGATGAAGCCCAAAAAGCAATTCCCATATTTCCTGGGGAAGATACGGGAGTCCTTGTGTACGTTATCTGAAAAATCTTATCAAATTACCTTTGTTTGAGTCCCCTCTCATTGCTCTATCCCGGGCAATGAAAAGGCCGACTCATTAGCAAAGGTGGGCGCATTAAATGGTGACATATACGAAAGACCAATCTGCTTCAACGAATTTTTTAGTATTTGTCGTCAGAGGACACTCAACAGTTGGCAAACCTCGTGGAGCAATGGTGAACTTGGACGATGGCTACATTCCATTATCCCAAAGGTATCAACGAAGCCTTGGTTCAGGGGGATGGATGTGGGTCGGGATTTTATTCGTGTAATGTCCCGACTTATGTCCAACCACTACACCTTGGATGCGCATCTGCGGCGTATTGGGCTTGCGGAGAGTAGTCTGTGCGCTTGTGACGAGGGCTATCACGACATCGAGCACGTTGTCTGGGTATGCGCCGGGTACTTGGACGCCAGGTCTCAGTTAAAGGATTCCCTTCGGGCCCGAGGTAGACCACCCAATGTCCCAGTCCGAGATATACTGGCAAATCGTGATTTCCCCTATATGTCCCTTATTTATACTTTCATAAAAACGACAAATATCCCAATTTAGCCCCTCTCTTTTTATTTCTCGTTTTAGAAGCTTTCTCTTGCCTTGTGGGACCGATCAGCTCCAGACTGCAACTATGTAACCGCCGTCGCACTTACCACTACGGAAACTGAAGCGAGAGCGACTCAAGGTCCGATGACTTTTGAAGGATTCCCCGCGGGTCCGAAGAATACCATCCGCCAATCCGACCTACTAGACTGAGGCGGTAATCTTTCGCTGATCTCCCGTTTGAGCGAAAGTTGCAAGTTTTGCTCTTCTCTCCCGGTCACCATCTACGCTTTCTCTCCCCTGTCCTTGATACAACTGCTTCTACAGCCCCCCTCTGAATATCTTGACCAAGCATAAGTCTCCGCTAAAAAAGTTCAAATTTGTATTCTGTATTCCTAGTTTTAAGATAGTTGTAATTTTACCTCTTTGTTAAAACTATTGTCCCCCATCTTGTAAATAGTATTGTATCCCTAGTCTTAAAACACCTGCGAATTTTCTCATAAATATTTGTTCCCCCTTTTGTGTACCAAACTATATTGTTAGTTTTAAGATAACTGTAAATATTTCCTAAAAATTATTACTATTGAATTCCTTGTTTTAAAAATTTTTCATAAAAAAAATCTTTCGTCCCCTCTCTTGTATATAGAATCTTATTTCTAGTCTTAAGATAGCTGTAAAATTTTTCTTTTTTAAAAAAAATATTTCAACATTGTAACCTCCTAGTTTTAAAATATAAAAAATGTAAAAACAAAAGAATTTGGCACCGCCAAGCTAACGCATTTGTGCCTATCAAATAAACGAAATGAATAAAAAAAAATAAATAAATATTTTTTCTATAATTGTTCAGAAAACATACCGCTATGTTTGGTCGGGAGAGATTCGCAAAATTTCAATTTGTTGCATTTTTATGGCCCCTAATAGGCTAAAAAATAACGTAAATATTGGAAATTTTCACAAATCGTTACATAACATTTACAAATTATAAAATAAAAGAAGTCCCTCTGGTCTAAACATAGCCAACGTGACTATGATTATAAAAAATATGAGTTTTTTGATTACAGATTACCCAATTTGCCAAAACTTTACTTAAACGGAACTCATGCTGTTTCAACATCAATGTCATCATTGAATTTTCAAGGTCGTCTTCAAATGTGAAATTGAAAAGCCAAAACATGTCTATCTTCAAAATAAAAAAAAAGTTTCAAAATCCATAGAGTAGATGCTTTACAATTTATTCCCAAAAAAGTGCTCAATTTTAGGCCTCGCGCTAGGTGGATTAAAACAGGTTTTTAATTTAACTTTTTCAATTGTGACTTTTCCTTCAAATAATGTTAACCGTTATGTGTCCAACAAAAACACCTTTAACAGGCCAACGAGGTTACCCGGGTACCCACAAATTGAAATGCTCATAACTATGGCTTCCTTTAAACGATTTGGACACTTTCAGATGTTTTGGATTCAGGAACTCGTTACAGAATCAAAAATTCTGTAAAATTGAACCATTTTTTCCTTCATGTGTGTTTTTGATGGAAGGGACTCATGACAGCAAATTTTTCTCTCGTAATTTTTGACCTAGAGCCAAAAACTAAAGTTGCCTAAATTCATATGACAATAACAAACGACGTACGTAGGATTTCCTCGATACTTAAGTTTTTTCAGACGTCTATAGTAGAATAATTCCTAGAAAAATAATTATTATCAGGGCAATTATACTAGCACAAACCCCTATACTTAGATACACTTAACTCATAATTCAAATATTGGAATAACAGGCGCAATCGATAATTTGAAACTGCACATCTTCACACGATCGTATTTAATTTCGGATCGGTGATCGAGTTGATTCAATTCAATCGCGGCAACCCGCTGTAGTACCTGCATATAATATTCAAGAAGAAAAAAAATCAACATTCCATACCGGCGATCGACGAACAGGCATTCTGATCGTGAATCACAGACACACAGATCTACAGAAACTGGAGCAGTCAGTCAGCTCTAGCCAACTCAGTTCGGTTGCGATTCGGCTCTACAACTTAATTCCAACTTTCCCATCACAAGCGAATCGAGCTTTGATTGCTGCACTCCCGGTTGATTACTGGGATGATACGATCTGTTTCCCATCGCCCCCAACGCAATCGACTGCGAATGAGCATAGTCTGCGTTAATTCAAATCGGCAACCTCAAGGTTATCTCGTATCACGTGCCACCTGCTCCCGGTTTAGATTGTTTGAACTGTCGATGACGGTGATAAAAAAAGTGCAGGTACTCCAATCCAATTGTACCGATCTATCAATCGATCGACTCGTTGTGCTTCATTGTATGTAATCACGTCAAAAGTGTATAAAAACCATGATGCGAGCAAAATAGAAGAGCGCCAGCAAGACATGGTCAAGTTCAAGGCCGATGCGGTTTGCCCCCTACATTGCAGAACCTGATGCCGGTCCTCGCAGCACACCCACCTGGTTTACCTTTTATGGGTTGCATTGCAGGAGAAGACAAGGAAGTGACTAAAACAAGTTGTGGATATTTATTGGAGCTTCTTACTGAAGTGAAAGAAATGTGCCCTTTAGGACGTTGGAATATACCTTTGTCTATCTTGGACATCCTGCGTTCGAGGAAAGTTTATAGTAGGTATTTACTTGCTGCTAAGTGCTCGTGAACTGCATATGGCACATCTCGATTTTCTTGTTCTTTGTTTCAAGAGACAAGAGCTCATGCTATTAATTTCGATTCTAGTGTACAGATGCCAAGTATAATAACAACCTTCTGTAATAAGGTAGAGTTATGCGGGAAAGATGATCTGAGTTAATAAAAAAAATCACAATTTATAGAAGTGATATGTGGCCGATTCTGGCACAGTTTCACAAATCCGTATCAAGTACAAGAAGAAGTTATAAATCGTGTGCTTAGAATAGTTCTCTGCCACCTTAACCAAAACATTAACAGTTATAATTCCTTCTTGAACTCAAAGTAGATTTGTGCATTAATGTACCAGTACTAGTCAGACATTACTTTAAAAATTTGCTAACAACTTTTGTGGATCAACCCAGAACATACATTCATTGCTAAGCAAAAAATTTAATATAAAATTCATAAAACATTTGAATATTTATAACGCTCTCTAGTGGTGCATGGGAAACAAGTGAATTCGTAAGGCACAGAATTATAAAAATGTGCAGAATTATGGAAACATAGAGTTAACTTCGATAAAAATGATAAAACATCATATCGCAGAGACGATTAATATTTTATTCCAAGGTTTTCAAAATAAAACTCATTCTAATGGTAATTGGTAATGATATTTGAAGGCTAGTACTAGAAGGAATTGCTGTTGCGTTTCTAATTTGTACTTGCCTGGTGTAATCCGTAATAAGCAGTAAACTATCAGAATTGAAATGTGGTAATCTGACATTCATAGTTGCATGGCATTGTTTGAGAATGAAGAGTGCTTTGGCCAAGAAGGAGAAATGATAAAGTAAGATGATATTAGCGCTGGGCTAACTAAAACATCCAGAAACGATTGATTACACCATTTGACGCGCATTTTGAATGTTTGAATACAATCTACCAAAAACAAATAGCAATAAATCAATGAAATTCAACGTCAAATATAGTTCACTTGTTTTTAGATAACGGACATTACAACAGTACGCTGTTACATTGTTCCGTTTAGATTCGTTTTTAGTGATAGTGATATCGCCACTCTGGCGTTGGTATCAGGTATCTAGTGTAGGCAGAGTCCGACGTAAATTAAATACAATTAATAAATATAGACATTTTCACCCGCCGAAAGAAGAACTATTGAATATCTTTAATTATAGGTATAGTTTTGGCATTAAAAATGTCTTTCTGCACTATATGGATCTACGCGTCATTCCAAAATCTAAAATGTACCAATGTCACGTTTTTGCGTGACTATTTTGAACGCTAAAAACTTTATTGATTATGGACGGATTTGCGTGATTTTACCACAAAGTAATTCGAAAACAACTCAAACTAACTTATTGCCATATTGATTTTTTATTTCAATAGGACACTATTTTATGATCCGTAAAAATTAACAGTAATCGAAAAATGTGAAAACTTTTATACATGAGTCAATCTAATCCGGTCAGAGTCATCAATAGAGAGCACCTAAGTGACTCTATCAAATACCATGAAAGCAGAAAGCTATTTAGGTCAGTTTCGATTATCCGGGGATTTCCAAAAAGCCCCACCCCGGATAATCGAGTCAAACTTTTTTGTGTTATTTTATGAATTTAAGCTTCTTTCGCGAAGAAATTGTGAATAAAATGGTTTACGTATTATGGTAAATGTAAATGTAACTATTTTGGTCCTAGTCGATTTTTCAGAATTTCAAAGTGTGATTTCTATTTTCAGTTGGTTTTCATTTATTATTTATACTGGCAACGAATTAACAGTATGTATCAGTTGTTTATAGCTATTTGAGCAATAATTCTAAGGAAAACTTTTTAATAAGGTGTGTCTTTTGCAAAACAGGTCAAACTCGATTACCCGAGGTAAATGATTCGATTACTCGTATACTAGAAAAAAAATCAAGTAAGTTAGTAACCTGGGGGTCGTCTGTTTCTTACATGGTAGTGTCACATATCACATTTATTTTAAGCCTTATTTTAGTTAGAAGAGTGCGCGAGTGCCTCCACAAAGAGATCCTTGTCGTTGCCCTTGTAGCATCATTTATGGGATTATCGATTGATGTGCACCGGTGTAGTGGAGTGCACTGGTTTTGCACTTTCTAGCAGAAGTGTCAATGGAGCATACCCAGTTTTCCGCACTTCTGCTAGAAAGTGCAAAAATGGTGCAGTTCCACTTCACTCCACTACACCGGTATCAATCAATCGAAAATCCCATTAGTTTACCAATGTTGTACCGGATTGTCAGGTGATCACTACACATGTAGTCTTCGAAAACTCTCCCACTCATGTTTGTCACTAGCGAAGGACTACCAAAGGTGATGTAGATGATGGGTTCCCGGCCGCCTCAGCGTGAAGTATTGCTAGCGCCCTCCTTACATAGCCTAACATCCATCTTTGATTGAGCTACCCAAGAATTGAAATCGCTTCCAGTGACTGCAGGGTATCTTATCAGAATGTTGTTAACCCTTTCTTGACCAATTTTTTTTCTACCGCCTACAGGATTCCAAAACTATTTTTGCTTAGAGCTGTGAGCGCCATGAAACACAAAAACCCAGGTTTACTTTACTCGCAATGCTAGAAGCTGCTAAATATTCACCTTCCGTCTAGCCCAGTTGAAGGCAGTTGAAGTAGTTGAAGGCAATCTAAATTAAAAAGTTTTATCAATTTTTAATAATATTGCCAGGCTTCGAAAATATTCCAACATTTCATTTTCACCATTAACAGAAACTATCCCTGGCAGCTCTGCTTCAACGAAATCCAATAAAATTAGCTAAAATAAATTCTGTTCTACCGATAACATTTATAACTGATAGTACTCATAGGAAAGATAATAGTACCAGTTTTTAGCCAATGGAATTCAATGGAATTTTACAGCGGATTCTATTGAAAATAGGAACATGATTCTATCAGCATCTTGAATAAATCACGATCTTCAGCAGAATTCTGTCTTGAGAAGCAATCCACCAGACCTTTGAGAAGCTTTTCTCTAGAATCCTGCACGAAAATTCAAAACCGTTGTAATACGTATAAAGATTCAAATGAAATTCTGAAAAAGATTCCATTAGAATGTTAAGAAAACTTCGAACAGAATTCTAGAAAGTATCCAAAAAGAATCCTGAGAAGCATATCATCATTATCCCAAGAGGAAGAGAGTGCCAGAAACCAACCGAGCAAAGTAGATATAATGACATTTAACGTGTCAAAAAGGCCTGCAGCATATGCGCATTAAGAAAAATTTGTACCTTTAGTTTAAAACTAAAAAGTTGCACATTTGGCAACATTACCGTTAAAAACTAGATTCATTAAACCAATCCTTCGAAAAGCATCTCGCTCATTGATTCTGGTGTAAGCAGTAGCGAAGATATAATCCGAATTCTCGCACACTCATTTTATACCATTCGTTGCTCGCTTTTCAAACGAGCAACATCTGGGTTATAGCGTCCGGACGGTGTGATAAGCGGGAAACGTCATGAACCTTCGGCAGTGTTGGCGTAAGCCCGCTGTTAAACCGAATGAAAAATTTTCAGGTGCCAGTACTAGATATTAATCTTCATGCTAAAAAGATAAAATTTGGCGCAAGCATTTGTAAGGACTGTAAGAAAAAATAAAGAATAAATTCGAATGAATTTCTTATCGTTAACAGCGATAACCTGATACCACCATTTTTATTCGTACTTTGTTGCTCAAACACATAACGACAATCTGAATTATACGAAAATCGGAAAGGTAACCCATATCATGTTTTGCATGACATACCTTCATGAGCCTACGGTGGGTGTTTAAATGTAAAATTCAAACAGATTATCGATTTTAATTTGAAAATTCAGCAATTATCTGGAGTGAGCAATATCACACGCGTGAGTAGTTCTGAGAAAGTCGATGACATTAAAGAGCTTTAATTTAGCCACGGATAATATTGCTTACTCACTAAAATGGCTGTATTTTTCAAAGTCAGCGTGGTCGGGTCTTATGCACAACCCTTTCATTTTTTAATTGCTTTCAAAGTAAAATATAAAAATTAGTCGAATCTATCATTATGAGCAGTACAACTCTTTCCACCGCCAGTTGTGTAAGATAGGTGGAATAGAAAAGACGTCGCATAGTGGTAATAAAAGTATAAAAATCGCAACTTTACTGAATAGCTTTAAGGTTAGGTCTGCTTATCAAAAATGTAAAAAGAACTTGGGTTGATTGCATGTATTTGAAATGACCGTAAAGTACATTATTATGCTCGTTTTATCCCAATGCCCCTTTCTGGTGTTTATTTTTATATCTAGCTGTATAACTTGGAGGAAAGCTAAATGCGAGCTACTATAGTTATAGTCTTTCCAAAGCAAAAACCCGATTTAGTCCACCTAGCAGTGAATTGAGACATTTGTTGCACATATCACTGTTGGATCATGAATTAGTTTGCAGAACTCATGCGAAGTTAGCACCCAACTAGAGGTCAGGCTTGCTGGAGCATCACTCATGATGCCAAAATGAGGTGAGGTATCAATATTCTGAGGAGGACTTCACACACCTCTCCAATAGCAGAAAAAAAACTCTTCTCCCACTCAACAAGCAAACTCATCATCAGAGGTGATGACTTGTTCAATGATTAGAGGATGTTATGTGCATCACACAGGAGAGGCGAGAGCGCAAAACTGATTGAAGATGGGTTGGAATCCCTCTTCCAAAATGCTGAGAGTGTGGAGCGCGAGAGTGATTGTTTCCCTCTCTTGTTTTAATGGAATTTCGTCTGTTGCGTAGGATGGGGATATAAGTGTATAATTTTCGTGGTGTAGATCAGTGCTTCGTGGAATATGGATATCATCATGTGGTGGGAATGTAAGAGGCTGGAGGACCCAGTTTTGACTCTACTGTGGCAAACGGCCTTGAGCACTTCTTGTACACAGGTTTCAATTGAGCGAGGATTCAGTGGCCTTGGTAAAATACTAACGATCAGACAACACTAAGCTCGGAAAATTTAAAATAAATCCTATTCGTCAAACTCAATAACACCATAATAGGAGATAAATATTTTAATTTTGATATCTAATACAACATGAAATCGCTTCCAAGTAAAATGGGTGCAAAATATTCGATTCTATTCTAGCGTTCTTTCTCAATAAAATTTAAAAAAAATGTTTTTATCAAATAGTTTCGTTTTTATCTCTATTATAGATTGTTTTGGCCGGTTAGTTTCCAAGTAATGAAGTTTTTAAAAAATAGTTGTTTGTGTTTATTTATTACTAAATGTCAAAGTAGAAAGTTTGTGCGGATTAATTTCCAATGGGCAATACATTTTTAAAATGAGATAATTATCGACAGCATTATTTAATATTATATATAGTCGAAAATTTTATGCTATTCTGATTATCTTTCAACGCTAGGGTAATGAGCCTATTTTCGGCCTGTTTCTATTATCACCCTACTAATTTGTAGCCGTTGGTTAGAGCAGTTTTCCCATCTTTGTTCAACGCATTGGTTTAAATGTAAGGCAATAATTGGAACACTCGATTCGAGTTTTCGTTGCGCTTAAATACGAACATTTTACAGCTTTCATACCAATTCAATCAGATTCACAAATTTTGTTTTCGAACTCGAAACGCTTCTCCATAAATAGTTTAGTTATAGGTTTGTAAGAGGTTTACCTCTTTTCCCTATATTCGGAGCAGAAGACGAAGCTTCTTATTTTGATACTGATTTCACTAAATAATCCCCCTAGAAGAGAAATAATGTTTTAAACAGATTGATTGACATTTGTAAATTTTCATTGCAAAGTATTAAAAATTGGGTGAGTGGCATTAAATTTTCAGGAGGAAACTCGAAAAAATGCGGTGTACACACTAACTTAAAACCTCCTATACTAATCGTTTAGAAATTTCGCAGAGTTCTTTCTCACATCATTGCCCAGGTACCTACGGGAGTGCTTTACAACATCATTATTATTTTTTAAATAACATGTTAACCGATTTTTAACGAATGTATTGCCTTCAAAGTGCAAAGAAAAATTTGAAAAAATAAAGGCTGCTCTCATTACTCCTTATCATCTTCACTTAAAGCAAAAAACATTTTCTGAGACCTTTGGCACCAAAACATTAGTTACGTTGTCCAGACTTAGCCGATTTCTAGAAAGTTCTAAAGAGAACAACTGCACCTTTCCAAAGGTATGCTGTATTATTCTGTTATGAAAGAAATATTGTGCTAAATTGCGACAATAATAAGAAAATTGTCATGTTTTGCATTTTTTTCATGACAAATATGCAAATGGTTCAACATTCTTCCAAAGGCACGTTATGGTTCTAATAAGAATTCGGAAGAATATTTAATTCTGTTATAAATCAATTTGGGGGCATGCAACATTTTTCAAAACATTTTGTGTTGCACTATAACCTATGCTAGTTCACTTGAAAAGTTAAAAAATCACTATAGCACCGTGAAATGAGTTATGATGAAGTTTTGGTAACAAATTCTTAATGCACCTGGACAGTGCGTAACGAATAAACGGTTTGCTTCAATAGAAACATGTGTGTCACGTTTTAGCTTAGCTATGGGTGCCATTAGGATTCGTCGCGGTGCGGATGTGGGCGGTAAATGGATAGTCCGCACCGCAACCGCAAAAAAAAATAATAAAACCGCACTGCTTACCGCAACCGCATTGCATTTACCGCACCGCACCGCGCGGTAATGCGGTAAAAATCATGTATTTTAAAAATTGTGCTGAAAAATTATTCATTTGTTTTGAGTAGCCATATATAGTAAAATGTTATTCTTATTTACACGAAAATTATCTTTGACGGACTCCTCAGAATGTAACTTTTATGAAAATATTCAACTTTGCAAGTTTTATTAAGAGGGGTGAGGATTTTGGCGTGAAATAACACTTTTTCTCGATTTTTTTAAACTTTGAGTGAAGTGAACTGATCAAAACTTTTGTACATTACAGTGTATCATTTCAATAACATGCTGTAATTTTTCCATGCAAAAATATCGACAAACGACTAGGTGACGAAGCTTTTTGTAGAACGTCTCTGAAAAAAACATGATTTGTGGTGTTACCTGCCATTCAAAAACTACTTAACCGATTTGTTTCAAACTTTGTATACAGATTCTATGTAAAAAATTCTACGTTAAAGTTTCGAGATAAATTTTCAATTAAGACGAAAACTGTCCAAACTATGCAAAATTTGGCATCTGGGCTAACTTTGACTTGTCACAATATGAAGGAAGACCTTGAGGGAGACTTTGAGAAACACAAAAAAAATCGCAATGCCCTACACTAACTTCGAAAGCTTTACTTTCAAAAAGTTACAAAATACTCCTAACTGAAAAATATTATTTGTTAATTTGGTAGAAAATGTTCCCAGTTGGACAAACAATGGACGCACGCGAAAAAAATTCCTTCGAATTCGTTTGGTTTGATGATGATAATTACATTCTTTGGATTGTTTTTATCATTAGTCCATCTCTAAATTCTCCAAATTAACCAAAATTCACAGTTGAGACAATGTCATCGAAAACGATTCATAATTCCACGATTTCCAAGAGGAATCAGGAGAAATGATGCATTTTGTAATTGGATTTGACAGTAAAATTCAATTGTTTTTCAATTGAATTCAAAAACAATCGATGAAATTTCTATAAATTGGCACCAACACGTTGGCTTCGTTCCTAAGAACCACTAGTAAAATAATAAACGGCCCGAGAATGGTGGAATACTTCTGTTTGAGTGCAACGAAAACTCTAATCTGGTGCCCAAAATATCGCACTACCATTTAAGTCAAAAGATAGTACAAATATATGGCAAACGCTACTCTAACCAATGGTTTCAAATGGGTTAAGAGCTAATTGTAATAGGGCGAAAAGAGGCTCATGACCCTATACATATTTGAAAACTATGTATTTATTTAAACAGTTGAATTGCTTCATGCAACGCTTAACTATACATTCATTTCAAAAACAAAAATATATATCAGAAATAAACTTTTCACACGCATCAAACCCATATAACAAAACCTCATAGCAACTAATCATTACCTCCTCACAAGGCGTGTGAGGACATCACAAACTCCTCTTGAATCATCATGAGGTATAGCCCACTCTCCTCCACGGAGCAAATATCCCATGCGTAATAAAATATTTTGCCACATCATTTCGTTGAGCAAGAGAGGAACTCTCTCATTTTTCGGGTCCTCACACACAACGGTAGAGATGCTCCCGTTGCATCATTCTTTTCTACCTCATCCTGAGGGAGGGATATCAGCCCTCATTGTGTGTTGAAGTGTTTATAACAAGTCTGCTAGAGGTGGGATGAAAACAGAAAACATAAAATGAGTGGAATGATTTATATACAATTCAAAATTATAAAAATATAAAGATTCGAGTGTGTATCTTGGTCGCGAGCGGTTGACTCTCGTAGAGCTCCATTCGAGTCGGTTAATTTTCATCATTTTCGGCACAGTTTACTGCCTCCCGGTTATCGAAAGTGTGAATAACGGTGCAATTTAACGATTATACGAAGTGAAGTGGCTTATAAAAGAATTTTGCGGCATATTTTCGACAGACGCGAGTGGTGACAGTTTGTGAAAATCGAATTCCGGCAAATGAAAAAATATCTTTTCCTCGCATTACGGGCCGTCGATTCCCGATGCAAGGACAATAAAAGTGCACAGAAAATGTCTAGAAACACAGTGTACATTGTAAAAATAGTGAAAAATGGTTTTTCAGAGAAAAAAATTCGATCCGAAAAGTGAAAAAATATGGCGATAAGAAAAATTGACATATTCAAATAATTGGCGTTTCACCAGTGACTAGCGACTACCAGGTGTCGCCCTAAAATTCTTTGCCCAAAAAATAAGTGGCAAACCAGCCGGTCGGTGCTCGGCTAATTTCGTCCGCGTCCCTTGTCACCTATTTTTATTGGGTGCTTCATTGGCGGTGCTATCTTTGAAAATGAGCCGCCTTGGATATTCAACTCTGTTTTTTTACTTTCTTATTCTATTGCAAATGAGTAGAGGTTTTGATTCTTTTATATTCGGGATTGCAGATATTTTGTCGCATGTAAATTTTGGGTGTTCGTTGATGTTATGTCATTGTAAGGGAACACGTAGGGTGAAGTGCCTATTTTCACCATACTAAGAAGGCCGCCTCACTGATTCATTAATTGCTCGGCCTACAATGAATGGAATGCGTACAAATTGGCATCAACAGCTTTGCTTCGTTATTAAGTACCAAGATAATAACATACATGCGCTGAAAACAGTGAAATTCTCGTGTTTGAGCGCAACGAAAACACGAATCGAGTGCCCCTATTGTTGCGCTACCATTTGACTCAATGCGTTGAACAAAGATGGCAGACACTGCTCTAACCCACGGCTTCAAATAGGTAGCGTGATAATAGAAACATAGCGATAATGGGCTCATCACCCTATCTGCCGGTCGGCCAACTTTTCTTTGGACTGAACAAACTAATATCTATATTAGTTTAGGGTTTGTTTTACCAACGAGGGATCCACAGAGCATTTAATGTGCTTAGGGAAAACACATGACCTTATTTGAGTGGAATGATGACTTCAATCATGTATTAGGTTTGAGAATTGACAATTCGCGAGAGGGATCGGGGACCGGTTGGCAATTACCTTCAGTTATGTCAGCACGAAGAATAAGTGTTTTGCTGTCATTTTTATTGGTTAGCTTTCAATTCAATTTCGTGCCTCCACGCGAGTCTAAGTGTATTGATGACATTTGGTCCTTAGACCGGCGACGACTAGGAGCTATCAGCCTTCTGCCGTCAGTGGCAGAATGAGAGTGTGCGAAAAGATCTAGCCGAGAAAACAATACCGTAAAAGTTGTTCGGAAATCAGCTTCAATAAGACTTTAATTTGACTAGTATCGATGATCGCGGGTACGCATTGAAAATTCGCCGCATCTGTTTTAATGAATCTAATTTCAAGTTCCGTTATTGGTAACAAGCCCGTGCATCAGGTTAACGATCCTCTGTATTTCCCTTCAATGCTCGATATAATCGTTCGTATACATGTATTTCACAAACAATCCGATATTAGAAATAGGAAATACTTTCGTTGATTTATAACATCTAGAGCTATCATAACTCTTTATCTGTATAACGTGTTATCACTCAATAGTTTGCAACCCAAAAAATATATTGTAGAGAAGGAATAGCGAAATTAGTCTAAATAATGTCGCAATAAATAGTGATTCGGCCCATTACGCAGATAAGATTAGCTTTTCTAGGCAATACTCCCACGATCGGCTGTGTGGAGTTCAAATTGCTTTTGTTTAGAAAACAGGATACTCTCGGTAGCCGGCTACCCAGAGTTTAAAAAGAACCAAAAACTAAACAAGATCTTTTTCGGGCGATCGTATTCTCGAAAACTAACTGAACTACTACCTAATAAACTATGCTTTTCAGGTCGCATCGCTTGCTTGGAGCGAATCCTAGACCCAATTCCCTTCCAAACCACCAACTCCGCGACACCTATGGAAGAGTCTGATGAACCTTCTGTATAAGATTCCTCATTTTATTCTAACGATCAACCACAAAAAAAATCGTCGCGTGATTGAATATTATTAAAAAATATAAGCAGTGCTCCTTATAGCCGGCTATCCAGTGTTCAAGTTGCTTATTTTGCTAATCGTGTTAATACAACAAATGATAAATTTCCCAAATTCTAGGCAGCCGGCTGCCCAGAGCAATTATTACATAACGCTATTGGCACACTTACTAACAATTTTCCCCTTCCCGTGATACATGTGGAGATGCAGAGGATTCCTCGGTCTCTAGTAGCAACATGTATCGGACTAACATTCCTTCCTTTCCCAGAAGATCTGCATTCGGACGTGGCCGGCGTCAGTATTGATCAGCATGCAGGGATCAGAATAGATTGTACAATGTGGCTCATCATGTTATTCCCAAGCATGTTGTTCCAATCAACATTTTGCAACCTAATTTGGTTCTGGTCAATAACGGAGTAGCAACTACGGGCGATCTCTTATGCTTATGCTTAATTCAAAATTATAAAAATATAAAATACATAGCTCATATAATGAAAAGCCAATATTTAATAATAGTTATAAGATTAATAGAATAAAATAAATCGACGCAAACTAAAAAATTGAATAAAATAAATAAAAGGAATAACTTAACATTAAATGAATAAAATTAAAATGATTAACAAAATAAATTAAATGAATGATATGAATAAAATACACGAAAAAATAAACTGATCAGAGTGAATTCAATGAATGAAACGAGTAAATTAGATGAAATGATCCCAAGTGCACAAAATGAATAAAAAGAATACTGAATGAAATAACTAATAAGAATGCAATGATCATGTACTTAAAATTAGTCAAATATTCAAAAATCGATAAAATAAATAAGACGAATAAAATCCATGAAATGAAGAAACTAAAAAAATTGACTATGCAGAATAAAATTTAAAAACATTTTTGAATCAAGTAAATTAAAGAAGCGGATTGTACGAATTTGAGAACAATTGTATCAGAAAGTTATGAATTGTTTTTTGAAAGTCCCATTATCCGAAGCTAGTGTGAAGTGCCGAGGCTCTGTTAGTGATTATGTTTTCGTCGATAACAAAAAAGCCGTGCATTCAGTTGATTCTCACATTTTCACACGAAAAGTTATTGGCACTCACACAACTTCTCCGGATAAATACAACGTGTCATTTCTCCGGATAAATAAAACAGCCGAAGAATGAGAGAATGAGTTTATCACGGTTTCCATTTTTCGCTCGCTGCTTTGCTGTCGTTATTCCAAAACACGAAAAAGCAAGTCTATCATATTTCTTTGCCGCTTTTCTTTGTAATTAAGTGTATTTTTTGAAGTTTTTATTGATTTCCACGAAATTAAAATTTTATCACCTTCTCCGGTGAGAAGGAAAAAGTCAAATAAATTTTATCCGGAAAATCATTCTCATGCTATTTGTAGAGACGGAGAATTTTGCGACTCATCTTATCTCGGAAAAGTTGGACCTCGGATAAGCTTCTTCTCGTGAGTGAGAGAGAGAATTACAATGCCTGATACTCAGTATAGAGCAAAAATGGACGACGATATGTTAGAAGACACATTGTACTTGCATTCCCCATCGAGAGTGGGGACTTTGGGAGACTTCTTTTCCCAATTTCAATTCATGATAGTTCATATCAATACAATGAATATGTATTTTCAATAATATCATCACAAAAATGGCATTCTTACTTTTCACATGAAATATTTGGGCATGTTTCATTCAAAATTCGATAGAGATACGAAGAGTTTAAATAATGCAAGTGTAATGTCTCTATTCAAAATTTTCATCTTCAAACATTACCCAGTTTGGTTAAATATTTTTCTGAATACGCCTAGAACTTCCTTAACTATAGTGTATACAAAAGCTCTGAATGGGGCTCAATTAAATTAGAGTTGATTTAGTTTTCGATTTTTGGTCACTTGCCTACCTATAGTGCAACGTTTCGAAGGGATACTTCTTTCATCTTAAGAGTGTGAATAATTGAACATACGTGTCCAATAAGTTCTCATACAAAATGAAACCCAAATTATTCTGTATTGGTAAGTCAATTTTTTTATACTGTGATGCTATATAATATTGATCATTTACAGCATATGTTTAGGAATGACACCGCCTTTTAATTTCTTCACCAGCTTCACACGTTTCTCATCACAAGCGGCACGCACGGCTTCCATCGGCATTTCGTCCCAAATCCGTTGAATTACTGTTTTGAATTGGGTTATATTGGACACTCTGTGTTCGTTGATCTTCGACAACATGTTTGACCACACAAAATAATCCAACGGATTAAGATCCGGGGAGCTGGAAGGCCATTCGTCCTTCGCCAAAAAGTCGTTCAAATCGTTCCGACACCGGCTCTGAATGACATTCGCTGTGTGGGAAGGCGCTCTGTCCTGCTGAAACACAAAATGGTCATTTCCAAACATTGTTTGCACACTTGGTTTTACGACGTTCTCTAAAACTTCAGTTTTATAATACACAGCGTTAATTTTAACGTCTCCGTCGATGAAAACAAGCGGAAATTTGCCACGCTTGCAAATTGCTCCCCAAACCATCACTGAACCGGCACTTTGGAATCGAGGAATGTTGCTGTCACTATCTGACACATTCCTGGAAGTGACAGCCCACAATCGGTCATTTTGGGCATTGTGAGATTGCTGCAGGACAATTAATTTTTCATCAGAAAATATAAAGTCTTCCCCATCGTGCCGTGATAGGATAGCACTTGCTCTTTCCAGTCTTTTTTCTTGGAAGCTTCCGAAATTCCGTCTACTTTATGTTTCTTAAAAGCTTGCAGTCCCAAATCGAGTTTTAAAATATTGTTTATCGATGATTTCGGTATTTGTTTCGGGAGCCAATTAGCTCCCATTCTCGTCACAATTCTGTCGGGTAGTCCACGGCGGCGAATCTACCCTACCGTGAAGTCCCCGGCGGTAGATTGCATCCGATATCAATATTCGTTTTCGTGAGCCATATAGCACCCCGTTTGGTCCCGATCTACTCGATCTAGTCACCGGCGGTGGACCCAACCTACTCAGCGGGTCAACCAGTAGGTGCTGAGGTCCATCCAGCTCATTCTGGATGGAGCGTAACTACAGGTTCACTGGCGCCCCAACGACTCACAGTTAGCTTTTCGAAGCGGCCTACTGAGTCTAAACCCCAGCGGTGGATCTAGCTTACTCACGAACTACCCGGTAGGGTGTCGAGGTCGGTGCGGCGATTCCACGCCCGAACCCGCTGATACGTCGCGTACTACTGAACTGGTCCCCGGCGGCGGAATTTCTCCCGAAACCCGATTTGTGGTTTCACAGCAGCGTTCTAACCAATGACGCTACTTTGTTGGTCCCTTCGCCACTTCCTCTGCAGCTCGGAGAGTATACACGTTGACAACGTCCCAGATATGCTCGTCGTGGTACATCTCTTCGACGATATACCCCTTCGGACTTCTTCGAACCTAGGGCATTCGAAGACCACATGTTCCGGTGTATCTTGCACATTCACACACTCCGGGCAAAGGGGTGACAAAGCGTGTCCAAATCAATCTAGGTGCTTCCGGAAGCATTCATGCCCGGACAAAAACTGCGTCAAATGAAAGTTCACCTCTCCATGCTTCCTATGGAACCAAGCAGACACATTTGGGATGAGTCAGTGGGTCCACCTTCCTTTCTCCGCGTTGTCCCACTCTTGCTACCATTTAGCCAAAGAGTCCACTCGGGCCAGTCTCCTTGCATTACATGCATTTCTCCGCTGGAAGCATTCCACGTCCTCAGCCAAAGTGATGCAGATGGGAAGAACCGCCTCCGACGATATCCGTCTGTAGGCGAAACGTGCTTGTCACATTTTGTCCAGTTCTGTTTTGAATTCACCTGATGAGACACCCGCCTTGTGCTGCCTCTTGCTCCTCCGCTATTCGGCATAATCCTTGCCAATGCCTTAGTTGTCCTCGCAACCTTCTCACGTACATAGTCGGACATGGCTGTTGTAATTTAACCGATCGTCGACCATCGCAACTTGACGTCAGCCATCCAGGTTTCCACGATGCCTATTGTCTCTGCCGTCAGCATCTCCACCTCCTCAAGGATCTCGCCCGTTATCTTCAGGACATTATCTGCAAAGCCGACGAGACGATCCCTTGGGCAGTTCCAGTGTTAACACTCCGATGTACATTATATTCCAAAGCGTTGGGCCGAGTATGAAGCCCTGAGGTACTTCCGCTGTGACCCTAATCGATCTCTCGGTTATGGAAGTAACTTCTCAGAACCTTGCACAGATAGTCCGGAACCCGCATTCTGTGCAGCGCTAGGTCGATCACTCTCCCAGCTGGCACTGTTGAACACGTTCTTCACGTCTATCGTTACCACGGCGCAGTAACGAAAACCCCGGGTGTCACTGTAACCTTGTACATTGACAGCCCGGCTAGTTTTCGGCTCTTTGCACTGTTCTAATAGCTTAGCATTACATTTGAAAGTGCTGGTCCCTATTCTTTCGATTACTGTGGAATACTGACTTTGCCTTGCCGTTGATATGAATGCTTTTCGTGAAGCGGTACACCGGTACCGTCACAAAGTGGCGAATGGGGACTGTACGGAATTTGGGAAATCGACCTCTAGGTTGTGTTGCAGGAACAGGGTGGTGTCAAAAGCAGTTATGGCAGTTGCGACTAACGGCGTTAACTAAATCGCTTCCACTTGTAGGCTTAATTCTTGGCTAATTGCGGACAACGTCATGCGAGGGCAAGAGTGAAAATATACACGAATTTATCGTAACATATCTTCCACTTAACCATTGTGCGGAACCGAAGCATCAGATTCCTTCTGGATCACCAGTCCGGTGAGAAGCGCTTTTTTCAGTGAACGGATAGTAAATGTTTTAGCTGATCCCTCGAATTCCACCCGTACTTCAATCGTTGAGCTAGATTCTTTGAAGACGGGGTGATGGGTGGTCACCACCAAAATTCGTTCCGCCTGCAGCCACCCTTCGAAACACTGTATTGACAAATTCTGACCCTGTCCATCTTGCAAATCAGTAGCCGGTAGCGATCGATTAGGTGGGAATCATAAAGGAACTACGAACTTAGCAGACAAATTCATGCCCGGCGGTGGTTTCCAGTTTGCCAATGGAAGAGACTTCGCTGGTTGGTTGTATGTAACCTGCCCCAAAACCAAAAACTATTGACAGAAAAAATCACCGACTCTTGAAATAATATTTGCCGATACTTCGTAGGTTGTTTGTGGCCGACATTGACCGATCCCAACGATCTTCACATTTTCCTCACTTTCGGACAGCGATCTAAAATCCAGCAAGGCTCTCGCGTGATGAGACCTTGAATACCGCACCGCCCTATTTGAAGAAATTGTTGTCATCGAACCAGATACCATTTCACCAGTGTTCGACACGGCGGAAATTGACGGGGCCGAGCGTTATCATTTTGATTCATTGTTGATATTGCAGCAAAGCAAGCTTCAGAAAATCCAAAATGAAGTGTTGTGCATGTGCGCAACCGGTAATTGAAAGGACAATCTCGCGCCAAATGATTTCGTCGCAAAGTTGTTTTGAATTGGTTAAATGAATCAACCAAATCGCAGATTTCGCTCTCATTATTTACGGAAACTCGAACATCGCATTCTAATAACATTTCTTTAGTAGATACCGGCAGGTGAAGTTCCCTTACCTTTAAGGGAAGCTTGCAAATAATGGCATTTCTGTCGTGGCAGCTTTTTTACCAACTTTGCCATTACCTCGAAGTTCGCCCTCACTTACCGAAAATCATTGCTCTCGGATTCCTCGTAGCTTTCGATTTCCTCCTGTAATTCCTTCAAACACAACTCATTTGTCTATCATTTGTCATTTGTCAACTGTCATTTGACAGTTTCTCTAGACGTAACGCCTCGCTGCTTTTCAGAATTTTCTCCGTCCGATGAAGCAAATCGAAAATGGCATCTCGTTCCCATAGCATTGGGGTAATCATAAGCTCACGTGATGAGCGTTTGAGAATCGGATCCCGTCCTGCTCGGGTCTGTGTAGAAACTAAGTTGTAAACTGTAATACAATTCCCAAGTACGACTCCTCAAATTCCGCCACCACGATGATTCGTAATAATAGCGTTATTCACCAATGTCAAACCTCTCATGCCATCCTCAACACACGCGATCTTACCTACGCATTCGTGAGCTAACAATCGCTCAGGTTTCGGCTTGTCAAATATAAACGCCCAACCTCGGACGAACAATTAAACACGCGAACATACAAATAATTAAATTATGCGGACATTTCACCAGTAAATTGGTTTGAGATAATAACGCTGGGTACTTTGGAGGAATCTGTGAATAGATTTTATCACGAATGAGATGAATTTTTTGAACTACTTGTAGCTAGGAGAGTGCGTGCGGGTTTTAGAACGCCAATTGGAATTTATGAAAATAATTTGCTTTCGCTCATGTTTCCCGAATTAAGTGCAGCATGAAGGAGCCATTGACGCATTCAGGTATTCCGCTGGAAGAGGAGATACTATATCGAAAACAAACCATCCACGACATCTGCAGAGACGGAAAATCTATTTTCGTCATTCTTTCAATGTAATAGCAGGCACAAATTCTCAACTACATACGGGGGTCGTGCCATTTGAGCCAATATATTCTGATTCCTAACACGTCACTCAAATTAATTCTTCAGTATTTGGTGAGGAAAGGCGTATACGGCGGATAAGTCATCTCCCGTCACTTGCCGCTCGGTATAACGTTTGATTTGAATTTCTCTCGTTCAGCCGCTAGATGACTGGAAAGTTATATGACTTTTTTCGGATATTACTAACAACGTTGGTTTATTAAAAATATAAACATTTATTTTCCATATATTTGCCATCCGCTTTACTTGTTAAGGTAAGTTATTTTAGAAGGGACACGCGAAAAAATGCGTTACTCCAATTTCGTCCCTTTTTAATAGAACACAACATATTTGAAGAATTTAGGATTTACATAGAAATTTCTAACCCTAGTCCAATATTAGCAAAAGATTCCAGAAAATTTACAAAGCATAAGACAATGTGTTACTGGCTCAAAAATATAGTGCAAGCTGTACACATTACTGTTTTAACGTGAAAAGGCAGTTTGAATGGTTTTGATACTGAAAATAGTAGCACTCACACAGATCAGGAATCAATTCCCTACAAAACGGTTCGCAATCGAAAGTCAGTAACGTGACACGTGGCTAACAATTGTGAACAGAATTGTTTCCAGTGCACTGAGAGGAACGTGTGTTCTGATTGATTTAAATAATTCTAATGCTATTTCAGAAGCGTGAGTTTTTCAAAAACAGACTATGCTAGAGTTTGTTTCGATTGGTAATTTTCTAAAGGCACATTCGTATTTGTTACCCATTTTGTATAGCGATGATCTGTTTTCGAACACGACAACGAACGATACCGTGTTGTTTGTAGCTTTTGACTAAGGGCTTTATTTAGCGGTGGTAAGTAAGAACGGAAAAAATTACCTCTGTTGCACGAGCTCTTCTCAAATCTCGATCGATCTTCGTGTGCCCCCATAAGGAAGAAACGATTTAGATACAGTTTCTTTAGCCTATACAAATAAAGAAAATAAATCTGAATATGTTTATAAATATGATTTGATAAAAATGGTCTCTTCTTAAATACTAAGTAATGCACGACTGCTATATCTCCAGGATATAAAAAATTATCCGTATAAAAAAAAAGAAAAACAAAAAAAATCATTTTCCCCCCGCTTTGTGCGAAGGAAAAGAACGCCCACTGCCGGCACTTTGTGCTCAAACCGGTGGCGGTCCCTTGATGTAGCGTAACTGGGGCGTAAAGCTCATCGAATAGGTATTGAGAGCATCGCAGCAGTGCGGTTCGAAGAAGCAAGCCGCACACATCACCAACACCAGCGCCAGCTGCACCGGAACGGCAATCTTGGTAATCCGCCAGACCCACCGGTTCTGGGACAGTTTCAACTTGGTAGTTTGAATCAGACCCAGCTGGGCTGTGGCTTTTGCCCCCCGTTGAAAATGTTCCTGATTGCGGTTCTGGTGCTGCTGTTGTTCGCCCAACGCTTCCTTTTGTACTTCCTGGTAAAGGTGGTTTTCCTCGGAATCGGTTTCGGCCAGTGACGGTTGGGTGCGTGACTTGATGGGTGTGGAGGTGCGATTCTTTTTGCTGGAGAAAAAAGATATTTGTTATAACAGAAGTTGTTTTGGTTAATATAAAAACTTACCTTCCGTGCCTATTTTTGTTCTTATTCTTAACGCTAGAATCGTTGTTGTTGCTGCTGCTTTCCTGGTGCTGTTCAATTCCTCCATTGCCAGCGGGACCATTCTTTTCGTTCATGATAATCTCCCGGCAGGTGTTTTGCAGTGACCGTAGATCATGCTCCGCCATCTCCAGCCGCTTGGTAATGGTCTGCATGGCTTCACTTCCCGGAGCCAGCGCCACCTCCAGCTGTTTGACCAGCCGCTTCAATGCACTCAGTCGCTTTTCCCGCTCAGAAAGGCTACCGTCAGACATGCCACCACCATCGGAAATGCCACTATCAGACAGAGACCCACTCGACGAGAGCTTAAGGCTGACCGGAATCGGTGCATTATGCTCCTGTTGAAAATATGCAAACGATTTCAGTTATGGTAAGAGATTTAACTAAAGGGGTTAGTTACCTGAAAAAGCGGCTCAACATTCTCGGACAGAGCTTTGACAACCTCCTTGACACTATTGACCATTTCGTCGGTTCTTCCGGCCCCGCTTTGCAGGGCCCCCTCAATCCCCTGAAGTTTGCCACGATCACGATCCAGTATGTTGTTGAAATCACTCAGACCATCCTCCAGCTGCTTCCAGGTATTCAAAGAGCTCATTAGGTTATCGATTCGGTTCTTTATCCTGTGTAGAAATTGAGAAAAATCAGTTTAGAAAAAAATTACCATAAATTAAATCATTCCAACTTACCTCACTTCCGTTTCATCCCAGGTGCTGTACAGTTGATTGATTCCCTCCTTTAGCTCCCGGTTGATGTTGCAATCCTCGCGCAATTCGTTCAAACAATCGTAGCATGCACCACACTTCTGATCGGTACACTTGCCGAAGTTCTTGTCGCGATCGAGCTGCTCTAGCTGGGCGTCGATCGATGAATCGTCCAACAGTTCCTTTCGCTGCAGCTCCTGGGCGGAGACCCAACTGTGGACGGTTGCGTTCAGTGTCAGCATCTTTGGGCGCTGGTTCTGCAGTACTATGCGTTCGTTCTGAAATGAAGATATTAAGGGGGATTTGATCAGTAACGTACGCTTGGTAATAGTATGGCGAACAAAGTCCGCCCAAGTCGACAATTGAAACAATTGTTAGGTTGAGGTAATGCGTTATAAATTTTACCATGTTTTATGCGTAGTACTTTTAAACGAGTAAATGAATTTGAAGACCAACAATGAACTCTTAGAGTAGAAATCAATGTTTGTAAATCGTTGTAGTAGCTCTGAGGACCTTGATTCAACCTTTGTTTGGCTTTTGTGCAATAAACAAGGTATTGAATGCAAGTTTAATGACCACACGCTTACTTCGATTGATAACTGCAACACAAAAATCAACCGTGCAGCTCAGTACAGGCGCCATCCAAACCATTTAATCGAACGCCTTTTAGCTGAATGTTAAATGACCGAAAAAATCAGTAGCTCGATTGGGTTGACTATTGAAGAGGAGAATCCGAAACACCGAACATTAGATTTAACTTTATGTTGGTCAGTGCACCAATTGCATACATTCGGGGGTTTACTCTAATTTAGCTCTCTAGGGAGTATAAACAAGATTTCATCGCTCTCATAAAACTGGCATTTTTGGCGGGGGCTAACCCGGTCATCAGCACGCTACGGGCCGGCTCTGGTAAAACTAAATGTTACAATGCAGCACGCTGTTCCCTTTTTGCTGAATTGACTAGGCAGTTACGGTTAAAACCCGTTGCGAGTAACATACTACCAGGTTTATTAGGGACCATTCATAAATTATGTAACGCTTTTTGGGGGGAGGAGGTATGTTTTCAATGAAGAAAACAATTTTTTAGAAGAATTTTTTACGTATAAAGAAATTTGTGACAATTTGCTACATGGGGGAGGGGCAGTCAATTTTGGGCAATTTCTCTTCAATGGTAATGGAGAAAAACAACGACGGAAAATTCAGCAGAATTAACACACCAGTTGGAGAAATTTTAAATATAAATTCACTGCATATTCGTCTGTGCCATCATTCGAAGTCAGATGGTTATGGTGATGGACGGAGCATTTTTGGGAGACTTTGTGAAATCAGTTGACGCTAGATGTTTGAAGGTGACGGACGGAGAATCGTTCCGGGAGACTTGTACGTGCAAATCCGTGTACTGAGCAGATTTATTATCCTCAATCATATAACAATCCGACAAAATTATTTGAATATTCGCTTCTTACCCAACCGTTATTTCCAATGGTGGAAAGCTTTTCCGATTTCCAGAAATTCGTATTTAACAGTCGCTCATTTCATGCAAATTTCAAATGCAAATCTTGAACTGTATATGAAAACAGTTGATTCTATATGTTTGAAGGCAACGAATGGAGCCTCTATTCAGGAGATCGAAGCCTGTACACTGAATATATTATTTTGAGTTCACCCAGATAAGCCCAGAATTGTGATATCCTGTCTAAACCTAGCAAATTACGTTACTGGCGACATATCTATGATAAACTACCGCGTCTATATACCCGCTCACAAAGTTAAAATCGACGGTGTGGTCACGGATTCGAGTTTGTCTACTTAAAGACGGAATTGACTATTTTAAGGATTTCTTGCTCTGGTGAGCGCAGATGTTGAATGGCAATCATCATAGACGGGACAATATAGTCTGTCCCTTCCATCTCGTATCGGGATACGTATGGAGGGACCGCTTTGCGTTTAAGGGCCTCCCAAGGCCTTAAATTAAGCTTTTTTTGGAGAATGAATTGCAAAGTATCTACTGAACAAATATAGAAATTTTTTTTAAGCGAATTGACTTTTAATTTTTAGTTTTGAGGCCAGAAAAAACACTGGCGACCTGGAAACGTCATTGATTACATTAATAATGAAACTGCTGTCGAGTAAGCCTTTTCATAAAAGTGTTGGTCCGATTTCAATTTTTTAAATTATTCAGTGAACATACCGATATGTTTTCTCGAGATAGATTTTTTTAGCATTGAAAATGCTTTACTCTACTATATGGGGCTGAGGCGAGGTGTAAAACTAAAATCTGATTTCTAGCAGCGTCACGAAAATTTGGTATAATTTTAAAAGACTGTAGCGTTGTTAATTGTTGATGGATCTGCGTAATTTATACACTAATCGATTCAGAGAAGTTCAACTTAAAAATTTGTTACAACTATAAATTTGTATTTCAATTGTACACTATTGAAAAATCCGTATTATTGTGCAAACATTGGGAAAATGTAAGGAAATAGACAAAGTTTTCGATTACGTTTTGTTAATTGTTGATGGATTTTCATAATTCAAACACCAATCGATTCTAAAAATGCCAGAAAAAATTGTTATCAAATTTATCTGTGTATTTTATTAGCACACTCTTGAAAAATCCGCGAATATGGAATAAATTGGGATAAACGTATACGATTTTCACAAATTTGAGCAAGGCTTAACCTAACACGGACTTCATTTCGACATTCATTAGCATCCTATACATTCTATCGCCTGATATAAAAGGAATGTTTTTGGCTGAATTCCTTCATTGCCATGCCTGCTATGCTGGCAGAAGCAATTAAATTATCGCTACTGTTGCTTGTAAGATAGCTGTTAGATCTTTTATTCGACACGAGCTACAGAAGGAGAACGTTTATCTGTCCGCTGGAAGGAATTTGTTCGCAGTTCCAAATGACGATGGTGGAACAGAAGCGAGATGGCGAATTGCTGGTTCATACCGTTAATATTAGTCGAGCAGGCAAGGCTCAAATCGTTCCATAGGATTTTCGTCCGTAACCCAAAGCATGGTTATTAGCAAACCGTCCTTATTAGGACGAATATATAATGGAAAAAGAATTCAATTAGAAAATTCCTTTAATTAACTTGTATTAAACAGCAAGCAAATACATTACTCGCGACAAGTGTTTTATAGAAGACTGCCATTGGGGTGGAGACCAGCGTAGTTGGTAAATCGATTGCCTAGGAGGCAGCTCAGATGCATTTAAGTCCCAATCCCGTATATAGGGTTAGTTTTTTTTCTAAGATTAAAATCTCTAATAATAATCAATACAAAAATCCAAAGCTCCTTTTTTATTTCGATTATAGAGGTTTTAACCTTAAGGTCATTCGCCTCTTCGGGTTAGAAAAATCTCTTATGAAAAATTTCTAGCCCCATGTGCGGGGTCGGAACTAGAACCCAGGTGCGCTGCGTACAAGGCAATCAATTTACCAACTACGCTACGCCCACCCCCAAATCCAAAGCTTATACACGACAAATAATACTTTTGCATGCTACGAAATCTTCATTTACATAGGTATTAGCATGTATATTTCGAAAAAAAAGCAAATACGCAAAGGTATTTCATCAAAATGTATTGTTCTTGTTTGATTGAATAAAACATAAGTAACACTCTCGGCTGCCGGATCTTCGAAATAGAAGATGATTTTTTTTTAAACTGGGAATTTCCGAAATAATTCAGCGAACGATAAATCTATCCTAAATTCTCGGCAGTCGACTGTCCTTTCCTTTTTCGAAGACTATAAGGATGTGACCGGCGCTGTTATTGGCACTTCAAAGTATTGAGCTCCCAAACCGTGCACATTGAGTATGAATATTTAGCTACTCTCAGGCTGCATCCGACAATTCTCTATACAATATCGTTTGTTCTAGGCAATCATGAAGTAGTAGCTACGAATGGTACGGTCGTCATGCTCATGCTCTATAATTATTCAAAGATATTCAGCATATTAAAGCGTTTTAGTCTTTTTAAAGCATTTTACTGTTTAGCCATGGATCGTATTTTAAACGTTGTTCAGCCTTTTAGAAATGTTTAATCCTTTTTAACCCTGTAAGCCATTTGAATTTTGTAACCGTTGATGAACTTTTTAGGCGCTTTTTGTATTTGTAATATTTCTAAACGTGTTAAACTTTTCATAGTTTTTTTAAATATTTAAATCATTTTAAAGCGGGATATGAGTTTTTTTTCTCTAAACAATCGATTTCTTTCTTTTATATATAAAAATATAATTATTTCAGGAATTTTTTTTTAAACTAGGCCTCCCTCCTGAAGTTTTAAATTTTGGGTCTTTGCATCAGTTAGATTTTAAAAATTGATTTTTGCTTCAATCGTGAGAATTACACTGAGAAACAAAATTTAAAAAAAAAATGGGAACAGAACAACAAAAAAATGACAAACCTCTGGAGAAGATATTTTTGAAAAAAATTGAAACGGGGCTTCGTAGTTTAAAACCAACATTTGTGTGGAGATGACCTGGGGTGGTTCTATAGAGAAGATATCAATGAAAATGATCATCTTAAATTTTCACAGAAAGTCTTACATAAAATGCTTGTTACAGTTGAAAAGGAATCTATGCAATTTTTTAGCTCAATCAGACACCACTACGGGGATTACGCGTTCAAATACTGATTTTTTAATATTCGAAAAAAAAAACAATCATAAAATGTATGAATCAAAAAAAATTCTGCGAAATGTCAAAAAATTGTATTAAACATCAACTTCGGCCAAAACAAACGAGAACCGCAAAAAAAAGGTTAAATGATTTCAAAATGAACCGCCGAAATCTGATGTCAAAGCAAAAAGGTAAGGCTTGAATTTTTTTTTAATTATAAATCAAAGTGGAAAAGAATTTGCAAAAAAGTCTTTATTTGGATTTATCAAAACATTTGACCATCGAATTCTCCTAACGAAGTAGTTTCGGGAGCAGAATAAATCCAAATAGTACCAGAGGTTTAGGGTTCGAAATAAATCATTGCGTAGAAATTTTTTTAGAAATTGGAACGGCACTTCGCAGATTACAATCAAAATGTGCATGAAATTAAAAAAAAAGTTCACTGCCATAGTGTATGCGGGTATACTGCCGTTCTACGCCCAATTGATCCAAGTTCCAAAACTGACAACTGCAAAAAATATGATTGAAGATGTAAATTATAATATCAGGAATTATAATAGGAATATGCAGCGAAACGGTGCAATAAATAAAGTTTTATTGTCTGAAATTACGTTCAGAGCCAACGCTTCCACTGTAAAATATGAGGCTTGCTGTGGAGCATCTAATCGCCAACTTCCGAGAATACGAAGATCTTCAACAGCATTATGACTTTCTTCCGTCGATCCGGGACATTCGTTTTTCTCGGCTTGCTGTTTTTCAAGCCTAAAAGTAAAAAAAGTAAAGCCTCGTTGTTTCACGGTGAGCAAAACGAGTGAACCAAAAACAAAGTGCGGCCACTAAGGGAAAATACTGTTATGATCGACTTTACGCAAACTCGAAGAAGACCTACAGTGCGTGAGGTGGAACAGTTGTTAAAGGTCAAAATGTGCCTTGATCTTACGTTAGTGACACACCTCCAGCTGCATCATGCAAAAAAGGACGGTTTTCAGAGTGATTGCATAGCCTTTCTATAGGAGAGAGGTAAAAACGTGGTACTGATAACGTTCAATATGTTATTCGAGGCAGAACACTTTATAGTGATGAGTAGCATGCAACGTCGAAAACGTCAACATCAAAACCAAGATCCCCGTATATATTAACCAGGATTTTCCGGAAACTTGCCTACATGATTTGGCACCGCGCACCAGCTTCTAGTACATTTAAAAATACATGTCCAAATACGGAGAAGTGGAATCCGTTACGAATAACACCAGAAGAAACTTTCACTAAGGCATTCTCAACGGGGTTCGCGTGGTTGGAATGCAGCGACACCAACCTATTCCATCTTACTTGACCTTCGAATGCAAATCGGCTCAAGGTATCATCTACATTCAAATAACCCTATGCACATACCCTGGGTAGACGCACACGTGTCAGTTCTGCAACCAGACGGAACACTACGGTAAACCATGCGCCAAAACTGCCAAAAAATGGATCTATGCTGTCAAAAAGCCTTCCAATGCCAAACCACAGACTGCCGGTCAAGCGAGAAGCATCGATAACCCTCGACAACCCTGTGCATATATTCTCACTACAATAATCGAATTAACCGCATCGCCTTATATTCCATTCCATTTTAACTAGGTATCCAGATCATAGAAGAAAAACTACCAGAATTGCGCTCGCAGGAAATATCCATGCGAAGGCAAACAACTGGTGATGATTACTTTTCCATCAAACATTGCATTGCCAGGAGTCGAATTCTACGTGCAAATGCTTTCATATAGTGTTATTTTGATGATTAATCTCCCTAAAAGTGATATATATATATATATATATATATATATATATATATATATATATATATATATATATATATATATATATATATATATATATATATATATATATATATATATATATATATATATATATATATATATATATATATATATATATATATATATATATATATATATATATATATATATATATATATATATATATATATATATATATATATAAAATTTCTTGCAAGTTCATATATTAAAATTATGTTATGTCTTCGGCAAAATTGTAGAGCACCGTTTTGCCAACAACTTTGCTGAAGACACAAAGTCTTCATCTTTAATATCATTATTGCTGGTTGTTTGTGGATGAACCCTTTGAAGCCAATTAATTACTAGAACTTTTAAATATCATTCTGGCAAGTTCGGTATGTTCCGTAAAAAGGTTATAATTATCAAAATTGACAACTTTCTATATTACAACAATGGCTTATCTCGTGTATTTTCAAAATTATTTTGCTATTTTTGAAAAATAATGTGTTTCAAATGGTTATTGGTTTTTAGCGTAGGAAGGGCTGAGTTTACGTTAATAGTGTTTTCGGACTGCAGGGTCTGTCATTTGCTGCTATGTTTTTTGTGATTAATCCTCCTATAAATGAGATTTCTTCAATCTTTTTTTCTGGTAAAAGAAAGGAGCTAACGTCTTTGGAAAAGTTGTGAAGATTGCTTTCATGAATATTTTTTCTGAATACATGAAGTCTCTTCTTGTAATGCTTAAGAAGTTATAGCTCATTATATTTGGATTACCTCAAAAAATATTTTATTTTTAAATATCTTTTTAATTATCAGTCCTAAGGGTTTCATATATTCTACGAAGTTATTTCAATCGTCAAAAAACAAAATTTTTATGAACGCATAATTTTTCATATCTCGAGTATTTTCGAAGATATTGGACAATTAAAAAATTGTTTTTTCAACCCATCTATAACTCTACTGGAGACAACGAGAAACAAGTAAATTCTATTAAGTTTAATGGTGTTGATGTAGCATTTCTAATTGCAACAAGAGTTTAAAAGTTATCATTTTTAAAACTTTTGCAAATTTTACAACAAGTTAACTAATAACTTCAAAATCGCAAGAGATAGGCCGATTATCTCTTCTAGAAAGATTTGTATCTTGACAAGACAAACAAATTTCTAGAACATGCTGAAACTTTATCTTTATTTATTATATTTATGAAATTATGTTGAAAAAAAGTTTATAAGGGATCATTCACAAACAACGGTCAATAACTTCGAGTGTGCTATAAATAGAGATTTTTGGTCTTCAGTAAAGATGTTCGCAAAATCAAGTTCTTTAACATTTTTGAAGACTCCATTCAATTGTTCATACTTTAAAAAAAAGTTGGGGCAAATATCTCACTTCAAGGGGTCACTAAAACTATATCATCAAAATGAAGGTCTTGGATCATTATAAAACATCCTAGAAGACATCATTGCTGTACGCTTTACCGTTTTCACGTGAATAATTTTTCACACGTTTTTGGCGAAAACAAACCACTGTGACGTGGTTGTGCAAGATTAAAAAAAAAGTATACAATAAATTTTATACCGACGTATTCGGGAAGCATTTAGCGAGGTCCCGATTGTTCACTTTTAAGACTGAAAATGGCATTGCCAATGTCATGTACAACATCGACAAGTGATAAAATTCCATTACTTAATTGAATATAAGAACAATAGAATACAAAAAGTTTCGTTTTACAATCTGTTTCAATCTTATCACAAAACAACTTTGAAAACACAGTAAAAAACCCGTTTTAATCCACCTAGTGTGCACCACTAGGTGGATTAAAACGGGTTGTTTTCAATTTTCAACGTGCCTTTCTCATTTATCCAAACTACGATTCCATGGCTGGTTATGGTTAATATAATGGTGAAAATGTCTATTACATATTTAGTGTGATTTTCACATAGTACAAGGAACCGACAGCTACGAGCTTGAGTTGCTATGTGTCAACGCTGAAACACTTGAAATCAGCGGCGAATCCAGGAGGAGGGTTCTGGGTTTGGACCCCGCCAAAAATTTTCAACTTGTTAAGAAATTTTAAATTAGTTTCTCAACTCAATATCATTTGAAACTAATTTATTTCACTGGTTTTTCAGGCACACTAGGAAAATTTATTCTGGAGGAACTAAAAAATTTTATTCGGGTAGGAGGGTACATGATGAGGAAAGGGCGGTTTAGGGAAGGGTGGTGATGGATGTGAGGGTGGGTATCCCCCTAACTATCCCCTTGTTAAAATACAGAAAACGTATGTAAGTCAAAAAAATGGGATAAAGTTGACATTGTTCAGAGTGATTGCATAACCTTTCTATAGGAGAAAGGCAAAAATGTGAATTTGCTGTGTGTCCGCACTCTTAAACCCGTAACTCTGGAACCGGAACTCGCAATTCAATGAAATTCAAAGCAGCCTATGGGAACGTTGCACCTTTCATTTGAGACTAAGTTTGATGAAATCGGTTTAGCCATCTCCGAGTATCCGATGTGCACATTTTTGGTCACATACATACATACGCACACACACAGACATTTGCCGAATTCGACGAACTTAGTCAAATGGCATACGACAGACGGCCCTCCGGGCTGGGATTAATTTGACGATGTTCAGAGTGATTGCATATCCTTTCTATAGGAGAAAGGCATAAAGACTTACAAAGTGTAAGTTCTTAACCATTGTTTAGCCTTTATACGCATTTTTAGCATTTATAGTTATTTTTAACCTCAAGTTTTTAAGTCTTTCTTTGCCTTTTCAGGTTTTCTACCGTACTCATAGCGTTAAAAATATTCAAACAGTTTTAGTCATTCTTCCTTTTACGTTTCTTATGTATAGACTGTTAACTGACTCTATTAAACCTTTTCAACTTGTGTATACCTTTTTAGCCTACCTCTAACGCTCGAGCATTTCAGTCGATTTAGCCATTTAAGTCTTTTCTTGTCATTTTATTTCTAGCATATCGCCATGTATTGGGCCTTCTTCAGCATTTTCTAGTTAAGAGGTTTGGGTTTCGACTTCTTCGTCTTTTTAAATCCATGGCACAGGACATACGCACCAGGCTAATGCTATTCCAAAAGAGAAAACACTACTTGTGAAGTCACTAAAAGACTCCTACCTCGTAAGTCAGGAGTCTTTTAATGTGTTCACTAGTAGTGTTTCCTATTTTGGACTAACGTCAGCCTGATGCATCAGTCAAACCCCTGGGGTTAGGTACTCCCCGTAACTACAAACAAGGCCAGAAAGTTGACCCTATGCGAACTAACTTCTTTCGCAATACTATCACAGAAGCTGCTCAATTTTTATTATTTAATCGCTAACTAAACGGTTTGACCGAAGAAATCACACAATTCTTTAGCCCGTTTCACTCATTGGCGGTTTGGTCTGTCTTTTAGTTAAAGATCACCGAAAACATATTAGCATTTCTGTTGTTGATCAGACTAACAACTATGCGCATATTCCGAAATCTCACAGAAGTCCGTTTCATTTGTACTGCATCTACTCTCTAATTCAGCGACTGGAAATTGACTGATCAACTAAACGAACTAATTTCGATGCTACATTGTAATAATGAATCGCAAAGAAATATTGCAATACTTGAACCGAATACTAATTTCGACTGTCCACGCGCATCCAGCAGTTTAAAAATGCGGCAACCTTCATCCACCCGCACCGTTTTGGTTGCACAGCACCATTTTGCCCAATATCCGCCCGCTAAACAGTTCACACAGACGCGCACACTTCATGGCCTGCTGATCATAAATCTAGGCACGAAAAAAGGCCTATTTTTTGGATGCGAACGCAATTTACTTAGGTAGTGTTTTAATTTCGCTTTCAAAACAGCCTGTCGTAAAAGGCGACGAACTATACGTTATCTTAGGTTGTTCTTAAAAATACGTGCATTGCATCATTCGGCACTTATGACAGAGCGAACGCTTCCAGCGGAGATTGCGTCGTTAAATACATTCAGGAATGTGATCGAGTCATTTACTAATTGCTCTGATTTTTTCCCACCCCTGTGTGTGCTCATTTAACAATATCACTTCAATTCATACATTAATCTCTATCTCGTTGTTTTGAAGTACGTTGACTCACACGTACGAAAAATCACTCCGATTCTCGCTGACAGTAATGACAATGTATTTTCGAAATCCGTTATCAAACGAAATAAAACAACAAAAATCCTACCTTCAGCTGATCGATGGCCAGCTGTATGTGTGCCTCCGACGAGAAATCGAACGCCTTGCAGCCCAAATCTTCCAGTACATCCTTCTGTGATAGAATTTCCGCCTGGAACCGAGTCGTAATCTGTCGCCGCTCACTCCAGCTTAGCAGTTTCTCCCAGCAGAGGACGGTATCTAGCAAACGAAAAAAAAACAATCAAAAATTGATCACCGATTTAACCTCGATTGGGTTTCGCATTTCACACTATTTCTAGCCACCAACAAGTTCAATCACAGATCAGTTCAAGTCTTTACTACTGTACCGGTAAGTTTGTCCGTCTGTACGCCGGTGTGACATTTCTGGACCGTTGTTTTACGCGTGGTGATGCTGATCGATTGACTGATAGACCGGTACGATTCTATTTTTCTCATCCTGACTGACGGGCACCAACCAAATTGATTAAATTTGTACAAACAACCTCAACCGCGCATCGTAGCAAACTGTCAACAAAGTCGCGAGCCAAAAGCACACACACAGACCACAGAGCTCGGACGACAAGCGATCGGCGAATCGGTACAAGATCGTTTCGGGTCTGCCGCTACACAAAACGAAGCAGGCGATGTTCCGGCTGGTGAAGGTAGTGTTAGTCGATACCGTATTGTAACCGGCGAGTGTTCGTAAACAATAATATAGCCACCACTAGCGGGGTGAGCGGTAAATATTTGTGATAGTCGATCACCACGCCGGTAAGTGAGCCTATTGAATTGTGTGTAACGCTAGGGTGCCAGGGTTACGAACAGGTTAGAACTTTCCGCGATTTGCGATTATAAACAAACGTCGCACTATGTACATACAAAACACAACGCAGTCACAATGGGGTACGGTGCCGCGTTACCATAGCGACGAACTATACACGCGAGACTGGGTATAAAGAGAGTGCGCGCACGTGCTAATAACTGTTGAGGAATCACTGTGCGCTGCTGCTGCTGCTACCAGATGCGACCATTAGTCAGAAACAGCATAAGTGTCTTAAAAGCTTTTCGCTGGAGAGTTATTCGTTAATGGAATTCGGTAAACCTAGCAGGTCACAGATAGTATGGGTGTTTAAGACATAGCGATTTTTTTTTAATATCGATATTATAATCCAGGGTTGTCTTGTGAATTTCGAAGCCTGAAATTTTAATTTACTTTGTTCAATTCTTTTTAACAGCAGAAATATAAAAGCAGAGTTAATGTCACTATACTTGAAAAAAAATCTGTTCAGTTTGTGATCAACCCTACTGGTTGCAGAAAATAAAATCAAAACGCCATTTCGCCAGCATCAAAACAGTCTAAAAGTTGTCTCATTGATACAAAAAACAGACACCTAAAATTTCGCCTCGTGTTTTTATTTCCCCTACCGACCGTACATAAAACACATCGTGATTAGGTCATCCACGTTTGTAGCGCTGCTAGCAGAGCGCGAATCGAATCATAGCTATAAATTGCGCTTGTTCTTTTGATCACTGTTTTTGTGGTTTTTTAGCCTCGAACTAGTCTGACAGCGCTTTCACTGTGTCAAGGTTACTGATAGTTGTAAAGCATTACACTGTTCCATCCATCTACTGTCTGTTGGATTGTAAACTATATTTGGAACGGCCTACTGCGCTGTACAATTTGAGAATTATCGACTTTAATTAGATTGATTTGGTGGAACTAGTTTGTTTATTTGACAAACATCACTAGTCAATCACAGTTTTCAGTGGGACTAAACACTTCTAACCGATATAAAGGCTAGTTTACAGTTCGGAAAACGTGTCACGGGATTTGGGTCCCTGTGTATTTTAAATGGAGCTCGGGATTTCAAATCCCGTGACGGGAAATGAGTCTACACAAAAATGACAGTTTTCCTGAAGTGTAAACCCAACCGCGGGAAACATCACGGGATTTTAAAACTCTCCACACAGAAATCCGGCCGGGAACAATTCAACACAAATTGTTTCCGACGGGGAAAATAGTATTTTTAGAAGGTTTGCAATTTGCTGTAAGTTGGATACTGTTTGTATTTTTAAGAAGCAGCAGAGTTTTTGGTTTGACAGTTTGGAGAGATCTCGGCGGGAAATTTTCCCTGAACAAATCCCGACGCAAATCCCGTGCGAAATCCCGTGATCCATTTCCCGAACTGTAAACTAGCCTTAACCGAAAATAGAAACGTGTTCGCGCGGAAATCTATGACATCATCACTTCACCAGAACGGAAGCACTTTTGCTGCCTTTGTTGTGGGGTTTCTTTTGCACGCTTCCGAAAAGGTTTCACCCCATCAGGAGTGTCATGCGCACTTCCCTTCCCTTCTGCAGTCCTTTCACGATGTGTTTTCTCACGCGGTAAATAGAAAAAAAAAGAACATCAAGCTACTAATCCCCCCCTTCCCCCATATTGGAATCGAACTTGACCTGAATAGAGAAATGGATAGACTGAGGAAAACTCGGTAGACGTCGGCTGACCTGGAAAACGATTTTCTGGGACAGGTTAATGTCAAGTGCACCTGTACAAAAACTTCGTCGGAGACTTAGATCAACGAGAAACTGGATCTATTAGGATTAAAATGTGATGAAAGTTAAGTTGGGGATTGTAAATAAAATTGTGCGCGTTTGAGGTAAAAAAAAATTGATTTTGGTAAATCAATTAATTTACACAACAATCAATCATCGACAAAGTAAGCCATGAAACAAACGCGAAAATGTTGGGTTGTATCTTTTTATATAGCGTTGTGTCGGGTTGTATGATGTATAAGCAGAGCCGTAGCGTACGGTTGGCCAGATTGGCCCCCGCCAAGGGCGCCAACCTTAGGGGGGTGCTAAAATCTTGATCTGCTTTATAAAATAAGTGAGATTAAGTCATAAAATAAGTCAGAATAGTATTATCATTTCCAGATACACAAAATTATTGTTTGAAACTGATAAACAAAGCCAAAGCAGACAGCAAAACGGCGCATAACTGACACTCTACCAAAGTCGCCAGAAGAATACGTTACGGTCCTGTTAGTCCAGAATGAACAACGTTAAAAATAAAGACTTCAAATTTCAACAAAAATAAATTATTGCAAGCTTTTTCCGCGCGTTTTCTCATTTTCATAGGAACAATGGGAACGGAACTGTGGTCAGGGGCAGTAAAGCAGTTCGCCTTTATAAAGTTGTAGCAAAGGTCGTGGAGTAAGCTTATTATCGAGAAGATAAACCCATGCCATACCATGAAAATTGCCAGGAGGAGTTCCGCAAGTTCCGAAGACGCGAAGCAGTCTCGCAAAAGGTCACCCGACACTAGTTTGACAGGGCACCCCATTTTGTCCTGTCCAGTGCGATTGGCACTCAAAATCTTCGCTCATTGGAGCAAGAGGTCATTGAAACAGACAATCCCGTTCTTCAATAGATCCACGCATGCCATGTTCGAATCGATAACTACACCATCGAACTCAACTTTGTGAGCGGACATGTAAACGCGTTAGTCTATCTTCTATACATATAAAAGTCAATGTTTGTATGTATATGATTTATGGACTAACCGATTGCCGTAAAAAATTTCTACGTAGTACATATTTATTATGGAGCGTGTTTGAGTGCTATTGGTTGGTTGCTCGCCAGATGGCGCTTCGGAACAAATTGTGTTTTTCTCCTATTTCGTTGACAGTCACAGCAACGCGCGATGAGTATTAGTTAGTTCTTCATGAAAATCTTGTCACCAGTAACGTAATTTGTTTGCTTTACAGAAAATATCACAATTCTGAACTTATCTAGGTGAACTTTCGAGATATCTGGCACAGCTGAATATTTCTGCATCTTGCGTAATATTAGATTACTTCGCGAACTATATTTGTTCCGAAAGAAGATCGGATACGGAAGCTCGGAGTCTTTGGCGACGAATCTTATTCGACATCCATTTTAGGATAATTTGGGTCAATTCAGGAGAGGTCAATTCAGGAGAGTTTATTTAAGAATTGACCTAGGGCCAAAGAAAACTGAAGAATAGGAAAGAGGAGACAGAAATCATGGGGGATATAATTTGAAAGACAAATCTGAATTTGATAGTAAAGGAATAAAGTGGTCATCTATCTTCACATCAAGTTCAAAAAATTGTCTCCTCAGTATACTTGACACACGGTAGAGTGCCAATATTTATGGTCGTACTGAAATTTCAAATCGGATACGCCCCAAAAGTATTGGTGCGTCGAAAAAAAAAGTCCCCATGAAAAAATTGAGCACAATCGAAAAAAAATGATATGAAGCGTCGAGATCTGGTGTAATGTTGAAAAATGTGTCTTTGTGGCTATCTTGAAAAAAAAATCAGGGTGGCAGTTGTTCTCGACGATTCATTACATCCTAAACCATTTAGCATCAAAAATTCGAATTCAATTTTTGAATATTCTATGAGTTCTTTTGTGTTTTTTTCACGGGTGAAAATTCTTGCGCTTTGGTCATTTTTTACAACCCCTTAATAGTGTCCGATTGAGCTTAACTTTTGCAACGAGAGTGCTAAGGCTGTTGAGGTGCGTCTGGTTATCGAATTCGATGATCACCTGTTTTCCATACATGCCATTCGCAGCCCAATATATCCGTCGCCTTCAAACAACTAGCGTCAACTGATTTCATAAATATACAGCAAAAGATTTGTGGTTGGAATTTACATGAAATGAACGACAGTCAAACATAAAGTATTATTTGAAGTTCGAACTGAAAGAGAAAGCCAACATAAACACCAAAGAAACACCACCAAGGGCGCCAGAAGACCACGCTACGGCTCTGTGTATAGGGTTACCAAATCGGCTTAGAGCAAATTAAGGACACATTAAATCAAATGTTAAACATGTAGCAACTTAGGATTCGGATATTTTAGCTATGGTCTATTCTAGTGGTAAGATTTGGAAAGTTCTAACCGCGAAATGTTTGGAAAATACACGTGTTTCGATAGGAAAAGTTTCGTCTTGATATGATCAGTAAAAAGTTGTGCTAAATTCAAGACGAGAACAAAAAGACGGGTTGGTAATGTCAGAGACATAACCGCAATGAAGTAGAATACACTTAAGTTGTAACTCGTGCCGTAAGTTGTCATCGGAAACTTAAATAGAAGTAGGTCGTTTGGGATGATTTTTCAAATTTGCACAAAAATCTCAATCGTGTTTTATCAAATTCAGAAAAAATACCATCGCATTCAGTGTTCTAGAATGCGCAAGCACTTTAAAACAATGAATATTTTCTCCAGGACGACATTTGCAAGAAACGTTATTACTTTAATAATATTATTTACAACAAAAAATCTGCACCACTCCTGAACGTGTCATTTGGTCATTACTTGACTCGAAATTATTTTCTCCAGTCGATCGAATGTGAGTGTAGTGTGGTAAAAACTCTTTATTCAAAACATAAATCTAAATGTGTTTTAAATAAAGCAACAAATTGAATGTTAGCATATATCAGTTTCGAAGCTCGAAACAAAACGCACTGCTAGGGATGTGATCGTTTCCGCTCCAATTCCACTTTGAAACTTCTAAGTAAAACGTCAAGCTGCTGAATATGCCCTATGGAATTTCATTGCTATAGCAAACTAATACTCGCAAACCCTTAATAAAAATAAAAACCATTCGTGGTCCCTATTCTAACATAACTCAATCTCCTCGCCCACTAAAATCTCCAACTATCCCTATCTTTCTTTAAGAAAACACAATCCCAGATGAGTCCGCCCGTGCTTTACAAATACCTACAAAATAAATGATAAAAACCATTCACGTATATCCGAAATATGGAACGTGAAACGGTTCATTACCCTAGGTACCTACAAACCGCCAAAAGCAGTTTGACATGAGAATTACCAGCTCAACGCACACACAAGTATAAAAATAATTTATTTTTTCTCAACGCTAAATAACAAGCATGATACGCACGTCGCACCCTGCAGTGTGCTGATGTCAATCCAACCCCACCTTACCAACTTCATTTTACAAACCATCGAGTGTAGACGACTCGAACCACACCGTAGCATTACTATACTCGTTCATGTCAAATCGCGCGTGATAAGCTTTGCACATAGCAAAGCAACGAGTACAAATTCGATCACGGTTAATGGTGTTTAACCGCCTATTGTACCATACGGACGTCATAGCCATGATGTTGCTCGTTTGGCAGGCGAGCGACGAATGTTACAAACGGACACGCACTTCTATTCATAAGTTCACGCATTTGATTGAGTCTATCAGGTGCCACACCCCCATATTGACGGGGATCTGGCTAACCAACGAGCGATCTGCGTTTGACGGGCAACTGCAATTATGCCTGTCGCCGTTCTTTTCACAAAAAAGTGGTCGTACTAATAAAGCTAGCTACGACCAATCATGGTACAGATAATTATTGCTCTCAAAAAATCTATTATTTTCGTTATTTGCACTAATTGGTCATTCTACGGAATTAGTTAAAATTTTGAAACAGGACCCCTGTATTGAAACGTTCAAATGTTCTACTTCAAATATTGATCCTGCACACACTCATGTAGAAAACCCGTGTCCCCATTTTCCCAAACAAAAGAATAATCTGGCTATAGTACAAAGTGCCCAACAAATTCAATATTGTTTTTGGTGATAAATTTGCCCAGAAACTGATCTTTTAGCAATACTGTTTTATTGATTGTTTGATTTATGAAGGTGTGATTTTAAAGCGTTTAGCAAGGAATCTTCAGCTGTGGACTCAAAACCAAGCTTTTCACCCCAAAAGAAACGACCGACAGTGGTACGGTGACAATAAAGTAGATTTCGTCCACAAGGATATTAATCCGTCCAACTACCCGTAAATCCGTCAAATTGAATAGTATTGGGCAATTATCAAACGGAAGTTTAAGAAAACTGGGAAGACGACTGAGGACTGGGTTGGAACAAAATGCGCCTGAGGTTGACAGGCCAGTGTCGGGTTTTCGAAGTGAGTCTGTAGGAATAATTTTGTTTTCTCGTCTTCTATTTTGCACAACAATTTTTAAAAGGCGAAACTTTTAACAACTGAATCACGTGTCTTTTCCAGATAATTCGCTAACACAACATTCCAAATCTGACCAATAGATACTCTGCTACAGTCGGTTCGAATTTTAAGTGAAGCAAACGTCATTTATATTATGGTAAAAGATCATCTGGTAACTTTATTGACAGACAGCGCTGGAAGGTAATGGTCAATTAAAGTGATGATTGAAATGTTTTATTCTCTCGGAACTAAGCTGATCTGGAAAATTTTGAAATATGTCTGAAACAAAAATTAAGGACATTTAATGTTGAATAAAGGACGCTTTCCAAACTCGTTAAAATTAAGGACATGTCCGTTTGGTAACCCTAATACCATAAGGCAGATGAATGATTCATGTGTGACTGACGGAGCGTCAATATTCGGTTTAAAAAAATCGTCGGAATTCTATACAAAACTCATCGAACAGGCCACTATGACCTGATGAAATGTAGTTGCTATAGTTGACTCTAGGTGCTTTTTTCTGGTTAGGGGAAACTTTGCCACTGCGACCACTATTCAGGTTATCTTTTGTGGCTGCCCCTGTTTGCTCTGCATTCTACAAATTGCTCGAGTCCAATGTAGTTGGATGCGAGTTGTTTGTTTGTCCACATGTGTCGTCCCAACCGGATAGTATATTATTAATGTTGCTGAGGATCCGGTTGGGACAGATGTGCCATACCTCGTGAGGTGTCATAAGATGCCTTCCGAAGTATCGCTTCCTTCGAAGAAATAGTACTGCATAATGGCAGAGAATGTGGTCCGAGCTCTCGGGCTGGTAGTTACAGACAGTGATGCCAATTTTCATTTTCAAATGCCAACTTTTAGTTCAATCCCACCCAACCATGATTCAAATTCAAAGCCTCACTTAATCATTCACTTTCAAGTTGGCGGGATTTTCATAGCTAAACCGTACATATTCATTTCTAATTGAAGCTTTTATATTAACCAACCAAAGTTGTCATCTACTCTGTACAGGCTAGTTTAGGTTAAATGTTGCCATGTTTGGCATTTTCAAGCTTACTTGAACAGTAAGAAGTATGTTCAGAGTAGTTTTGCTAGAATAACCTCGTCACTACTCCAGTACACCTAAAATCCGACGGGTATGTTTCTATTACTTTTGGGTAAGATTCTACTGTCTTTTCGGTAACAGACCACGCAATTGCGGATGGCAGTATTAAATGCAAAGATAGTAAACGGTTAAATGACGAACTTCGGTTGCTGTTCGTGTATGTGTATCACACAACCAAACATTTTTTCAGTATGTGTCAATCTCGGCTCTGTTCGTATGTAGGATAATTCGGTCGATTTCTACGATAGCATTAGTATCGGTTCAAACCAACCGGAATTCTGCCCAAATCCAAGCTCGAATCTACCGTGGGACGCAGAGAAGATTTCAATGTGTTGGTGTTGCTGCTTTGGGAATTTTTGATGGGATCGTTTTAGTATTAAACGTATTGCTATTGGAGGATTTTTTCTTATTATTTATTCTGTTGGACCAGAAACCTTGCATCTGCATTGTTTGTTGTAACATTACCTGGAGTTAGGCGATATCGGTGAAGGTGTTTATCCCAGCAAGGGCTGGAGTATAAACATTATAAACATTATAAACGTTAAATTGTGTCAAGTAGTGCAGTGCAGTGCGGTACTAAACAGTTTTCTTGCCTGAAAGACAGCTTTGTTTAGACGAGCTATATCAGCTCTCTACTGTGTGAAGGTCACGCGGGTGACGGACAAAAGAAACGAAGGATCAATTCACCTACCAGCTCGTCAGGAACCAACTGGTGAAGTGTTTCGTTTCTTACTTTTCTTGTCGATTTTTTTTATTATAGTTTTTGATTTTTATTTTGATTTAAGTTAAATAGTGCGGTCGAGCGTGTTGCTCCCGCAACAAAATGGAACAAACAGAAGGATCACCCTCCGAAGACGAATATTATGGGATTCGGAGACAGATGATGTTATGGGCGATCCACTTCCTCCACTTTCCCCCAATGTCTCACAACCTCCCCGAGTCAAGGTTTACCAGGATGGATCCGCTGGTCCTTGGGTGGTATACTTTCGGCCCAAAAATAAACCGTTAAACAGCATAACTGTTGCACGGGAGCTGACAAAACGTTACTCGGCCGTAACCGAGATTAAAAAGGTCCAGTCAGATAAACTGCGCGTAGTCGTTACTGACTTGAAACAGGCCAATATGGTATCGTTAGCAATAGCCTCTTTACGCTGGAGTACCGTGTCTACATTCCTTCTCGTGATGTGGAGATCGACGGTGTGGTAAGTGATGCGGGTCTACCTGTCGATGATCTGATGAATGATGGGGTTTGCCGCTTTAAGGACCCTAACCTACAATCAGTTAAGATTTTAGAGTGCAAGCAATTGAACTCAAAGTCCATCGAAAATGGGAATTACTATCCATCAGGCTCGTTTCGCGTAACCTTCGCCGGATCTTCACTTCCGAGCTACGTTGAAGTGGGAGGAGCTCGTCTACCTGTGCGTCTGTTTGTACCGCGGGTCATGAATTGTTCCAATTGCAAGCAGCTAGGTCACACGGCCACCTACTGTAGCAATAAGCAACGGTGCGGTAAATGTGGGGAACGCCATGCGGATGATACATGCAGTAGGCCCGCTGAGAAGTGTGTTTACTGTTGGGAGAGTCCGCATTAACTTTTGACATGCCCAACGTACAAACTTCGCGCAGATAAACTGAAGCGATCCGCCAAAGATCGATCCAGACGCTCTTATGCAGAAATGCTTAAAAGAGATGTTCCACTTATCTCCGAAAACCCATTCGATCTCTTGCCAACTGACGATAACGCCTCTAACAACCCTTGCGAAGGGCATTCTTTGACTCTGCTTGGAAACTCTAGGAAAAGACCTAATCAAAACTCACCTGAACTTCCTCGTAAGGGTCCTAGACTGTCCCAAACAAGGGTACAAAATAAAAATAATTCATCAACTAGAAGTGCTGCCACAAATCCGAAGATAATACCTCCTGGTTTTGGGAAATTGAGATACAACCAGGAGTTCCCAGCACTCCCCGGGGCACCAAAAATCCCAAGTGCTCCAATTTTACAGTCAGAAACTCAACCTAAAACGGGATTCCTTAAATTTTCTGACATTGTTGACTGGATATTCACAGCTTTCAACATTACCGATCCTATGAAAAGCTTGCTGGTTACTATTCTACCAACAGTAAGAACATTTTTAAAACAGTTGACTGAACAATGGCCCCTCCTTGCAGCGATCGTATCCTTCGATGGCTAACTTAATAAACGGAATCACGGATCTGATCACTGTTTTACAGTGGAACTGCAGAAGTATTATCCCCAAAATTGATTCATTAAAACACTTGCTAGATTACAATAATTGTGATGCCTTTTCCCTATGTGAAACATGGCTTACTTCTAATATAAACCTCAACTTCCACGATTTTAACATTATCCGCTTGGATCGAGAAGACTCATATGGAGGGGTACTTTTAGGGATCAAAAAGTGCTACTCCTTCAATCGAATCAATCTCCCTTCGACGCCCGACATTGAAGTTGTCGCTTGTCAAACAACAATCAAAGGCAAAGATCTTTGCATTGCTTCTATTTACATTCCTCCTAGGGCCATGATGGGATATCGAAGACTCTCTAACGTGATTGAACACCTTCCCTCGCCCCGCCTGCTTCTTGGAGACTTTAACTCTCACGGTACAGAGTGGGGATGTCTGTACGACGATAATCGATCCTCGACAATTCAAGACCTTTGTGACAACTTCAATATGACAATTCTGAACACAGGGGAAATGACACGGATTCCTAGACCACCTGCGCAAGCAAGTGCACTGGACATATCTTTATGCTCGACATCACTACGGTTAGATTGCAAATGGAAGGTAATATCTGATCCCCACGGTAGTGACCACTTACCAATTGTAATTGCAATCACCACTCGTTCAAGACCTTCGGAACCAATCAATGTTCGCTATGACCTCACACGAAACATTGACTGGAAGAGCTACGCTGCTGAGATATCCAAAATTATCGATTCAACACAGGTACTTCCCCCGGAGGAAGAGTATAAGTTTTTGCCCAACTCGATTCTCGATATCGCGATTCAAACTCAGACGAAACGAGTACCCGACGGGAACACCCAAAAACGCTCTCCCAACCCGTGGTGAGACAAAGAATGCTCAGACGTGTACGCGGACAAGGCTGCCGCGTATAAAGCCTTCCGGAACGACGGGTTAGTCGCTAGCTATCGACTGTACGCGATATTAGAAAAGCGAATGAAAAATTTAATGAAAGTCAAGAAACGCAGCTACTGGCGCCGGTTTGTCGACGGGTTAACAAGCGAAACATCGATGAGCACGCTTTGGGGCACGGCCCGACGTATGCGAAACCGAAACAGTACTAACGAGAGCGTGAAATATTCAAACCGTTAGATATTCGATTTCGCCAAGAAGGTTTGTCCGGATTCCCAACGAAACACCGTTTTCGATGGTGGAGTTCTCACTTGCTCTCTTATCATGTAACAATAAAGCTCCAGGGCCAGACAGAATCAAATTCAACTTGTTGAAGAATCTACCAGACTCTGCCAAGAGACGCTTGTTGAATTTATTTAATAAGTTTCTTGAGCGTAACATTGTCCCGCATAACTTGAGGACATCGCTATCCAAAAACCAGGAAAACCAGCCTCCGACCACAATTCGTATCGGCCGATTGCAATGCTGTCCTGTATTCGGAAGTTATTCGAGAAAATGATCTTGTTTCACCTCGACAATTGGGTTGAAGCAAATGGCTTACTGTCAGATACACAATTTGGCTTCCGCAAAGGCAAAGGGACGAACGATTGCCTTGCGTTGCTCTCAACAGAAATTCAAATTGGCCTATGCTAACAATGAGCAGATGGCATCAGTATTCTTGGATATTACGGGGGCTTTCGATTCAGTTTCTATCAACATTCTTTATGAAAAGTTGCACCAGCCTTGTCTTTCACCAATTTTAAATAACTTTTTGCTAAACCTGTTGTCTGAAAAACAAATGCATTTCTCGCATGGTTATTTATCGACATAACGATTTAGCTACATGGGCCTTCCCCAGGGCTCATGTCTAAGTCCCCTGTTCTACAATTTTTACGTGAATGACATTGACGATTGTCTTGCCAATTCATGCACGCTAAGGCAACTTGCGGACGACGGGGTGGTCTCTGTTACAGGGTCCAAAGCTGCCGACTTGCAAGGACCATTACAAGATACCTTGGACAATTTGTCTGCTTGGGCTCTTCAGCTGGGTATCGAGTTCTCTACGGAGAAAACTGAGCTAGTCGTATTTTCAAGGAAGCGTGAAGCAGCGAAACTACAGCTTCAGTTAATGGATAAAACTATTGCTCAGGTTTCAACATTCAAATATCTCGGGGTCTGGTTCGACTCTAAAGGTACCTGGGGATGTCACATTAGGTATCTGAAACAGAAGTGCCAACAAAGGATCAACTTTCTCCGTACAATAACTGGAACATGGTGGGGTGCCCATCCAGAAGACCTAATCAGGCTGTACCAAACAACGATATTATCAGTAATGGAGTACGGATGTTTCTGCTTTCGCTCCGTTGCGAGCATACATTTCATCAAACTAGAGAGATCCAGTATCGCTGTTTGCGTATTGCCTTGGGTTGCATGCACTCGACCCATACGATGAGTTTAGAAGTGCTGGTGGGCGTCCTTCCACTAAAACATCGATTCTGGGACCTCTCATATCGATTGCTTATTCGATGCGATATTCTGAACCCATTGGTGATTGCAAATTTCGAAAGGCTTGTCGAGATTAATTCTCAGACCCGATTCATGTCCTTGTACTTCGATTATATGGCACAGAACATCAATTCATCTTCGTATAACGTTAACCGTGCTCATCTCTTAGATACTTCTGTTCCAACTGTATTTTTCGACACATCCATGAAGGAAGCGATTTGTGGAATCCCGGATCACATTCGCCCACAAGTGGTCCCAAATATTTTCTATAATAAATACCATCAAGTCGACTGCGGCAAAATGTTTTACACTGACGGATCAATTCTCGACGGGTCCATAGGCTTCAGTATCTTCAACGAAAATCTTGCTGCCTCGTTCAAACTCAATGATCCTGCTTCAATTTACGTCGCAGAATTAGCTGTCATTCAGTAGTCTCTCGGGATCATTGACACCCTACCCGCAGACCATTACTTATTCGTTTAGGACAGTCTCCGCTCTCAATGGCCATCCATGCGGCGAAGCCTGGAAAGCACTCACCGTATTTCCTGGGGAAAATACGGGAATATCTGAGTGCTTTATCTGAAAAATCTTACCAGATTACCTTGGTTTGGGTCCCGTCACACTGTTCTATTGCGGGCAATGAGAAGGCGGACTCTTTAGCCAAGGTGGACGCATTAGAAGGCGACACTTACGAAAGACTAATTTGCTTCAATGAATTTTTCAGTATCTCTCGTCAGAGGACGCCCGATAGTTGGCAAACTTCATGGAGTAATGGGAATCTGGGACGGTGGCTACATTCCATTATCCCGAAGGTATCAACGAATGCTTGGTTTAAGGGCTTGGATGTGAACCGGGACTTTATTCGTACGATGTCAAGGCTCATGTCCAACCATTACTCGTTTGATGCGCATCGTATAGGGCTTGCTCCGTCGTATAGGGCTTGCTGACAGTAATCATTGTGTTTGTGAGAACGGCTATCACGACATCGAGCATGTTGTTTGGCTGTGCGCAGAGTCCCGTGTTGCCAGGTCCCAACTAATAGATTCCCTTCGGGCCCGAGGTAGATCACCCTATGTGCCAGTCCGGGACGTCCTGGCAAGCGGTGACCACCCCTACATTTTTCTTATCTATATCTTTTTGAAATCTATTGATGTCCAAATTGAATACATTTTCCCTTTTAAAAAAAATCACAAGATAGCTCTTCTTTGAGGAACATGATGAGTTCACCCCTTAAATTCATGACTCCTATTTAATATCACTTGTTGTATGTTGTTGTACTTGTAGTGGTTCTATTGTAAATTCGTTTGATCAATCAATTTGATGTTTTCAACAGACTTTGCAGTTGATTCTTACAGTACAAGTACAATACTTGTAAGAGAATTAGAGGTTACATTGAACCTGATAAAATTCTCAGAAGATTTCTGTTTCTCCATCCTTATTCGGTTTTTCCAAAGAGTAGACACTAAAAGTGTACATGCTTCCATAACAATGCAAAAATGCCCATGTCCAATTTCCTGTGTTTATTCGGTATTTGGAGTTAACAAACCAATTATGACAATAGAACCAATTCCCAAGTAACAAATTGAAGTTTTATAGCATACTACAAGTGCAACCTAAGTTTTATGAGTGGCTTAAAAAACTTCCATAAAACTTAAATTGTTACTAAGGATTATGTACATTAACAATATACAATTTTAATTTTCAATTATTGATTGATAGTTATCTGATATTATAGCAATAACTGGTTCCCATACCCTATAACGAACTAAGCGATTAGCAATGATCATTCATGAAAAAACTTACATATGAATGAAAACAAACCAACGACTTCACGAGTTGTGATGAATTCCCCGGCAGCACGTGCTATCATGTGCCCAGACATGTGTTCCGAGTCTACTTACCTATTGTTCGGAACAACAAAACACAAACCCACCACCGGATATCATCTTTCAGGTGTTCCCTCTCAAGTATCATGTATCAGAACTTCAAACAAGTAAAATAATAACAGCAAGGTCAGAGGTTTCAGAAACACGCAGTGCAATGAAAATCAGATGCAACGTAACAAACAGTCAGTGCACACGTTTGGACGGACGAACACGATAGTGTTCTAGCAGACAGCCGACAGTGTGATTGTGATCGGGAAAATTAGTGGAAATGGTCAGTGGTGATCGGTTAGGACTAACAGAATTGACGGATGATTAGGGTGTCTAGCTTCAGAATAAAAAGTGTTAGTGTTGAAATTTTACCTAGTGGGGCGTAGATAGAAGTAGGAAAGCGTGAAATTTGCAGAAAGAAATAGTGTAAATCCAAATCATAGAATGGTTGAAAAAAGGTTCACTCTAACATTTGCTCTTTTTAAAAACTATAAACAAACAAACATAGAAATGATAGCAAACATAGAAAAAGCAAAATTTTAGACAGTCACACGCAAATAGCTACTTAAAATGAAAAGCCGAAAAAGTTTTTTTTTTTCAATTTAGAAAAGGCAAAATGAATTTTATTACTACAAAAAAGCAATTAACTACATATGTGCAATAAAAAGCAGTGGTGATAACAAATACATTAATGATGTGCAATAAACAACGTGAAAAAATATTGGAACTAATCAACTAACATAAGACAATGAATACTGTCACAAACTGAAAATATCATGAATAGCTTCTAACTCAGATGACACTCAAAATCTGTCAATTCTGTACCTAGATCTCGATCACCAATGCCGTTTCCTTGCCATTCACAGCAATCGGCGGTAAAATCCATTAAGCATACCAACGAAAAATCTGTACAATGTAAAGTTACGCAACAAATTGCCCAGATCGAGCAAAAAATCGATCACAGTAGCTATGAAACGGGTGATTCGGGCGCATCGACATTCCTGCCGAACGACAACCAGCTTCCGGTGGGGCGGCGGTTTTCCTTTCTCCACCCTCACGCCACTATCGTCATCGGACGATTCGTCGTCGTCCTCGTTTTCCTCGTCATTGCCTACTTTGTCGCTTTCGACGGCGTCTATCGTCCGGTTGACTACATTCTGTTTGCTAGTGCTACTCTGAAACTTCTCATCGTCGTTAACGTGTTCGTCGTCATTGTCACGACTGTCGTCAATGCGATCGTACCGGTACACTTTGCGACGGTTGTGATTGAACGGAGGATTAGAACTGGCGGTGGTAGCAGTTTTGCGATGACGATGATGATGATGCAATTGTTTCGTTATCCGCTTACCTCGTAAATCCTGACACTTGGCCGCCGTCAGAACCGTTCCCGGTTGGGACAGCAGCACCGTTTCCAGGCAGCGAACGTTCTCCCGGCATGTTTTGATGATTTCGTCCTACGGGTGGCGATCGGGAATGGAATAGAAACGAAAGAAATTAAAGTTAATAAAGGGATCATTTTGAAAAGCGAAACAAGCGTTTGTTTTTTGATGGCATTAGTTTCTGGTTTGTTTTTTGTTTATGATGTCGAACAAGTTGGTAGCCATGATCATGTTTGTGCGGTAAGTAAAGTTGTGAGTTGTGGTAATACTATGACTTTGGATGCGTAACAGCAGCTCCATTTTCGGAGGAAAATCTGCTGAGTTCAAATATTACCAAGCGAACTATTACTCAAGTTCTGCTTTTCGAGCGGAGGCCTACTTTGATCGAATCAAATTTGAATTCAGAGTTGATAGTGCCAATAAGTATCGTTTGTAGGATCAACTCGATCGAAATTCAGAACAGGGTGTAATGTAAAGAATAGACTCGTTTTCAATACTACACAGGAAGGTACCAATGTAGACCCATGAAATGTAGTAAATGCTAGATTTTAATAGTTATAAACCAACGCAACGGTTTTAATTCACAGAAATGTGATTTTTTTATAGAATACTGAACCAGAGCAAGTGTCTACAAGCAAATAATCGACTTTAGTAGCAGAGAAGCACTTTTTATATTTTCTCATTCATGTTAGTAATTTGGCCTTTACATAAGTTAGTAGGAACAATTGAAGCAAGCAAAACCTACCTTGCAGTTATTAGTAGCACAATATTAATTAGTTCTAGTGAACGAACTTAATGAACCACAACGATGGAAGTTGATGGTCTGATTAGAAGTATGAGTCTGATTGAAAATGTCAACATCATCAACTTTAAAGTAGATTGCTTGATCACTTTTAGATAATGTTTTTGTTTGACTTACGTGATTTTTTTTTGTTTATATTCCACACTATTATACAACAGATTTTTTTAACTTGCTAACCCGAAATAGAAGATTTGATCAACCGATTATTAATAAATACGGTTAAAGAAGTTGGCAGTATTGGCCCTTACAAGCAACTACTTATTTCACTATAATTGTTCTGTTTCTCTTTGATCTCATAACATAATTCGATAATTCCTTTCATAGTGTTCATTGGCAGTTGTTTGGATGTTAGTTAGGTAAATCTCGAGAATTGTGTTCTCAAAACCACTGTGGAAAATGTCAATCTCTAATCTCAAAGAAAACATTTGCGCAAAATGAACTAAATCTAAACGACCTGAATATCTATATGATTCAACTCGCATAAATCTCACCGACTTGAGGAAACGACTTGCCATTTCCAAGGGACATTGTGATTGGTTGAGCGAAATCATAAGAAATACTCGACAATTAATTTCCTCTCAGGTCATCATACCCTAGGTCAAAAGAGTTAACAATTAGCAGGACCCCCAAATCATGAGTATCGATAAACTCAGTTGTAAGTAGCAGCACACACATACTAACCAGCCATGAAGACATCCGAACCAATAAGAATTGACCATGTCAGTAGAAAGTGCTCTCCACCAAACTGATTATTGGGTATAAGTCCTGTTTCATCAAAGATTAGTGTTTGCTTGAAAACATGAAACATTAACCATCATCCTACTCGGACCGAACAATGCGCATTTCCTCGGTATATAAAAAAAACTCAACATATTCGTAGCAGAACATTCTTTAATTGGCATCTGAAGACGCAGCCCACCTGGGTTCGATTCAACCTCGCAGATTTTTCCAAAAGAGATTTCTCTAATCCGAAAAGAGTTTAATGACCCTAGGGTTAAAACCTCTATAATCAAAATAAATAAAAACATCTGACGAGCAGACACAAATCCTATGATAAACATGATTGTCTGGTGCGAACCCAGTTAATATGCCAAATAATGAAAATTATTCTCGTCATTTCGAACAGCGAGTCCTAAGTCTAATTCCTATGCCACTGAAATTGAAAGGTTTAAAGTTTCCGACAACTGAAAATTTAGAATTAGGAATGGGGCTAGGTATTTGTGCCTCGGAATGCTCAGCTCTTTTTGTCTAGAAATTGCTAGTCGGGATTCGGATCCCATCTCAATAGTCAGGGAAGAATAGAAATGAAATCTTATGACTTCCTGAAACGTAGTCTGATGTGTAAAGTTATTCTAGTAGGCCAAAAATAAATATTATTCGGTAATGCAAGCTCAATAGATGTTTTCATTAAGTGTTATATGAAACATTGAAAAAGTTTAAGAAAGTTTTTGAATCTTATTCAGTTGCCGTAGTTGCTTTCGATTTGTGTGAAAATCATTAATCAGATTATTATACGAATGGCTGTTTTGGCATGGCATTTTGTAAAGTGTGTATGTATGACTAACACCAAATCGTCAAGATACGATTGTAATGACATCTGCAAAATGTGCAAGTGTGACGACATATTTGGACACCACTGCAACTTTCTTTCCATCGAATCGATGACCTTCTAACATGAGATATCTCTGGTTATTCTTCCGTTAAATTTTTACCCTGCTCGTTTCGTTTCACTGAATCGTACGCTGCCTTGAAAATCACAAACGGATGGTGAGTCCGCTAGGCGTATTTTCGAAACTTATCCAACAGATATCACAGGGTAAACATCTGGTCCGTCGTAAATGGTCTGCTTTGGTATGTACCGTCTCATAATTCAGCCAACAGGCCCAGTCTGTAAAACAGAACAGGGTGCGCATAGGCGATATTGAGGATTTGTTTGGCTCAGATAGACATTACAACTGAATTTATGGTCCTTTTTTAAATGGAACATAAGACCATACAACCAATCCGATAGTATTTCTTCTTCCACTCAGATCATCCCGATCATGCAGTGGACTGCATCGTACTGCCGGTCACTCACCGGAGGCAAATTCCAGTACAACAATTTCAATGCAACTTCCGCTATTCCACAGGGATGTCACCGTGGTCCGATACTTTTTTTTATTGTTTTTTAACGATGTGCACCTTGTTTCGAAAGGGCCTCGGCTGTCAGTTACGGATGTTCTGAAAAAGTATTTTCAGATTCGTTCGATTGCTGATACTAATTTCAACTGGACAGTTTCGCAGCGTGGTGCGATTTTAAACAAATTATCATCAAGCCCAGCAAATGCGCACTAATTTTACAAGGAAAAAACAACCGATTTGCTCCATGTTAGTCGTCCTGAATTATTGACTGCCTTTTAAGCAATACGTCTCGTTCGTCGTCGGTAAAACATCGTAAATACGGGATCTCATCGTGCGTATTGCAAGAGACTTCGCCGGCGCATATTGCTTAAAATTGCAGTACTGCGCATTGCTTTTCCCAACTATTGAGTTCAGCTCTGTCGTGTGAGGTCCTTTCTACTTGAACGGTGCCAAAAAACGGCATTCGATTTGCTTTGCGCAGGTTAATGTGACTTGTGGTTATCCGCATCAGTTACCAAGCTACGAATCAGGCAAAAAACAAGAACCAGTATTTTTAAAAAGAGATAGTCTATGTTATTGAAGGCACTCTTTGTGATAAGTTCCCTTCCCTGGTTCATAATCCCGATTGTGACGTAAATTTACCTTCGTTTGCCGCAGCTGCAGATTGCTTGCCAGACCAAATTTTTTTTTTGTATTTTGCCGCCATATCAAATTTATCACTGACGGTAAATATCAGATAGGATCTATTTAATTTTCCTGCTGTTAACTGGGTAAGGTACAAAAATTGACGGTCTCCTTTAGTTCAGTATCCCATCGAAGTCCCGATGGGTAATGAACTAAAATAAGTGTGACACCAGACGATAATAAAAATACCGGCCTGGTATCTAGGGGCAAGTTATCACTCTTAGTACCAAGCACCAAAAAAGTTCCGTGGAGCATTAGGCCTTAAAATTAGCCGGAACGCTAATTTGAATTGAATCTGTACAATTTATCTGTAAAATAACTTGTCACAGGAAAATTGAATTTAAATGTTCAAACATTAAACGATTTTCAATCTTGTGGTATCTTAACATATCTAGCAACTTGGGGTTATCCATGGGTGCTATAATTTTTAGAATCTATTGCGTTCCGATTAATTTTAAGGCATACACACGTCATACACATCAAAGAGGTTTTCCTGGCAGAAGAGTGCATCTCCATTTTTCAACTGGGCGACACACGACGCAGGAAAACTACTAACACCAAGGTGCAATATCAACAAGGCGAACGAGTACCAAGCTCCCAGCAGATCGACTAGAACATGATAAATACGTTCAGAATCTGTTCGCGGCTGAAAAGACGAGATGAGAGGGTGTGGAGCAAAACTTTGCATTTGGAGTGCATACACCTAACCCACGCGTTCTGAGTGACGCTTGAGAATACTCCAGCGACGATCGCTCAATCTTTTAAATCACACTCTCACTAAAGTCCCAACTAATAACGAGAATACAATAGGGGAAGATGGTATCGTTCGATATCTCGACCATGCATTCGATCCCAGGATGAATAAAGTTCATGCTCAATGTTGCTGATTGACTGGAGTGTACTACTTGATCAAGTGGATGTAGATGTTGCAGTTGATCTCTATAATCGGTTACTCCTTGACTGTGTTGAAAAATCTGTTCCAAATTATCAACCTCCCAGGAAGCCTCCCTGGTCGAACGCAATGTTTCGGAATCTGAAACGCATCCGTGCCAAAGCTCTACGTGCGTACTCAAATCGACGATGCCCTATTCTCATGTGCTTTTTCGCAATAGCCAGTAATGAGTACCGCTGTTATAATAAATTGCTGTACAAAGGATATGTGAACTGCATCCAACAAAACTTACGACGAAATCCGAAGGGCTTCTGGAAGGAAACGGGTCTTCTGTCTAGGATAGTTTACAATGGTGAAGTAGCGACTACGACGGCGACAAAGTGTTCCCTATTTGCCAGTTACTTCTCGAGTGTCTTCACTACTGATGCGCCAACTGCCATCGAGCTCGCCAACGCGTCCCGTGATGTTCCCGTTGGTGCGGTGGATATGGATGTATTCACCATTTCAGAACAACCGGTTCTCTCTGCAATACAAAAAACGAAATCGTCGTATGCTCCAGGACTAAGTGCAATGCCTTCAGCTGTTCTCAAAAAATGTTCGGATATTTTAGCGATTCCACTGGCGCACCTTTTCAATGTGTCACTTCAGCAGCAAAAATTCCCCGATGATTGGAAGTGTTCAGTCATGTTTCCGGTACACAAGAAAGGTGACAAAAACAACATCGAGAACTACCGGGGAATCACTTGGCTGAGAGTCGAGTCAAAAATGTTCGAATCGCTTATCAACGAGGTGCTGTTCTCTGCTAGTAAACATTACATAAGCACTTGTCAGCACGGATTCTTTCCCGGTCGATCGGTGGAGACGGACCTGGTCTCCTTCACATCCTTTTGTACGGAACAAATGTCCAAACAACTGCAGGTGGACACGATCTACACAGATCTTAAGGCTGCTTTCGACACTGTTAACCATGAGATACTGCTAACGAAGCTTGATAAACTTGGATGCACTGCCCGATTCTGCCGTTGGCTTCGATCATACCTTGTTCACCGAAAAGTCGTTGTTCAAATTGGTGACAATGAATCTGAGTACTTTTCCAACCATTCTGGAGTTCCTCAAGGTAGTACACTTGGTACGCTACAGTTTTAACTGTTCGTTAATGATGTGGCTTTCGTCTTAATGCGTGGAGAGAAACTGTTCTTCGCCGACGACTTCAAAGTATTTCTAATTATAAGGAAAGAAACCGATTGCCGTGAGCTACAGTATCTCCTTGATACCTTTTATAGTTGGTGTAAATGAAACATGATGGTTCTTAGTGTTGCTAAATGCTTTGTTATCAGTTTTCATCGAACGAGGAACATGTTTACTTTCAACTACAACATCGCTGGAACTCAGCTGCAACGCGTTGATCATGTAAAAGATTTGGGCGTCATCCTTGATGAAAGGCTAACGTACACCCATCACTTCTCAGCGATCATTGACAAAGCTAATCGTCTACTAGGCTTTATGTTCAAAATATCCAACGAATTCCGGGACCCTTTGTGCTTCGAAGCGTTGTATTGTTCGCTGGTGCGCTCACAGTTGGAATTCGCAAACGTCGTCTGGTGCCCCTACCATGCAACTTGGAGCCAAAGAATTGAAGCCGTCCAGCGCAGATTCATAACTATCTCTCACAGAAGCCATGCGAGAGAGCGGATTGAAATAATAGACAAATTGAGTACCATTTATTTTGTATTGGTATGGTAAACGAAATATTATTAGTGTATTGTATTCAGGCAGCATGCGGTGCTTTGTTGATTTTTTCTCCACCTTTCTGTTTCTATTATGCAAAGCTATTTGTGTGGAACCGCCTGTTTGATAATACTAGGTCGTTGTTTGTAATGAGGTAATCGTCATAACCGTATTTATTTTGTAAATAAAATGATGGTTAGTTTCAATTTCTCTCAATAATGATTCCAATGAGTGAGACATTCAGAAGAGAATCGTTGTCAATTCAATGGAGTGATAATCGTAACTCAATAAGCATCGCTTACTGTTTGCTGAAGAAGCACATGAGTTGTGCCTTTATTCTATCCTTCCCCAACGCGGATGACTTCGTTAGCGAAGCTCTACTCGAGCGGTTCGGTTGCATAGGATTTTTATTATACGGTTTCGTTTCATTTTCATAATCGCACAATACAATTAAAACTTGGAAAATCATCTACCGTTCTAAGACTAGCTGATAATCAATGTTTATCAAAATTTGCAACAATGCACCGCTAACAAATGAGCCGCAAAGAACTACAGTAGACCACATTGCTTGTAGTGAATCTCAAAACAACTTATAAAGCGCTCTGTCAGCAAAAAATCCAGTGAAACAATAGGTAGTATGTTTTATTCATGCATCAAGAAACCGTCGTGAGCTTCGCAAAGCTACGTGACAATCACTAGCGAAATATTGACAACGCTCCTAAAAATTTTAAGCTTCATTGTTTATTCGCAGTTTTTTCATCTAGTGACGTACTGTGAAGTTTTTAGACTTCTCCCTTGGTGCGTTGTTCATAGTTAATTAGTGAGCATAAAATTTTGGTTACTTTGTGATGTACAGCTAGCAACAGTAGCGCGAGTGAATGAATTTTCCCATGCATGAGGGCAGTTATTGGTTGAATGATATGAAGCTACGTAAGCGGATTCACAAAGATCCCACGAATAATACTCAGCACGCTGAGTAGTAGCTGTGAGATAATTGAGCTGCAATGTCCAGTAAGTGCCTGGACTAGAATACTACTATTGTTCTTGGAAAAATGCTACGACAATTTTGGACTCACATCTGACACAAGAGTTGTCGTTGCAGGTTAGATATCATTTGAAATGCTAAGTTCTTTGATTTGAGATTGACATGCGATTACTAATTTTGATCTCGAATCTACCAATCTTGGTGCTTATAGGATGGCGCTTTGGCGCTACAATAATTAACATTAAGCGTTGTTGCCATGTTGTTGGAACAGACTATATGGGTGCGGCCTTCAATATTTTATAGTTTAATCCTACTAAATATTCGTTCGATCATTTTTGTTTGGCAACCGAAAATGCGTATATACTTTCGAGTGTATTCGATGCTTGTACAGATAACTATTATTTTGTTGCGTTGTGTTCAATAACCCTTTCCTCCTTAAGTTGTATTCATTTGGCCAAATGACCAGTTCAGCAAAAAGAAAACACTTGCATTAAAAATAAGAGATAAAGTTCACCAATTTTTCGTGCGATTATCATGCCACCTCCTAATGAATCCACCAGCGAATCGTTAATAAATAGAAATGAGTTATACACAGAGTAAAATTGACACCTCCATCAATTTGGCAGCCATTGCGAAAGCTCTGAAGCAACTACGTTCGAGGGTTTGTAATTACCGCCGACTCCTCCTCGGAGCGAAGAGGCCCGTTATCGTATTGCTTAACACAACCATCTTTTATGTAGAACGCTCCGTCGCTTGTTTGCGAGTTTGCTGTCAGTATCCTGAGTCCGAAGAGAAGTGTTGTCTATAATCGTTATTATTTTGACCATCAATTAATTCATTTTCTTTTCAATTTTGACGTAAGTAGCAATATCTTTTTAAGACATTTTTGGTAACGTCCAACGAAGAAATAAATCGAATTGGATAGTTAAACGAAAGCAGTTATGTGGAAAATATCACCCCAGAGGCAGGATTCGAACCTGCAACCCTTGGGACTTCGACCGCATGCACGATTATTGCATTGGTGACAGTGATCGTACCATTGCCTCTAGAGCGATATCATACGATATCATCTTATACATTAGGATAACTTGAGCCAATCCCCAGACACAGCAATTTGAAGCAAAAAAATTAAAAATTCTCAGCACCTTTTTCGCTATATCTCAGTAACCAAGCAGAATGTCAAAATTCTGAAAACGCCACTTTCTAGAGATTTTTCAGACAAGAAATGTGGCATATCTAGCTCAGTTCACCCCAAAATGGCGTTTGTCATAAGATAGCACAACAGCGACGAGTTGTGTTTAGAATTGCCGTCTATGGTGAGGCTTTAACCCGGAGATTTTTACTAGCCCGGGAGAAGCCTTGAAGATACACATGAGTAAACGCAGGAACACTTGCTATGACGAGTGGAGAAAAAAGAGAACACTGAACCTGTGTGTATGTACCCCGTGTACGCACATGGAATTCGACTGTTCGTGCGAACATGTGCACGTGTTTTTGTTCGAATTGGCAACACAAAAATGTCGTTTACATTAAGCTCTAAATTTTTCGCGTTTGTGAATTTATTGTGGTTGTTTTGTCGGTTTAGTGTTTAGTTTAGGTTCCGGCTAACCGCAAAGGCACCCGCCAGTCTCGCTGTGGAGAATAACTCGATTGAACATTGCCCACCATCACAGCTAACTGGAGCAGAAGAGTGCGGAAAACCTGGCGGACCAGGTAGGATAGCGATATCACATTGGGAAGCTCACTGTGGTATTTTCATAACCACAGTCGATAGGGAAGGTCTAACAAAGGAGGAAAGCGAGCCAACAATTAGGGACCGCGACAGGAGCAACCAACACTGGAAGAAGGTGTTTGATGTTAACCCGACCGATTGGATTGGATTAGGACCACAGCAGCAACTCACAATAGTGAGGTGATTTTATGAGATTCAAGGAAGTTAACTTTTTTATCGATTTTGAGCGACTTAGTGAAATGTAAATTTTTGATTTTAGCAAATAGCGGAATACTTTTATCCAAGTTGTAATAATGTTGATTTTAATTTCGTTATCCTTGTTGACTGTACGACATCTGAAATACTGCATAGACGCGTCTGGGCCACCTTTAAGAGAAGGGTCAGTGAGGCAAAATAAATCTGAAACTTAAACGGGGTGAAAACACTACTTAATATGTTTTAAATATATTACAAAAATGCAAATGAATTCTCTACTGAAAACTTAAAATTGTCAAGACCTGGAGAAATTGAAGTAGAACCCGGAGCCCATGAGATTGCCACCAACCACTGGAGCCTTTTGGTCAAACCCGGAAGGGTGGCAATCGTAGTTATATTTTCTCAGAAAATTGTGACCAATAACGAAATATTTGAATTTGTAACATTTCTCTGGTCAATTCACCCACAGGTCTCCTGTGCTATCGTATCTGTAGCCGGAACAAATCAAGTGATCAATTTACATTGCACTATAAACACCTTGAAAAGTTTTTGCAGCTTAGAAATGCGTTCTTCACAAAAGTACAATTGAACTTTTCCAAAAAAAAGTTCTGTTTCTGAATAAGACGGCAGTTGCAATGAAAAACATTTTTCTAGATCACTTTTATTTGAGTGCTTGCCAACGCTTAGTGGTTTTAAAGCAAAAGAGCACTCATATGTTTGAGTAAACCAACCAATCGAGTGGAACAGGTTTACTTGTGAGCCAGTTCAAATTCAAAAGAACTGCTCATGTACAAAATAAGGAAAAATGAGATATTTACTTCGTTTTAAAGCACGAATTTAATAATAAAACCGACCTGAAAACGGGAAAATGTTCGTGTTTGAACGCAACGAAAACTCAAATCGAGTGTCCTAATTATCAGACACAAGACAGACACTGCTCAAACCAATGGCTTCAAATGCGTAGGGTGATAATAGAGGCAAAGCGAAAATAGGCTCATCACTCTAGTTTGTTTCAATTAGCCATTAGCGTTCTCGAAAACCCCATATTTACATTTAACTTCATTTATATGCATTTTTGAGAAGAAAAGTTGAGTGACCCACTCTACAACTTCGAAAACCACAAAAAACACTTTTTATGAAAACTCAAAAAAAATCGAAACCGTGTTTCATAAATTTATAATACCGAGAAGTTGTCTTTTTTGGTACACTTGCGATTGAAAAACATTGCGAAAATTTCGATTTGTTACTATTTTACTTCCAAAATACTGTAGGGGAAAAGTGTCCTACGTGTAATACAATAATGAACGTAGTAGAACTCGGTAAATGCTTTTTAATGTTGATTTTACCCTTTTGTCAAAATATGAATTCAGTTCGATGTCAATACAGATTCAAATAACTGCTCATGTTTGAAATAAGGAATCAACTTCACAGAATGGAATATTACAATAAAGTGTTCCGTTTAAAAGTTGGCCACACAAAAAGGTCTTTCCCCGAGAGGAAATGACGTACACAAACACTAGGGGTATCCTTTTGTAGATTTTTCAAAGTCTTAAGGAAAAATAGGATAAAAGATGCGCTTCTTCTATCCGGATGCATTTTCGTACTTTTCGGATTAATTATTGCAAAGTAGTACTGTCAACCTTATCGGTCATACTTTTCCAACACTTCTTCAAATCAGATGATGTTTGCTACATTACGCTTGTTAATAGGCCAAACATTTTTCGATTGGACAAAAATTTGGACAATTTGGCAGATTCGTACTTCTTGTTTATAAATTTGCTTTTGCCATTCTATGACACCCTGCTGTCCATTTATAGTCTCTACAGTAATAAAATCTTTGCTGTTCCTTCCGCTACTGCAAATGCCTTGCCAAATCATCAACGCGTGAGTGAAATTATTTGCAAAGTCAAATTTTCGACCCGGGGTTTGTGGAAAGTCACTTTTTATGTAAGTTCCACGGGCCATCAGAATACATCAGTTATACTTGATTAAAACTTGCTCGTACGGCTTCTTTGTAAGACTGTCAGTAATCAGGTTGTGTTTCAACTTGCTATTGTGATGTTTGCTGGCATGGTATGCCGACTACTATCATACACAGATTCCCTAAACGATACAGGGTGCCACAGTGAACCTTTTGGTGAAATTTGGCCGGCATTCTTTTATATACTGCCCTAACGATCTCCATTCCACGAGTTTTTGGAAGTAACATTTTAATACAGAGTTGCCATCCCTCCGGGTTTGACCCACCGCCTCCCGTTTTTTGAGACCTGGGTATTACATCAATTTCTCCGGGTCTAGTGAGACGATGAATAGTTTTAACTGGATTTGTTTGTTTCAAACAAGTACTTCTGGTGTTAATGTTGGCTGCACCTGCAGCAGTCATTGACTGTAGACCAGAGAGAAAAGCTTCAAAGCTGGAATCTCCCTAGCAACTGTGATGATGATGTGCCCAGCGAAAATTCCGGAAGACATCGCAGTGTGCTTCCGAGACGTTACCGCTTTCCCGCCTGCTTCACTCTCCTTCTTCTGTTAGCTGTGGGAAAGGGCAATCCTTGTTCGGCTTATCCTCCACAGCGAGAGTGGCCAGTGCTTTTGGATTTTTGTCGTTAGCTGGGGAGTTGAAATTTCCCACCTATACAAATTGACAAAACGCTTTACAAAAGCGAAAAAAGTTACAGCTTAATAGAAAAAGCTCGGACCAGTGGTGTGCGTTATGCTTTGCCAAAACAAAGCGTGGCAGGTGAATATGAGTCAATTTTGGTAATCGATATCTCGACGACTTACAAAAAGAATAAAAGAGTCTATTTCATTATCTCATTTAAACTTAGCGGGTGCTTAAAAAAGCCTATCCCAGGTAATGATGGGCATTTTGGAAAATAAAATCGATTTTGCTACATTTTTTAAATTAATAAAAATCGATGTTGTCAAACATTGAACCAGGAAAGATTAGATGAAAAAATCGCTTTTCCGATATAAAAATGATCGAAGGTAAGAAATTTTATCATTTTCCATAGATTTTTAGGAAGAAAAATCGATTTTTTTGTCAAGAAAGTCGATGTTGCATCGAGACAAAAATGAAAAAATCGCCTCGACATCGCCCATTCCTAATCCAAAGTCATTAAAATCTCCGAGTGAAAGCATCACCGAAGGTGTCAACCCTATTTTTAAATAAGCGTTTATTCATTTCTATGACTTTTGTAAAGAAAATATTCTTCAACTATGAAATACTAATCTTGGAAACGAGATGGTGGTCTTCTTTTGAATTTGCTTTGTTTACCTTGAAAATAACGGCATTCTAATTGTATTACCTGATTCTAGAACTATTAGTGGTGAGAAATCTAAAATCCAAATACCTAGTTTTGCGCGAATTTGCCGCAATCAGCATTCACTTTCAAAATCTCCCTGAAGTTTCATGGAAAATAGAATGCCTTCTGTTTGTTTGAAATATGATTTTTCTCACCAACCAAAACTTTCAGATGATAACAGTACCATTACTCTTTCAAGCTCATCCGAAAATGTCAGTATTTCGAAGATCTGAGCGCTGTCATAAGCCGACATAACTCTATTTTGTCGTAACTACAACTTTCCTTTCAATATAGGGGCCCATTTTCAAAATTTCGATATAAATATCAGGTAGAGTTTTTGAACGATAGTAACTTTTATTGCACTGAGCGGTAATTCGCACAAACCAGTCAGAAAAAAGTGCGCCACTATTGTATTAAATTTCGAAGTATATATGACTTCTATAAACAACTGACTCAAAAACTGATTTTCAGAAAATCTGTCGGCAGCAACACAGAAAATCGAAATGTCCCCGTCTATTTCAGGCGGAGCTGTCAATGTGGAGCTCCTAAGGGGCTTCGTTTCATATTGGGAACCTGCATGTATTTTTGGGCTTCATTCATCGCTCGCTAGTCGAATGAGAAGCACGTTGACGCGCAGTCAGATGGTGCAGTAAAAAGGTAAACTTAAATTTTCGTCACCCACACTCAGCTGTTCAGAGCTTCAGCCAACCCAGTAATTAAAGCTTTGCTTCGGTTGGATGTTTTATGAAACATTTTTTTGCATTACACTATCATTAAACTCACGTGTTGACAGTAGTATCGATAGTAGTAGTTTTAACATGCAAATCCTATTAAAACTGATCCGTTTGGCCTAAACAATAGTTACGCAAAATGTTAGAAAACCGTTCTATAGGTAAAGAAACAACTTCAAATTATAATTTTCCTTCTTTACAACATGAGCTGTTCTTCGTAGGTCTTGAAGCGGATCATTAAATATCTTAGTCAAGGATGATTTCTACTTTACCATAGAGTTTGTTTTCTACTATACAACAAGCAATTATACATTTGTTTGTAAATTTTATTTTTTCTAGGTCAAGGTCAAATACCGTTCAGCAGATTGGCATTGGCCAATCTGCTGAACGGTATTTGACCTTGACCTAGATTTTTTATGCTATGCTTGTCTCCATCTACGATAAATTTTTAATAAGTTTATGAATCCTGATAACATTTTCACCACTGAATAAATAATACTTCCGGATCAAAATGCTGTTGTTAGTTTCATGATCCGTAGGTCAGAGAGGCCACAACAATCGATTCCCAGTCGCACCAGGAGTGTCTGCTCTAACTTTGAATCAAATCGTACAAAACAAATTACCACTAATTATTGTCACTACATTTAATTGCCTATAACATTGTCGAGGACTGCAAATTAATTCAATTTTAACAACAACAAAAACAGTTGGGTTCAGCAAAATTGTACGTTTGGGAGAATTATAGCATATAATCTGAGTAATTTATTTGGCTACAAAATTCTTTTTTCACACTTCATCGAAAAGAGGGCGCTATTAGTAACTTTTCAAGAAAGATTGTCTTTCTTAATTTTGCTTGCAATGAATTTTTTAATGCATACAGTGTCACCAGTTAGAGAAAATGTAAACTTTAAATGTTGCATACTCGCAGGCTAAAAGACAGTTCGTTTCCCTATACTTGTCAGCGACCAGAGCTTCTGTGCTTCGCTAACCGAGACATTACTCGGTACCAGGTGCAGTTGCTTTAGGCGTTCACATACGTTTTGTGAACTGTTTGGCTTTAGTGGCAAACTGGCGTCAATTTGGTGTTAGTTTGGATATATCGTCTAACTGGGGCAGCAAGTTGGTGTCAGTTACTGACGAACGAAACATTCAAATCCAAATTTTCCAATGTAAACTAGTTGGAAATGTGTTGAAAAATTCCTTTACAAATTTTTGTCAAGAATTTGCAAGCGACACTCTTGGTTGCAGAGTTAAAAATAATCGAAGCTCTTTGTTGACGGCTGAAAATGAACTTGTTGCGACTCGCGGTGAATAGAAAACATATTCATTCAACTATCCATCTTATTCATTCAGTTGAATATCGTACAATATATTCATTACACTAATTATCTTGGAAAATGTTTTCAAATGTCGATAAAGCATATGAAACAACAATCATCATCGCTTACATTGTGCCAGGGCCTACTTTGATGCGTTTGATTCGTTTCTGCAAGGTCGCTTCGTGCAATAATCGGAGCCGAATGAAAATCTGCATGGATGAATGGGCGGTTTGTTCGTTTGACATTTTCAGCTGCGTCACTGAATATTGAAAATGAATGCAGCTGAATATGATCAATTTTCATTCAATGAATTTGAATATTTTTAGCTCTGCTTGGTTGGACTACGAATCGAATGGGGTATTTTTTGTTACTGTATTTCACCTATTTGAAAACCCTCAATGTTTTATATTTTCAACCTACTATCCGTTCGATAATTTGCGCTCACTGACCTTTCGTTTGAGAATAGAAAAATCTTGTATAAAATGCCAATTCAGTTTTCACTGTTTTCGATGCTTGCACAGCTAACAAATAAATCCTTTTCTCCGTAAATGGAGATCATTTTGCAAAATGACCCATTCAACGAAAAGGTATTCGGGGAACTGATTCCCTTTAGTTTGTAACTGATTATAAAGCCAATTGCCTAACATATGTTCGGAAAATTTTCAGATTAAGTTCAGCACAAGAATGCCTACCAATGCACTTATCACACCGAGCTGCACTCCTGCTGCTCTGTTAACCTCAAATTGCGCAGTTGTACTATTGTACAAGCCGGAGAATGAAACCACCAAAACTAAGTGCAAGAACAAAGAAAAACGTACTGTCAGGTGTAAAAAACAAGATTCAACTATCAACACGAAAACTGGCACGAACATTTGGTAGGTTGAACTGAAATGTTCACAGTGTTTTGAAGGAAAACAAAGTAATTTATCATTAACGTAGACAACTCGTAAAAAATCCAATTTGCTTTCATACACTTCACAGTAAACACTTTGGAAATGGGACTCAAGTATAGTATAATAAATAAGAAAATTCGATTTATTTTAAAGCTTCAAACAATAAATATGCGACGCCGCCTAATGCGACCATTACCGTGTGCTATGCGATTTCGCTGTAGTCCAAAAACACCAACCCCTCTCGCTGTGGAAGAGAAGCGGAATAAGCAATGCTCTCCTCCACAGCTAACAGGCAGGGATAGTGGAACAAGTAGATCAACATGGCTTTGGAAGCACTATGTCTTGTTTTCCGGGATACGTAGAATTCTGCGATTCGTCAACTCAGTCCCTAGGGAGGTTCCAACAAAGGTGCAAAGCTCACCTCGCTAGTTAACAAGAACACCATAACACCGGAAGAAGTCGAATTTTGTTCACTCGGACGGTAGAAAAAGGCCAACCACCATCCCGAAAACAGCAAATAAGCACCATTAATAGTTAGCAGATTTGGTGAAATAAAAGGAAGTTAACTTTTTAAATTATTTCGAGCGAGTTGGTGGAACGTATTACAACTAGAAGGAATAGTGGAAGTCTTTTTGCTAAATATGCAATAAAGTTGCTTTGTAATTCAGTTTTCTAATTTCGTGTACGATAGCTGAAATACTTGATAATGTCATGCTGATCATCTTGAATTGAAAGTTCAATCGAGTAAACTAGATCTGAACCCAAGTAGTGATTAAAGGATTTCTATCATTTTTTAAATATTCGGCAGAGAAATAACCTTAGTGCTAAAGGAGTCCTAAAGGCGACAGTGGTGCATCTCTTGAAGCGACACTTTTTCAATTTTTTGCTTGGTAAATTTCTTTCGATTTTCTCAACATTTTGAGGACGTGTCAATGAAACGACCCAAACGAACAGTTTCCGACTGCGGGTACGATAAACGCACCAACAACGGCAGAAAATGAATTGATATTAGCATAACCATGTTCGGCACCTATCTCAAATCGTTTGTTCAATCAAGCCGTCCCGCATACTAAAAGTCGTCCGAATCAAATATTCACCGACATTAACCCCACCTAACCGGTTATTAATGATAATTAGTAGTAGAATAGTTTAGGCACGCTTTATGGTCGGCTTGTTACAAAAGCACCCAACCCATTTTTTTTTGAGGTGCTAATCATCTATTTAAACACGAATCTGTGATTGATTAATAGTTACGAAGTTAGTGGCAACAAAACAAAAATACACTACTCACTCCAAGTCAAACAACAATCGATCGCCACTATTGCCCTCCGGAACCACACTCAACGGTCACTGCTATACGTCAATGGTCTTTGGAAATATGATAAAAACCAATAATTTATACCGAAAGAATGATGTTTACGGAACCGATTATACCCGAAAAAAAGCGTTACGTTTAAGTTTAGATGGCCTCCTGGGTGATGTGGGATAAACCAAAGAAGCATTTGGAAACAAGTAGCAACTTTTTTATATTTACAGTAATCCCACATGATTTCTTTTTTACAAAAACTAATAACATTATCCCTTAAATCTGCCGACCTCCCCTGTTCCCGAACATCGCCTCAAATATTACCATAACACAGCTCCACATAGATATAGACCAACACAAACAGGATCGTATTGAGGCAGCAGCAGTAGGTGCATGCATAGCGCAAACAAACATCACAGTAATAGAGAATCAACAATCTTACATAGTCCTCCGGTTTGAGCAGGTGCGACTTTGCCTTGAGCGCTTCGGTGTTAGCGTATCGCAGCTTGCTCTGGATCAGCAGCTTCTTCACTTCCGCTTCCATATCCTCGTCGAACTCGTTGTTAGAGCTGGAGCTCGTCTCGTGGGACAACGATCGCAGGAAGGTGTTGTGTTTATCGACCGAACGCAGCGACCGACGGCGACCACTTCCGACCAGTCCCGTACCACCACCGCTTCCCGATTGGTCGGGACTTTCGTACAGGACGTGGTGTTTTCCGCGTGCGGTCAGCGTTTTATCGAGCGAGTGGTGCGGCGGGCTGCCCGATTTGCTGGACCAGGAGTGCATGTTGTGACCTGAAAGTTGGATGGGATTAGATTGCAGCTAGAGAAGGTTTTTATAGTTAACATTTCCCTTGTTTTGAATCAAGAGACCAGCTTTCTATGAAGCTTTCTATGAAGCTTTCTATGAAAACTTCCCTTAAAAACACGGTAAATATGCTATATAGACTAGCAAAGAAGACAAATCTGCTTTCTATCAGCCAAAGAAAAAAATGGCTCTTGAAAACTTATCTTAAATTCAACATTACTGCTGGCCAATTTTTAACAACTTCCTCAAAATTACAAATAACTGAAAAGTCTGCTCATGCGAAATTATCCTAATAAATCTGATAAAGAACTTTGAAAATTAGGTCTGTCAGGTTAATTCGCAAAATATATTCGAAATTTAAAAAATGTTATTTTAACTGCCTTTTACGTGACGAATTAGTTCATTTTAGCCACGTAAATAAAAATAAGTGAGTAAGATGGTACTAATATAGCGACAAAATTGCAATTGACCACACTACTACTCACTGTATCGATCGTCCATCCGGTACTCATCCAGTCGCTTCCGCCGGTTCAGCGAGTTCACGTTCGGCTCCGAACTCTTGCTGAGCGACTCGTTCTTGCGGAATCGTGGCGGTGACATCGAATCCATGTTTGCCGCCGACAGCGACGAGGACGCACAGTCCGACTGTGAATCGATAAAGTTTCGGTAATCATCGCCAAAATCCAGCAGGCGTCGTGCCGCGTCCGTATCGCGATCCTCCGAGTACGGTTCGCTCATGTACTTCTCCTGGTAGTTATCCCATGCTTGCTCCGAGAAGCTGCTCATCTCCTCGGTGCCAGTTCCGGCTCCATTCGGATCGGTCTCAGCCCGCTCTACGCCATCTAGATTATAATTAGCCAACGCGGCTAATGATCCTAGATTGACACTACCGCAGCGGGCACGGGTGACACTGGAGCCGATCTTGAAGTTGGGCTTCGCCATCAGTGCTGCCGATTGCTGCTGTTCCTCCTCGCTATCCGGAGCGGACTTCTTCGTCGATACCGTGGCCAACAGTGTCGTCATGGTCGTTCCCCTCGTCGTCTGCCGAGCAGAGAACGATTTGCGGGATCCAGACGATCCGGACAGTGACGACAGCGTGACCAAGTCGTCCGACAGCCGAATCCGACCGGAGAAGGACTCGGATTTGAGCAGGTTTCCCCGATGGCTGCTGCTGGACTGATGCTGTTGCTGGCGACCACTACCGCTGCTGCTTCCAGTCGATAGTTGAATTTCCCGTAAGGGTTGTTGTAGTTGCTGGTGCTGTTGTTGTTGTTGCTGTTGAAGTAATTGTTGCTGGTGCTGGAGAATTAGTGAATGCTGAAGAAGATGCAGCGCAGAGGACTGCTGTATGGGGGGCTGTGATTCGTCAGAACCGGATTCGTCGATGCGATTCTAAAAAAAGAAATGAATGAATTACTACCTTGATGAGTTCATAACTAACAACGCACATCCGAAACACTTTCAAACGGTTTGCAAAATTTCGAACGACTGCAACCAAATTGTATTCTTTATCAGACAATCAGTTGTTTATCACACCTCCGGTTGCAGTCAGTGCAAAAACAGCACATTCTCATTAAACAGTCAAGATAAACAAAGCAAAATATCCCACCCCCGCACTCACCTTTCTCCTCGAGCGCAGCTTACGCTTCTTCAGCGAACCCTTGCTGTCGGAACTCTTCGCCATCAGTGGTTGCTGGCTGCCGCCCCCGCTGCTGCTGGTTGTAATCATCGTTCCCACCGTTCCCGTTGTCGACGACTTCAGCGTACTGCGCATGGCCGACATCGTGTTCAGTGCCGATTCACTGATCGAGAAACTGGCCGTAAGACGTTGGTTTTGATGCTTCTCCAACCGTTCGCCATACTGATTGATTTCCACCGCCGAGGTGTTCAACTGAGAAATGCAGGACACCGACCAGGGTCGTTCGCCGGACGGTTTATTAACCCGTCGCTTCACTAGCGACGGATTTGAGTTGGAGTTGTTTTTCAAATCCACCTCATCGTTCGATACGATCGATGTCTCCGACGGGTACACGTTGTCCGTGAGCAACTCCTGAGAGGTTTGATCGCCCTGTAAACAGGTCGCCACCGAGTTGGCTAGCCCTTCCGAACTGTCCGTGTCGCGGGTGATCGAATCGGAATCGGTGTACTCACCGGAAGCTTCACAATCGGTCGTCGGGCCAGATCCGGTTGAGTTCGGTGCCGTTGTGGCCACGTCCAGCGGTTGCTTCTCGAGCCATTCCTGTGTGGAGGAGAGGAGAGCGAAAAAGGGAGATTTAGAAAAAAAAAAATCAACTGGATGGTAGATTTTAATCAAAAGTATAAAATCTGTCAGAAAAAGTCAAGCCAAATTTGTTTGCGAAGTATATATTGTAATCCCCCTGAATTTCCCTTTCTCTTCGATTATTCTTTCTTTTTATTTTGCTTTATTCTTCCTATTTCATTATCCCAAAGAAGCAAGGAATTTACATAATTACTAGAAACTAAATCAGTTGCGTGTATGAGGAGACGGTCGAAATCTTGCTATGAGGATCGATAGGAAGTAAAATTGAAAACAAATATTTGATTCAACCAGTGCTACTCCACACAGTAGGTAATGATTGGTTTTAAGGCTGTACTCTTCACCCCCCCAAATTGATTGTCTATGTAACAAAATTCATATGATGAGAAATCACTTCCTATACTCAGACAACACTGTCTACATATGAATATCAAGTTGCAAAGTGTCACATTTGTAAACAGACTGAGCACTACGAAAGATCCTTACAAAGAAGGTAAATATCCGAAGAATACTTAAACTTTTTTTTTGTAAAATATGTTTATTTGTCGATTTTGTTATAGTTAAAATGTTATCACAAAATAATTTGTTTTGGTGTGAATTAAGAATTTGTAACTCGAAGTCCAAATCGACCGATCAGCACGGAAGCATGCTGTTAACTGAAAAACTACAAATACAAGAAGACAAGAATAGATATACAATATTCAAAATAAGACAAAAAGACACATTCTTAGCTAAGCTTAGGTAGACTGCCCGTAGTTGCACTTCGTGATTGACCGAATGAGTGAGAATGCACAATGAACCAAAAAAATGCTTGCGAGAGTAAATCATTGTACATGTTTTACCGGCTCAACATTTTCAGAAAATTATTAATAACGACGCCAGACACCTGCAATGCAGTTCTACCAGCGAAGGAGAGGAATGGTATTTCGACACTCGCCGTAAATAGAGACCAAGACTATCTCTGCATCTCCACAAGCAATACAGGAAAGAAGTTGAATTAGTAGGAAAGTGAAAAGAGCAAGAGCTTGATTTGGTAGGCAATATAATCTTAGCAATATGTATCAAAAGTCGCTCACGATCAATTTCCGAGAATTTTTATCGAACACTCAACCGGCCATGGAATGTTGTTTCTTATCCATGCTTCAGTGGTCGTTTACTAATATTTTTGGTTGGTTTTTTTTAATAAGTTTTCGTTTCGCTTCAGTATAAATTGGCTCAAGTGGCACGTTCCCCAATGTATCAGGATATAAGATTTGCTTGCTGAAATTGTCAAGCTAAATAGCAAGAGAATGTCTCAATCGAATTTACTTTTTTATATTTTTACAGAAGGAATACTAGCAAAAGGAAAAATCAAAAGAGTCTGGAAAAGATTAATCAAGGACAGTAAACCGAACCTACAAAAAAACTTCGAAATAATTTTGAGTGGCCCAAAATAACTATTACCTGTACCGTAATATTTGTATGTACCACAGATCCCAGCCGATCTTCTCTAATGCCACTCCCATTCGAAATGAGTCATACTCCAAATCCGTTATCTTGTCGAAATGAATTGACTGAACGCGGTTGGGGCTAAAATTGACCCAGTCCCGGGTTCAAGCAAAAACGGGAAAAGGTTATCTGTACCCCAGTTGGCACCGCGGGCATTTCGTTACTAATTAATTCATGTCAGCGGTTCTCAACCTTTTTCGTACCACGGACCCCTTAGAAATTGTCCTGGGTTGTTGCGGACCCCTACGGATAAACATCGATTTTGTATGCTATCAATCTGTTATTTTTAATTTGTTAGGAAGCAAGACTTGAAATTCCAATCAGCGCTCGGAAAATATATTTTTCTTCGCGGACCCCCAGCAATGACTTCGCGGATCCCAGGTTGAGAATCACTGATTTATGTTGTTCTCTTCTACGGTTATTTAGTCAAACAGAATGGGCATTCGTCTAAGTAACACTTTGGGCAAAATACTTTTGCACCAAAAGCATACGGTCAAATAGTGCTCTGATTGCCATGATAGTTTAAGAAAACACTATTGGGGATATGTACTTCAAATATATGCAATATTTGTTCAGGTCTTGTTCAAACACAACATACATAACCTCGCAGTGTAATAAAACTGGACACGGTTGTCAATCAGAATAAACTTAGCGCATCAATTATCAAAAATAATAGTACTTTAATCGAAAATCTCCATTTAATGCGTCATCTAAAAGAATTGCACAATTAGACATAATTGTAACTCTTCACATTGATCTTTAACACAACGTTGTTTGTTGTGTTTGTTGATGTTGATTGAAAAACGCCTTGCCTTGATATTAGTGAATCGAGGAGACCGGTAGCACTTATTGGGCCCTTTCATGTTGCATGCTTTTCAACGACAAAACGGTTATAGAAACGCATTAGTATATGCGAAACCTCAAATGCTCTAGCATACGCAACATACAAACGATAAAAAACGCATACAATAACATACAAACACTCGCGACTTTCGCGATAATACAAACCCAGTAGCAAACGCGACCATTCACGTATACCTACTCCCACGATCTGGTAATCATACAAACGTCCTGGCGAGTGAGTCCACCTACGAATTTATAAACGCTGTCTCAAACGCCAACATACAAATGCTCGATCTCGCACGATTACGAAAGTTATCGCCCGGGAGCTCCCACTCAAAAATACGGACCTTTACACACCAGATAAAACGTTTCAGGGCGCTATGGTAGCCCAAATAGCACTTGCAACAATTAACGACTACGATTAGTTGCAGCTCATGCTAGCTTTACACCCTTGTACTTTTTTGTTTGCCAAACCAGCGCAATAATCGTTGACATACACATATTTGCAACAAATTATGTTTCAGAAACTGCTAGTCAGCAACCGGTGTTGCTCGAATGGGTACTACAGTGAGAATGGCGGCTCTCATACTGAGGTTCACCTGAATACGCAAACGGCTACGCGGTCGTATAAAAAAATTCCAACAGGCAAAGATATACACACGCTGGCACACTCAACGCTTGTGCGCTTCGCGGTAATACAAATTCCTGATTAGCTTTTACGAATTTATAAACGCGGTTTTAAATGCGATTATACCAACGCTCGTTACCTCACTAGCATTAATTGGTCCTAGCTAGCAGCCTAGGTATATGCCCTACATTCATCGACCCAAAAACCAAGCTTACATACACTAGAAGTCTCAGGCAGAGATCAGAAAAAAATTGACATCCCCGGGTTAGCTTGAAAGAGGAACAAAATTCAAATCATGTCCGCCGCTCGTTTGTTTGCCTCGTCATGCATTCGTTCGGTGCAGCTAATTCATTCGCATAGTTTCGGTTTCAATTGCAAACTGAACTATACTTCTATGCTTGTGCTGAGGGGGATTATCGAACAAAATACAACAGACATAGATTGCGCAGTTCACGTGTGCTCAAAAATTTAAAAGATACAACCTTCTGCCATCGATTTGTTTATATATAACAAATGAATACTTTGGTTGGTGAATGAATTTATATTCCTTTTGAACTTAAGCATTCGATTCTGCGTAAGACTTCAATCAGTTTGGAAGTGAATAAATGTGGAAGGTGTTGGAACTGAGTTTGAGCACAGCTACACTGCCGTTCTGCGCCCAATTGTCCTATGTTACAAAACTGGCAACTGAGAAAAACGCGATTGAAGATGAACATTGTATGAGTAATCTGGATAGAAGTGGTACAACAAATAATGCTTTATTGTCGTGAATTACGTTCATTGCAATCGCTTCCATTATAATCAGTTCAGTTTTCTTAGTCAAGTCTAGTCTACACATACACAGCCAATACATGTAGGGATCCAGGAAAATTGCAGACGTTCGCCTACAATTTTTCTTGTCAATATTAATGTTTGTGGTACATATAGTATGCGACACAATCATTAAAGCAACCAGGCCAACCGAGCGGCGTACAAAATGAAGATGATTCAAAACTGTACCGCAATAAAATTATTCATTTAATGAAGAATTTATTCAACGAATCATTTTGAACCTTAAATAAGGAAGAAACGTGGACAACCGTACCGACCGTTTCAATTTGATGGAGATTTGATAAATTGTTGGTAGTGATTTGGCTAAGAGGGTTAATGTCACTCCTTTGGTTCCTGGGATGGTACAGAGGTATTTAGCCCTGCCCTGGCTAACACGCCTAGTTTATAGCGCCTTTACATGCTTGATATAATCAGTTCAGTTTTTCATTATAAAACTACAACTAACATCAGTTTTTACGAAAAATGTTCAGTGGGACTGTTATGCCGAGAAATCGGAAAGAAGCCGGAAACTTCAGCACGATCTTTGCAAACGATGTTCATTACTCATTTTGTTTACAAAAGTGTATGTCGTAAGTTTTCTAGTTACTCCGGAAATTTTTTGCTTCATCAAATTCGAATATAGATGAGTTCGCCATGTTATGGAAGCGACGATAGTGATGAAGAGCTTTACAGGATACACTACTGTAATCAATATAACCACAGCCATCTCTTTTTAAATAAACTTTTATTTTTCCATCAATTTTTTCAGTGTCCAAAATCTAGCGTAATGTACTTCTCAACTAAACGCTACTTAATTATTTTTTATTGTTTACTTTTTTAGGTTTTTGTTAGTGGGACAATTATGCGTAGAATTCAATAATGGGACAAACAGACTTGGTATTTTTTCACGGACTCTTCGAGCAACCTGTATGAATTCGGTGTGTTTTCTGAAAATATACTTCAAAAAGGACTGTTTGATGAAAAAAAGTGAAAAAGATCAAAAAGTATAAAAAATATATACTCTAGTGATATGGGAGAAACTCACTCCCTTCTAGATCTGAGCCGTATACTCAAAATTGCGGTTAGCGAGAACATTCAAATGCCCTGCGTGATAACACAATCCTGGCCACAAAAGCAAACCTTCACCCACGATCTCGCAAATATACGAACGCTAATGTGATTAAATGAAGTTATCAACACGAACAAACAAATTTATAAACAAGGTCTCAAGTACGATCCACGCGATCATGAATCGGTCACGTCCTACCCTAAATAATAGCTACCAAGATCCATACTGCAGTTGGACCATTTCAAAAAAAAATATGAGGCACATACACACTGGGCAAAAGTTTCAGGGCGACATTGTCGGGTACTCTAGTGATATGGGAGAACCTACCCTCTTCTAGCATCTGAACTGTACACTCACCATTAAATCACGGTCCACGAGAACATTCAAAACCCCAGACGAATGTGCAAATAACCACACGGTTATGCATGCGAATTTACATACGCGACACACACGCTCACGCGATCAAACACGTTAACATGCAAACGCTCAAACCCTTCGCGATCATCATCTGCCGCTTTTGATAAGCTAAACCACGATATCACAATAGCAAAAATGGAGAGATTTGGAATAAATGGTAGTGTTTTGCAGTGGTTTCTATCTTACCTCACAGACCGTGAGATAGCGGTTATCGTAGGAGATTGCCAGGGCCCTATATTCACTTCTACGTCAGGAATACATCTAGGAAGCCACTTGGGACCGTGGATGTTTCTGATATACTTCAATGATGTACATCTAATTCTGAAGATTCCCCGATTGTCCTTCGCGGATGATCTCAAGATTTTTCGCATAATTCGTACCTCCTCAAAATGAACTCCATTTGCAGACAACTGATGGACACAATATGCTTGATTCCACCAACGGTTACTTAAACAGTGAACCCGAAGATCATAATAGTTCAATTTCAGTTTACTCAGGTAAAAATAAAGAGTGTATGTGTTCTTCCGAAGTTGGACATGTTGATGCTACGCCCGTTGAAAATCCATCTCTTCCGCAGGTTGATACTACCATTGCTATAAATCGCCCTCAACGTACACGTATGCTGTCGTCATATGATCATTTGTGTGATCACCTTCGAATATATTACCAGAACGTAAGAGGACTTCGTACGAAAATCGATGAGCTGTTCGTTGCTGCCACGGATGTTGATTATGACGTGATTGTTTTAACTGAAACGTGGTTGAACGATCAAATCAACTCGATTCAGCTATTAAGACCAAGTTACCCCATCTACCGCAATGATCGTGACCCATCAAATACTGAAAAAAACGCGAGGTGGTGGTGTTCTTATCGCGGTATCCAACCGGCTATCGTCAAAACGAAACACAATTAACAACAACGATATTGAACAACTGTGGGTAAATATTCGCATTCAAGATGCCACTATATGTGTAGGTGTTGTGTATTGTGACGCTAACGTTATTCAAGCGCATGTCGATACCGCGCTTGATATCACTAACTCTCTGGAACCAAACGCTGTTCATTTACTGTTTGGCGATTATAACCAGCCTGCGCTTATATGAAAATCCACTTATTCTGGCTACGCTTCTCCCGATCCATCTGAATCTACTTTCTCAAGGTCTAGTATTGCTTTGCTCGATGGGATGTCCATACTAAACATGTCACAAATGTGAACAGCTACTAACAACCGGAATCGAACCTTAGATCTGCTGTTTGTCAACGAGGAAGCTTCGAAAAACTGCTATATCTTTGAAGCAGACGAGCCGCTGGTCGATATTGACTCACATCACCCTCCTCTCGTAGTGACACAGGTCTGCCCCCAGCGGATTTCTTTCGATGAGATCCTTGAAGACCGAAGTTTTATTTTTTCAAAAGCCGATATTCCTGGTCTCAATAACTCACTACAGAATATCGACTGGTTGAACCTGCTAAATCACGCAATAGATGTTGACGTTGCTGTAGATAGGTTTACACTCACCTTAACAGATTTGTTCAGAGTACATGTTCCGGCACCTAGTCCTCGCAATAAGCCTCCCTGGTCAAATCGGCGCCTTCGACAGCTCAAACGTTGGAAAGCAGCAGCACTCCGCCATTATACAAGCCGACGAAACCCATTCACAAAGCAGGAGTTTATTATCGCCAGCAGCAATTATAAATCGTACAACCGCTTTCTTTATTCCAGACATGTTCCAAAAACTCAATCCAATCTTAAACGGAATCCAAAAAGCTTTTGGTCTTTTGTAAATAGAAAGCGCAAGGAGAATGGACTTCCTTCCAGTATGTTTCTGGCAGATGAATCTGTAAACACACCTAGTCATATCTGCGATCTGTTTGCGAAGCATTTTTCAAGTGTATTTAAAAAGGCTTCGGCCTCCCCAACTGAAGTTGGATGCGGTATCTGCGATGTTCCTTGTGATGTGTTGAACCTAAGTAACATTAGCTTTTCCGACGCAGATATTCTTGCGGCTATTGGAAAAATGAAGTCATCAACTTCAGCTGGACCAGATGGGATTCCTGCTATAATCCCGCAGAAATGTGCAAGCACACTGTATGCTCCGTTGAAATTAATCTTCAATCAATCGCTTTCCCAAGCAGTGTTTCCGCTGTGTTGGAAGAAATCGGTCATGTTTCCCGTTTTTTTTTTTTTAAAAAAGGTGATAAACAGGATGTGGCAAACAATCGCGGCAACACCTCTCTTTGCGCAGGATCGAAACTATTCGAAATTCTAGTAGGGAATGTACTATTCAGAGCAACTAAAACGTACATATCATCAGAACAACATGGCTTCTTCCCAGCTAGATCCACAACTACGAATTTAGCTCAGTTTACCTCGCACTTTATTAAACATATAGAGTCTGGGCCCAAGTAGATGCTATCTATACGGATCTCAAAGCAGCATTTGATCGCGTCGATCAGTCTTTTCTGCTAGCGAAGGTTGAGCGGCTTGGTGCATCTCGAAACTTCACGGAGTGGCTCAAGTCATATCTCGTTGGCCGATCCTTATCAGTAAAATTAGGAAACCATGAGTCATATAGCTTCATCAACATGTCGGGAGTCCCCCAGGGAAGCAATCTCGGACCCTTACTTTTTTCCTTGTACCTCAATGACGTTTGCTTTATTTTACCGCCGGGATGCAAACTAATTTACGCTGACGATCTGAAACTATTTCTCATCATACGTTCCATAGAAGACTGCATCGCACTACAGCGACACTTAGATGCTTTCTATTATTGGTGTACTCGTAACCTTTTAACTCTCAGTGTGTCCAAATGCTTTGTGATCTCATTTACTCGCAGAAAAAATCCAATCCCTTGGAATTATTCAATCTCAGGACAATCACTCGAAAGAGTGTCAGTTGTAAGAGACCTTGGCGTGCTGCTGGATTCACAGCTTATATCCCAAGCAAATAGAAACCTTGGTATCATCATAAGAATCGCAAAAGAATTTACCGATCCGTACTGTTTGCGAACTCTGTACTTCTCTCTGGTCCGTTCTATTCTCGAAGCGTCAGCTGTCGTCTGGAGTCCTTACACGGGTGTTTGGACAAATAGAATTGAAGCAGTACAAGCTAGGTTCATTCGTTACGCTCTCAAATCTTTACCATGGCAAAACCCACTGGAGCTACCACCATATGTCGATCGCTGCCGTTTACTAGACATGGATACCCTTGCCAAAAGATATATCTAGAGCTGTTTTTAATGGAAAGCTTCTAACTAGTAAGATAGATGCTCCAGATATATTATCACAGGTTAATGTTAACGTGCCCCCTAGATATTTAAGATCGCGAGACTTTTTAAGACTTGACTTTCAACGTACTGAATATGGCCAAAACGAGCCCATTAGGGCAATGTGCAATGTATTTAATAAGGTTTATGAATATTTCGACCTTGCTGTATCAAGTGACGTTTATAAAGATAGGCTTAGACGACTTACTTAGCATATAAGATAAACATGAAGAATTATTTTAAGACTGATTGCTATTTAGTTAAGATAAATGTAATGTAATGTGAAACTTTGTTAATCATGTGTGTGCTAAAAGATAGTGAGGTTTTTACGCGCATTTGAAGATCCATCTTCAAATGGGCTTTTCCTCCTCCACCTTCATTATAGTCTGACCTATGAAGAAAGAAGTTTAAATAAATAAATAAATAAATAAATTGAAGATTGCAGATTTCTCCAACAGCAGCTTCAAGCCTTTGCTGACTGGAGTACCATGATCAATCCTAGAATATTGCCCTGAAGTGTGGAGCTCAAACTACAATAACGGCGTTGAGAGCATTGAAAGCGTACAGCGTCGCTTTTTACGTTTGGCGCTCCGTAGATTGCCGTGGAGAGATCCTGTCCGATTACCTAGCTATGAAAACCGGTGTCAGCTGATTCAACTGGAACCCCTTTGTTCATCGCCGACACTTTGCAAGGTCATATAGATGCCCCAGCTATATTAGAACAAATTAATATAAACGTCGCACCAAAAACATTACGCAACAACATTATGCTTCGATTACCGTTCAGACGCACTAATTATAGTATGCATGGAGCCATCACTGGTCTACAAAGGATTTTCAACCAGGTTGCTTCAGCTTTCGATTTCAACGTGTCTAGACAAACTCTGCGTCAGCGATTTTCTAGACTTTTTAATCAATGTTTTAACCACATTTGACTTTTTTACCGTTGAATTATTGTATGATCACTATTTGTATGTATGACTTGAATGTTAGTACCGTAATCCGAGGGGACTTTGATCAGCGGGGTGACTTTGATCACTCGAATTTTTTTTCCTAGATCGCTTATTAAACCAGAATAATCTACAGAATCATTTTAATTTGAACTGATTTTTACTCTAAACATATAAAATACTGATTTGTTATACTTTTTGAGTATATTGTTCGGTTTTACATTTCTTATAAAAGAAATGTATAGAATCCGCTCAAACTTTCAAGATTTTTTCCGAGGCCCGGAGGGCCGAGTCTTATATACCAATCGACTCAGCTCGACGATTTGGGACAATGTCTGTGTGTGTGTCTGTCCCAAGTAGCAATTGCAACTTGTTGAAAGTTTTAAATGTTGCACAAATGCTACACAATATTTTTTAGTGTTGGATATATTTGAAAACAATTTCCACGAGTTTTTAAACTGATTGTGCAACTATGTAACTATAGAGCTGGCCAATAGTGTTAAGTATGCAAACATCAATAACAGTTGTGAAACTAATCAGAAACTTTGCTAACTTGCACAAACAGTCTAACAAGTTGCAAATGCCTCTTTGTTTGCCATTCCACCCTAAAACAGAGCTGTCCAACTACCCAGTGCTCAGCAAATGGCACAGCTATTGTTTTCATTATTTTGCTGCAATTAGGAACATGTTGCACAACATACAAACAAAGTGCGCTTTTTCCATAACATAGTTGTTACCAAGAGAGTTACAAATACTATACAGTAACAAAGCGTGCTACTTGGGGTGTGTAACGGACAAATTCTCATTCGTGTTTCTCAACAATGGCTGAACCGATCTTATCCAAACCAATTTTGAATGAAAGAACTAAAAAACAGTAAGAACGCTATTAATTTGTTTTTGATTCTGATGTTTAGTTTCCAAGATATAAATGTTTGAATGCGTAAAAATGGCGTTTTTTGCAGTTTTTTGAATTATCTGCCGAAATTGACAATATAGATTAACAATTTATATGTTTTTAGGCAGCTTTAACGCATACCTTTCGAACAAGCTATACACTGTTGAAATCAGACTATTATCAAAAGAGATATTTATAATTAAATGCGGACGAAAGATTTTTATCATTTCCCATTGCCAGAAATATGACCAAAAACATGTAATCTATTATTAACGCCAAAACGGCTTACTTTAGGTCAATAGTATCTTCGGAGAATATAATGGAGGCAATATGCCCTTTCTTTTGGTATTGTGTTTTGCTGATTAATCCCCCTATGAGTGAGATATTTTCACAAATTTTCGTGGAAGTGATTATATCGAAATGATGCCTTCAGCAAATTTGTAGCTCTTACTTTTGTGAATAACTTTACTGAAGACTTCAAATATCCATTTTGAATACTTCAAAAGTTATGGCTTGTTGTTTGTGAATTACTCTTTGTCGCCTATTTATTGTTCAATATAGTAATAATCCATTGATATAAGCTAAACATTATTTCATTAATACGAATTTTGTATTTCATTTTTCTATCTACAACCGGTAGAAATAATCACCGAACACTTCCAAGTTGTCTGGAAGGAACTTGATAACTTATCAGTGCAAAAATGTTCATTTGTGCGAACCTTCTGACTACAATTTTTCTAACTTATGACCATCGGATCGATCTGAAACATATCGGAAAATGAAAAGCGAAATAAATAACTCCATGCAACGGCGTAGCCAAGAGAAGGTTTTGGGGTTTAACACCATACACCCCCCCTCCCAAAAAAAAATGGATTGAAGTTGAAAATTTATTGATGCAGACTGATTTAATTCAATATCACAATAACAATTATCTGATCCGTAGATTGATAACCTGTTGTTATAAACATCATGAGGACTTTTGTTAAATTGTCGGAATGGGGTCCTGATATGTAACTGATCTATTGGTCTTGATTTCACAGTTGTCTAATAGCATCAATATCAAATTCCTGCCTGAAAACATTCCAATAGAAAATTCCAGAGTTCTGTAATCAATCATAATCCTCAGATTTCTTTTCAAATTGAGCTCGCTTTTGTAGAGATGTACTGTAATAAGGGTCTTTATTTAATAGGAAGCGAAGTTAAAATTGATTTGATGTCTATGAAACATAGAACTGCTCACCAAAAAATGCATAACTTTCAACATTTGCTAAAAATGTTTTTGCCTTTCTCATTCACTCTAAAATTCGTCAATCTAATCCCGACCCGGAGGGCCGAGTGTCATATGCCAATCGACTGAGTTCGTCGAGATCGGAAAATGTCTGTGTGTGTATGTATGTGTGTATGTGGAAAAAAATGTGACCTCTTTTAATCAGAGATGGCTGGATCGATTTGCACAAAGTTAGTCTCAAATGAAAGGTACAACCTTCCCATCGGCTACTATTGAATTTTTTATTGATTGGACTTCCGGTTCCGGAGTTACGAGTTGAAGAGTGCAATCACACAGCAAATTCCCATATAAACCGAAATGAAAAATTTTCAAAATCAAATTTGTATTTTTGATGCCAAATGTCTTTGAAATGCATGAAACATTGAGATGTTTGACAAAAATTGACTTTTTTGGACTTTGGTACATTTTTACCTTTCTCATATAGAAAGGTTATGCAATCACTCTAAAAATCGTCAATCATACCGGCCCGGAGGGAGTATGCAGTGAGGGGTTGCTACTTTAAAATTAAAACTAGTTTAAAATTTCTTAACAAGTTGAAAATTTTCGGCAGGACCTGGACCTCCCGGATCTTTCTCCATGATCCGCCGCTGGTTTCAAGCGATGTTTCAGTATCACATAGTGTCTCAAGATCGTGGCTGTCGATCCATTGTATGTATGTGCAAATCGTACTGAACATGTAATATTCATTTCCACCATTGTATTGAACATAACCAGCCATGGAATCGTAGTCTGGACAAATGAGACAAGCACAATTGCACCACTAGGTGGATTAAAACAGGTTTTTATTTTGGGAATGCGTCGAGTTGAAACGAAAACGTAATATGATTAATAACGAGGATAACACTTTCCGAATGTAGAGAGAAATTTATGAAAAATGACGATTTCCATTTCCAGTTTTCCCACCACAATGAATTTAGATATTTTATTAACAGAGCATTAGCAATAATTCGTTTGTATGTCTATTTTATGGGCCATTTTTTCGCCTTCCCATTGATTTGGTTTGAGATTTCTAGCACTGATGTTGTCCTATGCTGATTTGAGCGATTCTCTGAGTCCTGCCACTATCCCATGTAGTATGTGTTATCAAGATAAGAGTTATAAGAAATGTCTCATCACACTGTTAGTTGGATTAAAAGCGTTTTTGGGTACAAAAACCACAAAAAACCGAAATTTGACTTTACCTTATTTTTACGAAGCTTCGTAAAGTGTTTATTTTTTATAAAACAAATAAATCTCAGATTTGAGCAAAAGTAATAAATTACAAGCGATTACATTACATTTTTTTGTAAAACTAGTTGGCAATTATTTCAAATTATTTTAAGGGTAAAATTCACAACATTTTTTATTGTTCAATATTCCAACGTGATAGAACGGATGAAACTTTTTGTACGTCGACAAAGCACTTAAATAAAACAATTTAAGCAGTTTTAAAGGTTTTCAGAATCTTTTATTTAAGTTGGACACAAATTATTCGAATTTTGGTTACTCGAATTTTACAGTACATTGAAATACTTTGTATAATACCAATTAACATCTATTTAACAATCAATATCTTTTCAGAATCAGTTTAAACAAACATTTCAATGAAAAACATTGACAACGATAACTTAATGTGGGTGAACATGCAGGTTATCAAAGTCACCCCGAAATACGAAAACGGACTTCAACTTAAAATCATTTTTGGAAAAATAGCTGTAAGCGGACAATTTTAGGTAACACCATCCAATCTTGTTCTCCTCACATCAGTACATGGTTTAAAAATATTAAACTTGAAAAAAATGTATTGCGTCTAAAAATATGTAATGATTACTTCGAAAAGTGATCAATGTCACCCCAGTTTACGGTAATAAGTTTATTATTAAGACCAACACCATTGGGGCTTTGGTATGCCTGTTGGTGTATAAGACTAATAAAGATTCAAAAAAAAACTCGGAAAACGACAATGTCGCTTTCAAATATTGTCACGTAGAAATGATGTTACATGGCATACTCGATCCTTCATCGATGAAATCAACGTCTATTGGTAGGAAAAAGGTGTCCAAGACAGTTAAATATTAAATAGAAAATTCGACTCATCCGTTGCTCGCAAATTGTACGCAAACCGTGATTTGAGATCACATTCCATCAATGTAGTAACTTAAGCTAATAAAATTTAACACAAAAAGATGTTTAAAATGGTTGTGCAAAAGAGATACAAAATCGTCACTTTAAAACTGGGATGATGCGAAAATAAAATATAGCCCAAGGGTATGCAATTTAACAGCATTCTGTTTTGTACTCACGTAATAAATATGCACATCTTTCCCTACCCTGTTGTGTCTGTCATACCCAACATGATACCAAATTTAATAAATACTCCTAAATTATGATCGAGTTAATAAAATTTCTGTTTTTTTTTCACCAGTCAAGTGCTAAATAAGCAGTACATCATGTCATATTTCCCGAATATCTGATAATTCACATATTTGGATAATATCAGTATCTTCAAGAATCATTCAAAATCTTCTAAAAAATTTCAGGAATGATTAATAACAAACACTCGGTCATAACCTATCTAATCCGACTGTATCTGGTGTAAACACTTTAGGGGAATTGTGGGAAAAACCGACACTGTGGGTAAAACCGACACCCCACAACATTTCCTAGAAATCAAATTTTTATTCATTTCATAATGATACATTATTATTAGTACGTTTATTTAGAGCATTTGAAGAAAAATTGGATTTACGTTAGTACGCCGAATGTTATAAAAATTAACAAAACATACGATAGCAGCGTTCATACTCTTCTGGATGTTAAATTTCGTTGGTAGATTTTAAGGTTTAACCGAACAAAAGCTTTTCAAATCACCACATTTTTCATTACCTATTATTATTGGCCTGTCCTATGATCAACTAGGTGCATTGAAGACGAGTTTGAGAAATTCAATATTTTTAATCGCTTTTATAAAAAAATGTGCGCTGTTGGGGTAAAACCGACACCCTATGGTTAGGGTAAAACCGACACGCTGTTAAGATGGTTGTGTATACTTGCGATTCATTTCAAAATACTGGGGATCTTTGTGACACTTCAATTAGCCTATTAGAACACTATAGTATCAGCAGAAATACACAGAAATACTTTTATTGTGTTTATTTCTTGTAAGTCTCTTTAAAAATCAAAAATTGGAATTTTTGCTTATCTGATTCTATCGAAGCTGTTGCTATTTCTGCAAAAAGCTCATCAAACCGAATTTCTAGTGTTCTCTTGGTTTGTCATAGACGAACTTTATCACAATGAGACAATGATCTTATGTATACCCCAATAGATCGTTGATGATCAGAGTCCGAAAAATCAAATCTGAAAAAGATAGTTTTACTAAGAAGTGTGTGTGTGTCACTTATAAGTGAATGAATCCAATTAGCAGAACGTAGAACGCTTGCAAATCTTCTCTTACGAAATAAAATGACACTGGAGGTTGCAATGATGCGCGCAAGGATTATTTGGAAATACTCATTAATAAATAATCCTATAGCATAAAATACTCTTATTTATAGTACTACGCTTTCGAACTTTCTTCCTCTCACTACATGATGAAGCAATAAAAAGCACATATTTGCATCATACATACTCACACTTTATTATTCACGCATATATCTCATTTTTAATAAAGATACAGATTTTAATAAAGTGGAGAGAAAATATATTAAAGGGGGTGTCGATATTACCCCTATAGGGTGTCGGTTTTACCCGCAGTGCCTACAAAAAGTCACTTTGTTTTCCATGTTTTACAATCAATAATTTTTAATGAAATTAATTTTTTGAAGCACTGAAAAAAATAAGTTTTGTTAAGAATTTTCTGAAGAAGAATTCTGCATAAAAACTATAATTTTATTGGTTTTGTGGCAACTTAGAAAAATTGTTAAGCTTAAGGTGTCGGTTTTAACCATAATTCCCCTACTTGAGTTTCCACTTACTTTGACAAATCTATTGGTTCTTTACTTTGTAAAGTCTGAAGCGTAAAATTGATATCCAATTAGCGACAATTTTGCTTTTTTCCCTACATCAACGCAAATACTTAAAATCAAGCAAATGTGTATATGTGAGCTGTAGCTTAACTGAAATGATAGCCAAGCTGAAGTATGCACGTACACCTTTCCCGGAACTTAGCCTTCGACCGGCCTTGACCTTAATATAAAATGATCAACTGTAGCTGGGAGCGCGACAAAAAGAAACGATGAACCAACGGGAAAAAAACTCACCTCGATCCGGTTGATCTTGTGATTGCTCATCACTTTCTCCACCTTCCGATTGCCGGCACTGCTGACGACGTTGTGGTTGACACTGCCAATACCGGTAAGCGCAGCGTGATGACGCGCTGACGACGACGATGACAACGAATGCAGTTGATGCGCACTACCGCCGTGGTGAAGAAGATGCTGTTGCTGCTGTTGCTGATATTGTTGATTGTGATAATTATGATGATTGTTGTGGTGGTGGTGATGATGGTTGTGAAGATAATGTGGATTTTTCACAACAGTTTTAGGTGTCTTTGCGAAAATTTCGTCCCGCACCAGCGTCTCGGCGTGCAGCACTAACCTTTGAATCGAGCTCGTCGCATACTGCTGTTCGGAGGGTTCGGCACGCAATGAAATGAATGGAAAATAAAACAAAAACGGAGATATTAATCGGAAACAAAACACAGCACAACCGGGACAAACAAATTTTCAAATAAATCTAGCGATAACACTGTCAGCTAACCCGAGGGCAAAAACGGATGGATGACGTGAGCGGCGACTATAATAAATGATAAACGACGGCCACCGTATATTTAGTAGGTTTTTAAAAAACAAGACGAAAAGTCACAGCGAACAGCTGGTATGCTAAGTATACTACAGCAGCGTGTCAATTCGAAACCGCAACTGAGCCACTTGGCTATCTCCAGACATATCTTTTCCTCACAAGTAAGTTGTGTTCAAAGCGAATGAATGTGACAAGCACGATCATTCTCCGCGGACAGTGGGCCGCAGGGATTGTGTTGTGGTGATAATTCCAATACGGCTGTGACATTGTGTTATTGAATGCATGCATGAGATGAGCGGCTCTCAACAGCGTCTTAACCGAGTGAGTGAGTGAGTGATTTATTGATTCAAAAATTATTAACGCTAACTGATAAATATTCCAGAAGGTGGTAGATAATATTATATCACTATTTTCACAAGTAGCCTACAGTCTGGGACCGTGAACAAGTATCACACTTTCCAGCCTGACCTACACGAACGAAATAGAGGGGAGAGCTGAAAAAGCTCTTTGTCTGTTGCCACAAACCCCAGATAAGATAACACCATTCTGCATCTGTATAACTATGTACATACCAGCAATGGCAATTGCAATAAGGGAAAAAACTGTGTTGTTCGACAGTTGTTGAATCGTCAACCGAAAGCACGACTAATTGCACGTTCGCAAGTTCGCAGGTTCAAACAACGATGATTGATTTATTTCACCACTATAGGTACTCCAATCCACTCACTGTACAAATGGTACTTTGGATAGGCCCACACAAATGCTGCTAGATATTTGAACTTAGCTTCGGGCTCCACTCCCGCGGTTGATGATCACGATGATGATGTCAGAGTCCGCAGGCAAACAGAAATTCCCCTTTTACGAGTGTGTGCCTGGCCTGTGAGTGTGGCTATTCCATCATCTCAAGGGTCATATTAAACCGTCTGTTTGGCTTTTTGTCGGTTCGGTTGTTTTCCCACTTATTTTGACAGTCGAATAAAACTGGCAAGTCATTGAGCCAAGTTCGCGTTGAAATTGTCAAGCTTCCAATTAAGTCAGCCACTGTGCAAATTCATGGGGGCTTAAAGAATTCTCCATGACCAATCTTCAAGCGAAATCTCATTCCAGAAATGATTCTTCACGCTTCGGCCACATTTCGATGGTACATTTGGAAAGTTAATGCTGCCGTCACCTAGCGTTTCAAGTTGCGACTCCATGGAAGCTACTGATCGGGCGCAGAGACGTGAGATCAGTGTCAGTGAGCCGTCAGAAGAAAGAAAAAGTTGTTAAAAAGAATTGACCGCGTTTTGAGCCGTGGTCACTTTTGTTCGAATGCCGCCTGTTGAGATGTTCAGTCGGTGGTGGATCATGAAGTATGACAACGATTTCATGGTTCTAGCTCTAACGCTGCGCATAAGATTTTTCTTTCTAGTTAGACCAGTTTAGGAACTAATTATTGTAGAGAGTCTAACTAGCCACATGTATAGTGTTATATGGAGCAATGACCCATTTAGAAGGAAGTCTTTAAATAGAACGGCGATTGCTTTTCAAGCTTGACCAACATCGCCTTCGCTTGGCTGTCCAAGGCTGTAATTGATGTCGCTGATTTTTAATTCGCCCTAAAGCTGCTAGTTGGTGTTATTCTTATCCCTGCAATCGTTGTTGGCATATAAGTGTTTGCGTTTGTGATATCTTAGGCGTGATTGTGCATAGATGATCGCGATTGCGTGGTCGCCTTTGTGTATCATGGTGAGGGGCTTGAGCGTTCGTATGTTCACGTGTTCGATCGCGTGGACTTTTGTGTGTCGCGTGTGCTAGTGTTTACAAATTCGATTTTGTAACCGTGTGACCATTTGCATTATCGGGTGTGTTCTTGAATAATCGTGCGGACCGTTAATATGATACTAAATTTTCAGTATGCGGTTCAGATTTTAGAAGAAAATGAGTGCCTCCTATTACTAGAGTTCCCGGTTATGGTGTCATGGAACATGTTGTCTGGTGGATATGAGCGATATTTTTTATTGGTCCAACTGAATGCATGGACCTATATTGCTGGGACAGCGTGAGTACGGGCGTTTGAGACCGCGTTTCCTTAATCATGTTTTCATGATTGAGAGATCGCGGGCTCAAGCGTTTGTATGTTAACGTGTTTATTGCATGTGCTAGTGTTTTAACTTGTTTAGTCCTTTTTTTTGTGAACTGATCCGCATGGATTGGGGAATTCTTCAAAACTTTGTTGATTTTAGAATATTGCTATAGTGGTTTTATATTTACCACTAATAATATAAGTGCGGGTTTAGTAGAATAATTTCCGTTCATAGAAGATTAGTTCTAGCAATGAACAAAAGTGACAAATAGGCCTTATTATTTTGATACTGGACCTTTTGTTCTGCATGCCATCGCCTCACCAATCTAAGGCCAATTTTAATTTAACGGGGTATATACTTAGATGATAAACATAACTTTCTCATTTATTGTTGAAATTGTATCTATGGAAAGTTTGTAGAGGATCTTATTTTGAGAATACAAAATGTCTCTCTTATATGTCGATATACCCCCTTAAAACGAGTTTTTTTGCTATATCTACTTCATTTGATTTTTGACATTTTTGTAATGTTTTGGAAAGTTATAGATGCTTCAAAAATCCACATAATTGTGGAGCATTCCAACTCGCTATCTCTTCCCTTTAAGGATTTATGAAGGATGTTTGGACTTTTTCACTCTAACTTTAAGGGTCTATAAAACTTAAAGTTGCAGGAAGTTGCAGCTAATATTCACAAAGCTGTTGAAAAAATGCCTAACAAACATTTAGCAATCGAAAAATCAATAGGATCTAGTAAGACTTTTAACTTAGCCATTTTTTAATTTAAATTTCCAATAAATTATTTTGTGCATACCAATTGGAAGAAAGCAGAATAATGCATTATTAAAGATCAACGTGAGAGTCCAGTTTTTTTAACTATCATAGACTAATTCATTGGCGAATACAGAATTTTTGAAAAAACAATTCTTACTGTCACAAATTTGCATTGGATTCAACGTTTCCGTCAGCTACACTGTCGGTAATAATCCAACGGTTCACAGAGTCATCTGTGGTGAACTGACATCATTATATGGTGCAATGGGAATGTAAATGATGAAAAAATCACGGCTGTAAAGGAAGAACTTCATTTTTCGACTTTTGGCCAGCTTTTCGGGATTTTTGACCACTGTATGTCGGTTGAAACAGCATGACTGATCATTTTTATGATTCCAACATCATCGCCAAATAGACAACAAGCGAGCATTTTGTTACCAAAAAAACAAGGGTTCCCGACCATTCTTCAAACTGAAGTATGCAATGGCACGCAGCACATTCAGTACTAACACTCATCGTCATCCCCGGAACCCGCGATCTTGGGCTGCCAAAGATCATCTGGTATTTTGCCGTCTTCGGAAATCCTCGCACTCCAATTTTAAGAGGCCTAAGCCAGTGCTCAGCACCTACTGGCTGGCCTGATGAGTAGGCCAGGCCAACTACCGGGAATTAGATCGAGTAGATTTAATCGATGGATAAAAATTTATTTAAAATATTATGCTTATAAGCCCGAAACGAGTACATGTCGTCTATCAACACTTCAATCTCTCTTTCTTTCTCTCTCTCTCTCTCTTTGTTTCTTTCAAAGAACTGAAGACTGTTATCAAACTCTCTGCAATACACGTAAAATATTCCACAATATAAAAGAAATATGTAGAAAGAACAGCTCATGTTAAAAAGAAGGAAATTTCCATAGATAGGATCCATAACAACAAATGTCAATCAGTAGCAAATGCAAGAATAAATATACAATTAAATTCGTTACTAATTGGACAACTTAGTCAAATAGAATGGTAGGTATTACTTTCGTCCAAATAGCCCACGAACCGAAACCAGTCAGCCCAATGACCTTCGGCAAAATGGCCTTCGGCCAAACAGCACTTGGCAAAACGGCATTCTGCCAAACGACCGTTCGACCAATTGGTATTCAGCCCAATTACCGTTCACGCATTTTTTTTTTGGTTTACGAGAAATTCGTTGTAAAATATTCTAAATATGATTGTATGCTGTCACTGTGCTGGGTCATTAGGTCGAAAGTTGTAGGACTGAAAACCGTAATGCCGTTCGAGCAAATGCCGAAAGCCATTAAAGCGAATGCCAGTAGGCCGAATAGGTTGTCGTGCCAATTTGACGAACGGGTTATCAGGCCGAATGGTTCATTAGGCCGGATGCTTTGTTAAGCCGAATATGTCAGTACACTAGCATAGAACCCAGAAAAGGGCGTCGATTTCTAAGCAGTCCCCGCATTCGCTAGCTGTGTGCAATCGAGTGCAATGCGCGGGTGGCTACTGTACATCGCGGCTGGTGGCCCAAAATCATGGAATAATCCAATATTTGAATCTATTCATTCAGCAGTCCTATTAAATAGCCCCAAAAAGGATTTTATCTGCTCGGCTCAACTGCGTTGTCAACCAATCATTTAAAAAATAGCTTGGATAACAAAATTCCACATACAGTATAAATTCGAAAGAACTGAAACAAAAGTGTATACTCCAGACAATAAAACAGTAAGAGATTCATTGATCCAATTCATCCTCTCTATTGCACAACCGGCCTAATGTCAAATTATCTTCGAAATAATGGCCGGACATCTTGCTGAGATCACTACCGATTCTTTGGTCTCTAGTTGCGAATAAGTCGGGTAAATGCAGTTGGATGGCTTTGTGAAAATTGAAAAAAAAAAACAGCTCATGTTTTAAAGAAGGAAAAAGATACAATTCATTTTTTCTGACCATCACTAAACACAGGAATCGTGTGATAAGCGCTACAATACATTATTCTTAAGTAAAAATGGGTTAGGAATAATGGCATAGCCTTCCGTTTCAGCTCCCTGTACATAGTTTCAGCTATGTATGAAGAACCGAAAATCCGGATACGCAACTGCATTACTACAGAGCAGTTACACATCAAACGATATGAAGTTCCGTATTCAGATTCACAAAGATGACATGAATAATACTCAGCATGCTGAATAGTAGCCATGTGATAATTGAATTTGCAATTTTCAGCCTAGAACACTGCAATTGTGCTTGGAAAAAGGCAAGAAAATCTTTCGACATTTTCGGAGGCACATCGGCAGAAAAGTTAATGCTTGAACACAAATTTGCAAGCTACGCCAACGGTTGGCATGTTCGGATGCATCCCAAAAGCAAATCTTGTGCTTTATCCAACTTTCCGACAGTTCCGAACTGAATCTTGGTCTGCCAATTCATTTCCAGTAAGACTGGAATAAGCGGACACCGATAAAAGTTAGACGGCATTTAAAATGCTAAGTTCTTCGATTTGAATTCGACAAGCGATTACTAATTTCGATCTAGATTCCTCACGAGGAGGAAGTAAAAGTTTTAAAAGTAAAACTACATGTTCGTGTAAGGTAACTGGGGGCACATTCTCGTGAAGCTAGTTGCACGATCCATTGGGTTTGTTCCAGTAACCTTAAAACGGTATGCATAAGAAAGTGCTTCTTATTTCAGAAACACATACAGTGGTTTTATGTTCAAGAGTGACGCAGTAGATGTTGTCGTGAACGCAGTCATCGCCATCAAGATTATCCTCTGAAGACGATTTAACTTTCATTGGATTGTCATGACTACTCCCTTCCACCACCACACAAGGCACCCGTTTGCCAGTATTGGTCTTTAGCCAGTATTGGTTGTTTAGCTCCACTGAATATACTGGGGTTTGAGTCCCCAAAATTTGCCGAAAGTACCCCTACATTGGCCGAAGGCCATGCAAGCTCTCTCGATTCTGAAATCGAGATGATCTGACTAATTTAGTTTTAACTTAAGAATTACCCCAACTGCAAACGAACGAGATCCGGTTTTAATTATTCGTCACGTGAAAAGCATCGTTGATGTTTTTTTGGATTACATGATAGTCCAACAAAACATAAAACATGCTGCATCAAATCAAAAAAGGGGCCAATGCAAATACCGGTGATCATTATATGATAATCATCGGCGAAACCATATGTCAGAATCTTCAAGTTTCTTCAACAAGCCATCGTCGACAAGGTTCCAAAGAAGTAGTGACAACACACCACCTTGAGGATATTTGAAGAAACTCAGTTTCCTTATCTCTTTTTGTCTTGAGAATGAACACAGATGTCGGTTGCTAAGCATTGCGTGTATCCAGTACGTGATACATGAAGGCTGCTTCCAAAAAGGGATTCGAAAGATACGTTGTGAAAAGCACCTTCAATATCAAGAAATACGAAATATGTTTTTGCAACAAAAAAGCAGTTTCAGTGTTGTAGATAACTTTGTGTATCAGGGTGGTAGTAGTCTTTCTCCGCTGATTCGTATGTTGCATTGCAGGCAGCGGGTACTCACCCAGACAAACATCCTATAGTGGTCCATTAACCGTTCCGCTAATTTGAGAAAGATCTTGAGAAAGATTGTATACAAAATCTGAAGATCACCTCCAAATAATGAGCGAAACAGCGGTGGAGCCGATAAATTTTCATCCGAATGACCTGGCATCTTCGAGACATACTTTCGATGAGATTTTCGACGAAAGAGAGTACGTCTCGAATTTAACGTGAAAGTTATTCCAAATTTTTCACTTTTCTTTTGCGAAACCGTAGATTTGACGAATGTCGGAACATTTTTAATAGTATTGGCACCAGGCGACTGGGCTGACCAATCTAAACTGACGAGGCCATTCTGATCATTCCAAGCGCTGCGTAGTGTACTTCGGTGTTTGTAATCCTTATTCTCTGGAAGGATCCAACCTTCGTTCGTATTGATGAGCAACCTTTTAGTAAAAGGTTGCTAGGGCGGTGCTGTTATCAACTTTTTAATGGAACGAGATAGAAAGATGGTGTCTTCGGAAAAGTTGTATGCCAGGTAATTATAAATATATCTTCTGAAGATACCAACTTTGTAGGTCCTACACGTTTTGAAATATAGCGCATTTTTGGAAACATAATCTGTAAGTAAATGTTTTAACTAAAACCATCTCTATCTCAAAACGTACAGGACCTACAAAATTTGCATCTTCAGAAGATATGTTTAAAATGATAGGACCTACAATTTTCTCAAAGACACCACCTTTCTATCTGGCTTTATTAAAAAGTTGGTAACAGCGCCGCCCTAGCGACTGAATTCCGAACTAGTGTGATTTAACCAAATAAAGCGCTAAGTGCGATACAGCAACTCTTCCGAAGACACCATAACACTATAATGAAAGATAATAATTGATTCCACGTTTTTTAACTTTCCGACGATAATGTACCGTTTTTCTCTTAATTCCTTATTGCTCAGTGAACTTTCAATGTAGAGACATGATACCTTCACTGGAATTTGCGTAAAAATATGCTCAATAATATACATTTGCGCAAAAAAAATATATACTAGATAGAAAATAGTCAGCAAGTGTATGAGCGGCCCTTACCTTCAGAAACGACTGTTTTGTGCCGAAACGTCAACATTCAATGCAATCTAACTAAAAGCAGTATTAAATCAAATTCACCGATATGTGAGCTATAACAAAAAAATTACTGATTGCGAATCGTTCGACTACTTTTTCTGCAAAAATATCGATGTCGGAAAAAATGTGGGTTAGTCGTTTTTGGACGCCAGCCATTCATATGTCCCTAAATTACTCTCAGCCAATTTGGTAACCCTAATTTAGTAATAGAGTCTTTTGCTACCTGAAAACTAAACAGACGTTCCGTTTGTTTATTACTGTAAGTTCCAAACAAGCTTCGAATGTAATTTTTGGCACCTTGAACGTCCCACAAGTTCATTTTCTGTATTCTTAGCATCTTGAAAATTTTCTTTTCTTTAAGGTTAGTGATAGGACTGCACAGTAGATCTCGATCCGATCCAATTTGCGAGACAAATATCAGCTAAAGACTGATCCACGCCAGGAGGATAATTTTTTGCAGTCTGTCTACTCCAATAACGCGTTCTCTTGACTGAATTTTTTAGTCATCGTCGTCTATACTAAACAAAATTTGAGCTGAATTTGCTTCTGTCTTACTCCTGTTTTTCGCTTTTCATCTCCTAATTTAATCTACCGACTATTAATAAATATGACAACACATGCTAACAATGTTTTCTAAGGTTCATATTTATTAACGATTCACTTGTAAGTAGAAACACAAATGATCACAACCAGCATCAAAAAAATCGTACTAATAAGAATGAATCATGCCAGTCGAAGGCCACATGCCAATAACATCCTGCACCACCTCAATTATTTTAAAAAGTATCTTTTTCCTAACTCTTTGAAAGTATAATTTAATCAAAGAAAGAATAATTTCATCCAAGAAAGTATAATTTAATCAAAGACAAGAAACATCAGTCAACATCCTACTCAGACCAAACCATGCATATTCCTTGTCTACTTTAGGATAAACTATGTGTGAACTCAGCGTGGCGTAAATAATATCGGAGAAAAGATTTAAAAGAAAATCAAGGCGTTTGACAGTTTGTCTAACGATAGAAATTCTTCCATGGACCAAGGGGTGGTCTAAACGACACAAAAATTGATATAGATGAACAATTCCTCTAAAATTTATTCAAATCAGTGACGGTCGATTGCATGTGCATTGTTGACTTGACGCGAAATGACCCACATACAAGTCCCGCGTTTCCTTCTTGCACCATCATTCGTCGCTCGCCAATCGAATGAGCAGCGTATGGACGGTGAGGTCAAGACAGTGTAGGAAGGAGAACAAATTCTATGGATTTTCTGCGCCCTCAGGCCAAACGTGACTCAAATTTACAGAACAATCCAAAAATTGTAAAAACGAGCCCATTTTGCGCTATCACTGCTAGTCTGGATTGTGAAACTGAAGACATGTGTTTACCGGAGAAAGCTTCCACTCTACCTAATGCGGGATTATTTGTTGTTCCGTGCTAAATAGCGACGAAAATATCCTGCTCAAGATGCTATTAAAGAATAAATAGATATTATTGTGTTTTAGCATCAGCGCTATCTTTCAGTGACTATTGGACGAAAAAAAATCTAGGAGTCTAAGACCCCCCCCCCCCCCCCCTCTTCACTCCGATTCAACCTCAACTTGACGTTACCTCGGCGCCTTGCAGATTTTTTCCAGGGTTTCGGTGCGCTCAATTCGTGCAGTTAGTTAAAATTAACAGGCTCTTCGCGTCGTGAGAAAGAGTTCACCCAGCACTTTTACAGATTTACAGACCAACGATCAAAAACTGGAAATTGATGTCGGAGCAATTTTGATCATTCGTTAAGGACAGTCATAGAGTCTTCAGTACTAGATGTACACTATTGAAGTACTGCAGATATATCACCTGTTTCAGGTTGCTTCCTTAGGGTTTACTTGAGGTTGGAGTAAACGTGGTTGCCGGACAAGGTGAAATCGAAATAACTACAAAAATTATCGTTGATTCAAAATTTATGCATTTTAGCTGGCAGGAGTATGGAATATTCGTGACAACATCATTTTGAACATTTTGACAACCGCCAAGATCTAGATGAATGCCAGATGGTATAAATTTACCTAGTTTTGCATTCTAAGTCATGTAATTTCTAATATCTCACTATCGCTCTGTTTTATTTAATGTGTACTTGTATTACAGTTAGTTCAAGTTTACCATTTTTCTTTGGAACAGTTTTCGATCCCAGAAACACGCAATCCACAAAGTACAAGGCGAATAGCCCCCTCCCCTATGGAAAACAACAATTCAACTAACCTTGGACGTGATGATAGCGGATCCGCCACCCCTTCCGCCGCCACTGTCCACCGAATCGGAACTCTTCCCGAAGCTTCCGATCGAGGTCATCATCAGTGCCCGGCTGCTCAGATTAATCCCCGCCAGTGCATCCTGGGAAAAGTCCAGACACTTTTTCGACTTAGAATCCTTACCGACAACGGCCAGTGTCGAACTTAGTTTCGTTCCATCCGGTTTATCCTCTCCGCCACTATGTGGTTTATTCTCTTTTTCATCCTCGTCACCGAGCGGTATCACCTCACCACCACTCGAACGGGTCGGATCAGAACCGGAACTGTCCGGGCTACTTTCCCCACCCTCCTGGACACCTTCTTCGTCGCCATTGTTGTACACCCACTCGTCCCCCTCCGACGAGCTGGACGTTTCGTCCGATTTAGCCCGCTCGCTCGAGTCCTTGTTCAGCTCCGAATCGGTATCCAGGTGCTTAAAGTAAAATGTGGCACAGTTTTTCGACTTTCTGGTCGATCGGTTGAACTTGGACAGATCGTTGGGTTTGGTGCGCTTTTGTTTGCCCGACTGTTTCGGGGAAGGAGTTTTGCTCCTCAGTTGATTGGGGGTTTCATTTGAGCCGTGGTTGTTATTATTGTTAATAAGATCTTGGGCCGTTGCCTCTCGGATGATGCCGTCGAGTATGTCCTCACCGAACAGTTTGCCGCCCGAGGCGGCAACTAGAGTCGTTGTAGTGCTAGCCGTCGTGCTAGTACTGGTTGTAATAATGGTGGCAGCCGATAAATTGCCAATGTCTGTTTCCATCATAGGATTCGCAGTGACCGCTTCCGGAAGTAGCGGATTCGTGGCAGATGGAGATGATGGCGTCGACGGTGTGTTGGTCGTGACCGTCGTAGTCGTCGTGGGACTACCGGGATTATGCTGCAGGGTGTGGTATTTGATAATTTTAGGCACAATTTCACAGTCGCTGCCCTCGGAATCGGCATCGAAACCAGCGTTTGAAAGTTTTTTGGCTTTAACCCATTCTTCCTGAAATTGTGAAAGGATAAAATTGAATCATTCGCTCAATCGGGTTGTTATTTGCGGAAAACTTACGCCACTCAAGCACTCATTATGCAGTGAGTCGGATGATTTCGACTTTGTACTGAGGCGTGCTAGCTTATTAACGGGCTCCTCATCCGTGTCGGAGAGACTGGCGTTGTTATCAGAGCTCTGCGAAATAAATTGAAGGATAAACAACACCCACCCACGCGTTATCGATTAGTTGTCTCACACTTACCGAAGTTTTACTATCCAATAATCCTTCCAACAGCAGCTGAAACTCGAATGCTTTCAAGTACAGCAGAAGATACCGTCGCTGGAGCCCCTTCACAATGCTGTTCTCTTTTGCCTTGCCACTGAGCTTAACCGCAGCTAACTTTTCCTCCGGGAAACTTCTATCCGCAGGGTGGCGTTCCAAAGATTGAAAATAAACCGACGAAGTGCTTGGCTGTGCGTCTACCTCGGGCGTCAGTGATCCCGAACCGGATGGTGGTCCTGTGAGCTCACCAGCGGTACTGCTACTACTATTTCCGGCTGGGGTGGCAGTCGATGACGATGCGACACTGGTGACGCCGGAGATTTTGCCGGAAAATTTGCACGCTTTGGCCGTCTTTTTCTCGTACGCACGCACACACGCTGCTACGGCTCGCGAGTTGGATTTAATTTCACGGTAGATTTCCTGCAAGGAAGGGAAGAAATCGAAACAGATTAGTGTTTTGAATTGGAGTGCGAAAAATCGGTGGCTAAAAATTTGTTTGAATCGTGACCTTCAGTGCGTTTCCGTTGTTTAAACAGGATTAAATTTCTAGCAGTCAGCAAAAACAATTTCAAACAGTTCTACGAACAACCATAAACTGGAATAATCGTCGCCCAGACAGGGCCCTGGAAGCGTCATTAGTGCTGTTGATGATAGCTTATCTTTCTATTTACATATTGCAATAGGTCGGCATTGGTAAGGCGAAGCAGTGAACGGGAGAACCCAACGCCTGCGTATACGCGTGAACCAATCAGCTAGACCACAAACAAAACTACCAGCTAGCATCAAAGCAGGCAGAGGCGTTCTTTTGCTTGCGAAGCAGGGTGTGATAAAAGTTTGCAGTGCTAGTCGAGTGTCGAGTTGGAATCACGTACGAAACCAAAGCAGGCTGAGTCAGTGGCTCAATTTTTATTACTGTTGTAAACCTTTCGGTTCTGTCAATAAATAAACAATAAACTTTTAACATGTTCTTTGTGCCGTTCTTGGGTACAAGGAACAATCCTATTCAGCATGATATAAAACCGAAATGGTCTCATAGCAGTTGATCGTCTTGAAGGCCGGAATTCTTTTGTAACTGACAATTGTTTATAAGTTGAAGCAAATTGAGAACGGACATGGATATTCATCCTTTTGATAACAGAACAGATTCGATCGGCTGTGGATCGTAAATAGCGCATTAGAGCTAGACGTTAAATTGATGAGTTGTAAGGATTTGCAGAAATTACTATAAAATGAATAAATGTACGTTTTTGGAGACCATTGATATTTTCAATCGAACTATTCAAAATGTTTGAGAATCAAAAAATAATTTTTTGTGTACGTAATGCATAAAAACCATAAATGAACTGGCGGTCCTTTTTCATATAATTATTCGCTCTATCAAGTTCTTCATCGTGTCTTTCTGTAACGAATTTCACATCACATCGATGATAGAGCAGTGGGTACAGAGCCAAGTTCCCCCTGGTACACAGTGGTCCGAAACATGGGTAATCTTTTAAGGAGTTTTATCCGTTTATGGACAACTAGGGCCGAGAGCGGTGGCTAGCAAGTTTCATACATCCTTGAACTGACGGACGAATCTATGGTGCCTTGAACACAGACAACGCAGATCCAAGGCCATCATTGAAATGATAAGTTCTGCGTTTGAGATGTACTTCCCTCAGTTGCCAGGCCAAAACCTGTAATTATTACGTGTGACATTGTATGTAAAGTCTAATTATGAGTGCTGTGGTGGTGTGTGCGTGGAAGGTGTGAGTTTTAGCGTTCTAGTCCAGGGTGCATATCTGTCTCTTGGTGTGGCTAGTGTGATCGCGAATGGCTCGGACGTTTGTATGTCAACGTGTTTATCGCTTGCGCTAGCGCGTGTGTAACCTCGCGTACAGAAACTCGATGTTACAATCGTGTGGCCATTCGCACATTGGCATGTATTCCTGAATGATTGCGCGCGGAACGTGAGTCTAATGCTTAATATCACTAGAGTTCTCGGTTATGTCGCCGTTTGTCGGTTTGTCTAGTGACTATGAGCGTCACTGTTTGATTGGTCCAACTGAAGGTATGAATCTAGGCTTCTATAACCGAGGGTATTCATGCTCGCGCGAGCGGTGGGTTTGCTTGAATATTTGTAGATGATTGCAATTGCATGTTCGCGTTTGTGGCCAGGTTTGTGTTATCGCGAAAGAAACGAGCATTTGTACGTTTGGAATGGGGATAGATAGTGAGTGTATATGGAAGAATATGCAATTAATTGTGTTAGTGAGTGTATGAATCTAATTTAGGATATAGTAATAAAAGGGATCATAACATGCCGAATAAAGAAATAAGATGCAAAGAGTGTATAAATTGACCGATATTATTTTGGTATACATCAGTAGTGGAAAAGCAAACTAATAGAAATACAACAAAAACAGGATTTCATCATGCTATGCTGACCGGGAATGGATGCGTTGGTAAACAAGTTGTACCTTAATTTACCTATCGAATCTTCCCGAATGAATAGAATCGAATGTACATATTGAACAACGGATTTACCAACTGTTCTATCATATGCGCCAGTTCTACATCCATTCCCTGATCCAGCTGTCACAAATTCTCAGAAGAACACACACAGATAGACAAACCACTAGTACATAACCACTAGTACTAAAAACTAACTAATAGGTTTCTACTTCCACATTTCTTTTTTTTATTTCATTGATCTGTGCAAGATGACGAAGCTTACCAATAAATCGACACGCAATGACCCCCACTGCGGGCTGTGCCTACAAACACTACCATTAAGCTGTTGAACAATGTTTGCAAACACAGCCCACAGAAAAGGCCAATCCACGGCGATCCACCAGTCTGCCTCGTCAATGTACACAGGGTGTTGGCTAACTGTTTTAGTTTGGGCTGGTGTGGAGTATGAAAAAACGCAAAACTTAAAAAAGGCCCATAAGCCCTCTTGGTCTCTTCGATGCACCACTAACGAGGCGTAATGCAATAACCATCTTAAAGCAGTTGTCTGTCAGGTGCTGCTTGACGACGTTTACAATACCGTCAAACCCATCAACCTAGGAGAGGAAGCAAATCTTTCAAGGAGTTTCTTGTCCTAAAATTCTCTTTTCTGTTTATCTATTGACGAGTTGCAGAATTTGTTTTATTAACTAATCAGATAAAAAAATAAGGATTGTTTTCATTAAAAATTGGGTAGTGGAATGGAAAAATCGAACGATTTTTATCTGATTGTTGAAATATTTTAAAGTTACCTTCAGACACTTTTTTGAAAGCTGTAGATAAAGTTTAACCAATTAAAAAATAGGCATTACAATTTTTCGCCGAATCATACAAAATATTTAAATAACTAACAAATGAATTTAGAAAAAAAAATCTTCAGTCTATTCTAATTCAATCTTATCTAATATAGAAATAAATTATAAAATGCTCAACGAATTTTAGATAGTTTCAGACTTACTTTTTGGCAATTTCACTTTAATACAAATTGGACGGTCAGAGGGTAATTTTGAGAAAAAAAAATTTATACAAGACTTAATGAAAGATTTTGGAAAATTTTTGCGCAAATGTATATGAATATTTTAGATCTTAATTAAATACATTTTAGCAATTTGATTTCAGACAAGTTTTAGTCAAATTGTTGTCGATTTTCAGAATTACGGACACATATCCGTAATGTTTTAGACAAACTTTGGAAAATAACGGCAGCAAAACAAAAATAAACAAATTTTAGATTTTTTTTTGTTGGGTTCCAACGGGAAAAACAGATCGAAAGGGTGATAATGTAAACAAACTCCCCCCAAGAGCAGGATTTGAACCTGCAACCTTTGGGACTCCCACCGAATGCCCAAACCCTTATTCTATCCCTGGGTTATAATGACGTCCCAGGAAGGACACTTGATTATCGTATTGGCGACAGTGGTCGCACCACTGCCTCTAGAGAGGAATCGCACTCACACCGCCACTACCACCCAACATATTAGATCAATTTAGATTCCCCGCTGGATACCTAGTCAGGAGTTTTTATTATCGTTTTATTTTTTGATTTTATTCCATTATCCATCATACTTCGATGGGTAACAGAGCTGATAGAGACGATTTTTTTGTGGACCCTTGCCCAACAGAGGTGTGATGGGAGCGAACCTCCCGTTCGAATAAATATTTAATTCATTTTTTTGTGTGTTTCGGCGTGAGTGCCAATACTTTATTTAAGATTTTCATCCAACGGGAAATATCCGATCGTAATGGTGAGTTAAACGAAAGCAATTATCTGAAAAATTCCCCCAGAAGCAGGTTTTGAACCTGCAACCCTCGGGACTCCGGTCCAAATGCACAAACCTTAGTGCTATCCTGAGGCTATAACAGTTATAATTTTAGATAATTTTGTGTACTGTTTTTTGACCCCACACACTTTCAATTTCCGAACAATTTTTTGACAGAGAGATCCCGTAAAAGGGACCATCCATAAATGACGTAGCATTTTTTGAATAATTTTTAACACCCCCCTCCCCCATTGTAGCATTTTTTCACAGTAACTCTCCCCCCCCCTGCCCGCGCAATTAAAAAAATGAAAAACGATGTAAGTTATTTCCCTTTAAAAAAGCTACGTAGCCTGACATGACCCCCTCTACCACCCCCCCCCCCCCCCGTCGTCACACAAAATGCAAAAGTCCCCCTCCCCCATATAATGCTACGTCATTTATGGATGATCCCTAACTCTATACCAAATTTGGACAGTTTTGTAGGTCGGATCTGTTATATTATAACGACTACATCAGTACTGCAAACAACAAGGGACCAAAACGATACGATTCTATAACTCGAGCATGGAGGCAAATATATTCACATTTTCTCACTGCTTATTTAAATAGGAAAAAAGAAAGATTGTGAAATTCCCGAACAAACAGTAAATAACGGTTGTCCTGGTTCAAAACAGACAGTATATAAAAATTTTGAATCCATCAAATTATTTTTTGGATTTTTTTCAGGAATTTTTTTTACAAACTTCGACCAAATTTTACGCAAATTTCAAAACATTTTTGTACTGTTGGGGCGGGCATAATTTCTCATAATTTGTTCAAAATCTTTTTTTATAGAGATTATATTATAGAAATTTTGGCAAATTTCTAGCAAATGTTATACAAACTTCATACGATTTTTGAACTGCAAAAAATAGTTTTAATAAAAACTGCAAAAAATAGTTTTAATAAAAATTGTTCTCCACTAAGGATAAATATAGCGTAGTGCATCTTGTTTGGCTTAGCAAATAGTTCGATTTCAGTAATTAGCTTAAAATTGCATCTTTTTCTTACGGGATATCACATTTGAATAGGGGTTTGCTCAGGAACACAAATTGTGTTTTCGTTTTCTGAAGCAAGTATCATTCCGGCGCTAGCTTAGCCCTGCTCTAAGTTAGTGTTGCATTCTGATGAGACGAAGTTCCATAACTAATTTAACCCGCGCATAGGGTTGAAGACTTTACCAACCGTAAGGTAAATCGCTTTAGTAAATCTTAGGGTTAATCGCTTCTTTTCAGGGCTAGAATAGTTGCCTGCGAAAAATCTCTAACCCTATGCTCGGGGTTGGGAATCGAACCCAAGTGAGCTGCATACAAGGCAATCGATTTACCAACTACACTATGCCCAATTCAGGGCAGATCAAAAATCGTCAGAGATTACCCAAAATTTTTGTATAATTTGTTAGAACTTTGCTCAGATTTATTCTGAGAAAAATCCAAAATATTTTATTCGAAGTTTTCAACATATATAATAAAAAAATTTAAACATATTATGAGAAACTAAGTTTTGAAAAATGCTGCAACTTTTGGACATTTCATAAAATATTGCGAAGAAATGAAAATACTACCAAAGTAACCATAAGTATTAAGTCATTGCACTATATTAGCTCTAAATTGACACTGAGACAAAAAAAAACCCCAGTGTGCAGCATTATCGCCAGCTGCGTTGCGTTGTGGCGATGATTTTTGCGGATTGCACGCTAACTTCATCACTGCTGGTGATCTAATGTTAGGGTAGACGAGCCCTTATTCATCTCATTAGTCAGGGGATGTCGCACTATTTCGTTGATAACTCGGCCAACTGTCACTGGATGGCGCTTAAATCGGTTTCAACATCTTGGATTCGTTCCTAAGGAGCACCACAACGAAAAATTTGGACTGAAAAATGTAAAATACTCGCGTTTTTACGCGAAGTGAAGAGTACAATGAACCCGTTTTCATCCTACCAGGTAGCAGACTATGCTCTAAGTAATGTGTTCAAATGGGTGAGATGAATAGAGATAACATGAATTAAGGCACAGTAAGTAGAAGTTCATACCAATTCGACCAATATTAAAAACTCAACAGCATGATAGCCACCATTGCCGTCCAGCCCCATCGCAATAGCTCACGGGGAAGGATAAACAATAGGGTTGACGAGAGGTGTTAATGCTTTACCTACTTTACGGAAGGACGACGATTCATCAGACTCTTCCATAGGTATCGCGGTGTTGGTGGTGTAGAAGGGTATAAGGCCTAGTGTTGGCTCCAAATAAGCGATGCGACATGTAAAGCATAGTTTTTGTTGTTTTGTTAGCCTTTTGGTACACGATCACTCGAAAGTTAAATAGGATCTTGCATATTTTTTTAATTGTTTAAACTCTGGGCAGCCGGCTACCGAGAGTAAGCTTTGTTGTGATCTCTATATAAGTATAGGTATTTTAAACAAATCCGTTGACTACCACCCCTCACGCATCAAAAAACTAGATACAGTGAATTGTGATCCAACCTGTGCATAGCGTTGAGAATCTTGTTGCGACAGTCGAGGCTTACGAAATAGGAGACTTTATGTTCAACGAGATACGAACTGGTAGGTTACTGCCAACACTGAAGCTGAATCGCAACCATGTATCCAACTGTATGGCTTTCAGCTCGTGATTACGCTTCGTTACAGAATACGCCAGTGCCCTTTCGATCTCGTCTCAAGTAAGTTCAACAAAGAATGCATCGGTTCTATGGGTGGCTGTCCAACCTTAGATCAGTGAAACCGGTTCTAGCTTAGTTAGGACTCTAGATGGGTAACAAACTACTACTATCCAGAGATAACCAAAGAACTGTTGTAGTCAGTGATAAAACGCAGGAGCGGACGATGCAATTCTGACCCACGTGATATGTCTTAAATTGTACGTTGTTTGTTAAGTCTTATGTTTACAATATTTATAGTTATCAGTTTTGCGGATGTTTTCCTTCTTTTGAACATGAGCTGTTCTTTCAAGATATTTCTTCGATATACGTCTACAAGAAAATTGTACATGTGAACTCCAATCTCAGATGGATCAACTTCAGCAATGATCACGCAAAAGGTGAAGAAAGATTTAAACATATTGAAATCAAAACATCTTTGAAAAAACCTCGGTTTTGCTTTCTTCTCAATACATATATTGGCGGTCATAAAACAAGCTTTTGTGGTTCGGACTGATAATGATCTGCGTAATATCGTACTACTTTAGAATTCAATAACATGAAGTATTTATAATACGGAGAAATCCGCCTTAGAAGCACTTGTAGAATCATTACACTTGCTCGGTAGTTCTCATATGTACTAAAAATTGGTTGCGAGTCCTGCTTGAAGAGAAGGTCAAGATTAAAACCAAAATAGAATAAAAAAACTTTTACTATTAGTTAACAACAATAAATTTGCAAAAGTTTTAACCCTTAAATGCACAAACAACCAACTCAAAATTATTTCAGTTATGTATTGAAGCTATGAAACAATTTTCACAAATTAAAAAAAATGATTTACCCCTTTAAGGGTTAATACTGGTCCGAAAAACACACATGATTATAAGGATAATCATTATATTATAAATCCAATCAAAGCGTGATTTCTTTTTCTAATTAGATCATTCCCTATTTGCAACATGGACTGTTTAGCATAGGTAATAGAATTGATTCTTAAATATCTTATTTTAGGAATATTTATTGTTTACAGAACTGTGACATTCAATGAAACGATTCAACGTGCCTAAACAAAAAAAATGAAAAAAATTGATATTCAATTAAATTACCTTCGGTCGATTGGTATTCGGCCAAATGGCCTTTTCGGTGAAATAGCTTTCGACCCGGATAATATTGAGGGCCGTAATGGTTTTCGGCTAAATGACTTGTTCGGCCAAATGACATGCAGCCAAATGACGTTTAGCCAAATGCGATTCGGCCGAACTGCATTTAGCCAAATGGCTTTCGGTTAATTGGCCTGGAACCATTGTAAATCACTATGGGATGCCTCAAAGCGGCCGAAGTCCAAACATGTGTAAAATCAATTATAAAATTAGAAATGCATATAACGTCAAAATTTTGTGTCATATAAAAAAAATAGTTTTGTTTTGAGTTAAAATGAGACTTGAGTTTGTAAATGGAAATTGTGCCAAATATCTCAGAAATGCAGAATTGTAGTAAAGTAAAATTTTGTTTGAATTTCAAATTCTGCTTGCTGTATATTAGCATTTTTGTTATAAAACTAATGTAAATTGGAATGCAAAAGTACTTTTTGAATACTTCTTGTCATTAATAAACATTTTGATCACACAATACCTATAAATAAGAATTTTCATGGCACAGCATTAATTCAGCCGTATACTTCACGTTTTTTTAATTGGATTTTGAATAGCACTGTTTCGCCTAGGGATAGGAAGGCGATTCGGAATTACCCACGCAGGGGATGGTTTTCACAGAACTCGATTCTCCTGGTTCACTACATTTATTGCAACAGATCGAAATTATAATTGATCGATACATAATAGGTTGAATCTCCCAACCAAGCGCGGCGATCTGTAAACCATAGTTTATTAGCTGATTGTTTGGTTACTCTTCGAGTACACGATCGCCTTATTTAGTTTTTGACGTTTTTTTAAACTCTGGGTAGCCGGCTACCGAGAGTATCCTAGGTTTTCTAAGCAAAGACAATTTGAACTCCAAACAGTCAGCAAAGATGCCGGAATATAACACGAAAAGAAATGAAGCGTTGTTGTTATCCAAGAATCGCTTCATCTTAAAGTTGCGCTCACATTTTTGTGCTTCAGTCGTCGTTCGCTAGTAGAATGAGAAGCTTGTTGATGCACAGTTAGATGGGGCGGTAAGAGGGCAAACTAATTTTTAGTCGCTCGTATATTCTTGCCCATAAGCCTTATTCTGCATTATGGTGAATCACTTTATCGAACGAATGTGAATTGCATTTTTAATAAAGACAGCAACCTCAAACGGGTGTCAAATTCGATCGAACGTAATGTAACGTAACGTAATGCAGAGTGAGGTTGAATATTTGAGGAAGGCGCTGTATTACGCTGTATTTTGCAGTGAAAATTATCAACCGGTTTGCTGTTCATAACCAGTAATTAAAACTTAGCTTCGATCAGATGTTTCGTCAATCGTGTTTTTTCTACATTACACAATCAATCATTTCAAGTATTTATAATAGTATTGATAGTGTGTGGCCGATTATTAGATTTGAATTGCCAGCCCTGAGTGTAGCCCCGAAGCACCGGTTATGTCACAGATATTACCAGATGACGCCAAATCTCATCGTTTCATGACTTTTTTTTTTTAAAAAAAAGGTCAACACAAAGAAAAAAAAAATGTATTCGCGAAGACGCTGAGAACGAAAAAATAGACAAATTAAATCCAACCAAACAGAACTTCAGTGCTTGGCTAACAGAGACATCCTCCAACCAGTTACTTTAAGCGTTCACATATGTTGTGTTTGGATCAGTGCTGTGCAAGCTCACCACGGCTTTTGAATTGTTACGATAAATATGAAGTGACCGTATCACCACAAAAATGACCGTTATTTCATTTCCATTTTCCTCGGATAGTGTTTCAGTGTAATCTCTCACAGAAGTCGTGCGAGAGAGAGAACATATTGAAATGATAGACAGATTGAGTATCATTTATTATGTATTGGTATGGTGAACGAAGTATTATAAGTGTATTGTATTCAGGAAGCATGCTGTGCTTTGTTGACTTTTTCTACACCTTTCTGTTTCTTTGATGCAAAGCTATTTGTGTGAAACCGCCTGTTTGTTTGTAATAAGATGATCGTCATAACCGTGTTTATATATTTAGTAAAATGACGGTCAGTTTCAATTCCTCTCAGTAATGATTAATAATTGAGTGAGAGATTCAGAAGAAACCCGTCTTACTACTGTCAATTCGTAGGAATGAGAAACGTAACTCAATAAGCATAGCTTACTGTTTTAACTACTAACCGTTTCATTCTCTTTTGTCTAACAGGTTTGCCGCTAGTACCGTAATGAAGCTCAGCACTGGTTTGGATTAATCGTCTGACTAGCCTCAAGTTGGTGTCAGTTACAAACACTAAAATCAAACTTTTTTAAATTAGAGGGTGTATAGAATCCAATCGCACCAAAATTTATAAATTCAACCGAACGTTTTCAAATTTCAGAGAATAAAAAAAACACATTAGCAAATTTGGGACATTTGAGCCAACTGGTTTCTGTGTGAAAATCCAGTCGTCCCTCATTTCTGCTTCCGATTTCACTTTCTTAGGATGCTTCCGGAGTACCTTCTTCATGATGGCTCAGTATTTCACAATTGGTCGCAATTTCGGTGCATTCGGGGGATTAAGATTCTTTAGCACCTTAGTTAACCTTTAGTTAAGTTAGCTTTGTACCACTCCATAACATCAATCGAGTAATTTCAAGAGACCAAAACCAACCATAAAATCGTCGGGAAACCTGGAAATAGACACTTTTAGATACATTCTTTCAAGTTTACCGCACGTGCACATTGCCTGCCAAATCATGCATTTTTTGGATAACTTAGACATCTTTTGCTTTCTAATTTCCTCAGGGATGTCGAACTTATAGCGCGCAGTGAAGGAAAGGAGCCCATACATGGCTTGTAAACCATGACGAGATAATGGAAAAAATGTCGTAGATTTAACAGTTGTTTCGACTAAACGGGTGCTTTGTAGTTTATCTAATTTCGTTGAAATTTGGGTATTCCTTCCGGTTGACATTATTCATCGCATAGTTTCCCGCAGTGTATTATATAATTGGAAATTGGTTAACAAATTTGGCACGCAGAAATTTGGTTTTTGTACGTGTATAGCGTTTAGTGGGCATAATAAGTTTAATATCATTACACGATGGGATGGGGTTAACTAGGCTCATTCAAATCACCTGATCAACGCTAAAAGAGTCAAGAAAAGAAAACTTTACGACATATATTTGCTTTGTTTACAGAAACAGGTTGTGTACTCGATCCTCTATTCCAGTGACATCGAAGTGCACGAGGAGCTTGAATGTGACGTTTCCATATTCAAGGATGTATTGAACAAGTGGCGCCGGCCACGTCCTTACAGTCATTGGGGAAGGAAGGGACTGCCAGTTTGGTAACCGTTGTTATAGAGACCGTGTATACCTCTGCATTTCCACGGTTGTCACGGGAAGGAATTTTGGTTAATGGGATGGGATCAATAGTTACATAGATTAGGATTGATATTGATAAATGATACAATCTATGCAGCTCTCTAAAGCCGTATCATGTATTTATTACTCTGGGCAGCCGGCTGCCAAGAATATAGTATGGATTTATCGTTTGTTGTATTGATTCGGAAATTTTTGGCGCATAAAATATGCACTTAAACTCCTGACAGCCGGCTATTGGGAGTTTTGCTTATATTTAATTTTTTTTTCAATCAACACGTGAAAAAGTTAATTTTTTGGGAGTTTCTTTGTTCCGGTGAAACACAACAATCGTAGAATAATAAGATAATTCTGATACGATTATATTTACTGCTTCAAGCTATCTCGCTATCTAGAAAAGTTTGATGGAACAAACTGAAGACATAGCAAACTAAATGGTTTCGTAAACGGCTTTATTGTACTAGGGTTCCAAACTGTGAATGTATTCCAGTAAGATCTCAATGAACGTATATTGTCGTCGATCACTTAGCATTCCGGAGATTTAGGTGCCAAACGAATGAGACTAGCCCTAGCAGCCGCAATGCTGCTAACCAAAGCAAGAAGATTTGCTGCTAGAAAGTGAGTTTGGGATATAGAAGATCTTGAATATGGTTCACTCGTGCGATACCACCGAAACAACAGATGACAAAATCTTTAGCGACTAGAGGACCAAGCGTCATATGGAAACTCTCATCTGACGGTGCAATGGTATTTGGTTGTGCCACGTCATGAAACATTTTCTAGGTTCATTTCCCATAAATAGTACACAAGCAGAAAATCAAATGGAAGCAGACTCAAATGAAGCTGATACCGAAGGTCATGAAATAGCCAGTGCTATATTTACAGAAGCAAAAGTTGAATGGGCGATTGATTCCTTTGAAACATTCAAATCTCCGGGTATGGATGGCGTACTGCCAATAATACTATAAAAAAGCATGCAGCATATTATTCCACACCTGACGAAAATCTTTAGGCCAAGTCTAGTACTAAACTATATACCTACGAGCTGGAGATAAACAAGGGTAATATTTATACCAAAAGCTGGGAAGCGTGATAAATCACGTCCAAAATCTTTTAGACCAATCAGCTTGATCTCCACATTCCTAAAAATGATGGAGAAAATGATGGACCTACATATTAAATCAGAGTTTATGGAACAATCTTCTCTGAGCAAGTTTCAATTCGCATATAAAAATAACAAATCAACAGTAGATTCGTTACACATGCTGGTCGGAAAACTGGATAATTCTATTGTAACAAAAGAAATTTCACTGGCTGCCTTTCTAGACATAGAGGGAGCTTTCGACAATGCATCTCATAGCTCAATGCGGAATGCTATGAAGAAACATGTGTTCGATATCTACACAATAAATTGGATCAACTCGATGCTTATAAAGCGTGAAGTAACTAGCACGCTTGGAGACACGACACTGACTGTGCAAACAAATAAGGGATGCCCTCAAGGCGGAGTTCTATCGCCCTTATTGTGGTCATTGGTTGTAGACGAACTATTGAAATTATTAACTGAAATGGGATACGAAGTGATTGGATTTGTAGATGATGTAATCCTCGTGACGGAAAATTTGACACTGTTATCTCCAATAGAATGCAATCTGCATTAAACTTTACTTTGAAGTGGTGTAAAAAGGAGGGCCTGAACATAAATCCATCCAGAACAATCATAATCACATTTACTCAAAAAAGAAAATATTCTTTACAAACACTATTGCTCAACGGCACAGTAATTGAATTGTCCTCTGAGGTGAAGTGGGATTGATACTAGATAAGAAACTAAACTGGAATGCACACATTGAGCAGGTTATAAGCAAGGCAACAAGTGCTCTTTGGGTGTTCAGTAGAACGTTCGGTAAAAAAATGGGGTCTCAGACCTAGTATGGTTTACTGGTTATACTCCACAATTGTCAAACCAAGAATAACATATACCTCGCTAGTTTGGTGGCCTAAAACAAAAGAAACATCAACTCAAAAAAAGTTAGGTAAACTTCAAAAGCTTGCTTGTGGAGCGATAACCGGTACCATGCGAAGTACTCCATCGAAAGCATTAGATGCAATGCTGCACCTTCTTCCGCTTCTTCGACGATAAAATTAGAAGTAGTAAAAAGCGCATTGAAAATAATTCGTCATAAAAAATTATTATCTGGAGACTTAACAGGACACCGTGCGGTTCTGAAGGATTTTTCTATAAATAACCTCATCATTGCAGACGAAGATTGGCTACAGGTAATGCCGAACTTTGAAACTCCCTATAAAATTAATGAGTCTGAACGGTCAAGCTGGAAACAAGGTGGCCCTATTCTCCGTCCAGGCTCAGTAATTTTCTACACAGATGGGTCCAAAATGAACCATTTGACGGGATCTGGTATTACAGGACCAGGAATAAAAGCTAATCCCAAGCAGGTAATAAACTTCATCCGAAGTGTAGTACCTAGCTAGGAAGAATGTGTATCTCAATAAAGACAATCACTCATTAATAGTGATATGTCATAGTTGATAGTACACTTAGATTAAGGAAGGGGCATACCACAATAGATCTAAATATTGGCAGAGGTGGATAAGAAAACCAACCGGTACGTATATTCACTGGTATGGTGCTCAAAGTCTCAACACGTGTAAACGAGTGATCCACATCGTGTGCGGTTTTGATTTCGTTCACACGGTAAACGAAATCACAACCACGACCGAGTGTCGGTTTTGAAAACCAAACCGAGTCACGCAGCACCGTTTACATGTGTGCACAAGTTTCAACTCGTGTTAATGTATTCTAAACAGCGGTATCGGTTCGGTTTTTTCTGTTGTTGAGAGTCGATGAGGCAATATCGAAATGTTAGGCTCTGGGCGATTGTTAACGTTTCACAATTGATGTTCGTTACCATATTAAAAACCAAGATGAAGGACACGAAATTCAAAATGGCTATCTTTCTTGGCGAATAATCGTATGAAACCGAGAAATGTAGATATGTTTGATTCGGGAAAGCCGTTGATGTTAATGTAAAAATGTTGAAATTGAAATTAATGACGTCAAAGAAATCAAATAAAACAATAACATCAATAAAATCAATGAAATCAATGCGATCAATGCAATCAATGTAATCAATCAAATCAATCAAATCAATGAAATTAATGCAATCAATGAAAACTATGAAATCAATCAAATTGAAAACAATCAATCAAATCAATCCAATCAATCTAATCAATGTAATCAATGTAATCAATCCAATCAATCTAATCAATGTAATCAATGTAATCAATGTAATCAATCTAATCAATCTTATCAATCTAATCAATCTAATCAATCTAATTAATCTAATCAATCAAATCAATCAAATCAATCAAATCAATCAAATCAATCAAATCAATCAAATCAATCAAATCAATCAAATCAATCAAATCAATCAAATCAATCAAATCAATCAAATCAATCAAATCAATCAAATCAATCAAATCAATCAAATCAATCAAATCAATCAAATCAATCAAATCAATCAAATCAATCAAATCAATCAAATCAAACCAATCAATCTAATCAATCTAATCAATCTAATCAATCTAATCAATCTAATCAATCTAATCAATCTAATTAATCTAATTAATCTAATCAATCTAATTAATCTAATCAATCTAATCAATCTAATCAATCTAATCAATCTAATCAATCTAATCAATCTAATCAATCTAACCAATCTAATCAATCTAATCAATCTAATCAATCTAATCAATCTAATCAATCTAATCAATCTAATCAATCTAATCAATCTAATCAATCTAATCAATCTAATCAATCTAATCAATCTAATCAATCTAATTAATCCAATCAATCTAATCAATCTAATCAATCTAATCAATCTAATCAATCTAATCAATCTAATCAATCTAATCAATCTAATCAATCTAATCAATCTAATCAATCTAATCAATCTAATCAATCTAATCAATCTAATCAATCTAATCAATCTAATCAACTTAATCCATCTAATCAATCTAATCAATCAGATCAATCAAATCAAGTGTAGATACAAAATATTAATGCTTGTAAACATGCTATACAAATTAATACCAATCAGTACTTCCTTTTGGCCAAATGGCCTTATTTTTTGTTTGACAACCAAGGATTGCTTCGGATTAGCTTCGCAACTTTTTGAGAACAAATCAAAACTGCAACTGCTCTAACATAACTCAATCTTCTCACCCACCAAAATATCCAACTAACCCCTTGCCGTTCAGTAGGCGCAAACCCAGTGGGATCTGCCCGTTCTTCGAAAGTACCTACAGAAGCATGTTGTCAGATGTCTTAGTGATAAAAACATTCGATATATGGATCGTGTGTGCCAATAAAACAGAAAAGCGATATAAACTCATCATCCTAGGTATAGGCAAAAACATTTTGACAGAAGACGTGGCTGTAACTTCTGTAGATATCTTTAAACATTTTTTGAAAGCTTCAATAAATCAGTAACAAAAATATAATGTATCGTATCTAAATGTTATTGAAAGAAGAGAAAAAGCAACAATTCTCGCGGTATCATATAGTAATTCAAATAACCTTAAGATATAAAACCCTTTTCAAATGACCACCTTTTTCAAATGACATCCATATTGATGGTGGTTCTCACTATTTGTGGTAACCGGAAGTCGCCATCTTGGATTTCAAAATGGCGGTAATGGTCAATTTTTGGTGTCTGCTCACCATATCCTTTCAAATGACACACATATTGATGGTTGTGTGGTAACTAGAATTCGCCATCTTGGATTTCAAAATGGCGGTAAATGTCTATTATTGGTGTCTGCTGACCATATCCTTTCAAATATCTATGTTGGCGGTGGTTCTCACTGTTTTGTGGTAACCGGAAGTCGCCATCTTGGATTTCAAAATGGCGCTAATGGTCAATTTTGGGTGTCTGCTGACCATATCCTTTCAAATGACACCCATATTGATGGTGTTTCTCACTATTTTGTGGGAACCGGAAGTCGCCATCTTGGATTTCAAAATGGCGGCAATCGTAAGTTTTCGGTGTCTGCTGACCATATCCTTTCAAATGACACCCATATTGATGGTGTTTCTCAGTATTTTGTGGGAACCGGAAGTCGCCATCTTGGATTTCAAAATGGCGCTAATGGTCAATTTTGGGTGTCTGCTGACCATATCCTTTCAAATGACACCCATATTGATTGTGGTTCTCACTATTTAGTGGGAACCGGAAGTCGCCATTTTGGATTTCAAAATGGCGGTAACGGTCAATTTTCGGTGTCTGCTGACCAATACGGATCCAAAATCTTACGATTTCTGTTCACAAGTCCGAATAAGAAATATTCTGAACGCCTGTTATGAACCTATGTATTATTTTCGTACCGCAAAAATGAGTTAATATTCTATACCATTCTTGCTCTGAAAATTTTGTCGAACAATTTTTGCGCTAAATGATATTTGACCCGCTTTTGCCTTAAGTTTTGATAAATATACCATTTCGGATCTAAAAGAATATTTTAGCCCACTTTTACCTGATATTATATCTAAAATAAATTTGCACTAAATTTCTAATAAAAAAGCTGGCAGCACTAGCATAGCCAATGAACATCAACCCGAATACACAACCGCAACACAGCCGAAGATTGGTTTCGCTATTCTCGTGTTTCGTTCCATACTCGTGCACCGGTAAACGAAAATCAAAACCAAACCACGGTGCTGTGTAAACGAAACTCGGTTTGGTTTTCGTGTCTCGTTGAAACACAACCAGCGGTAAGACCGCACACGATGTAAAGGAAACAAAAAATCGTGTGGAAATTTGATTTACCGCACCGGTACTAAACCGGTTTTTTCCCACCTCTGAATATTGGTCGCAGTGGTCCGTCTCCAACAAAAAAAAATGCCACGTCATTGAAATACATCAAGAACACTAGTAGACTCAAGTGCCCTCCTCGTGTTATTCCGAAAATAGTAGAGTCTTGATAATTTCGTCGCCGATTCCTGCGCTGAAACTGCATACGGTGAGGTGGGATTTGAAACAATTCAATACTACCATAAAATGTAATGATACAGCTAAGAGATAGTAATGGTATTGTTGATCTTTTCGAAGCCAGCAGAATGGGAAATCGCTCGATAAAGGATTCATATACAGTAACGCAGAATTTCGTCGTGGTATTTAGAAAGGAATCCGTATTGATTACCGACGTATTGATTTTATTAACGAGAAAAACGATCTAGAAATTTGACAGAGATAAAACACTTCCAGATTTTTGGAAAAAGACACGAAAACTTGATGAATTATTTCGACATCCTTCACATCTAATTCTTAGATAATTGGGTCGATGTTGGACACACGACATATTGAGAATTATTGGTCGTCCGCTTAGGGAAATAATGATGCTCAGAAACACAATTAGTGTCTCCGTTTTTGGAGCTAGCTTCGTCCTATCACTAAGTTAGTGTCAAATTCTGATGAGTCGAAACGCTAATTCCATAGTTTTGATGCCCTTAACGCGGTTTTGAACAATTTTCTCCTTAGTGGAGAAAAATTAGTTTCTACCCAAATTTTTCTCCACTAAGTACGATTAACTCACACTGATCCCTACCCAATAGGCTTTGAAATGACTACAATGTTCCAAGTCATGTCTTTCAAACGGACATACCTAATCATCTGTCAGTTAGTTAACTATTCCAAATATTTACGGTACTCGTCTAAAAACCGGATCCCGTTAGTAAATGAATCGTAATTAATCATTCAGCAATCCTACCAAAACATTCCCAGCTGGTACATTGTTCGTCATGAAAAGCCCATTTGTTCTCTTTAAATGCTTACCTGCTGCACAAAGTCAGCATCTCACCTCACCACACAATGGCTAGAAAAACCACACTAATCTCGTGTACCATAAATTCCCAGCTTGTCAAAATGGTCGAAATAGCTCTTTCTCTCCATCTTGCATGCACCAACCGACCGAACCCAGTCGACAACAGAAACACCGATGGAGAGTTATTTAGAAAATTTTGATAAATGTTTACGATTCTGTTGGCTCCCATCATCATCATCGCCATCCACTAAATCATAATCGGCCCCGGGTATAGAAAAACGCCTAATAAATCGTACAACATATAATACCAATAGCTTTCAGTTCATTTTCGGCAAATGATCACCTTTTTAAGGCCTATTATTCTGCGTCAATTGAATACAAATTCGAGCTGTGCCTCGCGTCGTCCCATTTACAAATCATCGAAAATCACAACAAACGACAAACGCAGGAATCTGACGCATTTCGAGGCAGATCAGGCATAATCAGATTCAATCATCGCGCACCCAATTGAATTAGAAACCTAGCCCAAAGTGGAAAATTGCGTTCTGCTTTGTTAGCTCGGATCACCTCGGATCAGATGAAAGGTTTCACCTCCTCCTTTGCTTCGTTTGTGATGTCATCCGAATGATGGGCAAGGTGTAGGGTAGGTGAGGGGACGAGATCATTCAACCGTATCCAATCGATTTGTTTACATTTTGATGCACTGATTATCCCTGATTTACATACCCCGACCTGATATGGGGCGGCGGCGGCGGTGAGTCGAGAAAGCTGGTTGGATGCTTTCCGGACGTTTCACCCGATGATTTTGGCCTCATTTCGAAACAGTTGTCGTCGTGGGATGTTGATCTTGGCCTCGATTCGGGGTTAGAGAATGTGGCTTTGTGCTTTTTATTGGACGTATATTGCTTTAATAATTGATTTTGATTTTTCTAACAGGGACGACGAATTTAATATAGCTGATTAGAAGAATTCTTGAGAAGGCAGAAAATACGGTGTTACATGTTCCCTAACAAGGACATCATAATTGATATATGCATTGAGAAATTTGGCATTTACTGAACAGTGCAAGGTAGAAAAATTGAAATTGATTTGAAAGAAATTGTTAATGGTAAAAAAAGGAATGCAGATGCTGCATGACGGTAAGTTAAAATTTATACTTAATATTAAAACTGAAAAGTTTTAATACTGTAATATTAATAAGTATTAAAATAACAAGCATTTTAGTAATATACGATATATACTGAACAATATCAGAAAAATTGTAATATATTTGAAAGAATTTTTGTCATTTTCAATAGCGTTTGGAAGGTATGTAATTGAATTTTGCATATCGGTCTTAATTTGATCTTAAGAAAGGGAAAAGTGCATTGTAATGTGTTCTCTAACAAGGAAATGACAATTGATAAGTATATTTAAGAAAGTGGACATTTGCTGAATAGTGAAAGGTAAAAAAATTTAAATAAATTTGAAAGAAATTGGGATTTGCGGTGAAATTTAAAAAACTGAATACAAATGCTGCATAGCGGTAAGTTGAAATTTATGCTCGGTGATATGGTTATAGTTTTTCAATGTTAATATTAATTTGTAATAATTACTTCATATTGTGACACACAATATAAATTAATGACACACAATATAAATTGAAATATATTTGAAAGAACTTTTGTCAGTTGTAATAGTGTTTTGTAAATATGTAAGGGAATTTTTAGTTTCAGTAGAAGATCTGTGAATTGAGTATAATTCATAAGAAAGTAAGTCTTTTTACCCATTCAAATTCAGACCTTTTTTCAAGTATTTGACTTATCTTGAAAAATCATCAATAGCGTGCAAGAAGCAAGCGCTAGTTTCAACTTCGAATATTAAAAACAATATCACCGTGAGGTCATCGAAATCAGACCTCTCCACTCGAAACGATACACGCGGAAGAGATCTCGGCCCGGTCGTCATTATTAGTTGAGCTCTAGCTGTCCAAAACACACGCTCCACGAATAGAAGCAGCAGGCAGACCCTCCACTCACGGGGAGATTGTTTGCGCTACCCTCACCACCTTGAATCGCTCGTAAATTGTTTTATACCAGGCGAATCAAATACATTTTGGAGCCGCGTGCGCAGAAAAGTCCAATTAAGGGCCACCGCCAAATCGAGCGGACCCATCTTTCCAGGAAGGTTTTCCTCTCGGTTTGCGCTCTGTCTGATTGAACCTTAGAGATCTCATTAAAAAAAAACGACTGCTCAACGATGATGAGGTAATGCGAGATCGAAACCGCTAGGTACTATTTATTGGTACCACACATATTGTTGGTCAAACTCATCGTTGATAGGTACTGTCGCTGCGGTCATCATGTGAGACAGTTTCTATACCATGTCTGGGAAGAAAGTGATCCATTTCAGGTCAGATTTAATCTGAACCGGCACAGTAGCGGTCAGTTGGTAACGCTGTCCGTCATTTCTATATCTAGTCTAGCCTTTGATTCGGTACTGAAAACCATCGATCCGTACCTTAATGAGTAAACAAAATTGTAATTACCCAGTAAGCGGCCGCTTTGAATATGCGCCGTCAGTCAGAAGTGACTTTGTTCATCAGAGCCGCCGTCAGTGATGTCGATATGTGATGACCAACCAGGTACCGCACAATACGACGATGGACCATAATTAGCGTGTCAGTTTAGCGTCATACTTTATTATGCAAATGACTTCCCATCCAGCAGCTGCTAGGCCGCTAATAGCTGGTTTTAGCAACATTTTTCACCAGGGAGAAAGGTTCACCACTGGGTTGAAGCGAAAGTTTACTTTAATACCGTTGACCTTTTTTCGCGGTTTGCCCTCCTGCGATTGCATAAAACGAAACGCTGGGAAAGTCAACAACAATAACGTCAAGGTAGATGGGCGAAAGCGCATCTCGAATTTGCGCGATCAATTTCCTCACCACACAGCGGGTCAATGCCAAGAGGATGTTGCGCGCATACACGAACAAATGGGCAGCCAGACCGAATGAATTACCAAAAAAATGAGCTAACACGGTAATTTACTGCCAGGCTACATAACCAACCGGCTGCTGGAATTTTGCGTTGGGACCTCAGATAAGGTAATAAAAATTTAAATAATTGATTCGTGGGATAGTTTATTTTAAATTTTAGATCGTTTTTCCGAACGGAGCGAAATATTTAATGTACCCGTACTGTCGTGAATGAAAAAATATACAATAAAAAGTGCAGTTCATGGACTTCCGATTCTTTGATGCGCATTAGTGAAAAAGTAAGAAACGAAACAGTATCATGAAAACGAAACATTTTCCTGCGTCGTGGCCTATTAATAGTCAATAAGCACATAATTAAATTGATGCAAGGTCTGATGCTGATACCGAAACTCATAAAATAACCAGTGCCAATGCTTATACACCGAGACGCTTAGTAACAAGACAATGACTATGAAAACAAACAAGGGATGCTCTCAAGGTAGAGCTCTGTCACCCTATTTGTGGTCAATTTGTATACAAAATAAGAGTCAACATAAACAATTATTATCTGGAGATTTAGTATGACATCTCGCAGTTCGTAATTATTTCTCTTTAAAAAACCTCAACGTTGCACAAGAAGACTGACTGTAATTCACACCGAATCATTTATAAAATTATTGAGACAGGGCGATCAACGAAACAAAGTGGTGCAAATCCATCAATAATTAACAACACTACGATTGCCTTAAAGGTGCCACATTTTCGCGGCGTGGGTCCTACTTAAGCAAAGCATTTTCAATGCTAAAATTATCGCCATGACCAAGGGTTTGAAAGTTAGTTGTACGGCATTATGCGTGTGGAGAAGTTGGATGACGATGACTTGCATAAATCAAAGCTGCACTTGCACCTATAATAAATGTTCCATTTCGCGAGCACTAGAGCGGAACATTAGTACTAAAAGCCATAATACTCAAGGAAGAAAAAGACGGCGAAGGAATAAAGTTTAGAAAAACTTGGTATAGGGTCAAATGAGCAAGCTTAGAGTTTTCCGACGACTTAACCTTTTGTCTTCTACCACAGGAGTCGGCTCCTCAAGCTATGCTCATATGACCCTAACCCACGTGTTTTCTAAACGTTCTCCCCAGCAGAGTCTGATATCAAATTGAGAGCTAAACTTGATGTTGTGATGTAGTATGTAGTGATCGGTCAGGTTGTTATCGTTTTGGTCGTTTTGACGTTTAAAAGATCAAAATCGAAAGCAGAAAAATTGTCCTATGACATCAAACAGAAAGCTATTTATCCTATCAGTGAGAGCAAATTGAAAAGTTATTGAAATGTTGAAATATTTCATTGATAACAAAATCAGAAATCAATTTGATGTTTGACAAAGAAAAAGAAATAAAAAAAAAATCCTAAAAAAGCAAAGCAGTAGCACATCAGAATGAGATCAAAAACATGATGTCTATTTGCTATACGACTTTGCTCGGGCTTCATTCCCATGCTCTCCCTTGAGTACTATGGCTATTAATAATAAAATTAAATTTCATAGTTTTTAGTCCCTTGCTAATTGAAGATAAAAAGGAAAAAATGACTTACTCATTCATATTAATAAAAAAGACAAATTAGAAAAAATATGGGAGTAGTCAGTAGACGACAAAAGTTGATGATTAACACCATTTAAAAATCCAAAATGGTGTTTCCCGGTTTCTACCAATATGGACGTTAATCGAAAGAGGATGGTCAGTAGATGACAGAAATTGATCAAGCTAGCCATTTTGAAAATCAATATTGGAGCACTATGCTACATTTTTTCCTAAAGAGAAAACATTAGGTGAAATCCATATTTACTTTCCTAAGGAGAAAATAGGATGAAAATTAGTTTTTTGTGTGGAAGGCACAAAACCTATCACTAAATTAGGTATGAGATTAGTACGTCTCATCAGAATCAGACACTAACTTAGAGCCAGGCAAGCCCCGGACAAATTTTTGTGAGTTTTGAGCCCTTTACCCGCTAGAATAGGTTTACCCTTTTTTCGCTGGGAAGAATTATTACATTGGCTTTCAAAGTTGAACCAATTTCGATTCTGCTGGTTTTCATCAGCTTAACAGTACTGATTTTACTGTGGGACATGAAGCTTGGAATACACATTGTGTCTCCGTTTGCGGAGCAAGCGTCAATTTGACGCTAGCCTAGTTCTGATTTTAAGTTAGTATCGGATTCGGATGAGATGAAGTCGAAACGCAAATCCTATTACTAGTCCATATGCCGGTCATTTGAAAGGGGGTTATCAGTAGATGACGGAAGTTGATGATTGACTCCATTTTAAAACCCAAGATAGGCGCTTCTGGCTACCACCATAACCAATATGGACGTCGATTGACAGGGAAAGGTTAGTAGATGACAGAAATTGACATCAATAGCCAGAAAACACTGAAAATCACAATCAAAATGGCAGTCGTTTGAAAGAGATTGGTTAGCAGATGATGTAAATTGATGATTGCAACCGTAATGAAATCCAGGAGGGCAGCACCCAACACAATAAACCATCATTAAAATGTGTGTTACTCGAAAGAAATCGGTCCGTAACGGACGCTAATCGATGATTGAATCCGTTTTGAAATCCAAGATGGCGACTTTTGATATTCTTCCATTTTTGAATACAAGCGGTTAGCAGATTAAGTCCAAAATGACAAATTTCGGTTTCAATAGCTCTTGGAAATGGTAATAAATATGAGTTTAATTTGAAAATGGATGATAAGTATATGACTGGAAGAGGTTTTTAGTACTACACAATAGTATGAACATTTGAAAAAGAATTGATGACAAGGTTTTCTGTTGAAATTTACCTGTAAATAATTCTACTTTGTCATAATTTTTCGATAGTTTTAAATACCATGTTATATTTGCTGAAGATAATCTGGAGGTTTCCTTAACGCGAATTATGAAATTAGGTCCTAATACTTTTATGATAAGTTACTCAAAAATCAATTCTTGTGGATATTCCTGGCTTAAAAAAAATATTGTGCTCTTCACCGGAGATTAACGCCCAACAAAATAGAAGCAAAATAACGAAAGAATCCCTGTTAATTCTTTTTTAATGTATCTGACTCTTGACACTTCTCTAAATTATTTTCGGCGTTTGCCATATTAAAAATTGCAATACCTTTCTATTGAGAAAGGCAAAACATCAAATAACGTTTGATTTTTATTAAAAATTGTACGCAGCGCACACTCGACATTATTAAATTTGACCAAAGTTTATGACCATAAATATTTAAAGGTCTCGATTTATTGGATTTAGAGTGATTGCGAACTGTTACTAGGCTATTGTTTTATGACAACCGAAAGGCCCCATATTGCATTACAAATTGGCTTCAATCATTACTTTCCGTCATCTACTAACTATTCAATCTGCATTTTTACACAGAAAACATTTCCAAATGTTTCAAAATATCGTCGAAAATAAAATACGCTTTTGTGTTCCAGTCACCAGAATTTTGATCATTTGTCAACTTTTTTCCGATGCGACTCTCGGAACCGTTATTTCATGTGACAATTGTCGGATGCTTTCAATCATTCTATACTGTTTGTACAGTGATTAAGCAGCAAAGTGGTAGCAAGAATTGAACCCTTGCTTTACTGATAGCTAAAACGAAGCGATATTTAGATTCTGCACTGTATAAACCCGATAAGACTGATCCAATGTCGTTTGATTTTTCCGTTGTTATTATTTTCGTTAATATAGAGAGTGTGATGTTCGAAGAAGGGATCTGACGTAATGCAGAATAAAGCTGAATATATGGCATTCCCGAATTGATTTTATAAATATACTGCATACATTTTTGTGAAAAGTTGGGACATAGAATACTTCTAATATTACAAAAATTTTGGCCGAACTTTTACTCGATTTTTCAAGCGCGAAATACTGCCGTTGTACTGATTGAAAAAAATAGATGTTTGAGCTATCTGATAGGAAACATTCACAACAATTTTGTAACTTACTATTCGACCGAGCGAACTATTGGTTTGCCAAAGTCGTTAATATGGGGGGAAGTACCTAAAAGATTTAATCAAGCCCTTGAAGTCACAAATAGAGGTGCCGCGTGTACGTTTGAATCATTCGTCGCTCGCCTGCCAAACGAGCAATATCATGACTGCACCGTCCGGACCGTACAATAAGCGATTAAACACCGTTAACTATGTTCGAATTTGCACTTTTTTCGTTGCTGGGTGCAAAGCTTATCGCGCGCGCAATTTGAAACGAGCAAGTATAGAAAAGCTATGGTATGGTTCGAGTCATGTATACACGATAATTTGCAAAGCGGGTTGGTAGGGCGGCTTTGAATTGAGTTTAACACACTACAGAGTGCGACATGTGTGTGCTGCTTGTGAGTCATGTGAACAAATGTCAAAATGCTTTCGGCGGTTCGTAGGTAAAGTGCCTGCTTTTGTCCAATTAAGGATAGTACCGTACTATTTTTATGATCACACCGCAAACAATAGATGGAATGATTATCCATTGGCATCGGCATGTTTTCTCCCTTTCAATATAATAACGAAAATGGCCTGCGAATGGTGCGAAACATTTGTATAAGCGCAGTGATAACTCTAATCGAATGCTTCAACAATCGTACAACCATTTGAGCCAATTCGTTGTACAAAAATGGCAGACGTTGCTCGAACCAATCGCTTCAAATTTATGGGGAGATAAAAGAAATAGGGCGAAAATAGTCATTACCCTACCTGGCGCTTCAAATTTGTGGGGAGATAATATAAATAGGGCGAAAATAGGGTCATCACCCAACCTGGGCGAATTACTCTATTGGAACAAACGTTTCATATTTCGGATATACATGACGCGACTTTATCACTAAAGCAACTGATGAAATGGTTCTGTAGGTATTTCTAAAGTACGGGCAGACTGAATTGGGCTTGTGCTTACATAAACAGGCGTCCGCTATTAAGTGCTCAAACCACAAATAATTTTGTTTTACAAATTTGAAGACAAGCCAGCAGAGGACCTCTTGTGCATAATTATGGTTTATTTATACATTCATCAGCTCATGTTTTGAAGTAAAATTCGCTTAATTTTCTTCAAAATACTGGAAAGAACTACTTTTTCATTAAGTTTTCCGTTTATAAAAAAAATCTAGTCAAGCCGTTGAATAGTTTTTGAGTTATCGTGTCCACCAATTTGAAAAATGCGGTTTCGGACAACGATCAATCGGCGGGTGAGACACCAAATACGCGCGAGGAATACATGCTTGAAATAAAAGAAGGTCAGTGTGATCAGCAAGAATGGCGCAAGACTACTCTAGAAGTTCGAATTAAAAAAGTCGAATTCTTACCCACTACACCAGACGCCCCCTTTAAATCCGTACAGGTCTAATATCATTATCAATAACTTTACTGAAGACGCCAAGTCCCCAAATGGTGTTTTTTGCTTTTTCTTCATAATCATTTCTAGAGAGATTAACCACCAAAATTATTTTTCTAAATATGCGCTGTGTCATTCTTCGAAGATACTAAACCCCCCCCCCCCCCATGTTGCGATCTTGACTGGAAAAAAATAGTTTTGTAATTCACGTTTTGACAGATCAGAATCCAACACTAAATTGGTGACAGGACTATGCTAGTACCAAAAAACGGAGGCTCTAGTTGTGTTCTGAGCAATCTGCTAGCCAAGTGTGATTTCCCGCACGAATAGGAGCTCTGATTAAGCTGACTGGTGAAATCGAAACATGCTTCACACACAAAAGTAGTTTTACTCAATTTTCTCCATATTGCTTTGGCTTACTAAACCGAACCAAGTTTTGATTTCACTACTTCTAATTGGCTTAATCAGAGCTCATCACGCGTGGAAAGTGATTTGCTCAGGAACATGAATAGTCTCTGTTTTTGAGCTAGTATCAATGCAGCGCTAGATCTGTCCTGGCTCTAAATTCCATATCTGATCAATATGATTGTCATTTGGGGTGGTCAGTAGATAACGCAAACTCGTGATTGGCGCCATCTTAAAAACCAAGATTGCTGTTCCCGGCTACTAAAACAAATAGGGATTTCAATTGAAAGGTTTAGCAGATGATGGAAATTTATGAGTGTAACCATAACGAAATCCAAGATGGCGGCTCCCTGCTACAATAAAAGTAACCCCATTGTCAAATGTGTGGTACCCAAAAGGAAGTGGTGAGTAGCGGACGGAAATTTATGATTTAGTTATTTTGACATCCAAGATGGCAACTTTTGGTATTCTTGGATGTTTAAATGGGAATGGTTAGCAATGGGAGTCCAAAACCGTCAGTTTCGGGTTTCTATCCCTTCGAAATGCTAACTAATATGGGTGCAATTTCAGATTGAATAGACGGCGGAAATAGGCTGTTAGTACCACCACAATAGTAGAAACTCACATGAATATTTGGAAAAACAAATAACAAAACAATGGAAAATTTACCTTATGGGTTTCATCCATATTATATTATTAATTAGGCTTCTCGAAAATAATACACATTTTAAAGATAAATTTAATTTACAATTCATGACAAAAAATAATAAGAATAAATATTATTTCTGTCGTTTATCCAGCGCGTACTGCTTTCAGCTCCTTGTGTTAAATTTATTTCTCAGTTGCGAGCAATGGTCAGGGTTATCCTCTGCTGCTTGCTGATCGTTTCGTATGCCTTCTCACTCGCTCGTGCTTGCGTCCATGTCGTCGTTGTCGCTAGAGCAGCTTTGATGTTCGTTGTTAGATTTTTGGTGCTTTTTGAGTGATTTCGATTGTATCTGGTATAGCCGTCTTTTTTGTTTGTTTGTTACTTCCCTGGGTATGCTAGCTATAGGTTTCGGGATACCGTGGAATATTGATTGTACGGGTATTTGTTTTTTTTGGGCTGGCTGTCTGTGGCGTATCAGCAAATGTTGAAGGCTATTTGGTGGTGTTGGTTGTAGATGAGTTTTCTTTAGTTGTTTTGGCGCATGGCTGACCGTGGTGTGCCACCTAGTTACAGAACAGACAAGTGGGCATCAGGGTATGTGCACAAGTTTCTTTGTATGTAGTTAACACCTGGTGGTATATGTGGGTTGAGACGCATTCGCACCGCCCGAACACCGTAGAGAAGGTCAGGTTTGCCCAAGTGTCATTTATAACAGATTCCACTTTTCTATACTTCGACATGAGTCTTTCAATATAATCCGTACTAGTGAGTCAAATCGTGTAGGCGAATTTCCATAAGATCATTGTCCATTTATAGTACAACGTTGGAATTTCACATTTCGTGTTCCACTCGTCAGAACCTAACACCAACTTGCTATTAGTTAGACGATGTATCAAAACTAACACCAAATTGGCGTTAGTCAGACACTAAATCCAAACAGTTCACACAACATACGTCAACGCCTAAAGCAACTGGCTGGTACCGAGTCATGTCTCGGTTAGTCAAGTACAGATGCTCTGAGTCGCTGACGAGTATAGGGAAACGAACTTTCTTTTGGCATGAGAGCCAAATGTCTTCAAATATGCTATTTATTTTTTCTCAAAGGAAAAGATAAATTGCATATTTGAAATTTATCTTTACCTATTAGCAATTTATCTTTACCTTCGTCTAACTAATAGCAAGTTGGTGTTAGTTACTGACGAATGGAACACGAAACATTAAATTCCAACTTTTCTAACCCTTATGCGCAAATTGGTTAATCCAGTATTTTACCTTTGGGAAAAGATAAATTGCATAGTATAACGTGCATCGTGTGATGTAGCTGTATGTGTGATACTTCTGTAAGCACAAGATCGATTTTCACATTGATCAACTGTACTACATCGCGCACTGTAGGTCTACGACTTTTGGACATTTCCATTGTTTTTTTTTCGGTGTGAGCCATATTGATCAATTACATCTCTTTGGTAAAAGTTTTATACAGTGCATACTTGATTTCGAAAGCTCTTCAATAAGTTAAATTGACCAAATATGAAGATCATCAAATGTTGAAAAATGAGGCGTAATCATAGTCCGTTATTTTAAACCGGGAAGGGTTTTTGGGTTTTTATATGGGTCATCTATACACTATGAGAAATTTATATAAAGAAGGACTGTTAAAATTTGTTGTGAAACAGAAATAGAAACAACAATGCAAGAATATCCATTGTACAACCGATACAATTTGCCGCTCAATCAGCGTTGCCATTGTTCCAGATTTATCTGGATTCTTCCAGATTTTTCGCAGCTAAACAGACATCCGGTCAAACCAGACTTTTTGCCAGATTTCATTAATTGTGCCAGATTTTTCCAGATATTTTGAATTGTACGCTTCGTTTTCGTTTGCGATTAATAAACTCCAAGCGATAAAAAGTTAAGCAGTTTTACATAGCAGTATTCAATTCAATTTAGAGACGAGAAGATCTTTAGAAAATGGTTTTTTTTAGAAAATTGTTTTTTTCCAAAATAATTAATTAACTAAATTTAATGTTAAAGAACCTATTCCTTCAAATAATTTATTTTTCTATACATCGTAGTATATAAACAAATCGTAGGTTTAACTTTCGCTAATAGGTTAGAGGGATTTAAATAAGTGGTAAGATAACTATTTTAATGTCACAGGAGAGACAACTGTCTCTCGGATTTATCAACTCCCTCGATAAAATTTGACGAACTCACCAACAATAGCATGAAAATTTTAAGCATGGATTGCAAGCTATCGTATGCCAGATTTTTTCTGGTTTATCTTTTCGAAAGTGCCAGATTTCGGTTCAAAATACTTGGCAACGCTGCGCTCAATATAAATTAGATCGCTTGATGATTTCAAAGTAACAAATCAGTTCAAATTTTTGCGAATCTTTTCTTTGGAACATTTTTCTCTTATTAAAGATGTAAAAATTAAATTAAAAAATATCAGTCAAAAACATTCTTTGTTGTCTTTCTCCAACGTTTCGATCTTTGTTGACCCTTTTTCAAGTGATCGAAAATTCTGTCTTCTGTTGTCTGTTTCTTCATGCTATACAACTTACATAGCTGTCATAATATCCTCAATTCATCTGCACAGCTTTGAGACTATGAAAATGGGCCACGACTGGCGTCACTGTACAACTTTGCAAAATGTCCATTCACTCCTAGTAACATTCCAATAAATCAATCAAAAATTTTGGAGGCTATTGGTTTATGGAAACTGGAAGCCGCCATATTCTATTTGAAAATGGTTCCAATCATTACATTCTGCTACTAGCTGTTCAATCTGCATTTTTTTCGCGACAGCGAACCTTTGCAATAGTTTCTAAGATAATACCGAAAATAAAGCACGCTTTTTGTTCTAGCCATCAACATTTTGGTAAGTGAATCATTCATCACTTTTTCCCCAGACGATTCCACTTTATGTGACAATTGTCACTTTGGGTGAATTAGATCATTCTGTGCTGTTTGTGTAGTGGATAAGCAGCAAAGCTATATAAAAATTAATAGTTTGCTTTACTCATAGCCATAACGGAGGAATTTTTAACCTCTGCATTGTGTAAAACCGGCATGACTGGCCGACTATCGTTAGATTTTGATCCTCTCATTGATTGTTACTATTGAGAATGTAAATAACATTCTCTTCAACATGTAAATAAAAATCGTCGCGATGCAGAATGAAGCTTAATATATGGCTTTTTCGTGCTTATTTTATAAATAGACAGTATACAATTTTGTAAAAAGTTTATAGTATGACATATTTTCACAATTGAAACTGGGTGTACGTTAGAACATATTAGCGAAGGTTTTTTATTTTCGAAATGTTCCACTATCTCGAAGAGTGCTTTTAAATTATTAGTATAGAGATGAGTATAGAGTAAAATAACGGCTCACGGATCGATTATTTTTACACACTACATAAAGATTAAACTTACGGCCAACTCCTCAGCAAAAATTCGATCTCTCCGGTCCTCGCCCAGTTTCGCGCTAGGAGCAGTAAACATGATCTTCAAAAAACACCAACTTTTCGTCACACCATTAAATATTCACGCATCGGAATGCCCGCACGCACGCACAGTTACCCATAAATTCACCGCGGGGCTAAGGTTTGCAAAAATAGAAACCGGAGAGGAAAACAGCTGCCCCGCATCGAGTGGAAAACATAAACAAGCCGTAAATTGGTATCGCTTCAACACTTTCCTCTCGCGAAAAACGTGCTAACCAACGAACTAGAAACCAGATTTTGTCTCAATTTTACCAATAGAAGAAGCGAAACGGGTGCTTGAGCCGATCAATCTTTTAGACTTGCTTCCGTCAGCTTCTTGAAAAGCGTTCCACGTTCATAAATGTATCACCACTAGCACTTTCCGAAGCAACTGAAAAAATATGTATATCTAACGGAGGAAAACCTATTTTCGTCGCGGAGTCACGGAACTTTTTCACGGACAGCACACCGTGTCTGACACGTTTGTGGACACTCAAAATTTAATATCTGACGGTGGCGGCGACGACGACGAAGACGACGATGTTAAACACACTTTTACTTCTGACCGGGGTTGGAATGTGAAGGCCTTTGCCCCTATAAGCGCGTCGTCCCGAATAGAGTTGAAACTTCCTTCTGTGCTATTTGCAGAGAGAGAAAAAAACATGATCGCACCACTGCCCCCTCGAAGCAAGTGGTAGTGACTGAAGACGAACGAAAGAGAATGCTGAAAAATTATCCCGAAAAGTGATAAGATTATCACACTTTTGCAGCAGCTCTGTTTAGCTAGTTGCGGCTTGGCTGACGTGTTTCTGCTCAGATAACCTCTCAGTCAAGTTTGGAAGCGGGATTCGTTGCACTTTGTTCTCCGGCTGTCAAAATAGATAGTCGCGCAGCGGTCGGTAGATGATGGAGAACAGGTAAAGTGAGATGGATTGCAGATTGAATGAGTGATTCATACGCCTTGGACTGATAAGATGCAATAAAAAGGCAATAAAACATGGCTATGGTGCAGGTAAATCACCTGTCGACCAGTGGGGAGTGACGGGTAAAATGAACAAAAAATTCAATACAATAATATAAAATCAAAATTTAAGGTTATGATTAATAGTGGAAATGTCAGTGGAGTGGTGCTTCATTTCAAAGCCCCAAACAACCCGGAATCCGCAAAGCGGCTCAGATCAAATCGAACGCCGAACAAAAGCGATTACGGTTGAAGGAAATGTAATGTAATAGGATTCACAAAAGCGAAAAAAAGTAGTGAAACTCTGATCACTTGCAGCCGTCGAAATGAGCCGCGGATTGGCCCGGTCGGTTATCCACTTCAGGGTTAGTTAGCTAGCTATCTATCTTGCTGATAGCCTCTTTTGCCGGTAGGATAAAAGTTTTCGGTAATTGTTTTCTGTTGTTATTCACGTGCTGCTCAAACATTGCCATTGTTTTACGACGACTGAAACTATCACGTATGTATCTCAACCCACAGTCAGTCCGGAACAGCTGGCTTTGTTAAGCCTTTGCTCACAGCAACCGGGCAGGGAAGTAGGGCTCTTCATCGAAATAAAAAGCATTTTTTTATTTGAACAAAAGGAAGTTATGTGAGATTTCATTTTTATGGTTTCAAGTACCTACACCTACTATCATCATGGCAGACAGTGAAAGGTTGACGGTACTTCTAAGACCATTGCCGCCGTTTTCTAACCGAGATGTTCGGGTTTTATAGGGCTGGCCTGGATTGGCGATGATCGAATGGCTGGAGTGGTAAGTGGTAAGGAAAAATGTGTGTTAATCGTAGTAGGCCATGAATGAAATGTTCGTCGGATAGTGAAATTGAAATAGATTCGAAAGAATTTCAAACAAATATTTCTGTTTGTGGACCCTTATCTTGATGAAAAAGACTATACTTGGAGAGAGACAAAAACATTCCAACAATGAGAAAGGAAACAAAATAAACGTGAGATATTAATTTGCTGTACACAAAATGATTAACGTGCATGCACTATGGATCAACGACTCGCCAAAAAAGGAGATCATACAAAATTATTAAATTAAGCTGCATTTTTGTGTTTCGAATTCATCTCGTCAGTAACTAGCACCAACTTGGGCCAAGTTAGACGATGTATCTGAACTAGTACTCAAATTAGCACTATATCCAAGTAGTCAACGGACATATATTACGCCAAAAGCAACTGGGAAACCCCGACCGATGCCCTGGGAAACAACAGCCAGAAGCTCTGTTTTTGCTGACGAAAAACAAAAAACGAACGATTGTTTTTTGGTTAAGGAACCGAACGCCTGACACTACGAAATATTCATACTCAAAAAGGGATAATTGGACTGAACTAATTTGTTGGGTACAAGACCCAATTTAATATTAAGTTGCATTTTTGTGTTTCGAATTCATTTCGTCAGTAACTAGCACCAACTTGGGACCAAGTTAGACGATATATTCAAACTAGTACCCAAATTAGCTCTAGTTTGACAATGTACCCAAACAGACATACACAATTATTGCCTTCTATTTCAGCAACACATAGCTAATATTTTATCCAAATAAATAATCCAACAAGCAGCGTGAAACTACCTTTCTTATGATCAAATCACTTACTGTTATTATGAGCTAATTAAACCGCAAGCTTCATTTATTGCTGATCATACCGCCGGACCTATTTATAATGGATTATGTTTCTCCACCAACATTCTCTGTTATCAATACTCAACCAGTAGCCCAGTTTCCTTCCGATTGCCTGACTGTTTACCACCAGAATATCAGAGGTATGCAAACCAAAACAAGTGACTTTCACATTTCACTCACAGGTTGCGACTACGACGTGATAGTGTTGACAGAAACATGGTTTCAATCAGACATTGCAAACTCATAGTTCTCATCGTTGTATTCATTTTTTTAGTTGTGTTCGCAACATATTATACCGACAAGCACACTAACCCGTGGTGGTGGCGTCCTAGTTGCAGTTAAATCTTCACTAAAATCAGTGTCCCTGGATGGCTGCGAGATATTAAAACAAGTTGTTATTCGTTTGCAGCTAGCACACTGATCTCTACAGAAAGGTAAATCTTCTAAGCCTTATCAGTACTCGCGACGAGAATTTAAATACACTGCTGGCCATTAATGCATCGTTGGAACAGGAAATTATTCTCACAGAGTCGTTGCCATTCGTCGGTTTACATCAAATAAATGAATGTGTATGGGAGGCTTCTCGATTGCGTAGAGATCATTGATATGCCATACAATTTTATAAAAATAGACCATCACCATCATGTATTGAAACTTAAATCACATAGCGCTATTACTCTTAACCCAAATGACGATGTAACAGTAACTGAGAGCTGGACTTCAACTGTTGCGATTTTAGAATGCTGAGTATTCAAATTCAGGATGATAACTGGGATCTGCCATTGGAATCAGCATCCACAAATGAATATCTATCCTATACGATGAACTGAATCATATCATACATAGCGAGTTTGGCATAAAATTGGTCAAAACTTTGTATCGCGCGTCACAACCAAACATTCCTGAGTTTAAGCAACTAATCTCTTGGGTTTTATAAACAAAATTTTGCATGACAAACAATCGATCGCATATCGATCAAAAGATCAAAGTCGACTCTTGAAAAAGAGTGAATGAACCACGATTCTTTTTTGAAAAGTTGCGATTCTTGAAAAACTGCGATTGAACGACTTAATGGAATTCCAGCATTCACTTCCAAGCTGGCTGAAGTTTCACGCAACATTTAATACCTTCAGTTCATTTACCAACGAGTTTTTTCCTTCAAAACGATGTATCTCAGGATGCGCTTAAATTATATTGAGATTATAAGTGTTTCTTATGTAAAAATGTCTGAGGAATACGATGGCATTAGAATTTTCAAAATTAAAATATATGCATTGAGAGAAAAATTAATTTTTTATATTTAACTGAAAAAATCGCATAGTTGGCAGCACTGCCGCCAAAAATTAATATTTTTTCTTTGATCCTTGAATAATTTTCCTCAAAACTAGCGGTTTGATTCTAGAGTCAATAGAACCGGAGATATGATCAAAAGATAATCAATGGTTTTGGCAATTTGTCAAAACGGGGGGTGTTCCCATAACCCGAGAAGTAGTTCGATTGACACAAAAATTTGGATTTTTATATCTTCGCCCTAGATGAACAATTCCACCAAATTTGGTTCAAATCCGTGAAGGTCGATTTCATGTTTACATCTTTTTTTATCACTTCGCGTGGAATGACCCACATTCAGTTTGAAACAGAAACTGAATATCAACTGAAAATAAGTGAATAAATACGCTGCACCGAACTAACGATGATCATAACAAGATTCCACCAATCGGAATGAGTTAGTTGGACAGAATGTGTGTTAACGACTATAACAAAAACAGTAAATTGCTAGGATTTCTTTATTTTATATTAGAGTGGTCCAACTAGAGCTGCTAGAACCACTAAGGCAGATGAGACGAGCCATGTCACCTACTAAAATAAGGCTTAAGTTCAATTGCAGCGGGTCAAGATCCTGATTGTGAATTTCAGCGTGCGGATCATATGTGGGGACGTGAAGATTTCATAATCGCGTGGAAACGAGCGTTTATATGTTCGTGCTTAAAACTCCGTTTATAAATTTCCAAGTGCTAAAACGTTCGCTTTATCGACGGAGCGTTTCATGTTTGCGTGATCTCGGGCGCAGCACAGTAGCGGGTCTTCGAACAAAAGTCGGACAATAGCAAAAATATTGCTTAATCTGACTGAAAATCACATGTTAGAATAATTTTAGGGTGCTGTCTTCATTGTCAAAAGTTATAAAATATGAGATATTTTTTGCCATGCAGTGTTTCGAACCTTTCTTATTAGCATAAATCCATTTTTATGACAGATTTCACTGGTTAGTTATATTAATAACAACTACTTCAAATTTCTACATAAAGTGTTTGTTTACGTTTTATTCAGTTGTTATTTTGCACCATGAACCTACTATAACCATACGCTTCCATATCAGCAAACATTTGAAAATGTCGATTTTAAACGTCTCCGGGCAAAAAGGGGCAAAACAAAACAAGATTAAAATGAAACTAGTTGTGATCATATCGGATCAGAACTGAATGAACAAAATGTTTTTGAAGTGAAGATAGATACTGTGATTTCAAAAATGAAAATCATTAGAATTGCCTGACACAGCGACGTTGAAATTGCCATTAAAAATTTATTCATCATTCAATGATGACAAAATTTGGAGAATATGTTATTCAATAAGCATAAGCATAAGCATAAGAGATCGCCCGTAGTTGCTACTCCGTTATTGACCAGAACCAAATTAGGTTGCAAAATGTTCATTGGAACAACATGCTTGGGAATAACATGATGAGCCACATTGTATAATCTATTCTGATCCCTTCATGCTGATCAATACCGATCTTCTGGGAAAGGAAGGAATGTTAGTCCGATACATGTTGCTACTAGAGACCGAGGAATCCTCCGCATCTCCCCATGTATCACGGGAAGGGGAGAGTTATTAGTAAATGTGCCAATAGCGTTATCATGTAATCATTGCTCTGGGCAGCCGGCTGCCGAGCATTTGGGAAATTTATCATTTGTTGTATTAATACGATTAGCAAAATGAGCAACTTGAACTCCGGATAGCCGGCTATAAGGAGCACTGCATATATTTTTTAATAATATTCAATCACGTGACGAATTTGTTCATGGTTTCTATCGTGTCGGTGCTCGTGCGGAATCTTATACAGAAGGTTCATCGGACTCTTCCATAGGTGTCGCGGAGTTAGTGGTTTGGAAGGAAATAGGGTCTAGGATTCGCTCCAAGCAAGCGATGCGACCTGCAAAGCACTAGGTAGTAGTTTAGTTAGTCTTCGGGAACACGATCGCTCGAAAAAGAAGATCTTGTTTATTTTTTGGTTCTTTCCAAACTCTGGGCAGCCGGCCACCGAGAGTATCCCACATTTACGAAACAAAAGCAATTCCAACCCCACACTGCCGACCGTGGGAGTATTGCCTAGAAAAGCTAATCTTACCTGCGTAATGGGCCGGATCACTATTTATTGCGACATTATTTAGACTAATTTCGCTATTCCTTCTCTACGATATATTTTTGGGTTGCAAACTACCGAGTGATAACACGTTATACAGACAAAGAGTTATGATAGCTCGAGAAGTTATAAATCAACGAAAGTATTTCCTATCTTCCATACTGGATTGTTAGTGAAATAAACGTATACGAACGATTATATCGAACATTGAAGGAAAATACAGAGGATCGTTAACCCGATGCATGGACCTGTTACCAATAACGGAACTTGAAATTAGATTCACCAAAACAGATGCGGCGAACCTTCAGTACGCTCGACCCGCGATCATCGACACCAGTCAAATCAAAGTCCCATTGGAGCCAACCCCCGAACAACCATTCATCTTTACGGTATTGTCTTCTCGGCCAGATCCACTCGCACCCCCTCAGTCTGCCACCACCGGCAGAAGGCCGACAGCACTCTGTCGTCGCCTGTCCAAGGACCAAATGTCACCAATAGACCCAGAGTCGCGTGGGGGCATGAGATAGAATTGAACGCTAACCAATGAACATGACAGAAAAACACTTATTTTTCGTGCTGACATAACTGAAGGTAATTGCCAACCGGTCCCCGATCCCTCTCGCGAATTGTCAATTCTCAAACATTAAACATGATTGAAGTCATCATTCAACTCAAATAAGGCCATGTGTTTCCTCTAAGCACATTGAATGCTCTGTGGATCAGTTCCCCCGTTGGTAAAACAAACCCCAAACAAACATAGAAATTAGTTTGCTCAGTCCAAAGAAAAGTTGGCCGACCGGCGGATACGTGTTCCCTTACAGTGCCATCACACTAACGAACACTCAAAATTTATATGCGACAAAATATCTGCAATCCCGAATGTAAAAGAATCAAAACCTCTACTCATTTGCAATAAAATAAGAAAGCAAAAAAACAGTTGAATATCCAAGGCGGCTCATTTTCAAAGATAGCACCGCCGATGAAACACCAAGGAACGCGGACGAAATTATCTAAGCACCGACCGGCTGGTTTGCCACCTATTTTTCGGGCGAAGAATTTTGGGGCGACACCTGGTGGTCTATCGTTAAATTGCACCGTTATTCACACTTTAGATAACCGGAAGGCAGTAAACTGTGCCGAAAATGATGAAAATTAACCGACCCGAAGGGAGCTCTACGAGAGTCAACCGATCGCGACGAAGATACACACTCGAATCCCAATTTGGAGAATATGTTATTCAATAGGTAAGAAACCTAGGAAAAATAAAATATATCAACAATGGTTTTGTCCGGTTTCCGGCCACTGTGCGCAGGTATGCGTGGAAGGGCTCGAGCGTTTGTATGTTAGTGTTTTGAACCACTTGTTTTTAGCTTGTCATAAATGATGATGAATTAATTACCTTGTGAATTTTGCAATAAATATGAGTAACAAATTTGCCTTCATTAGCGTATATTTCGTTGTTGGAAATTCATATTTCATATATGGCCAATATATCGCACTTTAGGTAAAACTATCAACAATAACTATTTCGCGACCGAAAATAAGTCGGCAGAATTGAATTTCAAAAAACAGGTTCTATATATATTTAAAAGTAAAAATCGGATATAAGCTTCAAGCGTCAAATTCAGACTGCACAGTGTTTTGAAACGCTGTTTTCATGCTCCAAATTAATAGCATGGCATTTTGTTATGAACATAACGCTCGGGAAGCCTCGGTTCGACTAACAATTCTATCGCTATAGGAAAGTAAAACTTTTTAGGGGTTATGTTCAGCTCTTCCAGTCTTTCAAATATTTAACAATCGGAATAATTACTTTTCATCCGACGTTTCGGCGGCATGTATTGCACCTTTTTCAAGGAATCAAGCCGAAATGTCGGATGAAAAGTAATTATTCCGTTTGTTAAATATTTTAAAGACTGGAAACCGAACATAACCCTTAAAAAGAACCCTACCAACAGTCGTTAGTTTTTCTCGGAAAGTAAAACGTTAGCACTTCCAGTATTTTATGATGTTGTTGCTTATTTTTGCTCCTTAGCGAGTTGTCTAAGGCAGCGGTTATCAACCTTTTTCGTACCACGGACCCTTTAGAAATCATTCTGGGTACGGACGGACCCCCAAGGTTAAAAATCGATTTAGTATGCTACCAATATATTATTTTTAGTCTGTTAGGAAACAAAGTTTGCATTTTCAATATGGACCATTCATAAATTACGTAACGTTTTTTTTGGGAAGGGGGGAGGGGGTCGACAAATTGTTACATATTGTGACATAGGGGGAAGGGGGAGTAAGCTAGATCGTTACGTAATATGTTTTCACCGAAGAATTTTTTTTTCAAGGAATTTGTTACGTAATAGGGGAAGGGGGATGAAGAAATTTGTGACAATTTGTTACATGGGGGAAGGGGTGACTCAATTTTGAGCAATTTTTGCGTTACGTAATTTGTGAATGGTCCCATATCCACTCGAAAAATATATTTTTCTTCGTGGACCTCTAGCAACGCTTTCGCGTGATTGAGAATCATTGGTCTAAGGCGTAAAATACTCTAAAAAGATAAAAAAAATTTTTCCATAACTCCAACAAATATGAAAGGCGAATTTTAAAGGGTCTTCCATATAAAATTATGCATGACCTGAGAACTAGTAACATTAAATATACAATGTCTTCAGCAATTTTATTTGCCATGACACAAGCTACAACTTTACTGAAGACATAGTGAAAAATTTATTTTGTGTTTTACTTATCACAGAACAATGTATTCCTCTAAAATCACAACCATAAAGGTAACAGCTTCTCCGAATAATACATACTTCGTTAAACGCTATTATAATTGAGCACGCAAACGGCGTTTGAAAACATTGTAGGCTAGGTTACTTCGATGTAAGAGTTTTTAAATAAAACCTTTTTTCGAGAGTTGCCATACTGACTCCTCATTAGAATCACTCACTGCATTTCAGATGCGACGAGAAATGTCACCCACTAAAACACTGCTCATGGCTAATAGCAGCGGGCAGTGATTCTGAATGTGATATTGAGTGAACGGTTCAAATGTGTGGGCGTAGGGCTTCACGATGGCGTGTATCGTCGCGAAGGAGTCGAGCGATAATATGTTAACGTGTTCTCTCGCGTGGGCGAAAATGAGTTAGATTTACGAGTATGAATTCTATTTTATCACCGTGTGACCATTCGCATATTCGCGTCTGTTTTTGAATGATCGCATGAACCGACAATCTGCTTCTCAATTTTCATTGCACGGTTCAGATAGTAGAAGAGAGTGCGTTCTCCCATATCACTAGAATTTCCGGTCATGTCACCATGGAACGTGTTGTCTAGTGGATATGAGCATCGTTTCTTTGTTGTTTCAACTGACGGCATGAAGCTAGACTGCTAAGGTCGAGGGTAGCGCCTTTAAGACATGAGCGATTCCTGATCGCACGCACACGGGTCTTTGGAAATTCGTGTTTAAAACCGCGTTTGTCAATTGGTAAAATGCTCACTCAATCACCGGGGTATTTTCATGTTTGCGAGCTCACGGGCGCAGGATGATGGCGGATAAAGGTGTGCATGGATGATCGCGAAAGCTCGAGCGTTTGTATGTTAACGTGTTCGATCGCGTGGGCAATCGTAATATGTCGTGTATGATAGCTTATATGTAGCTTCGCGTGGATAAATTCGATTTTATAACCGTGTTATCATTTGCTGTTCTTGAATAATCGCGCGATTCTTGAATCTGATATTTAATTTTCAGTGTGCGGAAGAGAAGATGTTATAGCAGAATGAGTTCCCCCATATCACTAGGCTTATCGGCCATCGAATGTTGATTAGTGGATATCAGCATCGTTTTTATGGGTCTAACTGAAGGCGTGTAGCTAGGCTTTTACGATCGAGTGTAGTAACTTTCGGACGTGACCGAGCCATGATCGCGCGAACGCTGGCGTATGTATTTGATCGTGAAGAGCGATTGTATGTCGCGTGTGCTAACGTGTATGTAACTTAGTGAGTGTGACGTTGATTTTATAACCGTGTGGCCATTCGCATATTCGCGTCTGTTCGTGAATGATCGCGCGGACCGGGAATCTGATAGTCAGTCAACTACCCGGTTATCTCGCCAAGGAACGTGTTGTCTAGTGAATGTGAGCGACATTGATTTTTATTGATCCAACTGAAGGCATGAATCTAGTAGACTGCTAGAACCGAGGGCAGAACCGAGGGAGAATATGCAATTGATCGTGTTAGTGAGTGTTTTAAATCTAATTTAAAATATGGTTAAAGAATAACATGGCGAGTGATAAAAAAGATGTAAAAGATGAAGTAAGAGCGTGTAAATTGGTATGCATGAGTAGTAGAGAAGCAAACAATTATAGGTACAAAAAAAAGCAAACGAATGAATTAGAAGAAAATAACCCATGTAACATTCAATTAAAGTAATTGAAACAGGATGTTACAGAAACACATAAAAATGCCAGCAAATAAATTTTGTCGGGTTATGGTGACCGGGAATGGATGATGAACGTGCGTCGGTAAATCCATCGAAATTTCTCGAATGATTCGAATCGAGTTCTCTAATTGAACGGCGGAATAAAGTTACCAACGAGTCATAGGAAGGATAAAATTTCACGCGAGACGATTAAATACCCACTATTTCATCATATATGTCAGTTCTGCATCCATTCCCTGACTCAGCTGTTACAAAACAATCAGATGAATCGACAATGGAGTGTAAACTAAATCAAACGTACCGACCCACACCAACTCGCACCTCCCATCAACAGATAAACATACGACTAGCACATGACGTGATTTAGTGCTACAAAAACAATTATTAATATAAACAATTACACTAAAAGGTATCTATGTTTCACATTTCTTTATGGTTCAATTGGGAAAGCCCCGAAAAGCGGATATCCCTGGAAAAAGAAAAAAGCAGCCTCTCGCAACACCGTTGGCAAGAGGAGGACTTCCTCAAGAAAATTAATCAGTAATAAGGACTGCTGCTTTTTCATGGAATCCATTCATAGTATTTCCATAGGTAGGATTACTTTGAAGGTTTGAAGTTGAAAGTTTAAAACAAATTTTTTTTGAAACTGTTAATTTAGCGAAAAAAAACTGTTAAATTAGTTAAAGTTAATTCACAAATCCGAAAGAGTTTTCAGTTAGCATGTCACATTCCAAGTTGGGTGTTCAACAAGACAGTGATTATGATGTCATTTTCTAACCGAGACATCTAATTTCATATGGCTGCACAGTGAGCATCGCTATCTTACAAACAAAAAAAAAGTGATAGTGTTCAGTGTGACTAGTTGAAAACTCTCGACTTGTGTGTGTGTTGTATTGTGCAGCGAATCGAAACAGTGCGAAAACAAAAGACAGCGCAGAAATGGAAATAAATTAGAAAGAAATAACATTGTTCGAGTGATGTGACATAAGGTTGAAAATTGAAATGGCATTGCAAAGAAACCGATTACCGATGAGACGACCATGAGCACAAAACCGAATGATTTATGAAACAACATAATAGCGCACCCGCTGAGGAAAAACGTTCGGACAACAAAAGTACCCTCCACGCATCGATGTAGGTTGCAAATCCTGCCAGCTGCCCGGTCTGTTGTCGTTTTGATTTGAACATCTGACACACGTGTGAAACAACACAGCAAAACCCACGACGCGGCGACGCACGTTAAGATAGTGAATTGGAACCGCACAAATGACCCTTGCTAGCAGCGTTAAGTTCACTGACTAACCACCTTCTAAATCACTGGCCCTTCCCGCCGAAAAGGCCACCGTCGTTCGTTCCGCACGGCCCTCAACAACTGCCGAGGTTGGCTAGAAAATTACTCTTTCATAACACAGGATGAGCTTATGGTTGTCGGAATGTTGCACTTTATGAGTGGAGCTCCACTCCTCGTCAGTCAAAGCCGTTTCAAGCGGTGGTGGTACTTATGCAAAAGTTAGAGTCGATAAATCTACGACACTTCTCGAGACACCACAACAGCGACTTTGCGTCAGGCTAGAAGACGATGATGACATCGTGGCAATTGAAAGATTAATGCCTGCATGTGACGCACACTCGCGAAACATCACGACGCAGTGAGAGGTGTCGCAGAAGCCATTTGCACGAGGGGTTCAGTGATTAATTGGTGCCGCAGTGACTATCCTTAATCAGTCGGGAAAACGGGCCAACGGATGTTGGTGAGGTAACTGAGATGTTGCTTAGAACTTAAATTGCGTAATCCGAAACAAAACAGAAAACAGAAGCTCAATGGAACGATCCATTCATCGGGAAAGTACGTGAAGCTTCTGAACACGAGTTCAAGGCGGAAGCTTGCTACCGATCAAGGAATCTTGTTTCCAGCAACACAAAACAAACAAACAATTGCCCATTGATCGGCAACGCTCAGATGCCAATCGGTTTCCAAGAGCTCACAATGGCCATTATTAGCGCATCATAACTTTTATCTTTTATATTACAGCATTATGAAAGGGATTATCCACCCGCCCCGGGAGAATACCCAAACTCGTTCCCGACGGAGGGTCTTCAGCCTTCAGTCGAATCCAAGCCAGGGATGTTCCCTTTCGATGGAACATAAATAGAAAAGAAAACGATCAGGTACCGCCGGGCGACCGAGAGCGTGATCTTTCTCTCAGATTTCAACCATTGATGAACCTCCCTGCACAACTAATTGAATAAAAATTCACCCGCCGAAGACAAGACGATTGTGCCGGCCAGAATGCACGGTGCCGTGTTTCAGGTTAGCCTGCGAACAATGTACGGTACGGTCCGAAGCAAGGTGGTCCTGTAGCGGGGGCAGCTTTTGCAGGAAGCAAATATCAACCCTAGCGATAAGCAAACATTGTGTAAGACCCAGTACTACGGACCGACCGCGCGTTTGTATGTACACATTTTACACAATTGATGTTGGTGAGCTTTAATTTGAATACTTTGCCGACTTGGCCTGAAGGCAGGCTAAGGCTTGACAGACGGCTTAAACAAAAACAAAAATCAAGCGCATATACTGGTGCAGCTGCTGCTGCTCGAACCGGGCGGTTAATGTTGATGAACGAGGAGGAGAAGGGAGCTGTGGGAGTAGAAAAATTGAGCGAAAGTGACATTTCGTCAAACGAATGCAATCTACCTCCTCCTCCTCCGACGACAAAAGTGCATTAGCTTGTCGCTGAAAGGGGAGGAAAGGTGAGGAAAAGGGGACGAGAAATTTCACCATCGCATTGAATGTGGCATGACAATGACTGAACTGTTTTTATTTACTGTTTGGAACGCTTATTGCGTCGGTGGTGGGGCAGACAGACGGGCGGGGCTTGTAATTCAGTGCAGCCCATTCAAATGGCCGGTGGCTGTGGTCAGTGAACTTTGGAAGCGGGCGCATTAACGAGAGCTTAAATTGGGTTTGATTGAGATTGACGGCGATTTGGCTGCGCTGAAATTGATCAATCTGTCTCAAGAAGCTGATAATTGAATTGCAGTTGAGCAGCTTTCGATGTATTCAATCGTGCAATAGGAGTTCGCTCGTTTTTTTCCGAGCAGGGACAATGCGGTTGATGTATTGTTGACTGAACAAACGGATTAGTTAAACATTGTGACACTGTAGGCTAAAAATTGGGTAAAAGACCTATAACTTAGTAGGTCCCGAATTCCGTCAACAAATCAACACTCTTGTGCTTCCGGGACTTCACTCGGGACTAATTGCTTGCTTCGCGAACACCGATAGTGTTAGTGTGATAGTGAGTTGGGTTCGTCAATATCACAGTTGAATTAAAATGTCCCTTTTTTCATCGAATTTTTCCATCTGATTTCACATAAACACCTACCCTACCTACCTCCTCTTAAACATTTTACCTTGATGACTATTAATAATCTCTGGAAAAATTCTACTGATTCACCTTTCACAATCTCCCAATGAATCAATTTTTTTTTTCGAGAGTTGTCCTACTGGAGCTGTAGAGCTAGGTTCTCGGAAGGGCTCCCCGTCAGAATCACATACTACAATTTGCAGACGAGACAGGCAATGTCGCCCAATAAAACACTGCATTAGGCCAATTGTAGCGGGCCGTGATTCTGAATGTGATATTCATTGTACGGTTCAGGTATGTGCGGACGTAGGGACTCGCGATCGCATGTATCATCGCGAAGGGTTCGAGCATTTGTACGTTAACGTGTTCGATCGCGTGTGAGTTTGTATGTCGCGTGTGCTAACGTGTATGTAACTTCGCGTGTATTAAATCTATTTTATAACCGTGTGCATTTCGCATATTCACGTGTGTTCTTTGGATAATCGTGCGCGGACCGTGAATCTAATACTTTATATTTGGTGTACGGCTCAGATGCTAAATGAAAGTGAGATCTTCCATATCACGAGTTCCCGGCGATGTCGCCGTAGAGCGTGTGGTCTAGTGGATATGAGCTTTATTTTTTTGATTGGTCCAACTGAATGTATGGACCTAAATTACTAGAATGAAGGCTAAAGATTTCCGGACGTGACCGATTCATGATCGCGCGCGTTTGCGGGTTCGCGTTCGTAACTTCGTAAGTACTAAAACGTTCACATAATTACCGGAGTGTTATCAAGTTTGCGCGATCGCGGGCATAGGTGTGCGTAGATGATCGCGAAGGGCTTAAGCGTTCGTATGTTGACGTGTTTGTCGCGTGTGCTCGCGTCTATGTGACTTCGCGTGTATAAATTCGATTTTGAAACCCTGCGGCCATTCATATATTCGCGGACCGTCATTCTGATATTTAGTTCGGTGTACGGATCACATTCTGACAGGGAGTGAGTTATCCCATATCACTAGAGTTCCCGGTCATGTCGCCATGAAACGTTTTGTCTAGTGGATATGGGAGCGATTTTTTTTAATTTTTCTATTTTATTTTTTTTTAAATTAACATGGACCTAGACTGTTGGTACCGAGGATAGAGACTTCCGGACGATCCCGATTCATGATGGCGCGAATGCGAGAGTTTGTAGATTAACGCTTGAGATCGCGTTGGTAAGTTTATGAGCGCTGAGACGTTAACCTTATTACCGGGGTATAATCATGCTTGCGAGTTGGTGGGCGTAGGTTGTTTAGAAAATCGCGAGGGGTTCTAACGTTTGTACGCTAACGTGATTTTGTAACATATTTGCGTGTGTTGTGCGTTCTTGAATGGTCGCGCGAACCGTGAGTCTGATATTAAATTTTCGGTGTGCGGCCAGAATTCTGGCAGAGAGTGGGATCCCTTATATCGATAAGATTCCCGGTCATGTCGCCATGAGACGTGCCGCCCAATAGGTATGAGCGTATTTACCTAATTGGTCCAGCTGAATGCATGGACCCAGGCTTCTGGGATCAAGGGTAGACCTCCGGACGTGACCGATTCGTAATCGCGCGCGCGAGCGCATTTTTGTAGGTTCCCGCTTGAGACCGCGTTTGAGAATGTGTGAGTGTTAAGACGTTCACTATCACAATCTTTGCTGACCCAGCTGAAGGCGGGAGTAGAATGGCAGTATAGGATTCGAAAAGAAGAGATAAAAGACAATATATGAGAGACGCAATATATTAGACAGGTACAAGATACAGCTAAAGTTATGATCATCACATGAAAGACATACATTAGTACTTCAAACACTACTAATACTTGAATAACCAACCACCACACATAGCACATCCTTTCTCAATTATCTATTTGTTATTAGTCGATTGTTGTTTATGAGCGGGTGAATAGATGAAAGGTAAAGAACAGAAAAAAGGCTCCTATCAGCCCTCCAGGCCTCCTCGATACACCACTATCGAGGCGTATTGTAATCAACATCTTGAAGCGGGCTTCTTATATAAATAAAATCTTGCGTCATAATGATTGGGGACCATTCATAAATTACGTAACGCAAATATTGCCCAAAATTGACTCCCCCCTCCCCCCATGTAACAAATTGTCACAAATTTCTTCATCCTCCCCTCCCCTGTTACGTAACAAATTCCTAGAAAAAATTTTTTTTTCTTCGGTGAAAACATGTTACGTAACGATCTAGCTAACTCCCCCTCCCCCCTATGTCACAACATGTCACAACTTGTTGTACCCCCTCCCCCCCCCTAAAAGCGTTACGTAATTTATGAATGGTCCCTTGGTGGATTATTAACATAAGAACTAATTAACCTCTAGTAATAGCACTTGGTGCAAATAGAAACCAAAAAGAGCGAAGGGTCCTTATATTTAGATAATTCTATTGAGTCTATTGTGGCTTGAAGATATTTACAATACCGTCAATCCTCCTGTGAGAGGGATAAAGAAATAGATATTAATAGATAATAGAATAGATAAGATAATAGGTAACACAGAAATAGATATTACATGCATCTAAACTACTTTTAGGTGTTTGGTGATATGGTTCACGTGGATTGGATTTCTTCAAAAACTACGTGTTTCAGTTTATTAAGTTGATCTAGTTGAGCATTAACTAGTGGCTGAACAGTATGTTTAAGAGAAGGTTCCATCCATAAGAGATTGTCATCTCTGTTTCTGAAAACAGCGAATCCGATTCGTTATAAACGAGTGTTACTCGCCATCTTCACGAGCCAGAGCGACAGAGCGATTTAAGAGATAAAAACACCCACCTTCAGTCTGATCATCTCTTATAGATGACAGTCCATCGATCCGAATCGAATGACTCGATCACTATGCTCAAGATCAAATGAGTCCCCGAACAACCGAACCAGCATGTTCCCCCATTTAAAAGTAGAAACATCCATATCAGCCGTCCGCCAAAACACTCGATCGAATGATTATTAGTCATGAGATTCAGAGATCAATGAACCAGCACTCGCTCGGATCTCCCACTCTTATCGACCAAGCAAGAGTACGCGCCCATTAGGCTCATCACCCAAGCCCAGAGAACAATCTCCCAATGAATCAAATTTTATCTAAAAGAATTTTATTGATGGATGACTTTTTTAGACGGAAAATCAAGCCGCCAAATGACGTACACGTTTTAGAAGATTAGACTTCACGATTCCCTGTAATGAAAGTCAACCTATGATAAACTTCGCGTTAGCATTGATAACCTTAGCCAAACTGACGACATAGCTTCATGTGAGCTTATTGAGTGTGATAACTATATTTACATTCCATCGCGTAGTGTTGAGATTGACGGTGCTGTCAACGAATGAAGTTTCACGATCTGGATGTCGAGGCTATGAAGTATGATATTGGTATTTTCCGGGACACCACGGTCAATTAAGGGGCACTCCTCATCAGTGACACATAAAAAGGTGGTTCTTTAGGATTTTGTTTGAACATGAAAACAACAAGAGAAACAACTTATCGTTTCCGTATTTTTGAGCATATATTTACTCAGGGGTCAACATAAATAAAACTGGAGGATTTATTAACAATTTTTATTTTATTAACAATGTCGACGCGGACAGCTCAAATCCGTACACGATTCGAGTCGCAATTTTTACTTGAAACAAAAAAATTATTTTTCCCTTATTCGGAAGGATTTTCTGCACTGGATATACAATTATAGGGATTGAAAATTGAAATTTAAATATTTTAGTTTTTTTTTAATAAATTACTCGATGTTGGGTCTTTTTTAGCAACAAGTGCGTTAATAACATTGTTAAATGTTTTTTTAATCATTTTTAGATCAGTTTGTGCAAAATTGAATTATTTCCATAACACTGTGTTGCAATTATATGCATAGCCTTTATAGTATTTTTGTAATCGAGCGCGGAATTTTGAAAAACATGGTTTTTATAATATGGGCTTTAAAGGAAAAATAATCTAATTAAAGGAAACTAACAGGCACAATTTGTTCATCAGCTATACTCTGAAACTTTGCAAGAATATTTACAGATAATACTTCTAATGATTGAAACAAAGAGAAAATCGATTTTTTAAAGCTGGGTGATGAGGAGTCCCACTTAAATAATAGAAGTGTGCGCCGCGCTTCCGATTTTAGGTAAAAATAGCCGGGGCGCTCTCTATTTTTCTGAAATCGGCGGCGCGGCGCACATCTCTATTAAAAAAAGATACTTGATTGCAAGCAACTGCACTCAGTGTCCCTCTAAGTATTTACTTCGAGAAAAAAAAATTATACTTTTCTGTTGGGAAACCGATCCGTTCAAGTACACCACAATACATTTTTCTTCTATAATCTTTTTAGATTTTGGATTTCAGTTGAGCGGTTCGGCTTGGAGAGCGTTCTCCGCAAAACTCTACCAAAAAACACGCTTCGGGGGATGGGCCATAACTACGACAATCTTGAAAACAGGACCTTGAACAAAAATCATGGCTTTTATAATTACGTTCACTTTGCCTTCAGTAACACCCCCATAAACCTTTCATTAGTGGAAATATTTGTTTTGGTTTTGCCTTTCTCATATAGGAAGCTAATGCAATCGCTCTAAAAATCGACAAACCAATCCCGGCCCGGAGGGCCGATATCCTATGCTATTCGACTCAGTTCGTCGAGATGGGAAAATGTCTGTGTGTGTATGTATGTGGAAAAAAATCTCACCTCTGTTTCTCAGAGATGGCTGGACCACAAACTTAGTTTCAAATGAAAGGTACAACCTTCCCATCGGCTGCTATTGATTTTTTTTTGTTGATTGAACTTCTGGTTCCGGAGTTACGGGTTGAAGAGTGCGACCACACAACAAATTCCCATATAAACTGAAAAAATCTCAAAGGGAAAATTTCAAAATCGAATTTGCATTTTTGAGGCCAAATGACTTTAAAATGCATAAAACGTTGAGATTTGATGAAATCTCGAAAAAAAATTTTTGACAAAAATTGACTTTTTTGATCTATTGCATATTTTTGCCTTTCTCATATAGGAAGCTTATGCAATCACTCTAAATATCGTCAACCTAATCCTAATAATTTGTTTGACCTATAAAGGCTTAGGTAGGAGTATGCAATGCGGGGTTGCTACTTTAAAATTAAAACTAGTTTAAAATTTCTTAATAAGTTGAAAATTTTCGGCAGGGTCCGGACCTGCCGGATCTTCCTCCTTGATCCGCCACTGGTTTCAAGCGATGTTTCAGTGTCAACACATAGTATCTCAAGATCTTGGCTGTCGCTCCATTGTATGTATGAGCAAATCATACTGAATATGTAATATACATTTCCATCATTGTATTGAAAATAACCAGCCATGGAATCGTAGTTTGGACAAATGAGAAAGGCACAATTGCACCACTAGGTGGATTAAAACAGGTTTTTTTTTAATACTTTAGAAGTTACAGCTCCTTATAACAGTTTGGAAATCTTTGACCCCCACCCACTTTTTTGAAGTTTTTACCAATTTGGAAAAATGTCTGGGAAAATATAACTAATGCTATAACATTTAAACTAGCTCACAGAGAAGTGTGCGGCCACTGCTGGTTGCTACTTCGTTATTGATCGGGACTAGCTGATTAAGAATTAAGAATCAATAGAAGGTAATGCCTGGGAGTACCAAATCATCCTTCAATGTATAACTCCTGGTAATCCCAAGTATTTCATTGATCAATACCTGAGCACGACAGATCCGAAAGTAGATCACAACAGGAAAGGGAAGCAATGTTAGTCCGACACTTGCTTTTACTAGAGGCCGTATATACTACTGCACATTCCACGAGTGTCACGGAAGGAGAGAAATTGTCAGTGAGGATAGGTATTCGATATTGTGGTGGAGTTCGCGCGAGATTGAAGATTATAGGATTTCCTGGGCGCTTAAAATTCATTGTAGAAATATGTTAACGGCAAAAGGCGAGATATATACTTAATTGATATATTTCTTTACAGAAGACAAACTAGCAAAAGAGATATCACCTCAAAGTAACTGGGACTACAACTAAAAAAATATCGATTGATTTCGCGATAAGAATATGAAAATTTTTTGAGCGGCCCAAAATTAGCATTAATTGTACTGAAAACTTACTTTGTATGACGGATATATTAGCAATCTTACGTGCATGTTTACTGAGAGAATATATTCGTAAATCTGCTACGAATAGGTTTCGTACAGAAAACTTTGATAAAATATATGAATTTTTAGTACATATGACGAATCATTCGTAGTTCTACGAAAACTTTTATTTTCGTTGCGAGTTTTTCGTAAAAACCACGAAACAACTTTCGTAGGCTTCTTACGAATCTGTTTCATTAATCAAACGAATTGTTTTCTTTAAAACATTGATGATGAGATATGCACAAAAATTTCATATCGCTGATCGAAATTATTCGTAAATTTGCCAAAAATAAAATAGATGCTTTCATTTCGTGACCTAAAAACATGGTGTCTTGCTGAACCAAAATTTTCGTAATTTTACATATTTCTTTTTCGAATTCATCGTAGGAAACGAAAAAATTTAATGTATATTGTACGAAATTCATCGCAGAAAGCAAAACTATTTTTCGTGATTGAAACGAAATGTTTCGTTAGTTTTAGCAGATGTTTGTAAATATCACGAATGTTTCGTTAGTCGCACGACTTTCGTGCTATCAAGCTAACGGAATAGCCTCCTGTGTTCTAATTGAGTGTGAGTATCGTGTTTAAACACCGTCGCGTGATGTTGACACTGACGGTGTTGTGTTCCAAGGATGTCGAGATTTACTGAAGTATGGTATTTCGTCGGTCGTATCGAGGACGGTAGAGTCAAGATGTAACCAATCGCACTCAGTGACACTCGAAGCATTTCGAGATTCAATCTGAAAGTACACAATTCTCCCAACATGCGTTTCGATTTCGTCTCATCAGAATCCGTCACTAGCTTAGTGACAGGACTAAACTAGCGCCGGATTGATGCTAGCTCCTAAAAAAACGGAGACACGATTTGTGTTCCTGAGTTAACGCCTAGTCAAGCGTGATGTGCCGCAAGAAAAGGAGCTCTTGCAACATTAGTTCTCATCAGCTTAAAATGAGTTCCTATTCTTGCGGGACATCACGCTTGACTAGGGGTTTGCTCAGGAACACAAATTGTGTCTTTGTGTTTTGGAGCTAGCGTCAATTCGGCGGTAGCTTAGTCCTGTAACTAAGTTAGTGTCGGATTTTGATGAGACGAAGTGGAAACGCAAATTCCATAACTAATTTAGTTATAGGTTTGGTGCTCTTCACGCGCAAAGATGGTTTTAAATAATTTTATCCTTAATGGAGAAAAGCTAGTTTTTGCCTAAATTGTTCTCCACTAAGGAGAAATTTAACATAGTGTATTGTGTACTTTTCAAGTGACCTTGTTCAGGTAATAGCTTTCAATAAATGCAACACAAAACACTACTTGAAAATGTCGTATGTTCTCCGAATCTCGATTTATAGCAAAAAAGCAATTTTTTGGGATCTAACAAATTAGTTACGCTGGCATTTTCAACCGAATTCAGATTCTATAAAGATTATGGAACAATGAAGAAGAGACCTTTCCGACGTTTTTGAGACATTAATACAAAAATAATCATTATTTTAGATAAATTCACGAACAATGTGAAAGTTGCTCAATATTCTTATACGGAAACGGTCATGCTTTAAAACAAAATTGAAAGAATGTTCAATTTCGCGTCCAACAACTATTTAATAGTTACATCATTTGAACAGGACTAGAGTGAAAAGATTGCTCCTCTTGCTGTTGTGAATAAAACTGTCAAATTGGATTACATATAGGTCTACATGATGAATTCATGAGAGGTACGCGTATTTTACGTACTTTTTCATGAAATACCCAGCTGCTGGTGATCAGTAATAGGTACGAGCAATAGATATAAATAAAACTATTAGGACATCGAACATCGTTATTCATTTGATGAGTTTCATTGTGATGTCTGGACAGAAAACGAAAACTGCACTGAGAACCCTACATAGTGTGCGTGATATAGTTCACAGAACAAGATATCGCGAATGGGTCTTAATTTAATGTTCATATTGTCAAGTTATTCCGAGTACGTGACGAATGAAACTATATTTAAATCCACGTAAATAAAAACAAACAAACAAAAACGTCATTCCGAGTAAAAAAAACCGTTAGTAACCAACAAATAGCAGATCACGATAAAGCGAAGAGAATTTGCCAATACCATGATAAAACTGCTGATATCATGAACATTCGTTACATTACTCTTTGAATGTAAGCTCTAAAATAAAATATGATAACATGAACAGAAACTACAAAAATCGTGACCAAGATCCTGAAATCATGAACATGAATTACTCGCGACTAAAATATCACGATAACATGAACAAAAGTTACAAAAATTACGACCAAGATTTTGAAATCATGAACACAAATCACACAACTCGTGACAAAAATATTTAAATCGTGACGAAGATCCTGAAATCATGAACACGAATTACTCTACTCATGACAAAAAAATTTCGCTGACGTGAACAGAAATAATGAACATCATGACTAAGATCTTGAAATCATGAACTTTAATCCCGCAAACGTCACGAGAATTCACAAGAATCGCGAATAAGCTCTTGAAATCATGAACAACGTTTGACTGTCGACTGTATATTCCCAAATCATGAATAAGAATCACAACAAAAACTGAACATGTCCAGGGAACAACTGCAGTAGCGCAACCAAACATTCTACTGTAACGCCATGTATATATTCGGGGCGAACTGGTTTTTAGAAAATACAAATAGTTTCATGAATACGTGGTTTACTGTTTATAATTTCAGGAACTTGGTCACGGTTTTCGTAAATCGTTCAATTCACGAAATCGTGACATTTTTGTTCATGAATTTATGAACGGATTTTTTTCCGTGCATAAATTGGATGGAATCCTACATTTTACTATTTTTATTTCTAAATGCAAGGCAAATCTATCGAGATTGGGCATACCAGGTTTTCCAAACTGAAGTCCCATAATTAAGAATCTCTTTTAATAATATTTTTTTTACAAAATTCAAGACATATATACAAGACATCTGTTTTAACAGGATTAATTTTAATAATTGTTTCTGAAAGCACCGCTAGTGAAGGAAAGTTACCTATATTGCTGAAATCTTTCTGTTTGGTAAATTATCTCATCAATCTAATTTAAAAAAAAAATTCAATAGGCTTTTCCAGAATTCAGAAAAATAGTACCACATCTACACCGAACCAACAGAGAGTGGATGTTTGGAAAATCAAAGAGCAATTATTTGAACTGCTCTTTTCGTTTTGAAAATACAAATTGGTTTATTTCACCTTGGGTTAAGTTAATATTTTTTTGGACATACTATTTCACACAGAAACACGTTCCCAATATACCGACCAGTTCTCGGTTCCCATGGTTAAGTTTGATTACGGTTCACAATATAGATAAGAACTCAATCAGCAGCCACAAAGGCTGCAACCACGACTTACCTTCAGTATACCCAATTACCCGCATTGCCGCTAACCCCATGTCTAGCTTCGATCATAAATTCCTAATGGCGTGTTTATGACATTCACTTCTCACCACCCCCGCAACCCCAACTTCAAATAGACAGCAGTGGATGGTAGCTGCTAACCGAGCAGCATAGAACAACAAATTCCACAACGAATTGAGGTGCAATATTGCAGCAACTGCAGCAGCAGCAGCACCACCACCACGATTCCGTAAAAGGATTGGCAAATTTGTAACCTTCAAATTAGCACCCCGTGCACAGAACCGCAAAACCGTTTTCGTATTTCGCTTTCCAGTTTCTTTTGTTTGCTCGCTGCTGTTCCGCTGCTCACGAATTGATACCGCACAGAACAAAGTGGAATTAGCAAATGCACTTCAAAGTGCTATTGTTTTGACTAACTGACGGCACCCTCGTCGCTTCGAAAGCGGGGAAGCGGTTCACGATCTACATGATCGCGAAAGATCAAGATGATCGGTCCCTGACTGTGTTGGAACTGGAGGAACCTTGCCCTTTTCTGTTTGTTCGTTGAAGGGATGCTTAGGCAATAATTTACCGCCAGGCATTTCTGTGCGATGTGCTTACGAAATGCGACGATTTATGGGTGCCTTGACTAGCGGTTGCGTTTATGGCTCTACTAAGGCTACAACTCCGTGCTATTTTACTTACGTCACTGGTGAAGGGTTCTTCTCGCATCCGCGAGGTCAAAAGCGCACTTACTGAAAATGTTTGATTTTTACTATACAACCATACCTAACTTTAGCGCGGGAGATATATAGCTGTCAATCTCTAACCGTCCTCTGTCACGTTCCACAGTCGGTCTCAACTTCCAAGCTCAGATCAGATTTCCCATCAGAAGCTCTTTCCGAAAGCTCATTACGTCAAAAGTTTGCAATAAATCACGCTTTCCCGCAGCTCGTTGGACTAGCAGCAGCAGCAGTGAGGCTCGAGCACGTCTTCTGTGTCAATGGATTAGCGGAACACGGAGCGGAGTCGAAGGTAAAAAAGGGCTTCTGTCATGGCTGTGGCGGTATGCTGTCGCTGGAAGCCTCACGGGAAATGTATCAATTATAATAGATTTATGAGCTTTTTCGCCAGTCATATTGTAGTACGTTTGTTTGTTTTTTTTTCTTCGTTGCTGTCAGACATTTGCCCTGCGGGGACAACCTTATGACAATGTTGTACCAACCAACATTGCATTGCATAAGCTCGCTGGATGTTAATCAGTCGTAAAAACCGCACATATTTCGTATGTTGCTGCCCGTACATAGACATGTGTGTAACCAATGGGCGGACGTGGATTATCTTGCGCGCATGACTGGCTTAATTCGAGCTGAGGTTGATTGATCGTAGGCTGGTGTACTGTTTGTATACTGCGCTGGAAAGTGTAATTTTGTCACGTACCTCTTCTGGTTTGGGTTCCGCATTTTGTTATCAATCCGCACTGAATATTGGCGGGTGATAGATTAACAGGAATTGATTAAATTGCGAGAAGTGAAGAGCGGGTTTAATTAGTTTGTGTAAACAAACAATCTCATGTAGGATTTTTGCCCCAGTAGCCGCATAATGAGTGTGATACATTTAAGTGATGTTTTTCGGTACTTTATTTTGATTTCGAACTCATTCACAACCTACTAAGACCGATAACGGATATCAGCACATTTGCTGGAATTAAGATTTTTGAGAGATAATTGTATTTTCAACAACTTTTTCGAAGACTGCTAAATTCTAACGAAGATAGTTAGTTTAGTACAGAATCGAACAGTTTTGGTGCAGAGCGCGTCATCTTTGAGTCAGATTATAGTTCCAAATTTCGCCGCTAAAAGGGCGCCAATATTAACTTTTAAATGAAGCAAGGTGCTATTCGTTGATTGCATACTGACGATTATCATAATGCCTATAGGTAGTCTAACCCATCTTGCTTGTAAGATCAATGTTCGACAATGAGCATTATATCTTTCTAGTCCAATAAACCAATAGCAGGAGAATCGTCATTGTCGGCCACGACCATCTTCATCGGTGCTTAGGATAGGATAGGAAATGTTTATTTGATACCTACTTATAGGAAGACCACCGACTCAGTGACGCTTCCATAAGTATCACGGAGTTGAATTGAAGAGCAGGTATTGGTCTGGATCTACCAAGGAATGAATATATTTTTATGTGATGGGTTGGTTAGTCTCCGAGTACGCGAATATTAAGAGTAAGAAGATATTTCGTTAGGGTTTTGTTGTGTTTAAACTCTGGGTAGCCGGCCACCGAGAGAGATTTACTTGTTCCTCAAACTACAGCAATTTGAACTCCAAATAGCCGACCGAGGGTGTATTGCTCAAACAGTGATCTAACCTGATATACCTATAGATTCGATTGGAAATCGACCCGAGGATCACAAGATAAGAATACTTTTCTCATCACACTGTTAGGTGCTTAAAAAAAATTAACCGAGTTAAAACAATGAATTAGTGAAAATTTAAAGGCAAGTTAGGGGTCATTCCACGTCAGATTTACAACCAAAATTTTGATTCCTTCCAAAAAAATTTCTTGCACGCTTTAGCTAGAAATAATTGGCACGAATTTTTTGTTTTCGCTAAATATGAAATTTTTTTCAAGTCTTTAGATTTTGAACTTTCGAAGTTTAATAAATTGAACATTTTTCAATCATTGATAACTCGGAAATGATTCGATATATGGAAAAAACATTAAACAACAAAAGTTGCGTTTTCAAAAGAGCTTACCGAAAAAAAATTACAAAACTAATTGAATTTTTTTAAAGTTGGACCAAATCTTTTTTACAATTTTTTTTTTCCTTAAAATATTAAAAATCATGTTGAGAAGATTGTATAAAAATTTGGGAATGGATATCAAAATACTTTGCGAGATATTGCAATTGTAAACTTAAAACAAGGTAATTTTACACTAAACGCCCAGTGATAGGCTTGTTATAATTGAAATATCTCGTAAAATACCTCGAGTTCCATTCTGAAATTTTCACACAATCTTCTAAAAAATGTTTTTTTCACAAAAGGCTAAAAAATGTTTTTTTTCTTTGACGTGACCCTAAAAAATTTTTTGCTTCTAACATTTGCAGAATACATAAATTACACAACAAAAACGAATATTAAAAAAAAATTCCGGTGAGATCTAATCTAATAGTTATCAAGGATTGAAAAATGTTCAATTTTAATAATTTTTATGAAATTTAATTAAATATTATATAAAGTTCCAAAACTCATAACTTGAAAAACATATCAAATTCAGCTAAAGCCTTCGAGTCAATAACTTTTAGCTAAAGAATGCAAAAAAACATGGAGGCAACAAAAATTGTAGTCGTAAATCTAACGTGAAATGACACGCATTCTACAAATTCAAGTCTTTTTTGGTGGTACCCAAGTGTCATAAGCAAAAAAAAAATTAAGTCGCCCTGAAAACAAACTTTTTTTGATAATATAAGTATATTAAGAGGATTATTTGAAAATTTCAGGGAGGAACTTGAAATATTTTACGAGATATTTTAATTATAACAGGTTTATCACTGGGCGTTTTGTGTAAAATTGCTTTGTTTTAAGTTTATAATTGTAATATCTCGCAAAGTATTTTGATATCCACTCCCAAATTTTTATACAATCTTTTTAACTTGATTCTTAATATTTTAAGAAAAAAATAGGTAAAAAAATTAGGTTCAACTTTAAAAAAAATTAATTTGTTTCAAATGATTGCAAATTTCATAAGTTATGCAAAATTTTTTGGTAAGCTCATTTAAAAACGCAACTCTTTTTATTTAATATCTTTTTCCATATATCGAATCGTTTCCGAGTTATCAGTCATTATAAAAAATGTTCAATTTATTAAACTTCAAAAGTTCAAAAACTAATAATTTGAAAAAAAATATCATAATCAGCAAAAACAAAAAATACGTGTCAAATATTTCTAGCTAAAGAATGCAAGCAAAAATTTTGGAAGGAATCAAAATTTTGGTTGTAAATCTGACGTGGAATGATCCTTAGACAAATATTTTGCGTCGATTTGGAAAACGTAAAATGGCTAGTAGATGAGGTGTATGAAGAAAGCTGAAGAAGTCAAAGAGATACGGGAAGTACGATTAGATTTATCGGTAGTGCATGGAATGTAATGATCCAGAAAGCACTCAAATGAGTTGGAATCAGAAAGCACTGACCCTCGCGCATCTGATAATGCAAATGAAAATTTCATTCGAACAGGATTTAAAAGATCGGTCAGAAATTGATGATGGAGAAAAAGTATTGAACGCATCTGTAGTAGAAAAAAAAAAACTATTATTTCATTGAAATATAGGCCTGCTTTTGCGTCTCAATTTCACATAAGCGTAGTTACTACAAAGTTATTGTTGAGTATCTTTCGAAACGAAAAACTGAACCTTTTTAAAATGTCGTTCTGCTTTAGTGGAAACACCAAAGGATAAATTTGTCCCGAAAAAAGTTGCTGTCCATTCTCAACCCTCATACATGATTGAACAGTCATCATACCACTCAGACAAGACCATGCGTATTCCTCACGCACATTGATGCCCTGTAGTTCCCTAGTTGGTCAAATAACCACTAAACAGACAAAATAGTTTGCTTAGTTCAGCTCGATTGGCATTACCCGGAGGATACGTGTTCTCTTAGAATGCCATCAAATCAGATTTAAAATTACATATGACAAAATATGTGCGCAATTGAAAAAAATATAAAAATAAAAACTACTACTTATTTGCAATAAAATAAAATCGGAAAAGAAACTAGTCGCATAACAAAGGTGGCTCATTTTCAAAGATAGCACAGTTGATGAATCGCCTTATAAAAATAGGTCATTAGAGACGTAGACGTGAATAGCTTACCACCGCCGAGTGAGTCACAAAATTGGTGTCTTCTACAAAGTTGTATACTAAGCTTTGTTTCTCAGCTAAAAAATCAGCGTTACACCCTCTATCCGTTGAAATTCAGAACAAAAAAAAATTCCAGGAAAAATATGGCGCATCGCATCTTCTAAAATTCTTCCGAGGGTACTATTTTGCCTAATTCAACTTCACACGAAGACACTTTATCATATACCATCCCAGCTAATTATAGCGATTCAAAGCTTGGAATGTCATGATTGTCATCGTGACTAACAGGATACTATATGTAAAGCACGGTTCGAACATCTCACCCCTGTACATTAGCACATCTGCTGTTTCACAGGGAAGTTGCTGAGATCCACTCCTGTTCGTCATATACTTTAACGACGTGACAGCTTCATTGAACTTTAGGTGCAAGCTCGATGGGAACGACTGTGGAAGTGGAAAGGTTAGGGATAAGGAAAATAACGACACATAGAAAGACAATGCGGACGTATTCTTCACTCTAAGGGAATAAAAGATACTTCTCGACGAGAGGATATATCAATACCCCAGAGGGGATATTGAGATAACCGAACGCCAACGCCCCCGACGAAATATTTTATTTTATCTTATTTGAACTTTTCTTCTGACCTGCATTGGTCTTAATGAAGTATAATTGCCACTCAAATACAGCTTCAACCGGATCATCTATATATCGATAACAAAAAATCCGGATACGCAATTACTTTGTTGCAGAGTAACCACAAAAATATAAAATGACATGAGGTTCCGCAATCAGATACACAAAGATCACATGAATAATACTCAGCGTGCTGAATGGTAGCCATGTGATAATTGAGTTTGCAATGTCCAGTCGCTGCTCTGACTAGAATACTGCAATAGTTCTTGGAAAAATGCAACAATTTCTTTGACATTTTCGGAATCATATCCGGTAGAAAAATTGTTGCTTAAACGCAAGTTTACAAGCTACGCCAATGGTTGGTACGTTCAGATGCCACCCAAGAGCGAATATTGTGCTGTATCGAACTAATCGACAGTGGTAGAACTGGTTCTAGACCAACGAAGTTAGTTGCAGCGCCCGCTCTAGCCAATTCGTCCGACCATTCATTTCCAGTAATACAGGAATGGTAGATAGCATTTGAAATAATAAGTTCTTCGATTTGAGTTCGACATGCGATTACTAATTTCGAACTCGAATTTGTCGAACTGTGTGCTTTCAGAGCAGCCTGACTGTCAGAGCAAAAATGGATTCTTTCATCACAAATCCGCTGTTGAAGTGCCAACCATTTCTCGAGGTGCTTCGGGGTGCCCTGCGTCTCCGATTCCAACCACTTTTGCATAACTTTTTGAATCTAACAAGTTGGGTATTCCACCAAAGATTTCCTCACGGACTTGAACCGGACAAGCCTCTTGATATGCTGCTATTACGAGTGAGTTTGCTTTATCCACGACCTCATCCAAGTCACTTGAAGATTAAATCGTTGGAAAATATTCAATGAAACAAAGTAGCCAAGCTCTGTTCGTAGAGGTCCTAGCTCGTAGATTTGGGATAACGATTTGCGACGATATCTAGCGAGACGTTTAAAAAATCAACCACGATGTAATCTTGATTAGATACCGACGGTTTGAGCTAGTTTGGCACCTCATGCTAGATTGCCAACTCATGCTTAATACAGTCAGAGCAGAGAGTTACATCTAACACCTTTTCTCTGTCAGCACGTACAAATGTTGGGCGATTTCCTACATTAAGTATGTGTAGATTTGTACTACTTAAGTGTTCCATCAATTCGGTGTCTCTCAAATTGATATCTGAGCTGCCGCAAATTATGTGGTGAGCATTTGCATCACTGCCAATTATGAGAGGAAACCCATTTCTGTCAGAGTGTGAAACAACCCTTTTAAAATCATCAGAAGGATATGGTTCATTTTGCGGCAAATATGCTGAACAATAGACGTATTTCCTATTTTTCTTAGTAACAGTCATAGTGACTGTGACAGCACAAATATAACGAGTTATGAGGTTGGATATAGGACATGCGTCAAGAGTATAGTCATTTCTACATGCACGAGGCATTTCACGTGAATTTGTCATGCCATTTTGGTTGATAGTTACGAAGACGGGGTTATGGTTCTTGAACCAAAGCTATGGAAGCGTTTCCTTCCTGCACAAGATGGGATAGATTCATAGTTGCTGCACGTTTACGTTGAAGATTAATTTTTGAAACTCTAACCATACTCGATCACAGAACCACACATTTTATCATTAGCACTTATTGTACAGCAACTAGAAGATACCAAATACTGTGCAATTTATCAATTTATATTGAAACATTTCAGGTGTTTTATTAGAGCACATCTTATAAATCACCTCTTTCTGTGGTTTGTAAACCAGCTACCATAACAAAGATTCTCCATCGAGTGGTCTATATTTATGACCCATTATCCCCTCTCACCTTTTCACCACCTTTGGCACAACAAGAACAACCGCCTTCTTTTACACTCCTTCCTAAGACTAGGGAGCAACCCAATCAACGACCGGTGCCCTCAGACTGTATAATCACCGCGCCATGGTCGTCCCAGTCTCGAGAGTTGTCTCCACTAAAAAGATATGTATCACGTTGAAAAAAAATGGATCACCGTTTTGTTGTTTGCGGCGACCCACGGATCTAGGTGAATCTTCGTTCGGCCTAGTTCGAAGCTGTTATTATTGTTTTATTTATTAATGTACATTCTGTTTAGTAGTGTTTCTGTTCCCTGCCAACTGGCGTACCCAAGAGATTCTAATCGTCGTCGCGGTCGTCGTCGTCGTCGCAACGAAAGCTCAGCTGTGAACCAAGCTAGTTATTATGTCCATTTTTGGCACGAGCGAATGACGCTGCTGGATATGAGGCTGAACTAGGGTCAGCAGCAGGCGGGCGTTGGCCACAGTAATGGGAGGTGCTTTTAGGGAGTGAAAGGGTGTTGCTGTTGACGTCAACGGTAAATTGAAAATCACTGAAATTTAGTGCACTATTGTGTTGCTCGTTGATTTATCTGGGCGGAAACAGTACTAAACTGACGTTTACTGGCAATAAATTTGGGATAGTTTAAATCCCTGAATTTGTTTAATTCACCATAACTCATACTGATTAGTATCACAATATGTTACGAAAAAGGTTGAGATGCATTGCATACTTATGCCATAAATTCTCTACAATGAAATTGATCAATTAACTAAATATGTGCCAACACCATCCAGACTTTTTCGTGGTAATGAATTGAAGGCTTAATTGTTTATGTTATTCTTGTGTTGGTCAGTGCAAAATTGATAGAGCTAACACCTACTACGCCCCGAGCCTGAAGTTGATTTACACGGAGCGATTAGATGATATATAGAAAACTTTTTTTTGATGGATTATTACACACAAAGTTTTGTAAATTTGATCATTTGAACTTAAATTAAATTTTTGGGTAGAGATTGCATAGTACTATTGTGGTACAAATTTCAAATTTTTGGAAAAGTATAATTTTTTTTTACGAAACAAAACATATACCTTTCGTTCTTCAACTCTCCGTACAGCGACGACTGTGATAAATCTGCCCCGAACTGGGTCAAAGCTTGCCACCGTCGACGGAAAGTGACGACGGCACGCGTGATAAGATCTGAGCAACCAGCCAGCACGTGATCGCGTTTCCCTGTCAAACCACTCTCTATCTCTCTCGCTCGTTCGCACGCGCCATTAACCATGCAGTTTGACAGCCGTCTGACACCGCGGCGGCGGTTTGTCACCGAACAAGATACTTAAATTCGAACCGAGCTGCCGGGTGGAATGCGCGATTGTTTCTATAGTGTTTGTTTTCTATGGATCTTTCCACTTTCTTTCGTCAGCCACGATGTGGCGCTTGGATTTCGAGTGCTCTCCACTGGTGATTTGTGTCGTAAAATTAAACAGAAACAATTCGTTGAATGGCATGGTGCAGAGGAGATACAGCGAAGGTGCAATGATGGTGAATGCATTTCGAGAAACGGTGACTTAACTACTAGTAACTGAACTAACCGTGGTAACGGGATTGGCGATGACGGAGCGAAGAGAATTAGAATTACAAAGAGATTTAAGACATCAACATAGTATTCATTGGGGGTTGGGCGGTATGCTAATCCGTGTGCAACTGGGAGAAAGTGGAAAAAATTGAAGTATGAAAAATGGTAAGCTTTTACATAGTGCCATTCTCTTTTGTGGTCAGTTTTAAACTGCTTTCGAAAGGTAAGTAAACTAGTATTAATCTCTGGATGTGAGCATGCTTGTAAATATCACAAAAAGTCACAATTCAAATCGAGATAGCCAAAAAATGTTTTAAAAATTGAAGTGAATGAACGAAGCTGAGAATGAGTTCAAGAGAATACAATAAACTTTTACAATAAAAATTTCTAAATAGCATCGTTTAACAAAAAACTGTTCTTCATCTTATTTTATTGCCACCAGAGCACCCAGATTACCTGAAGAGTCAATCGTTGGAAATATCTATAAACCTAGTCACCAAACCTGAGAAGTTTAAATGATCGAAGATGATTTTTGTGATTAAATAACGACAGTTAGAACTCGTTCAGTACGAGCTAGTTTTCCAACTCATGCGTAATACTGTTGGAGCGAAAGGTTACATCTAACACCATTTCCATGTTATATCGTGCAACTGTTGAATCATTCCCTTCATTGAGTATAAGTATATTTGTGTTGCTTAAGTATTCCATGAATTCAGTGCCTCTCAAATTGATATTTGAGTTATCACAAATTATGTGAAGGGTATTTGCATCACGGCTGATTATAAGTGGAAGCCCATCCCGAGCGAATTCCAATAGGTTCGAATACTGTACAACTCCTTAAAAAAACCAAGCTTTACAACTATCAAACACCATAAAAAACCCATAAACACACCAGAATATGTTCTGTTTTTGACGACTGGGATGGTTTGACCTATGATAATTTGAACGACTGTTTCAGTCAATTGTTATCAAAACGAATGTTGGTTACTGTCCAACGTTTCGACCTTTGATGTTGGTATTTCCCTTGATAAAGACTAACATCAAAGGGCGAAACGTCGGGTAGTAACCAATATTCGTTTTGATAATAATTGACTGAAACAGCCGTTCAAATTCCCATATCCCAGAATATGGTTTTTATATCCGACTATTCGGATGGGGGTCATGGGTTGAAACTTTTTTAAATTCTATTAAAACACCATGCAGTAGGGGTGAATTGGGACCATTAGCTTGGGGGAGCCATCATAGCACAGAATTTCCGCCACAATATGATATAACCCTTTTTAAATCATCAGAAGGTGATAATGTAGTATGTGGTAAAAAAGCCGAACAATAGATGTCGTAATTATTAACAACAAAAATAAGTTTTATTCTTTGTGTTTCGAATTCATCTCGTCAGCAACTAGCACCATCTGGGTGTCTAGTTAGACGATGTATCTAAACTAGTACCCAAATTAGCACTAGTTAGACACAAAAAAAATCCAAACAGTTCGCACGACACATGTGAACGTTCAAAGCAACAGACTTGTCCCGAGTGATGTCCCGGGAAGCAAATACAGAAGCTCAGGTTTGCTGACGAGAAAGCGAAAACGAACTCTTGTCTTTTGGCTCGGGAGCCAAACGCCTGGCATTATGCAATCTTAAATTCACATAAGGGAAAATTGGACTGAACCACTTTGTGCATTAAGGGCACAAAACCTAACTTAAATTAAGTTTTATTCTTTGTGTTTCGAATTCGTGTCGTGCGAACTGTTTGAATTTTTTTTTTGTGTCTAACTAGTGCTAATTTGGGTACTAGTTTAGATACATCGTCTAACTAGACACCCAGATGGTGCTAGTTACTGACGAGATGAATTCGAAACACAAAGAATAAAACTTAATTTAAGTTAGGTTTTGTGCCCTTAATGCACAAAATGGTTCAGTCTAATTTTCCCTTGTGGGAATTGTGTTAGTGACACGTTCACTAAACTAAATAAATGGATAAATCAGGAAATGTTCTTTTTGTGGTGCTGGCTGTTGGTTAGGAGAGGCTGGCCGCAGTCCCCATTAAATATTCATTGGTTGGGCAAACGTTGCACATTGACAAAAAAACGGAAAATCGTATCAATAACTTTAATGCTCGTATACCAAATTATTGGAAAAGTCTCATGAATCAAATGTGTTTGGTCTAATCTTGTGTAGAATAGAGAAGATTCGAGTATTGGAATATATTAGCCCTACAATTCGCCAAATCATTACAATTATAACTTCAAATTCACTAAAAAATGTTGTGGAATTTTGCAATTAAATTTTGATTTTCTTGAATTATTTTATTTTACAGTAGAGAACGTTGCGAGACACATAAATCAAAAAGGGACAGGATCTTCGGGGAGTCAATTTCAGCGTTGAGTAGCTTTACTATAAAGACCACTGTCTGAAGCTTTCTGCGTTGTTCCAGTGTGTCGCGACTTATCAGACGACATCGAGCAGGACACGGAGAAAGGTCTAGAGGATTCCGCCATGGCAGGTCTCGTAGTGCGAGTCGGGCAAACCTTTTCTGCACCCTTTCAATCCGTAAGTTCTATGTAAGCTGATGAGGACTCCTAGCCCAAGAAGCACTTTTTAGTAGTGGGCGAACCAGCGAACAATATAACGGCTTTTCCTTGAAATCCCGGTCGATTTTAAAAATGAAACCGAGTTGTCGGGTTATTTTCGAAGCTGAGTGATGCTGATTAACCGTATCCAGCGGTCGCTGACGCTGTCAACTTTGGTAAGCGTTTGCCCATCGATTTGGTAGTCGTAACGTATCGGGCTGACCATGCGGTGGAAAGTTATAACATGGCATTTTGTAATGCTAATAATTAGCCAGTTTCTACGGTACCAGCTAACGAATGTATCCGGAAGCTCTTGAATACGGATGCAGTTGTCGATAGATTGGACAACGAGGTACAAAAAAGTTTGCACCCCACACCAAGCAGCAAAGCCGCATCGTTAAAGAATAACACAAACAGTAGGGGTCCCATGTTGCTACCTTGAGGGACTCCAGATTTGTTCGTCAATTGAGAGGAAACACAAAAGCCAAGCTGCACACGTAGGACTCTGTCGCTACTCAAGTAATGAAATTCAGTGATGCGCCCAGCTGTGACATTTTCGTTAATAATATTCGGTTGTCGAATTCAGGTTTTAAGTTCGTTTTAGTTCAGCGAATACGTAGATTATATATAGCTTGTAATATCAAAAAAAAAACTCAGTAAATATGGAAATGGATGCGAAGCGAGCTACGCGGAGCAAGACTGAAACTTTTTATTATTAAATTCTACAGATATTTTTGGTTCAATATTTACACGGATATTGAAAGTTATAGCAGTTATTACATAAACAATGCCTGCTGCTGCTGCTGCTACAAAATTCGACTTATCCCTATTGTGCACAAGGTGGAAATGAGATCATTGAATTTCTTCCCAATTGAGAATTATGTTATTTCGTCAATTTCTTTGGATTTCTGTGGAGTTCTTTATATTTATAATACTGGCAGGAGGTGATCTGGACTTGCTACATACACAGCGTGGTCTGAGTAATAATTATTTATCTTTTAGTTGGTTGAGTCAGACTGGGCGCGTTTCCCGATCAGAATGAAATAACAAGATTATAACAGAATGCAATTTTCGTAACATATTGTGTTATAAATTTGGTCTCGTTAGTAGTTAAAATAACAGAAAATTATAACAAAAAACGACGGTAGATATAGTTTTGAAATATTCTTGTTATGTGTTTCTGATTGGGTTGGCAGATCCACCGCTTTCTCACCACAAAAACATAGTTGAAAACGACGTATATTGAATACTTTGCTTTAATTTTAATATTTTTTATTCACCGTAAATTTCTACTTTATCGATTTTATTGTCTATGTTCTGGCCTCTTGATGATTGATAGAAAGATATAAACGATCTAAACGAATAGGTATACTAGAGTGAATCAATTACTACATAAACGTAGAGTAGAAAACTAAAGCTAGGAAGCCTAATATGACCATGATCGAGACAAAATGTAAAGTATTTTTTGGCTTCAGCTTACTACAAGTCGGGCGTTCCATTCGAGTCTAACAGCATGGTCGGTGAGAAAGCATAACTAATCGTCATGTTTTGTCACCGAGGCCAGTGAAAATATTCTTCACTACAAGATCGGCTAGTCATACCTTTGTTTTTTTCGTCGTACGTGTTCCCAGAAATTTTGATCCAACTTGCCATATTCAGCAAAAGTAATGATAAACCTAGGTTCCATTTTCAACTTCCATTTTACGAACAGTCGAAAAGTAACTATAATGTTAACAGTCACTGTCACGATGCTGCTTCTAAATGGAAATAGAAATAATGGTTCTTTGACTATGCAACATATACACCCGGAACAGCGACCTAATTTTTTTTCTGTTTTTGCGCTTACAATCTCATGCCCAAAAGCAAGTCAATTTCTTTCGCTGCACTCTGTTACCGACAACGTGTAGCTATGTGCTCGATATTAAATTGCACAAGTATGAAGTTGGTTGAACACTAACGAATCATTTGGGAGCTTTTCGCTCTCACAGTTCGAGAGCGTAAAAAAACAGATGCATTTACGCTCCCGATGATTTGTTTTGGGTGTAGAAACAATCAAACTGGGTAAAACTGTTTACAATTCCGTTGCTCTGAGTAATAACAGCATCCATAAATGAATGAGACTTGACAAAAAATTGCAGATTGGATTATTCCATGTAATTAGATATAGGATCTAGCGAGTACTAGTTTTTATACTCAAATAAATAAATGCTCGTGATATTGGAAAATTTAGTAATACCAACTCAATTTTGACACAGTATGAAGTTAATAGTGTAAAAATTTCTCTGCTATGACATTAAAAGCTAAGCATAAGTCAAGAACAAATTCCGTTTTCGAAAATGCAATCCTGGAGACATTTTTCTCACTGTTGAAAAATTGGCACATCTCAAAGCAAAAAAAAATCATCTTATATTTTACTGTGCTACGAACACGTGGAAGCACGTCAGATTCGAGGTGCTACATAATGGAACTAAATATTTTCAGGACCACACCAAGAACCAATTTATCGATCATTACAGCTCATTGTTGAATAAACCAAACATCAGTTGGCTTAAGTGATTTCCTTGAGTGATACATCTAGACATTTAAACTAAGATACAGAGTTTTTAGACAATTGCTCTTGAATTGATATACTAGATTATATACATTTATCATCACGCGGCTATGAATGAATCAGTTTAGGCTGATTTTCACTGAATTGTCGACATATACTAGAACTTTGAGAAACTAGAACATACATGTATATGCAGTTATTCTAACCTTTGTTTAGACCTTTGATGACTATGAAGCAGGTAAATTACCTTGCTTGAGACCAATGAAGTTGAAAGTGAAGGTTCCTAACCTTCCTCAATCACATTTCGATTTGAAATACTCCACAATTACTTCCACTAACTCACGTCTATTAAATTATTCAACAAAAACAGATTGCTACCCTCTGCAATCCGCGTAATTGTTACAATCTGTTCACCATAACCAAACGCAAATGCACCCATAGTTGCATCTTACGCATAACTCCCTGATGTAAGTTTAATTTTCGGTTGAAGTACGACTCTTTCAATTATTGAGAGTAAAATTAACCAACCGAACGGATGCTAACTATTGCAAACGCACTGATTGCTCACTCACTCACCTCAAAAAGCCGAAATTCACCTCATTCCAATCTAATCACGGATAAGTCGGCTTATCGCCGCCTTTTCATCGCCGCGCCTCTCTAAATTGCCTTGGCCGCACACCGCCACCAATCAAGCGTAGTTTTCCTACGCATCATCATCATATAGAGCATAAGCCGAAAAAAATCGATCTTAATTTCCCATTTGCCCCGACCGTCATCGTGGGCTTTTTAAATCCCGCCCCGAGGTAACTGGGCCAAAACCATACTCCATACTCAGCAGCATGAGAGACCGTTACCGTGTCTGCCAGTTGCAAGTTGAACCGCGGTTTGTAATTGATAGAAATTAGGCCCAATCATCAGTCCATACTCGCTACACGTTTGTACCCGTAGAGAGACGAGATGAGCCACGTGTAAGTGTGCAGATTATTTTCTTTATGTAAGCCCACACCGATTTTCTCTCGTTAACACCCAACATTTAATCACGTTTTGTGCGTCGTTGATTTTCGGAGGGGCTAGCATATTTATCTTAATTAAACCGCGCCCCTGATTGGTTTTGATGGGGTTTCACCAGGCTCGCCTTGAGACGGGTTCCACCTACACCAGCGCACGCGTTGCACGTGCAATCGTTTTTATAGTTGGTGCACTTTCTGTGTTTTTGTCTGTTGCGAGAGTGGTGCGTGAAGCTAGGTCGAGGAATGTAACGCAATAGAGGAAGTTGTTGAAATGGTGTTCATAGTTTAAAATGCGTTTTTTGTGAATTGAGTTTTTTCGTTGTAGTGATATTTTTGCTGTCATGCAAAAAACGTTAGTAGTATTTCAGAGAGTGAAGCATTTATCATAAATAAACGCAATAACGATGTGGTAAAAACTTTCACATACTTTGTAATAAAAACATTGATTGGATTGATTAGTTCGTGTTCGAAGCTTGTGACATTCCGTGTATGCTTTGTCAGCGTTTTTAATAATGTCGGTAAGGCATTCACTAAAGTTGCTTTTTACACGGACGGTACGTGTTGCGTAAATTCAAAACCGCGTAAAACCGTTTAACTTGGCGTTGGCGCAAGAAGCGGCTAGAGTGTATCGAAAGATCAATTTGCATTTCCAATGAAAAATGTTTTTTGAATAGCCGTTTTCGTACTTAAAATTATTAGTGTCCAAACCGTTGAGAAGTTTCTATATTGATGAATACGATTCGATCGTCTTAGTGATTAGTTTAACTTTAAGTGAAATACAAAATTTATTTGCCAAAATAATGCAGATAGAGATTTAGTGTCTTCTATGAAGTTATAGCTGATTATTAACAAAATAATTGAAAACTTCAAATAAGTAGCTATATATTAAGCATTTACAATGCAATCAAGCTCTATATTAGCATCGTAAAGGCATACTGGCGCAGCCGAGATGTAGCATTATCGCCAGCTCTATATACATACACAATGCTAATACACTAAGGTTTTTTTACACGGTTTTTTTTACACGGTTTTTTTTTGCACGGTTTTTTTTACACGGCTTCTTTTACACGGTTTTCGCAATTAGCACGGTTTTTTTTCACGGTTTTCGCAATTAACACGGTTTTTCGCAAAAATATTCTAAGTCCTTTTAAAGGCAAAAGACTTAGACGATTTCTCAACAATTTTTTTTGCACGGGTTTCGCAAAAATGTTCTAAGTCCTTTTGGAGGCAAAAAACAGACGATTTTTGATCAATTTTTTTTTTGCGCGGATTTCGCAATTAACACGGTTTTAGCAAAAATCCTTATGAAGGCAAAAGACTTAGACGGTTTTTGACCAAGTTTTTTTTGCACGGATTTTGAAATTTACACGGTTTCTGCTTTTCCATTTTGAATGCAAAGAATTTCGAAGATTTTTGGAAAAGTGGAAGTGATTGCTTTTGGAACAGCATTAACGAGTAGATGCCAAATGTTCATGTCTGAGGCCATTTAGAAAACCAAGATGGCGACTTCCGGTTCAGTGGAATTCTCTGAAACCCCATCAATATGGCTATTTTTGGAACGGGATTGATGAGTGGACGTCAGATATCGATGTTTAAAGCCATTTTGGAAACCAAGATGGCGACTTCCGGTCCAGTGGAAGTCTCTGAAACCCCATTAATATGGGTATTTTTGGAACGGGATTGATGAGTGGCCGTCAGATACCGATGTTTAAGGCCATTTTGAAAACCAAGATGGCGATTTCCGGTCCAGTGGAAGTCTCTGAAACCCCATCAATATGGGTATTTTTGGAACGGGATTGATGAGTGGACGTCAGATATCGATGGCCATATTGAAAACCAAGATGGCGACTTCTGATTCGGTGGAATTCTCTGAAACCCCATCAATATGGATATTTTTAAAACGGGATTGATGAGTGGACGTCAGATATCGATGTTTAAGGCCATTTTAAAAACCAAGAAGGCGACTTCCGGTTCAGTGAAATTCTCTATAACCCAATCAGCATGCATATTTTCAGAGCGGGCCTAATAGAGCGCATGATAGAGATCAGTGTCAGAGGCCATTTGGAAAACCAAGATGGCGACTGCAGGTTCATTAGAATTCTCTAAAATCGAATCAATATGGGTATTTTTGGAATGGAATTGACGAATAGACGCTAGATATCGATGTCTGGTGCCATATTGAAATTCAAGATGGCGACTTCCGGTTCTGTGGAATTCTCCAAAGCCCAATCTATATGAGTATTTTTGGAACGGGATTGACGAGTAGGTGCCAAATATCAATGTCTGAGACCATTTCGAAAATCAAGATGGCTACTTCGGTTTAGTAAAATTTTCAATTACCACAACAATGTGAGAATTTTTGTAATAGCGTTAATGAATAGATACCGGATGTCAATTCCGGAAGTCATGTTTTCATCTAAGATGATGACTTCTATTTTAGTGCCAAGACGATGTTTGAAATATAAAGACACGTCGCGAGAAAACAGTAAATTTGGCTGCACGGTTTTACAAATTATTTGTCTGCTAGTTTTGGCAACCAGGAATATTGTGTAAACAGCGAGTTACTTGTAGTTTTAATGAATGCTTGGCGAATTCCTTTTTTGAAATATTTCCCACAATACTCAATCATGTAACTTGGAAATGCATTGATTTACGTTACTGAGCCTGTCTACATGTTTTTCGTTGCACTAGAAAAAATGTATCGAGGATGCAGGATGCAGACATGCATTTCTTTTCATTTCAATCTCGATACTCCCCACGCATTACTTCCTAAATCCGCCATATTTGTTTACATTGCTAGTTTGGAACCGTTGTTTTGGGTTCGATTGGAACTTTTGGCTTCAGTCTTCGCGCATCTCTATAAGCATCATCTCTGCTTTAGTGTACATCTCATTCATCTTAAGGGGGCGTCTGATGTAGTGGGCAAAAAAATCGACTTCTTTTTTATCCGCTTAATTGTTAGTATTGAGCCTCTAGAATAGTCTCCCGCAATCTCGGTGACCACGCTGAACTTCTTTTGTTTTAAACAGCCATGCATTCCTCGCGCGTATTTGCTGTGACACACGCAGATTTCAATCTATCGGCAACAATTTTCTTAAGACTGACAGCGATAAAAATACAGTGTGAGCAATACACTTTAAACTACTTCCACCCAAATTTTTAAGAGAAAATACCAAATGGATTGTTTTCCACGTCATTTTTTCCGTGATGCAATTTGATATGGAGTATCCTTTAATAGCGTTTTTTCGAAACCGCGTTTTTCAAATTGGTGAACACGATAACTCAAAAACTAATCAAAGAATTGACTTGATTTTTTTTATGAAAATGCACAATATGTGTAGCCTGTCGGTGAACCACAGAAAACAGAATGAAAAAATTGTTCTCTCTATTATTTTGAAGAAAAGTGCACGAATTTTACAGAAAAATATGAGATTTTTCGGTTTACATGAAGCCATTTTCCTAAACTCGAACTTTTTTTTGGGTTCATCCAGTAACTACAAGTCTAAGCTTTACAATTTTTACTTAATTTCCTGTGTCAAACAATTTTATCAAGAGTCATCGTGTTAGCCGCGGCGCTCCTCGACGTGGAAATGGTTGGACGTCTACTCTTGGAACGCTCGTATGTGTGGCTCTGCGTGGCTGCCGACCCTATTCTGCGCGGCTCGTGACGTGAGACGACTAATCTCACCTCACTCTACGTGACTTCACCCAATTCTGAAGAGTCACTTCGGGTGACGTGAGACTCCCATTTAACCACAAAGAGGAATCTCACCTCACCCGAGTCGACTCTCAGAATCGAGTGAGAAAAGTCACGTAAAGTGAGGTGAGTTTCGTCGTTTCACGTCACACGCCGCTCAGAATAAGGCCGTGCAAATATTTTTTTCGTACAGAATAAACGTACAAATTTAAAGCTTAACATTACATAAAAGATGCATTGTTTCCTTGCCTTCAAAATCGTAAAACAAAATAATTTTTCGGTTTGAGCACTTTACACCAGACGCCCCCCTTAATAATACAGCGAAGACCTAATTTTATTATTTCCCCCTGATTATGTCAGCTTTTTGATTCGACTTTGAGTCTCGCATGAAGATTCGCTCGATGAGCTCTAGCAGACAACTCAAATTCGAGTAAATCCATTCATGAGCACATTTTTCTTATCTTATAAATGCAAAATATACAAAAATAAATGTATCTTTTTGTTTTACGCTGGATATTTATACTAAATAATCAGAACCATCTTGGGTGTTACAATGACGTCAGACCTCTGGCAACTGCATATTTGTCAATCCAGTTCCAAAACACTCCATGTTGTGAGTTATACAGAATATCGCTAAGCCGATAGTCTCAATGTTGTATTTCAAAATGGCCTCAGACATTGATCTCTATCATGCGCTCATTAGGCCCGTTCGGAAAATATGCATACTGATTGGGTTATTGAAAATTCTGTTAGACCGGAAGTCGTCATCTTGGTATTCCAAATGGCCTCAGGCATCGATATTTGGTGCCTACTCATTAACACTGTACCGAAAACAACCATATTGTTAAAGTGCGGGACAAAAGGAAACCTCAAGATCCGACGTTTCCACTTTTCCAAAAACCTAAGGAATTGGAAAAAACAAAAACCGTGCTACTTGCATCCTTGCATACTTGCATACTTGCATCCGTGCAAAAAAAAACCTGTTCAAAAATCGTCTAAGTTTGAGAGAGTTTTGATAAAACTCCGAAATCATCCCTTTTCCTAAAATCGTCTAAGTCTTTTGCATTGAATGTAAGGCGGTTTTTTTGCACGATTTTCGGAATTAACGCGGTTTTTTTTGCACGGTTTTCTGAATTAACACGGTTTTTTTTACACGGATTTCGCAATTAACGCGGTTTTTTTTACACGGATTTCGAAATTAACGCGGTTTTTTTACACGGATTTCGCAATTAACGCGGTTTTTTTGCACGGTTTTTTTACACGGTACGTATCCCCCGTGTAAAAAAAAACCTTAGTGTATATCCTTAAAGGATCTTTAGAGCACGTGCACCTTACCTATGCATTTAGTGCTATTGTAGAACACACATAAGGCTTATACTGTGTATTCGAACATACACAGTATAGCCCAGGCAGCAAACTTGCCGTAAAGGACGAGGCATGGTACCTCTGTTCGAGATTTACTTATTTCCATCAATATTATTCATATCGCGTGATAATCAAACTCCGGTAAGGTTAAAATATTTACCACAATGTATTAGAATGAATTCAATTACATTTCTAAACCTTATTTTGATATTCCTCGATTTTATTCATATCACAGTACCGAAAAGGAAATATATGAAAGCGTTGCAAAAACATTCCGGAGAATGACAGCTAACTGAAGCTTTCTAGTAGCATCAGTAGTGCAGGTATTAGGCTTTCAAACTTGAGTATATAATAGCATAGAAATGCAGAAAAAAGGGGTTAGTCTCTACATAGTAATAGCACAATATTTCGCCTCTTCTGGCATTATATCAGCATTACATCAGAATATAGGGCTAAACTGCCATATATGCAGAATTAAAGCAGATATTAGGCTATGTTCTAATGCTTATTGGCCACTGGGGTTCCATCGTCGAAACGTTTGTGATTACAAAAATTAATAACATACAATGACACAAATGAGTGAAATTTATAAAAGGAAATGCATGAAGCAAATGAATAAAATAAATACCTAAGGTTAATAAATTATTACAGAGCTCAATTTATAAAATTAGTAACACAAATGAATTTTATAAAATGAATAAATTTCTAAATATATAACACGATTAAAATGAATACTTTGAATAAAATAATGGGAAGTAATGAAATAAGTGAACAAATATCAAGCAAATAAAATTAAAGAAAGGAATGAAACAAATAATATGATGCAAATAAAATAACCGAAAATTATAAGAATAATATGATGCAAATGAATAAATGAACAACACAAATACTGCGAAGAAAATGAAGCGGTGGTCAGCTATTTTCGTCCACGTCCCTTATCACCAATTTTTATACAGTGATTCATCAGCAGTGCTATCTTTGAAAATGAACCACCTTGGTTATGCAACTAATTTTTTCTAATCTTTTTTTAAATGCAAATAATTAAGCAATCTTCATTTCGTTATATTCTGAATTGCACATATTTTGTCGTATGTAATTTTAAATGTACTTTCATTTGATGGCATTATAAGGGAACACGTATCTGCCGGTTGTTGCCAATCGAGCTGACATTTCTTTAGACTGAACAAACTAATTTATTTCTTTGTTTAGTGTTTATTTGAGCTACTAGGAAACGAATTCACTGGGTCTTTAATTCGGGTGGGAAATACGCATGGTCATGTCTGAGTGAATGCCTTTGGATTATGTATGAGGGTGGAGAATTGACAATTCGAAAGATCAATTCAAATCCCATTACCAATTTGCGGCAATCATTTCAGCACGAGGAAGTTCAAGTTGTTTTCGATGAAAGAATCTCGATAAACGATTAACCAGAGTTTAAACGCCTAGAAAATTTACGTATCCTACAGTCAATAAACTATTCAAACATGCACGAAAATATAGTCTCAGTCGCATCGCTTGCTTGAAGCGACTAACAACCCACCCACTAACCAATCCGTGGTACTTATGGGAGTGTCACTGAGTCGGGGCCTTCCGTTAAGTACCACATCAACACTTCCTTTCTCATCCCAAGTTACGGTAAAGATGGTCGTGGCCCGCAATGGTGGCTCTCAGGCGAAACTCTCGCTTGGATTGGATCAATTGTTATTCCCAAACAATGCTCCTCAAGTAGTCTGGCTGGAAATGAGAGTCATCAGTCTGCAATCTACGAAGTATACCGTGCTTACGCAACGCAACGCAGCGCAACGCGCAACGCAACATAAATACTGCGAAGAGAATGAAAAAAACTTTCTAAAATATTGTAAATGAATCAAATTATTACAAAGTATAAAATGAATATAATAAAATAAAATATAATGAATATAAAATAAAATGAATCACACCTAAAAAACGAAAAAATGAATAGAGAAAAAACAGAATGAATGATAAAATAAAATAAAATCAATCAAATTATCAAATTTAAAGATATCAAATTAACTAAATAAATAAAGTAAAAAAATGATTTAAATAAATTAGCAGAAAAGGATATCCTGTATAACTGAATAAAATTTATGAAATAAAAAAAAATCATCAAATCCATAAACATAAAATGAACTAAATTACTAAAATAAATAAAATGAACAAAATGAAGTAATCAATTTCCCAAATGAATTAAATGCTAAATGGGGAGGTGTAATTTCGAATTTATCTCCGAAAATGCTTCCGTTTTATAACTAAAAAGCACAAACTATTTACACGAAGGCAATTTTGGTTTTGTCTTTACAAACTACACAATAACGCCACACCCATCAAATTGGATATTGAAATATTTTAGATTTGTCGAAAATCTATTACCCAGCCAGCCGAATCGGGCTTGAGATTCCGCTTGTGCGACTACCCCCAGTTGCTATTCCGTTATTGAGCAGAACTAGCGGAAATTGCACAGAGAATCAATAGACGATAATACCGGGGCAGATAATCAATAGACGACTAGTATCGGCACCGAGGGCGTGCCAAATTTCACCTCAACGAAAAACATTCTGGCGGAAACGTAATGCCTTATATTCCATTTACTCGAATTACAAGTAGGTATCCAGATCATGGGTGCCAACGCATGATTTGTAAAATGAATTATTCTACTTTTTTTAGCCCATCAAAACAAACGTAAACATCGCGCACATGAAAGAACCCCATCAGCTGTTAGAGTTGTTGGTAATGACTACTTTCACTTCAAACATTGCATTGTCCCGAGCCGCATTTTATGTCCAAATGAAAATAAAATCTCTACAATCAGCAATCAGTTGAATAACTTGAAATAATTGATTATTTATACATGAAATTGTATGACAAGATATTTTCAAGTTTGTGTTTTAGTTTGGCCGCACTGCTGATTCTTTCCAGTCTGCTGGATGTAAAAAGGTTTTTGATAATGTGTACCATCGTATTACTGACTAACCTATCCTAGCGTTCAACGAGTGCTTTTAGAGTGAATTATTCATAAATGGATGTTCCAGCTAAAAAAGGCATGTATAAGGGCAATGTTTAAAATAGTTGAGGCGGTAATTTTCGGTTCATAGCACATAGTTTTGCTAAGCGCCGTTGCGTCCTGTTTCGGTTTACTATGTGAATGAGGTGAATTAGCATATATTTCAAGAAAGTGACAATGGTTACATTAAAAGCTGGATTTAAAGGATAGATCTAAATAAATATGTACACAACTAATAAAGAATGTAACTTGAGCTTATTTTTGCTCACCTGTTTTAGCCAAACAGATGTTGTCATTATCTCAAATGGTTGGTTAGAAACTAAAAGGTGAAAAGTAGAGTCACAATAGGCTCTACTGCCATAATAGACACATTACCCTACTTCTGGTACTGAAGGAGTTATACCTGTGGATCCGGTTCTCGTCAAAAAGGGTCGGTATTAACAACCGTACCTAGTGCCAATTAAGACGATATATCTAAACTAGTAGTCAAATTATGCACTAAATCCAAACCTCACGCTATACATATGAGCGCCTAAAGCAACTGGCCTGTCCCGATTGATGCCCTGGGAACCAAAGCCAGAAGCTACAGGTAAATATAAAGAAGCTTAAACCGGCCCCTTCCAAGTTAACATGCTAGGGGCGCACAGTGGGACCAATCTAACAAAGGTGGGACAAAACCTAAAATTTGAGGCCTTAGATGTCATTTTAGAGCCAGCAGTTCTCGTAGGATATGTTCACAATATTATTCTGCAACTTTTTAAATAGAATATTTTGTTGTTGGACTAAAGTAGAGTACCCGAGCAAAAAAAAAATTTCAAAAAATGTTTTAGAGGGTCGATGTCTTCGACAAAGTTGTAGAATATTTTGTTTTGAATAACTTCTTCTAAGATATCATAGACATCAGACCTCATATTTGAAGCAAAATTGTTGTTTTTTGGAAATATCACCAAAAAATCAGTTTTTCGACTTTTCCATGTTATAAACCTTAACTGATTGATTTAATATGCTCTACACTTGCAGGTAATATTAAAATACAACTTTTTGTTGAAGGAACTAATAACCTAAAATCGATATTTTGGCTTTTAAAACTATTTTTCATATAAATTTAATCTATTTTCATCAAAGATTTCTGTTTTAGGTGCACTTTTGTGCAGCTAAACTTTGGCTATTGCGATACTCTATTATTCGTAGAATAAAAATAATACTACATAGAAACAGGAAATAGTTGGACGCATTGTTTGGGTGACCATTCATATACGACGGTTTATAACATGAAATGTTATAAACCGTCGTATATATTATTTTTAATTTATATACATTATTAGCTATTAACAAAATCTTATATTTTGTGCGCACTTACAAGCATATAGAACATATTGAGTTGATCAATTACGGTTACAATATGAAAAAGTGAAAAAATAATATAAATTTTGAATTTAAACTGCCAAAGAACAACGATTTCGGCTCAAAAAATAAATAAATGGTATTTTCAACAAAATTGTTCCAAATACAATGTTTGACAGCTTTGCTGAAGAACTCAACCATTCAAACAAAATTTGATTTTTTTAATTCGGGATTTCTACTTTAGTTTAACCAATAAGATTAGTCCTACAAATTCATAAAAGTAGAACAATACCTATTTGAGGCCTATAGAACCTAATTGTGTGGAAAAATATTCACAATATAAATGAATCATTTCTATTTTTTTAGATGGTTGATGACTTCAGCAAAGTTGTATAATATTCAATTTCGAACATTTTTGTTAAAAATACTTTATACATACTGTAGATTTATTTTTTTTATCCGAAATCGTTGTTCTTTGGCAGTTTAAATAAAAATTTACATTATTTTGTCACTTTTCCATATTGTAACCGTAATTGATCAACTCAATGTGTTCTACATGCTTGTAAGTGCGTGCAAAATATAAGATTTTGTTAATAGCTAATAATGCACATAAATTTAAAATAATATAAACACATTTTATGTTATAAACCGTCGTACATGAATAGTCACCCAAACAATGCGTCCAACTAAATCCTGTTTCTATGTAGTAATTTTATTCTACGAATAATAGAGTATCGCAATAGCCAAAGTTTGGCTGCACAAAAGTGCACCTAAAACAGAAATCTTTGATGAAAATAGATTAAATTTATATGAAAAATAGTTTTAGAAGCCAAAATATTGATTTTAGGTTATTAGTTCCTTCAACAAAAAGTTGTATTTTAGTGTTACCTGCAAGTTTGTAGAACATATTAAATTAATCAATTAAGGTTTTTAGCATGGAAAAGTCGAAAAACTGATTTTTTGATCATATTTTCAAAAAACAACAATTTTGCCTCAAATTTGTGGTTTGATGTCTGTGGTATCTTAGAAGAAATTATTCAAAACATAATATTCTACAACTTTGTCGAAGACATCGACCCTCTACAACAATGCTTTAAAAAAAATTTTTTTGCTCGGATACTCTACTTTAGTCCAACAACAAAATATTCTATTTAAAAAGTTGCAGAATAATATTTTGAACATATCCTACGAAGAAATGCTGGCTCTAAAATGACATCTAAGCCCTAGAATAGGTTTTGTCCCACCTTTTTTAGATTGGTCCTATTGTGGGGCGGTTCTTAACAGCGTATGACCCGCAATGGGCGGTAGAAAGGGAAATGCGGTGCCCCGTCCGCTATACCTAAAACGAAATGTAAACAAAGATACAGGATTAAGCGATCGGGGAAGAACAAAGGAAACGTTTAACGGAAACTGACTGGAAACTCGATACTTGATGTGCGAGAATTCCACACAGTCAAACCAACTAGGGGTACTTCGTTCAAGTACCACATCTACTACAATGGTTGGGAGAAAGTAGCATGGCAAATAGCAGGGATGGATCATTAGGCAAAGGCCGGTGAGTAACTGTGTCTGCATGTTAAAGATAATGGTCAAGTACTTGAACTAAAATTGATCATATGTATAGCGACTGCAGACTGAGGGTGCTGTCAAGGAATATGCCTGAAAACTTGAAGAACAGTCACCAAGACATATCCCTAGACGCAGTTAGGCAGCAGATACACGAGGTGATCAGTACAACCGCCAGATGTAATGGAAACTAGTAGAATGCCTGGATCGATTCTGAATGCCAAAGAGAGAACGGACAAGAAAAAATGGGCCGGGAGCCGACTGCTTGTAGCGACTATACGTCAGAACAGGAAACGATATGGTGACTAGGGTGGCAGTCATTTTTTCGATGTTAGAATTTTGTCCATCGCCAGTCAAAAAATGAATCAAGTTATCAAAAAACATTGAGCAAAATTTGAGCGAAATTGGACTATATAAACACTTGTGTACACGTAACTTTTAATACGTTCTGTATGAAAATTCCTGACTTTTTTCAATGAGATCGAAAAATTTTGAACCATGGTAAAGTTCTGTACTACAAAAATTCTCAGATTCTAGGATTTCGGTCGACAAAAATCGTTTGAATTTTTTTCATTACCAAAATTTTTTTTAACCTTTTCATAGAGTACTCGAACTCTACCAAGGTTCAAAATATTCGATCACCTTGAAAAGTTATTAATTTTCATATAAAACGTATAAAAAACATGTTACTCTCATACAAAACTTCAGTCGCTTTAGGGCACGTGTTAATATATTCCAATTTTGCCCAATTTTGTTTAACACGTCTTGATTCATTTTTTGGCCGGCGATAGACAGAATTCCAACATATCAAAATAATAAGGACGGACAATAATAATCACAGACTAGATTTTTACCGTACCAAAAATGAAATGTTGATTTCAAGCTGGCGCATGATTCAATGAAATGAAAGGAACTACGATAATACTTGACCATGGCTCTCCGTCAAAGGTGATTAGATTGATTAGAATGACGCTGGATAGGTCAGAATCAAGTGTCGAAAACCACGGAGGCGCGCATCCGTTATGTGACGTAGGATGGATCGGAACAGGGCGATACACTTTCTAATGTATAGCGCTCGAAGGTACGATACGAAGATCCGATGTGCAAAGAAGCGGAATGTCGCATGTTTCTTGACTTCGTCGACGACATCAACATCACCGGCGTTGATCGCAGAGCAGTGAAAGAGGTATTTTTTCCTTTCAAAAGAGACGCTGCGAAAATCGATCTGTCAATAAACTACAAGACAAGACAAAGTACATGGTAGCTGGTTGAAAAAGAAAGAGTCCAAACAGTGTTGGTTCCGGAGGTGGAAATTGATGGGATACGGTACGAAGTTGTTGGCGAATTCTTAGACACATATGATGACAATGTTAGCCGCAAAGTAAAAAGGCATCTTGCAACTGCGAATAGAACTTCCTATGGTTTGCATAGACACTCGTTCTCAGGTAGTTTTATTGTATGAAATACGGTGATCGAACAATTTTTTTCGGAAATGCTACATACAGAAACTTTAGTCAAAATAATCTTATTGACTGTGGAAAATCTTTAGTCTTCCATGCCGGTGAAACGTGTAAAGTTTCATCGGAATCTAAGATGGTCGGTCACGATTTTAAAGATTTTCGGACGGATCTTCGTGGAATCCCTTGTACAGTACGGTTGATCATCCAAAATGGTGAATATTCAATTCACAAAAGTGTTTGCGGTGAAATGTACGGCAGCAAATTGGTATTTTTTCTAGATGTTTCGCAGTGTTTTATTTCTTTCTTACGTTTATGAAATTTTCATAGCGACATTCAAAAATTATAAATGAATAACTGCTAACGCTAACTTTAAATATGACCCACACGGAATTATGTAACTTGTCAGAAATTACAACTTTAAATTATAATTTTATTTTCAGTTTACTACAAGAGGCTGGAGGCTCGTAGTGTTCGGACCATATTTCGCACACAGAGGTAGACGGAAATTACCATTTTAAAGCCTTTGAGTATGAGTTTCGCCCAGATACTGTTTCTAGTCTTGAATAATAAATCAATTTAGCCAATTAAACCGGAAGTTCCTACCCGATTTCATTGTTCCTCAAAAAAGTACGAGTCCTTATATTAATACAATTTTGAATAAAATGTTGAAAAATTTCTTCATTGACTCCTACACTGAAAAAATCGATGTTAACAAATAGAAGTCGATTTACAAAAAAAATCATCTTTTATTTGGATGAAATTTTTTTCCAAGATAGGGAATAATGGCATTGGTTTAGTTTTCGATAAAAATGCACTGAAAAAAACAATTCAGTTTGGACAAGGAAGTTTTTTCAAAAAACTTTTTTTCCTTAAAAGTTCCCAACTTGAATTTTTGACGGTAGGTAGGGAACACAATTAGGGTGATGTGCCTATTTTCACCATACTAAGCAAGGTGCCTCATTAATTCGATAATTTCTTGCCTTACAATCAATAGAATGCGTAAAAATTGACATCAACCGCTTTGCTTCGTTGTTAAGAACCAATATAATAACACAAATGCGTTGAAAACAGTAAAATTCTCGTGTTTGAGCACAATGAAAACTCGAATCGAGTGTCCCTATTGTTGCGCTACCATTTGACTCAATGCGTTGAACAAAGATGGCAGACACTGCTCTAACCAACGGCTTCAAATGGATAGGGTGATAATAGAAACATGGCGCAAATAGGCTCATCACCCTACCTATCTTGAAACAAAATTTCATCCAAATCAAAGATGATTTTTTTGTATATCGACTTAAAATTTCGTTTTTTTATGTAGGAGCCGATGAAGAATTTTTTCAATATTTTTATTCTAAAATTGGACTAATTTTGTAAAATTTGTCATTTTTAGACTATAGCCATTTGAAAAACCTGTTTTAATCCACCTAGCGGTGCAATTGTGCCTTTCTCATTTCTCTAAACTATGGCACGGAGGCTTTTTATGTTCAACATAATTCTTAGTACACTTTGCACTTATACACAATGGCATGCCAGCCACGAACTTGATGAGCTACTTGTCGACGGTGAAACACTTGAAACAAAAAAATATCATACTCCATTAGCCTAATCAGCATTAGATCAATGTTATCTGCTTGCTAACTGATTTTGTCATGCGGGGGTGGGTATGTGAGGAGGGCGAAAGTCCCATGAACGAACAACTCCCCAGCTTAAATTGGTATGCTTTGTGATATAGTGGTGGTTTAAAGATGATGGGGTTGAAAGGTAGGGGTATGATGGCTGGATGGGGTGGTGGTCTGAGGGGTGATTTAAGGAGATTTTTAAAGGGAGTGACCAGTAGAGGGGGGGGGGTGTAACCCCTCTCCGTAAACCATCAACTACGCCCTTGTTAAAATCCAGAAACCTTATGAGAGTCAAAAAAAATAGGGATTAGGTTGACGTTTTTCAGAGTGATTGCATAACCTTTCTATATGAGAAAGGCAAAAACTAGTAAAACTTGATTGACCCTTTACAAAAGACAGTCTAAATCATTTACGAAAAAACAAAGTACGCAAAGTGGCCTTTTGTGACAAAGTCTTCATGTACAGAAAGTTTCATTAAAATCTGAGAAGGTTCTATCAACTTTGAATACGATATAGTGCGAAATTCGTCGCTAGCCTCATTAAATTTGGTTATTTTAGGTTTATTGTGTTGCACCAGAATAAAAAAAAACGTGAAAAAAATTAAATTATTTACTTGTTTAAAAAATATTCATTGCAAATAAATATTAGCAATTGTATACAACAATTCTTTAAAACGTCTCGGCAGCTGGCTGCCCAAAGCAACTGACTCATAAAAATTAAGCAAGCTATAAAATTTCTATCACGTATCAAGATGCATGTCTATTAATATAACTATTTATTCCGTTCTACCAACAAAACTCCTTCTCGTTACAACCATGCAAATTCAGAAGTACACACGGGTTCCATAGCTATGGTTAGCACATCAAAATTCCGTTCATTCCCTATAAGAATGTGGACGGTGCCACTGAAAAGTTTAAAATACTTCATTCCTTACCATTCACAGGTATTCTGCGCAAGTTTGCTTTTTGTGGTCAATCACGAAAGCTACAAATCGAATGGTTATCATGCTAATGTTTCATAGTGAAATTTTGAATGTTTGAGTAACATAACTTCCGAAAAGGAATTGTACCCGTCGCTTTGATTAAAAAGGAAATATTTTTAAATTTTTAGGGACATTTCTGGAGAAAATGTCAAACGCGGTCTATATACTTTTTATCCGACGCTTCGGCGATATATATATTGCGCATTTTTCAAGGAATATATGTCGCCGAAACGTCGGATAAAAAATATATCGACCGTGTTTGACATTTTCTCCAGACTGGAAACCAAAATATAACCTTGAACTCTACCAACAGTCGAAAATCTTCAAAAAAAAGACCTTTCTAAACATGAATCGATATTCAATTAAACTGCACTATATTGACTCAATAAAGTGAAATTGAAGGTGGACCGTTCTCTTACGCTTTATTTAACGTGCAAAGTATCACAAATCTAGAACATATCAAAACGCAAACATTAATAGCAGATAACTGAGACAGACCTCACCTGCTACTTTCAAATTCGCAAAAAGGAAGTTAAGCAATGATGAAAAAAACAGTACACCTGTAGGCCGTGTGGCAAAAAACGGTTTTCTGTACGATCGGCTGCAGAGTAAAACATTAAATGGAAGCCCTTTTTTATTGCGAGGGAGATTGTTTTTGCATAATGGTACACTAAAAGTGGTTTCCCCCCTATACATGGGGTAATGCGAGAAGAGGTTTTATAAAATTACCTGGAAGCGGAGGTTTTATGGTGATAGAGGGGTGTTAAGGTGAAAGTGACCACCGGTTAGGGACCTCGCGGAAAGTAGTACTATGGCTCCACAGGTCAAATGGATCTGATTTTTTATTACACTATGAAAGTCGGAAAGTGAAACTTAATGTTGTCTTGCGGGATACTATCATGAGTATGTCGGCAGAACGAGCATGAAAGTGTAGAGAAGCAGCATAAACCTTTCATCGGTAGGTATAATTAAATTCAAATACAACTAATTTTAATTTGATAGTTATCGGGTTGAAAAAGTTCGTCCTTGTAAAAAACAGCAAATCTAAATTGACAACTTAATAGTTCATACAAACCAACCAAAACGTGTCGGTTAACATCCATCAGAAACTCACCTGAAACGATACAAAAAGAGAAAAAAATGTTCACCATTAATAAAAGTCATCCCACTAAAGCCCTCCTTAAGATAGAGCATAAATTATTATGAACAGGCAATGAAACTAAACGAAAAAAAAAATCCCCAACAACCATAAATCCCAACGATTGTAAATAAATGACCAACGACACCGGACACGATCACTGACCAGCCGTAGTTGTGAAAAATATTGCACAATAATAATAATGGCTAATGCTTTGTCATCCCTTTCGGGCACATGTTTCCGACTTCCATAGCCCCTCCACCCCCCCCCCCCCCTCGCCTTTCTGTCAATGCAAAGTGTTAAGGTGTAAATTAAATAATATTTCCTACCAGCCTTTTAACCCATCAAGTCCCGCCGGCGGCGTTTGCATTTCCAATCGGGGTTATAAGCTAGTTGCGAAGGAGTTAAACTGTCCTGATCTCTGGTGAGGTGACTGGAAAGAATTGCGCCAAATATGCAATCCGAGCTGGCTAACGCTGAAACGCGGTACCACGCCACCGGCAGAGATAAGTCAATTTGATGCAGAAAACGGGGTGTGGGTGTGTGGAATGGAACAGCGGGGGGATATAAAAGAGATAAAATTTTCTCCAATTTACAACTGCTGCCTGACTTACTAGCTAGCTAGCTGGTAGCTACCCTGTGGACGGGTTGCCGTGTGGAACAAAAAAGAGTAGTAGCTGATGCAGAAAAATGTACCATTCAGTTGAATCTCGGGTACAGTATCAAGTAGCAGCTGGCGTGGGGTTTGCGGGGAATAGCTACACGGGCAAGTGTCGATGTGTGTTAGATGGAAAGTTATGTTAATTTACAAGCGCATAATATTTGCCAATTATGAAATTTTTAACTCGAGACAAATCACGGTAGTTTAGATCGCGAGAGGATAGCAGGAGAGAAAGAGACGGACGAAAAAAAAAAACAAAACAGGTAGCTCGGCAGCAGCTGCATAGCAAGTTCGGTGCTGCACATTGCGACATTGTATACCGAAGGGGCTTGTACGCGACCGAACGAACATCAAAAATGATGGTAATCGGGGATGGTAGGAAGCTGAGAAATGTTTCCATGTTGCACTTGTTTGCCGTGCTACTAGAGTGGGTTTCGAGGGCGGAGAAATCGGAAACGAATGGTGAAAGATGAACTTTTAAACTGCCGTTATGTGTATTTTGCCTTGCTAATACTGATCCGTTATCATGTTTCAGGTGACGGTGATGCGCTCGCATCAGGGAACGGGCGATGCCAGTTGCATTTTCCTAGGGCTGATGTTTGCTGTTTTGAGAGACTGTCGTCGCATGTTCGTTCCGGCTGCTTTTGAAAGTGAACGCGCTTGTTGCACGCAGTAGCGTGCAGAAGATTTTGCTTTCTAGTTAATTTTAAGTTAAGACTCGAGAAGAAACAAACCCAAATTAAGATGGCCTACTTCACTTTAAACTATCGCTGAACATAACTGAACGTTAATTGCTAACAAGTGCCCACAATAACTAAATTGAATGGAATTTGCGTGTCGACTTCGTCTCATCAGTATTCGACAATAACATAGTGACAGGACAAAACTAGCACCGGATTGATGCTAGCTCCAAAAACGATAATACTATTTGTGTTTCGGAGCAAACCGTTAGTCCAGGATGATGTCCCGCAAGAAATGAGGATAAGAATTAATGAAGTCGAAACATGGCGCGGTTAGCAAGCCGATGCAATATGTCAATGACGTTTCAAGATCGCCAATGTTTTGTACTGATCTTCCAAATAAAAAATAAAAATTCAAAATCTTTTTTTTTTTTATTTCGATTACAGAGGTTTTAACCTTAAGGTCATTCGCCTCTTCGGGTTAGAAAAATCTCTTATGAAAAATTTCTAACCCTATTTGCGGGGGTCGGGACTCGAACCCAGGTGCGCTGCGTACAAGGCAATTGATTTACCAACTACGCTACGCCCACCCCCGAAATTCAAAATCTATTTAAATTACAATTTATTTTTTATTTTCTTTTTCGAGAGTTGCCCTACTGGAGCTGTAGAGCTAGATTTTCGGAAGAGCTCCCCGTCAGCATCACATACTACAATTGCAGACGAGACAATGGCGCCCGCTAAAACACTAGTATAGGCCAATTGTAGCGGGCCGTGATTCTGAATGTGAAATTCAATGTACGGTACAGGTATGTGCGGGCGTCGGGACATCGCTATCGTGTGTATCATCGCGAAGGGCTCGAGCATTTGTTCGTTAATGTGTTCCACCGCGAATACTAACGTGTATGTAACTTCGCGTGTATACATTCTATTTTATAACCGTGTGCCTTTCGCATATTCGCGTGTGTTCTTGGATAATCGCGCGCGGACCCCATATCACTAGAGTCCCCGGTTATGTCGCCATGGAACGTGTTGTCCAGTGGATATGAATGCTTTCTTTTTTCAAATGGTCCAATTGAAGGCATGAACCTAGTCTGCTGATACCAAGGATAGAAACATCCGGAAGTGACCGATTCATGATCGTGCGAGTGCGGGAGTTTTTAGGTTCATGTTTGAAAATTTATAAGCACTGAGACGTTCACCGTATCACCAAGATGTTATCATGTTTGCGAGATCGCGGGTGTATGTACCGCGGATGGTCGAGAAGGGCTCAAGCATTTGTATGTTAACGTGTTTGCCACATTCCGCGTTAATTTTTAACGTATACATAGTACAGATGGTAAAAGAGAGTCTGTTTCCCCATATCACTAGAGTCACCGGTCATGTCGCCATGGAACGTGTTGCCTAGTGAATATGAGCGTCATTTTTTTAATTGGTTCAACTGAATGCACGAGTCTAGGCTACTAGGACCGAGGTTAGATTTACGGATGTGACCGTTTCATTATCGCGCGAGTGGTGGGTTAACGCTTGAGAGCGCGTTTGGAAGTTTTCAGGTGCTACATCGTTTTTCTACTACCGGAGTGTTTTAATGTTGTGGAAATCGCGGGCGTAAGTATGTGTAGATGATTGCAATTGCATGGTCGCGTTTGTGACTAGGTTTGTGTTATCGCGAAGGCCACGAGCGTTTCTACCTTTGTACCTATATGAGAATAGATAGAGTGTAGTAGAGATATACTAATAATAGGAATCACAATATGCCGAATAAAGAAAAAAAGATGCAAAGAGCTTGATTAGACCGATACTATTTTGGTATACATGAGTAATGGAAAATCAAACTAATAGATGTACAAAAGAAACAGACTAATGAAGAATAATAGAAAAACACATGTAACATGTAATCCAACTATTTTAACTAGTCTAAATGCAGCAAATGTTGATTATTTACCATTAACAACGGGGAATGGATAATTCACGTGCGTCGGTAAGTTCATTGTACTTTAATTTATCCAAAGCGACCTTCCCGAAGGAATAGAATCGAATGCACAAATTGAACACCGTAAGTATTAAGAAGTATTGGTTAAGAACCTCTCGGGGGGTGATAGACTGTCATATTTGGAGAAAAAATCGTTCTACACATACCATCAAATCGCAACCATTACAAAGTTATTGAACTTTTTGTTTTAAAAACTCATTTGTCTTAAAATACCTCCAACTCAAAAAGTATACTTTGTATTTCAAATATTTTAGGTCCATTGGGAAGGTGAGAAAATTTTGTATTTAGTGATGCCCTCACATGTTTCAGCTAATGAGTTTAAGTAACCTTTTCAAAGCAATTTATTGAAAATTGAACAATTTTAATCGATTTTTCGTTCATTTCGTGAAAATCCTAATAGTTAACCTTATCAATTTAATAATCTAGATTGTTAGGCTTGAAGAGCTGCATAATTACCACTAATACCAGCTCTAATTGGAAAAGTATGGCACTTTGGAAAATTTTACAGAGAAAAATGTATTAATACCTTTCAGTTAAGTGAATTTAGTATTCTTTTAGAAGTAAATTAGTTTAAAATTAGTGCTATTATTAGCATTTTCGTTAATTTTCTTAAAATAGTAAATAATAAACATCACCATTATTATTATGGAAATAATGCAAGCAAGTTCTACAGTTCTTTCATTGACTCCATTCAATTTTCTCTTTTGGTTTCAACGCAAAATTGTTTTTATCACATCGTTTCATACGCAAAAATAATAATTTCGAACCCACTACGTTTGTGACGAGGTCATGCTATGTTAACTATTAAATAGCAGCAAAATGAAAAGAGATATAGACAAAGTGTCAAATAGAAAGTTATAGAGAACATTAAGGGGCATCAAATGAACAATAGCAACGATAATTTTTTTTAATTAATAATTAGAATAATTACAAAACTCTCCCAAAACGCAAATTTTGAGTTATTTCGTTAGTAAAATCATTTAGTACCCTTAACTAAAAGATATTTGTACATACACTGATAGGACATTTTCTCAGCTTTCCAATGAAACCTTGTAAATAACGTTATAAAGCATATTTTTTAGTTCAAACGACTGGGATGATGAGATTTTGAGTTATTTGAAAACGGCTGTCTCAGTCTTTTAGAGCAAAGCGATGGTTGTTTACTGCCCGACGGTTTTTTTAGAACAATGTTTGCAAACACGGTACACAGCAAGGGTCAATCCACGTCGACCCGCCAGTCAGCCACGCCACCGCGCACAGACTAGTGGTTGAGCGTTAGTATGTGCAGTTGCAGAGTATGAAAAAACAAAACATAAAAAAGCCCAGAAGCTCTCTCGGTTTCCTCGATGCACCACTATCGAGGGGTAATGCAATAACCATCTTAAAGCAATTGCTTGTCAGAGGTTCTTTAGAACTGATGCACACAATATGCTTGATGATGTTTGCAATACCGTCAAACTCCTCAACCTAGGGGAGGAAACAAATCAAATAATTTGAATATAATGTGCAAAAAATATAGCTAATGAAATGAAAATAAAAAATAAATGAAGAAAATGTAGAAAATCATCAAAATGCTTTAAATAAATTGAATTAATAAAATAAAGGTTAATAAAAAGAATAAAAATGATAAAACGAGTGGATTATTAAATTAATAGATTGATTAAATGATGAATGAAATAATATCCATTAAATCGATTAGATTTAAGAAAATAAATAAAATGCGGACTCCTCAGCTAAGGTGTGTGCCTTAGAAGGTGACGTTTTCGAAAGACCAATTTGCTTCAGCGAATTTTTACATTACACGATGGATGCACATCTCCGGCCTATTGGGCTCGTGGATAGTGGTATCTGTGCTTGTGGCGACGACTATAACGACATCGAGCACATTGTCTGGGCGTGCACCGAGTACAGTTCCGCCAGTTCTCGGCTAATGGATACCCTGCGGGCCCGAGGAAGACCAACCAACGTCCCGGTTCGAGATGTGCTGGCAAGCCGCGATGTCCTCTATATGTCCCTTATATACACCTTTGTGAAAACCATCAATATACAAGTCTAACCGCCCCTTATTATTTTCATTATCATTCTCAGAACCTCTTCCACCTGTATCATACACCCACGATGGTTTGATGCGACTCCAAGGCGACAAAAAGCATCTCTATCGAATGAGCCAACAAACACGGGACCTACAGCACGAACATCACACGCTTAACTCGAAATGTAGCCGATCCACATCTGAGCCGTACTACGAAATCGTCTGGAGAAACCCCTGCCATCTTGAGGAGGAGCACCCGGCCTCCCAGTACATGATTCCTCCTGATGAAGGCCATCCGAGTTTGAAATCCATTTAACTCTTCCTGTCTCTTCTAGTTTTAACTATTAAATTATATAATCTCGTTGAAAATGCCCAACTCTACTATCCACAAAAAATAACTCTAATTACGAATCATTACAAAATTCAATCATGCCCTCTAGTTATTCCTACTTTTAAGATAATCGAAAAAAATGTCCCCCTTAGTTAAACATTATTTGCTCCAATTTTCTCACTGATAAAAATGTCAAACCATATTGCCATAAAAACTAAATGACCCCCCTAATCTTACGAAAATCATATTATCCCCTTGTGTAGATATATAAGATAGCTATAAAATCGCAATAGTTTCATTTAAAAAAAATCAATATGTAATCCCCTAGTTTTAAGTAATTTAAAATGTAAAACAAAACAAAATTGGCACCTTTAAGCTAACGCAACGTGCCTTATCAAATAAACGAATTAAATAAAAAAAATAAAACGAAGAAATTAATAAAACGCAACAATGAAATTGATACAATAAATAAAATTAATAAGAATTCACTACTTAATGAATAAAAATGAACCTAATACGCAAACGAAATTAACGAATCGAACGAAATGAATAAATTGAACAAAAAAGAATTTTATGAATAGAATTAGAATAATGCGTGAAATAAATAAAATGCACAAATCGACCAATAGGAACTCTAGAGCCTACACTGGGAGTCCTAAAATGTTTGCTAAAACTCCACTGTTTGAAACATCTGAAAACGTGGCTAAATAAAGTAACAATGAGCCTACGTGTGTTCCGTTTTTCTTTTTAATTTTTCTTTTTCGTTCTTCATTTTTTGCGGCTTTGTTGAAGCACCTTAATTAGTAATCAGTATACTGAAACGCCCTAAAAAGCTCCGAAAACTTCAGCGAACATTTTAAACTACTAGTTTCGGCTTCACTGTGTCCTATCGGCATAAACAGAATTTCTGCTCGAACGGGACATCACGTTTGACCAGTCGTTCGATTGAAACACAAAGTGTGTTTTAGTTCTAGGGATTTAGCGTCAAGCCGGCGCTAATCTATTCCGACAACAAGTTAGTGTCGGTTTCTGATGAGACGAAGTCGAAACGCACCCATGACTATTAAGTTATGATTTGTATCCTTGACGCACAAAGACTGGTTTCATTAAAAAAAAAAAAATTCTCCACCTTCAAAAATTTTGATGATTATCCAATTTTTCTCCTTAGGGGAAAATATAGCATAGCACTAGGAATCGTATATGAAAAGATCTGTCTGTCTGTCTCTCTCAAAACTGAAACCAAACCTTATCGAGCTCTGTTGCATAATTTTCTTGTATACATGTATTAACCCTTTCATGCCCAACTTTTTTCTAGTGCTTGTAGGGTTTCAAAACTATTTTTCCTTGAAGACGGTGGGGTCAAGAAACACGAAAAGCCTATTTTCATAAAGATAGGTGCTTCCATGGCAGTGCTAGAAGCTGGTCAATTTTTACCTTGTAATGCTCAATGCAATTCTCCTAGAATAATTACAATAGTTCAATTACGTGGAAAACGTAGCCAACGACGGTCTAAATTGATAAGTTTTATAAGTTTTCAATAATATTGCGCAAAAAAATCATTTTCGGCCGTCAACGTAAACTGTCCCTGGCAGCACTGCTCCATCGGAATCCAATCGGACTAACTGCAATAACTTCAGTTCTAGAGCTGATCCTTGTAACTGTTAATACTCAAAGACAATAATCACATTAATGAGCCTTACTTGTTTTTGTGAGCAAATCTTGCCTCAATCAAAAGTTACAGCTGTTTAAAAACGTTGTTGTCCACAAACAACATGGGCATGAATGGGTTAAACGAATGTATAGAAAGAACAGCTCATGTCGAAAAGAAGGAAAACATCTACAGAACATTTAATAGCAGCAAATATTGTAAATACATGAATAAATATCCAGTATTCAATTTAAGACAAAAAAATCACATTAATTATTGATTGGTTCATTATGGTTATTAAGAGCTCTCATACATTTTTCCTTTTCATAAAATCGACATTTTTTTCAATTCTGGCTGAATTTAAACCATTTTCTGAAAAATTAAATCAAGATTCCAACGAAATAAATTGGAATTTTAGAATGTGAGCATACCCCCGATGTTTGAGCTATGCTGCGCTTGTTTTGTCAACGTTTGATTATTCGATCTCGTGTTACACAACAACGTCAGTAAATTTCCCTTTCAAGCATTTTTTATTCTATCCCATTCGAGAAGATAAGGTCAACTTTCGTCTCATTCCTCTTTCGTTGACACCTATCACATCAACTTGAAATGCATTAGACTCACTAAAAGTGAAAACCACGGGACTGCAATAAAACAGCTTTATGCTTTTTTTCCTTTCCCGCTGTGTGAGGTTTTTCGGCTTCAACCCAAGAGCAACTATGTTTCCATATCTCACCTGTTTAATCCATTGAACTTATTATCCCCATCGGAATCTCCGAAAGCCATTAACCGTTGCCCTCCGAAGCGAGCGGGTACCTTTGGGATCAATGAAACGGGAGAAAAAAATTCCACCATCCAATGAGAGGGTTCGGTAATCGATATTTGTACATCGACACGCTATTTAAAGCCCATTTGCACGGTTTATAACCTGCAAACGACTCTCGGAACGACGTCCAACGGTAATGCTCAAAACCCTAAGCGATCGCAAACCATCGCGACCGCGGATACCAACCGCCAGCAATGGCGGAAGTGATCGTAGGAAATTAAGGTATCGCGAAACGTTGACAAAATGTGGGCACGTTTCTTCGCTCGCGCTATCCACGGTTTGTGGTCTGTTGGTCGATCGGTCGGTCGACCGGCGGCGTCGTCTTTATCCACACACAACCGAAGATTAATTGCCCCGGTTTGGAACCCTTTGGAAAGGTTTGACTTGGCCAATGGGGGGAAGACTATAAACGCGATCGCTTTAATTGCCTGCGACCTGCATCGGCACACAGTGGGTCATTCGATCGTTAAAAGGGTCATAAAGACCCACTGAATTGCAGCAATAATGGAGCGTTGAACTTTTTTTTTCTATCGCCAGGAAAACAAAAAACCCACGGAGTTCCGTCGACAGGTAATAAAATTAACGATCACTGGGCAAACTGTTTTGAACCACTACCCGTGCATTCGAGGCGGCTAATGATTTTTACTAGATAGCTGCAACCAATCGACCGACTTAATCCCGGGGGGAGATGCAATTTTAGGAGAGAGTGACTTGGCACAATGTTGGAACTGAAACTGCAACATCAAAGTCACTATGCGCCAACTCAAACAGTCGATAGGTTTAACGTTTCATTTCACACGCGCAGATTATCTCTAGGAAAATGATGATTTTATCGGCAAACTTGTAGAATTCCGCATCGCATGGCACCTGGAGTGACGAAGCGCTCCTCGCGGCTGTTGCAAAGTCATGTTGCAGAGCAGTTAATTTTATGCGAATAGAAGAAGAAAAAAAAACCATTGCATAAAAAGCGACCACGATTTTAATCGCCACCACTCAGGCTCATACACACGCGCACGGTATCAGCTGAACTGTGGGAATTGTTGTGGCTGCTGTGGCTCTGTCGTCGTCGACAAGCAAGGAGCAAAAAACAAAACTCACTCACTCACTCACTGAGGGCACGGATTCCGACGCCTTAGGGCAGAGACACACAGAGTTGTAAACTGCACGACAATTTTCGCAATACGTGTATCGTGTTACGTTTTGCAACTGTGTCAGATTGTGTACAGTAGGTGAAGGGTGAGGAGGAGTAGGGCGATTAAATAAACAGCGCGTGCGTTTCTGGGGTACACGAAGAGGTACGGTTGTGGTCTGCCCTAATGAAGATTTATATGCGTCCGGGGTCTCTAAATCGTGAGGATTCCGAAGCGGAGAGTTGAGTTTGAAATGGAACTTCTCAGTCCAAACTATGCTCTGTTGACTAATTCACCACACCTGGTTGATCAAAATGTATTATTCAATAGACGTATGTTATTGTTGCAGTGAAGAAGTCTAAGTTTCGGAAAGTAAAAAATAGTTAATACATAAATGATAAGGTACTGTTACTCTTTCAATATAATAATATTTTATAGGACGCTTGTTGTTTATTGGCTTTACAAATCACATTACATGTGCATTTTCGCCATATTGGGCTCGCAGAGGGTCATCACTGTGCTTCCGAGCACGATATTGAGCATGTTGTTTGGTCGTACACTGAAATTCGTGAAGCCAGATCCCAATTAGTAAGTTCTTTAACAGTCCTAGCAATTCATGATCACTTTCGAGACATTTTGGCTTATCGTGACCCTGTATATATGGAAATAATCTGATATTTTTTTTTAAAAACAATAATTTTATCTATCAAATTTTCATCATAGTCACCTTCTCATGCTCTCATCCTAGGCCAATCATAAACTAATAATATTTTCAGGAAATCCTTGTTTTGTATTAAATTTAATGAATAACAGAAAATAATGCTAATATTTAAAAAAATATCAGATCTCAATGTAATAAAAGAATCCAAGAAAAGTGGAAATAAAAAAAATGAGGATTACTATAGTGTTAGTTTTAGCCAAATTACTATTTCGTCTTGGTCTCAAGAATTTTATGTAAAATACTACTCTGGAGTAAACGCTTTCGTTAATGCCGTATCAAATAAACGTACTGGAAAACGACCAAGTTTTGGAAGATTTTTGTTACGAACTTGTTAATTTGAAAAGAAATTTGGATTTATTTTCAATAAGAAAATTTAAAAAGCAAATCGCTTGAATTTTAAAAATATGTTTGAAGTTGTTGGAAGAAAAACTTCTTTTACTGATGGCTTCTTCATGGTGTAATTACTTCAAAAACTTTACATTTTACTTGTTTATCATGAAGAGCATTTGACTGTTGATAGTATTCGATGGAGAAACGTGAAAAACTTATTAAAAGGGTGTAATTTCCAGAATTAATTGTTTCTGCTGAAACAAAATCAAGAAATCTTGAAATTTGCATTAAGAGCATTTCAATTTACAATTAAATTTAGAATCATATTCATTTTTTCGAGGGTTGTTCTACTGGACCTGTAGAACTAGGGTCTCGGAAGGGCTCCCCGTCACTCACTACAATTGCAGTCGAGACGGGAAATATCGCCGACTAAAAAACTGGTTAAGGCCAATTGCAGCGAGCTGTGATTCTGATTGTGTTATTCATTGCACGGTTCAGATATGTGCGAGCGTAGGGACTTCACGATCACGTGTTGCATCGCGAAAGGCTCGAGCGTTTGTACGTTAACCTATTCGGTCGCGTGGGCGTTTATATGTTGCGTACGCGTGTATAAATTGTGTAACCGGATGTCTATTCGCATATTCGCGCCTGTTCACTAGAGTTCCCGGTCATGTCACCATGGAACGTGTTGTCTAGTGGATTTGAGTGTCATTTTTTCATTGGTGAGGACCCAGTAACCGATTCATGAACGCACGAATAATAGCGTTTGTAGGTTCACTCCTAGAACTGCGTTTGTGATTTTATAAGTGCTGAAACGTTCACCTATTTACCGGGGTGTTATCCTGTTTGTGAGATCGTGGGCGTAGGTGTGCGTGGAATATCGCGAGGGGCTTGAGTGTTTGTATGTCAACGTGTTTGTTGCGTTTGCAAGCGTGTATGTAATTTTGCATGTATAAATTCGATTTTATAACCGTGAGGCCATTCGCATATTCGCATGTAAACTTGAATGATCCGGGCCCGTGAAACTGATACGTAATTTTTAGTGTCTTCCGCTCCGTTCCAATTGTGCTTGCCTCCGAATAGTGCGTTTTCTGTTCCGGTTTGCTACCCAACCATGAAGATAGTTTCTATACATACTTCTGAATTTATTCGTTACCCGGTTTTTGACATGTTAAGTCGCGAGTTATTTTTTTATTTTGTGTAAAGAATCACTTTTCTTTCAGTGTATATATTTTTGCGAAAAAGAATTCATTCGAATCGGAGAATGTCAAGTTTTATGATCTACTACTTCCTCATATGATCCACGTTTTCCATTTAATTTGAAGTAGAATACTGCTAGCGTGTCAATACAGGGGCTCCGATTTACAATTTTCTGCAGGAATAGTTGCCCAGTTTTTGAATGCTAATAACTGCCGTCGTACTGCACTATCTAATCGGAAATATATGTAACTATTTTGTATCAATTATAAACTATTATAAAGATCAACAAGAATAGATTTTGTAAGAGCAGTTTGTGCTATGATTGGTCCGTACTAGTCGAAAGGCGAGCGAATATATTATTGCATTTGAAGCACCGCCCATCCATCCAATAAATTATAACTTGGCACTTTCCGTAGTGAAAGCAATTTCCTTTTCATCGGCATTTTTGTTTCTAATTTAAATAATGATGTTAAAAATTACGGCATTCGTTCTCGTCTCGAGAAGTTGCCGTGAGAGCCAATTATATTGAAATTTTCATCAGAAAGTGTGAAAATAAAAGCAATACACGTTTTTGGAATGATGTTCACGGCAATGAGCTAGTAGCCGATTTAATTAGAAGGAAGCAAGAAATATCAATGACGAGATATATATCACACAAGTGACCGTTTTGTGACAAAATGGTTCTATAGTGTCAATATAGGGGTTTCGTTCAACATTTTCGACCGGAATAGTTTCCCAGTTAATTTTAACCTAATAAACTACCGTTGTACTAAATGAAATGATAACATTTTTACAACATATGCGCGAAAAAAATGCACAATAATTGTGTAATTAAAGATTACTACGATTATTATACATAACGGAAAAAAAATGATTGTGTCATTAGAGCTGTGTACCGCAGGCAGACAGCTCGTTAATTCACAGCAGAAGGCAAAGGTGCATCAGGCAAAAGAGGTGACGTGAAACCGCATAGTTAAGGGCCAGGAACTACCGCTAGTGCAATTTTGATGAAAAATATATAAATATACCTAAATAACTCTCGTTGTACTGAATAGAATAACTTGTAACTATTGGTTCGAAAATAATAAATCTTGAAATTAAATGTCGAATTATTTATAACTAGCGGAAATAAAAACATTTTTTTTTAATTTTTCAGATGCAGCATTCAAATTGGGTCTCATTATATATTGTGTGCCGACATAATTAGTTTGTGACCTAAATCAAGCATATATTCGGATTGAGTTTTAGTTTTAAGGGATTTGCGTCACGCAATAAATCAATTAAATTAAATCAATTTATGGTCCATTTTATATTGTCGACAACACTCCCGACAGCCGGCTGTCCGGAGTTTAAGTTGTTTTCGAAGAAACAAACTCTCGATAAACGGTTATCCAGAGGTTAAACACCTTCGCATCGCAAACATTTACGTATCCTAGTCAATAAACTATTCAAACTTCTTATGCACGAAAATAAATTCTCAGTGGCATCGCTTGCTTGAGGCGAATCCTGACTAACAACCCACCCACTACCCAATCCGTGGTACTTATGGGAGCGTCACTGAGTCGGGGCCTTCCGTTAAGTAAGTACCACATCAACACTTCCTTTCTCATATCCCAAGCTACGGTAAAGATGGTCGTGACCAGCAATAGTGGTTCTCCGGCGAAATTCTCGCTTGGACTGGATCAATTATTATTCCCAAACAATGCTCCTCATGTAGTCTGGCTGGAAATGAGAGTCATCAGTCTGCAATCTACGAAATATACCGTGCTTACGCAACGCAACGCAACGCAAATCAAGCATATATTTGGATTGCTGCAAGCCTTTCTATAAAAGAACGAGCGAACGACTTAGTTACCTAACTATTTTACATTTAGTAGGCCCACGAGTCACTTCTAATGCCGTGATTAATAATTTGCTGGCGAACGTGAAGAGGCAGTAGCTTCAGAGAAACTATAGTGTCCAGAAGGGTAAGGAGCCATGGTGTGCAAAGAAAAGGAGCAGGCAAATCTGATCTGATACAGGCACATCACGCAGTGATTAGAAAGATATTTTCTTCTAGTCACTAGGTGAAGTTACTGTGGGAAGATGGTCCCAGGTCACTGTGAGGATAACATTAGCTGTGCGGCGACATAATAAGTTTGTGGCGACGGGTACGCCTGTATTCGGTATTGCTGTGGAATCTTTATCTATATAAGAACGAACACCGACTTAGTATATAAAAAAAGAGAGGAGCTCGTTAGATCACTGTAGAGTGCATTGTGCTGAATTGTACTCGAGATGTAGTAGATACAAGAATCAAATTTACTGCAAAATGAGAGTCCCACAATGGTTTACCGTTGGGGTTTCTGGCATATAGTCAAGCCGCTAAAAATGGCTAGGCGCTGTTTCTAAGGAAGGGATTCTATATGAAACATAAGCAAGGGTAGTAATTTTTTGGACGAACCATGTGTTCTGTCCTTAGATGGTCGCAAATAAAATAGCAAGACGCAATTTTCTCTCAGTAACTCTTACATGTTTGTGCATAATGTAAGTAAGTTTTACCTATTTTCCAGTAAGTTACTTTTGTGCTCCAAGTAAACTTGTATTTGTATGGCGCAAAATAGTGAATTGTGAGGATAGAAATAGATTTTTAGGATGGAAGTTTTTTATTGAAAATTAAATCAAAAAAGTTAAAAAAAAATTCGTGATATAATTTTTGGCTCTGTAGCTGTTACCATTCGAGTCACAGCACAGATTAAATTTTCAGCAATTTATGCTCACCCTAGCACTGTTCCCATTAGAATGTTTTGCGAGTTTAGCCGTACTCTATGCTTTGGTACCATTATGCCGGATTTCGCTGTAAAGGATCGGGAAAGGAAAGGAAAAGGATTATATTTCCCCTTATTTTCTAGCTAAATGTTTATTTCCGCGGAGTGCACTAGGATCGGTTTCACAAGACGGTGTTAATAATAACTATCCTCCTGACTCCGTCATGGATAAAAGGTAGCAAAATTCCTAGCTAGCTAGTTAGCGAACTTGTTATCACTGTATCAAAATTAATCCTTTTTTCCATAGCGGTGTAATTTGGAACCAAAAAAATATAAAGAAAAACATTTTAAACCTTTCTCGAGACCTAATAACATACTACTCAGCAGTGATCATGATCAGCAAGGTCCGACCTAGCCCCGTTGTGGTTAGTAACCTGAAGCAAGCGAATGCGATTGCTTGTGCTGGTCGCTTTATGACAAAGTTCCGCGTCTACGTCCCAGCCCGTGACGTGGGGATAGATGGCGTAGTTGCCGAAACGGGCCTCACTTGCGAGCATCTGATGCGAGACGAGATATGCCGATTCTAAACTTCCACGTTATGATGAGAAGGCTTTGTATTCCTGTCCACTTGTTTGCGCCGTACGTTATGAATTAATTCAATTGTACCTGTAGCAGAAAAACACTGTGTCATATGTTAGGAGGAACATGAGGATGATTCCTACAGAAAAATACTGAAAAATTTATTTACTGGGAGGTTTATCATGAAATAACGTCAAGTCCTTTGTCCAAGTTACAAACTAACGAGTCTGATTCTCATGACCCACAAGAGCAAACATCCTTTGCTATTGTGCGGACGTAAAGGAAGAAACATTTCATGGAGTACGGGTATTTCTGGTTTCGCTCTACTGCGAATATACACGCTTCATGAAACTGGAGCGAATTCAGTATCATTGTTGGCGCATTGCAGTGGATTGCATGCTCCCGATTCAAACGATGAGCTTTGAAATCTTGTCGAGCTCAATTCTCAAACCCGATTTATGTTTTTATATTTGGACTGCATTGCACACAATACCCTTTCATCTTTGTACGAGCCGAACCGTGTTAGTTTCTTAGATACTTTTATTCAAGTATATTCATAGTCATATCCACGAAGGGAGAGATTCATTGTTTCCCGTATCATATACGCCCGCAAGTAATTTCCGATATCTTATAATAAATTCCTAGAAGTCGACTCCAATGAAATATTCTACACTGACGGACTATATCTCCACGAGTCGACAAGAGTTCACAATGGGAAATTTCGGCGATGTTTGCACTCTACTATTCCGGAGGTAATGACAAAACCTTGGCCTAGTGAGCTAGATGTGGAATGGTACAAATTTCATATGAGATGCCCAGAATCATGTCAAATCACTACACATTGGATACGTTTTTTTGGCGTATTGGACTTGTAACCATCTGCCGGCATCGTTATAGTTATCGCGACATCGAGCATATTATCTGGTCGTGTGTCAGGTCTCAGTTATTGAATCCCCTTCGGGCTCGAGTAAGATCAAACAACGTTTCAGCGATCCGCGATCACATTCCCTGTTTGAAGATCGAGTGTACTTTTCTGTTATTATTGACTACGCACAGTTGGAACGGCTCCAAAGGTGGTCGTTGTGGAACGCGGTGACAAGGGCTCGCGCCCAGCATTGGTAGTGATCAGGTGGCCATCGAACGTCAAGGGTGATTAAGACAGCGGCGTGGTGTAGTGGTGGTGTTTTTCCGCACTTTCGGGATTGATTTGTGCTGGTTGTTGATCGTTTTATGCATACAGCTCAAGCAAGTGTGCGGTGAGCGGTGCTCACGCCCAGCAGTGCTAGTGTTTGTGGCGGTCATCATTCGTCGTAGCGAAAACAATTTCGACGGCGACACAGTGAAGGAGACGTTCACCAGACAGTGGTGGTAGGTTTTGGCGGTCATCGGTCACTGCAGCGCGGCATTTGTATCGGTGTTGAGCGACGCTGATTGAACAGAATTTGTGCTTGTGGCGTTGATTTTTTGAGTAAGCAGCAGAACAGATAAGATGTCTGTTTTTATTTATTATTTCCTCTCATTTTTTATATTCATATTTCTTTTAAATTTTTCTTGGTTACCCCTGATTTCTGCCATGATATCGTCATCTCTGCCTTGAATAAGCCACATGAATATATCGATGCACTACTGAAAATTCAAGTCTTATTAGAACTTCACTTTTCCACTGCTCCTCTTGATTCCTCTGGGTTCTTGTACGGATTCTAATACATGTCCTGATACAGGATTGGTGTTAGTAGTAGTGGTACCGGTAACAAAAATGTCCGTCCCAACTATAATACTACGCGATAGTTTAATACTTTTATTACGACTCAAAGGAAAACCTCTAAGAGTAGTTCAGATAAGTGAAACCCTGATTTCTAGTTTTACTAGTGTGAGTCAAATTACAAAGATGAATGCGAAGAGACTTCACATCGTCCTTTCGGACAGGAAACAGGCTAACATAATTCTGAATGTACTACGATTTAACATCGAATACCGTGTGCACATTCCGGCTAACGTCATCGAGATAGATGGCGTTGTATCCGAAGAATCCTTAACGGCCAATGACCTGAATAATATTACGGTCATTTTTAAAACCTCCAGCCTTTCTCAGGTTAAAACACTTAAAGTTCAACAGCTTAACACAGCATCAGACACAAGTGAGGCAAAAGTTATCGCTCCTTCGAAATCATTTTAAGTGACATTCGAAGGTGCTGCTCTACCAAATTTTGTACTGCTGAACAAGCTGCGCCTTCCGGTACGCATGTATGTGCCTTAAGTGATGAGCTGCACTAATTGCAAACAGCTGGGTCACATAAATACCTACTGCTGCAACTCATGTGCTCAAAGAGCAGTAATGCACACCGGGCCAGTTACACGATAAATACAAACCGTTTACACAACATATGTGAACGCCTGAAGCAACTGACTTGTTCTGAGCGATATCTCGGGTATCTACAAAAAAAACAATACACCCTTGCTCAAATGTTTGACAACATAAAGTACTAAGTCACTTTACGTTTGTCCAGGCGTGCCGCAGACTCAGATGATTCGCATTTGAGGGATTCCATGAGAAACCGGCCGACCGCAAAATATGACCATCGTCGATTCGAACGAAACTTTGCAGGTGTGTTCGCTGTATGAATCTCCATGATATTCTCTGGCAATTGGAATATTTTGATACAAGAGTAATTTTTCAAAAGGGCGTAAGCGTTTCTACGTGTATGAATTTCATTTTTTTTTTGTTCGATTACTGTATTTTATACAGCAAAACTATCTGAGAACAAGTTACAGGGAATGAATACTTCTGTCCGAAAAAAATATGCACTGAAAAAAATGTATCATTTTTTAAAAAAACAAAAATTTATGATAAAAATTTAAATTGCGAAAAAACCCATTTTTTTAAATTTTTTATATTTTGTTACCAAAAACCTAAAGAGAAAAGAAACATTTTGATTGTGATTGCATGATGGAGAAAAAATCGGTAAAAAAGTTTTTCTAACAATAACTTCGTACATGTTTTTAAATTTCATACTACTTGACATACAAAATTGTAACTTTATTACAGAATATAATTCTAAGCGTCATTTAAAATCAAAATGCATTTAACAAAAATCTTCCAAAATGCGATAGTTTTCGAGATATTTGAAATTTTGCTACTTCAAAAACAATTAATTCGTGTAGTTACTCTTTTTAAAAGTTATTCGCGTTACCCCATCAAAAAATGTCAAAAATTTAATGTTTATCGTTTTAAAGACGTAAAAGCAATCTTTTTAGTGTATTTGGATCATGGAGAAGCTTTCAATAAATAAGTTTTCCTAACAACAACTTCTGACATTTGTTTATAATTCTTACTATTTGCAGTCAAAAATGCAATTTTCTTTTTGAATATGATTCTAAACGCCATTTTAAATCGAAATGCTCTTAACAAAAAAATTCTAAAATGTAGTAGTTCTCGAGATATTTTAACTTTTGTTTTAACAACACAATTATTTTGTTTTATTACGACCTTTTCATAAGTTAGTCGCGTTTCTCCATCAACAATAATAGGTTTTTCAAAAGGCCCGTAAACTTTCGTTGAACTTTCTCTTTGATATCAAGGCGATATTGTAAACCATTTGAAAGTTACATGAAAGCAACCAAAATATATTTCAACCATAGGGTCTGTTGATTAAACTATATAGCTGAATCATATGTTGGTTGTTTTCATGTAACTTTAAAATGTTTCACAATATCGCCTTGATGTCAAAGAGAAAGTTGCAGGAAAGTTTACGGGCCTTTTGAAAAACCTATTATTGTTGAAGGAGAAACGCGACTAACTTATGAAAAGGTCGTAATAAAACAAAATAATTGTGTTGTTAAAACAAAAGTTAAAATATCTCGAGAACTACTACATTTTAGAAAATTTTTGTTAAGAGCATTTCGATTTAAAATGGCGTTTAGAATCATATTCAAAAAGAAAATTGTATTTTTGACTGTACTTTAGTAATAGTAAGAATTATAAAAAAAATGTTTTTTTTTTCTCTTTAGGTTTTTGGTAACAAAATATAAAAAATTATGAATGGTGGTTTTTTCGCAATTTAAATTTTTATCATAAATTTTTGTTTATTTGAAAAATGACACAACATTTTTTTCAGTGTATATTTTTTTCGGACAGAAGTATTCATTCCCTGTAACTCGTTCTCAGATAGTTTTGCTGTATAAAATACAGTAATCGAACAAAAAAAATTGAAATTCATACACGTAGAAACGTTTACGCCCTTTTGAAAAGTTGCTCTTGAGTCAAAATAATCTTATTACCTGTGGAAAATATTTAGTCTTGCATGACGGTGAAACGTGTAAAGTTTCATTGGAATCTAAGATGGTCGGTCACGATTTTAAAGATTTTCGGACGGATTTTCGTGGAATTCCTCATTTAACCATGTCAAAATATCCTGACTTCTGCGGTAGAAGACAAAGGGTTAAGTCATCGGGATACTCCAAACCTGCTCATATGACCCAATTCCACGCTTTTCTAAACTGCTTGCTGTTTCTTGAGTGCTATGGGTCTTGATACTGAAAAATATTTCACACCTTCCAGTCCCTTGCTAATTAAATGTCGTTATAACATAAAAAATGTATATTTTATGGTGTTTTGATGGTTGTGAAATTAGACACGGTCCATATGTACGGTAGTTTCAAGGCACTGTGTGAAACCGGGTAACTGGTATCAATAAGTAGCAGTTTAGATATATCGTCTAATTGGTCTCAAGTTAGTGTCAGTTGCTGACGAGATGAATTAGAAACACCGAAATCCATTTTGTCTAAGTTAGATGTTCTGCTCTTTTGAAATCATCGGTTTCCCCTTTAAGGAATAGAAGAACGTTGCATAGAACAATAAATATATTTTTTTTAAATATTTAGAATGTGTTTTTACTCCCTGGGAAAGCCTATATGGAACAAAATAGTTGCTTAATTAAAACAAACCTATGGTAATTGTCTAATAATTGTTGTTCACAAGAGGGACTCACCTGAAATGAAAAAGAAGAAAAATAAAGAGATTAGAAAATATGTTAAACGGTGCAATTTGTCATGAGTGTTTTATATTTTTAAGCATTTATTACGAAATTAACATACATCGGTAATGATTCAAGAACTTACGTTACGACTTCGTCTCATCAGTATCAGGCAGACCGATTCGACCATCTGATATATGATATTAAGATAATCTGGTGATCAAATCGGTCTGCCAGATACGAATGAGACGAAGTTGAAAAGTAAATTCTTGATTTACTAAAGTTATCGGTATTGTTGCTTTCATGTACACAAATCACAAATTTAAATCCAACTTTCTCCTTAGGGGTTAATAAAGCAAATATACAAAGATGTTTTAATTTCTCTTCTTTTCTGCGAAAATGAAGCAATATGTTTCTAAAAAATACTACACATGTTTTCAACTTTATTCGATCTAATGATGTAAGAGGCCAATCGAATCGAGTGCCTCAACACTGGGGCATAGGTGTTCACGTGTTCAACCGTACAATTAACTATAACAAACCGATATGCAACCCATAATCAACACTACATCAGTTTCGGCGATCAGTTTCGAGCACACTCCTGAGAAAACATTTCCACTCAACACCTTTCAGGGCTAATCCCACTTCAACGATACCCGGAGTTCGAGCAATGCATCTATCAGTGAGATCTGGGCAATATTTTCGTTTATCGTAGCAACGATAGTGATGTTTTATATAATTTCATACAAAATTTATTTGAGTAACTTAGTCAAATATCACACTTACAACACTTATAACAGACAATTTGGAAAAGTTTATTTTGTAAATTTTAGGTAGGATTTTCTCTATAAAATGATTTACAAAGAAAACCTCGCCCAACATCGGCATCGTTCATCACTTTCGACATCGAACGCACAACCTTTCCTCGGCTTGTGCCAGCGCGAAGCAAAACACTTCAAATTCCCAGCCTCACCGCGATCGCGTGGGGATATCAGTTTCCACAACCTGGGCACTTACGACGCAGCCCAGCTGGGAATGTTTGTAAGAATAACAACCTAACTATATCATTACAACCGCCCCAAATTCCAGCAAAACCCATTGTTCAGGACTGTAACACGTTTCGTCGGTGTTGTGCCGGGCGGCATGAAGTTCAATGCAACGCCAGTCCACGACACGCAACCCAGGCGAAGGAATGAGGAAAAATAACAATTCTTCGCTCCGGTTTAGACCAAATATGTTATTGTTATGATTTTAATGTTTTCACGTTTATTTTCTTCTACGTTTCCGCTGAGCTCTGCTCTGCTCTGTTTATTTATTTTTACAATTCACTTTTACTCTTGTGGCTTGAAACCGTAAGGTTGTGCAACTGACGCCTAAGACCGTCTTTTCGATTGTTGCGACCTGACCGCGGTATACGATTCAATCTATGACTTGATTTGTCATCAATCAAAAAAAAGTTACCAAACTCAGACGTTTGCGCAAGTTAATCAAAGAACTTGGAACCAATCAAAACATTTCCATGATCGGATGCAAATTGCGCGCTCATTACCAACCCCCATCGAGATCGTGCAGCACCACCACCACCACCATTCACCCGGTATGATGATTGTTATTCTTTTCTTTTCAGTAATTCTGATTACCATACCGCCAATCAACCGAGTGAACCCTACGAACGAACGACGAAACGGCAGCAGTGAGGGGTGGGCAGTGTTGCAATCGACCCGATTGTGCAGGTCTAGCTAACCCATATCACAAGCACCAGGTGATTGCAGCTACACGATCAAGGAAGTGTTGCGGCAAATGAGCAGCGCTTTGAGTTCCCGGGAGCGAAAAGCTGAGCGTCAAACACCTACACCTGTATTTGTGTGTGTGTGTGGATAGGCCCGTGGGGTTGAACACCTGGCTGCGGATAATGACATGTTTTACAATCAAACCAAATGAGCAACAGCAGCCCTCTGACATCATCATCATCATCATCACCGTAGAACCAACAGCTTCACCCATCGACGGATACAAGATCGCACAAAAATTGCATGACTGCGGGATATAGAATTATGCAAGCTTGCAAAGTCGGAGTGCCGTTCTTTCTAGCGGGCATTGTTAATGGGCTTCAGTCGTCGATGGCAATAGAACGGAACGAGGTCGGTTGATGGAAGAAATAGGGCGCAAATAGGTTAGACGGTAACGAAGCCCAGAGGCCGTCGATAGTTACTAGTGTTTTACTGCCAATTAAATGGATACACGGACAACAAGATCGAGTGGCAACACCTGGTACAAATGAAGTGAAATGGGAGATGCTCATCGGAGTATGGGTTTCATTTAATTGAATACAAAATGTTCAATTATATTTTAACCGATTGATTAAAATTTCAGGCCGTTGAAGTAGAAAACGAACAACAGTAGTCCCAAGTTACTTCCTTTCGTATCCACTACTGTGGTTATTGGGAAGAAGAAACATGCTGATCTGAATAACTGGCTTGACATAATACCTTATTTAAAATTTTGCAGTGGTATCCAAAGGGGAGATCAGATCGAAATAGTGAGTTAAACGAAAGCAATTATGTGAAAATACGGATAATGAAATGAAATCAGACATCAAACGACAATAAAAACCCCGGCCTTGGTATCTAACGGGGAAATTTAATAGATCAAATATGTTGGGTAGTAGCTGCGGTTCGGTGTGATCTCTCTCTAGAGGCAGTGGTACGATCACTGACATCAATGAGATAATCATTTGTTCTTCCTGGGACGTCATCATAGTCCAGGGATAGCACAAGAATTTGTGCATTGGCCCGGAGTCCCAAGGGTTGCAGGTTCGAATCCTGCCTCCAGTGGATTTTTTTTCACTTAATCTTTTTCGTCTAACTCAACATTTCGATCTGTTTTCTCCATTGGATACCATCAAAGAATGCTGGTCTGGTTAATTGGGACATAGGTTATACCGGAAGCTAGAGGCCAAACACGATTAACGAAGCAAACTCCGGAATCGGAAGTAGGAATTAAATGAAGTTCAATAGCAGCCTATGGGAGCGTTGTATCTTTCATTTAAGACTAAGTTTGAGAAAATCGGTTCCGCCATCTCCGAGTAAACGATGAGCATTTTTTTGGTCTCATACACACATACATACACACATACACACATACGCACTCACATACAACCATTTGGCTAATTCGACTAACTGAGTCGATTGGTATATGACACACGACCCTCCGGGCCGGGATTAAGTTAGCGATGTTCAGAGTGATAACAAAAAGGCAAAAAGGTTTAAATAAAAAAAATCGTTTAGCAAGCAATTTGTAGCTGTGTCCAGTGTTTATTTGATTATATTTAGTTGGTTAGATGATTTCTTAAAACGGTTTCTTGAAAAGAGAAATGCAGTGCCAGTGGGTTTGGTAAAAAGTTAAGTATACAAAAATACGCTATGAATCGACTGCGAAATTTGTGGAAACAGGGGACAAAAATTCCGCAGTGCACGTTAGTTTAACTGAACCGTGGGTCTTAACTATTTTTGCAAATCATAGATAAATAGAAACAAATAGTTTACACTCGTTGGATCTTGTGCGTGATTTTTTAATTCGTGTAGATATCTTCCTTCTCGGACCCATTTACGGTGTCACCAGTAGCAGCTCAAGGGACAGTTAGTCGGCTCTTTTGAGTAGTCGTACTCGTCTGCTAATGTATTATGTTGGATTGTATTGCTTATTTATTGAGCTTAAGGATCACGACCGTGTATTAGTTTTTTTGGCATTGGTTATTTTAATGGAATCAGGCACAATCATTGTTGTGTGAATTTTGTGTTGCTCGCTGAACTGCAGCGACGGTTGGGGCAGGTGATACAGCTTAAGATTCAGAAAATTGAAACTTATATGAGATTGTCTAGCAGTTTCCACGCCGGGGTTTCCATTGTGTGCTGTCTGATTAGATAACTGGCACGTAAGAATCCGTCCTTAATGCATGCATAGCGTCGTTTGCGCAATTCTAGTACCATTTGTTTTGAATTCTAGAGTCAGACAGAAGGAAGTATATCTGCCGACTTGAATCCTCACCGTTTCTCCAACTAGTTTCAACAAGACAACAATTTTAGATAACTGCATCGATTTGGTTGGATATTTTCGGCAATTTTAATATTAAGAGAAACGAAAACAATGAAATTGAAAGACGGATAGGTCAGCTGGACACCAAATTCAAAAATGTCACAGTGTCATTTACAATCAAAACTGACGTCCTGTTTGATACAGAAACACCAACTCAACTCTCAACTACTTTTCAACTACTGGATTACTTTGATATTTTTCTAAAAATTCGTAGCATTCTAGTGTAGAATTCTTCAAACAAATTTGTACAGACTGAGACATTTGAGAAACTACATTTTCTAAACTACAAGGGGCCTGTGTTAAGCAAAAGAGAACCAAGCGCCATTTGGAGGTACCTAATCAAAAATCGCTATCGCATCCAATGTAGCACTAGAAACTCTTTCATTCGATCTTTAAACTTTCTATAATGGTAAATTATCGAAAAATAAATATTGGCATTAGGAATACCAGGAAAATATTATGGCACTCAGTTCGATTTGGCTTAGCGTAGGACAAGTGATAGACAGAATATTCATTGACGATACGATTAATATTAGTGATATTATTAGTAAGAGCAAATCTGGTTTTCGTAGACTGTGACAAATCTGACTAGGAGCCGAATGCTTACAGCGGCTACACATTAGAACAAGACTAAGAATCTTGATAGGTATGATGCAAAGGTGCTATCTTCGAATGTTAAGCATTCAACAATGTATTGGTTTTGCTCGCACAAAATTATTAGATTTTGTTATACTCTGAAACACTTTATTCAACCAAGAATTCGTCCCTTTGTTCGACAACCTTTTTTCATTTTTATGGCGAAAAACATATGCCATTAGCGCCAATGACAAAATGGATACCAATGGACGAGCGCGAAAAAAGTACCTAAATCATTATTTTGATCAATACCCGTTCAATTTTATAGTAGTGATATAATTGTTTTGTCAAAAAGATGGAAAAAGATCCGATGAATATTTTGTAGAAAGTAGTTTTTCTGAGCATTGAAAAATCTGTATTCGTTCTACTTGATAAACCGTTTAACTGATCTAACGATTAGCAGGAAATCCGGTTTTAAAACGGACTTTTAATAGCAATATAATATCAAATCAGGAGGCTAGGAGCCGAATGCTTGCAGTGGTTATACGGTTCTACATAAGAATGCCAGGGAAAAAGCAAGATAGGAATGACAAAAATGTGATCGCGGAAATGAAATGAAACTTTGCCAGGTATGACGCGTGGAGTCAAGATACTGCTGTCAGAGAGACTATGTTGAATAGACAATCCAGCAGGTCAGTGCAAACTTAACCTTCTGGCAGTCGCACTAGTGCACTGAGTGCACGCTGTTCTGAAATTATAGCGAAATCTGTCTTAGAACACCAGCGACATAAGCGAGACTTCCGGATATTTAATAAATATTTAGAAAGATCACGAATAGTCTGAGTTTTAAATGCAAAACTATGAACTATATATTTTAATACAGCAATTGCATTTGACTAAAATTTTTGGAATTATGAAATTTTATATTTCCTCCAAAATTTTAACAAAAATATACAGAAATCTTTGTTCATTTAGCAGATAATTCCAAATTCAAAACGACGAATTAATCGTTTGTATACTCCAATCGATAGTAGTCGATTCTGTCTACACTTTGCGGTAGCAGAGTATTTTAGGTTTCATAAAAAAATAAAAAAGTACGTAGAGGTTCAGAAATTTCAGTTCTTTGCTAGATCACTTTTAATTCAAAGCAATATTCTAAATATTTAGAATCAAAAATGTTAAGCTAAAAAATAAAATTTGAGGAGTTCATCATGGAAAACGTCCCATAAATTGATAACTACGCTCTGCCTATGATCGCAAATCAGTCCCATAAAGATAGGAAATCTTATAGAAAATGGGACAAATATGCGATCATGGGTAGTATAAGCGAAAGAGAAAAGATGTTTAAAAATTACATTTTCTACAGCCTTCTATGATCAATTTCTTAAAAAAACTAATATCGCCAAGAGATGGCGCTTTCTATACACATAAACACTGGCATGTTAATTCGCAAATATGAATACTTTTAGCGCCATCCAATTAAGTACCTCCAAAGCACATTTTGAGCAACTGTGCAATTGAGAAAAGGGAAACATATGGCATCGCTCCGAATATGTGACAAAAATGGTTTGAATCAGAATAAAAATATCTAAAATATAGGAGAAAATGGAGGTACTAACAACAAAATAATCCATTTAGAATAGAAATATAAAAATAAAAATCACAAAAAGAACACATTGACAATTTCACGAAAGCATGACACTAATTCAAAAATTGGAACAAAATGAAAAAAATAGAAGAAAATGGTTAAAAGGAACAACGTAGAAAACATAAAAATAGAAAAAAGTGGGAATAATAACAACCAAAAAAGGCTTAAATTAGAGAATCTATAGGTGAGAAATAATAGCAAAATAAAAACAATCATTCTTTCGTAAAAAAACAATAGAAAAGGACACAAACATAAAAATATTACAATAGTTGTAAAAAAATCATTTTACGGAAAAATAACAGGCAAAAACAAGATAAAGTGAAAATGGAAACAATGGAAAATAAAAAAACAATCGAAAATAGAAAAAAGCCGAAAATGAATCGAATCATATTGGTAAATTACGGAATATTACTCTAACTTGAAGAAAAATGCCTAATATCATAAACCATGAATTTGTCCTACTGAAGCTGTAAAGTTGTAAGTTCTCGAAAGGGCTCCCTGTCAGAACCAATCACTACAATTGCAGACGAGACGGGAAATGTTACCCCACTAAAGCAGTGCTTAAGACCAATTCCAGCAGGCTGTGATTCTGCTTGTGATATTAAGTGTGTGTGGTTCAGTCGTGCGGCCGTAGGGACTTGACGATCGTGTGGGCATGAGCGTTTATTTGTTCGCTCAGTCTGCTTCCTCATCTCGTATAGATCAGAAGTCAAAAAGCGCACCGCATGCGAACAGAAAATGAACAAAAAATACAATCCGCGCCGTTCTAACGTGTACGTATAACATATACCAACAGCAAAATTCCGTTACCCCTAGCTGCGAGTGAAATGAGTAAATTTCACTCATTACGGGAGAGCACGATCGCAATTGACTTTTCGCAGACCCGTCTTAGAACTGCAGTGCGACCTGTCTTAGACCTACAGTGCGACCTACAGGTGGAACAGTTGATCAAAGTGAAGATTGAACTTGTTCTTACTGAAGTTTCACACATACAACTACATCATACGAGACAAGTAGTACTAATAACGTTCAACTCGTTAACCGAGACAGAAAGCTTCGTAGCGAAGAACATGCAATACGACGTCGAGCATGGAAACGTCTAAATCAAGATCCCCGTGTATATGGATAATGATCGAACGGAAATTCGCCTACATGATTCGGCACCTCGTACTACGTAGAAGTGGAATCCGTCTCAAACGAAAGTTGGAGAATTTTTTTTCCCTGGCATTCTTAATGGTGTACGGGTGATACGAATGCAGCTGAACCAACCTATTCCGTCTTACTTGACTTTCGAAGGCAGATCATATCAAGGTGAGAAATACATGCAGAGAACCCCATGCCCACGTGCCAGTTCTGTAACTAGACGGCACACTACGGTAAGCGATGTGCAAAAACAACTAAAGAAAATGCATCTACTACAACCAACTCCACCAAACAGCCTTCGAACATTGTTGATACACTATAGACAGCCGGCCAACAAATAAATGCAGGACAAACAATATTCTACGGTATCCCCAAAGCCAACAGTTAACATACCTAGGGAAGAAATAAAAAAGAAAGAAGATGGCTGTACCAGAATCACTCGTAAACACAGTTGCGAAAGTCTGTGAAAACTTGAGCTTGGATGTGCGTGGATGATCGCAATTTCATGTTCTTTTTTGTGTATCATCGCGAAGGGCTCGAGAGTTTGTACGCTAACATGTTCGAACGCGGGAGCGTTTGTTTGTCATGTGTGCTAGCTTTTATAAGTTTATAAGTGCTAAAACGTTCACTTAATCACCGGGTAGTATTAATGTTTGCGAGATCGGATGCGGGCGTAGGTGTTCGTGGATGATCGTGAAGGGCTCAAGCGTGTTTGTCGCGTGTGCTAGCATTTGCGTGGATAAATTTGCTTTTATAACCGTATGACCATTCGCATATTCGCGTGTGTTCTTGAAAGATCGGTTGAACCGTGAACTTGATGCTTAATTTGGGTGTCCGGTTCAGATACTAGAATCGCTAGAGTTCCCGGCCATGTCGCCCTAAAACCTTTTGTCTAGTGTATATGAGCGATTTTTTATTGATAGCAATTGCATGTTTGCGTTTGTGAGCGATGTTGTATTATCGCGCAGAGATCGAGCGTTTGTATGTTAACGATTCTGATCGCGTGGCAGAATCCCGCGTGTATGTAACTTCACTTGTAGAAATTCGGTTATATAGCCGTGTGCGTGCATATTCGCGTGAGCTGGGCTTTTGAAAGTTCGTGCGATTCACGATTTTGAGTGTATGGTCCAGATCTAAAAGGGATGTGGGTTTCCCAATCTCACTAGAGTCATGGCGCCCTGAAGCTTTTAGTTTTTATACGCGGTTTTCACGAGGATTTTTTTCCGCTGATTTTCCAATTAACGCGGTTTTTGTAAAAATATTCTAAGTCCTTTAGAGTGGAAAAGACTTAGACTTTTTTTCCTGAAAAAAAAATTCTTTAAAATTCAAAGAACTTTTGGCAGTTTTTTTGCGCGGATTTCGCAATTAACGCGATTTTGCAAAAAAAATAGTCCTTTTGAATGCAAAAGACAAAGAAGATTTTCGGAAAGATGGAGGAAACGGGTCTAGAAGACTCCTTAAGGGCCGCACCTCAAAAATATGGGTATTTACGAAATGGATTTGACGAGTAGGTGCCAGAAATCGCTTTTTGACGCCATTTAGAAATTCTAGATGGCAATTTTCGGTTTAGCGAAATTCCCTATAACCCAATCAATATGGATATTTTCGGAATGGTCTTGACGAGTAGGTGCTAGAAATTTATGTTTGACGCTATTTTGAAATCCAACATGGCGACTTCCGGTTTAGCGAAAATTCTCTACAACCCATGCAATACGGGTATTGTCGGAATAGTCTTGACGAGTAGGTGCCAGAAATTTAAATTTGACGCTATTTCGAAATCCAAGATGGTACCCAGAAATAAATAAATAAACATGGCGTCAAACATGGACCTTTGTCTCTTATTCGTAAATATAATTTCGAAAATACCCATATTGATTGGGTTATAGCAAATTTCTCTAAACCGGAAGTCGCCACCTTGGAATTCAAAATGGCGTCAAACATAAATTTCTAGCACCTACTCGTCAAGACCATTCCGAAAATATCCATATTGATTGGGTTATAGGGAATTTCGCTAAACCGAAAATTGCCATCTAGAATTTCTAAATGGCGTCAAAAAGCGATTTCTGGCACCTACTCGTCAAATCCATTTCGTAAATACCCATATTTTTGAGGTGCGGCCCTTAAGGAGTCTTCTAGACCCGTTTCCTCCATCTTTCCGAAAATCTTCTTTGTCTTTTGCATTCAAAAGGACTATTGTTTTTTGCAAAATCGCGTTAATTGCGAAATCCGCGCAAAAAAACTGCCAAAAGTTCTTTGAATTTTAAAGAATTTTTTTTTTTCAGGAAAAAAAGTCTAAGTCTTTTCCACTCTAAAGGACTTAGAATATTTTTACAAAAACCGCGTTAATTGGAAAATCAGCGGAAAAAAATCCTCGTAAAAACCGCGTATAAAAACTAAAAGCTTCAGGGCGCCATGACTCTAGTGATATTGGGAAACCCACTTCCTTTTAGATCTGGACCATTCACTCCAAATCGTGGATCGCGCGAACTTTTAAAGGCCCAGCCCACGCGAATATGCACGTACACGGCTTGCAACCGAATTTATACAAGCTACGTTACATACACGCGGGATACGCCCACGCGATCAGAATCGTTAACATACAAACGCTCGATCTCTGCGCGATAATACAACATCGCTCACAAACGCAAACATGCAATTGCTATCAATAAAAAATCGCTCATGTACACTAGACAAGAGGTTTTAGGGCGACATGGCCGGGAACTCTAGAGATTCTAGTATCTGAACCGGACACCCAAATTAAGCATCAAATTCACGGTTCACCCGGTTCTTTCAAGAACACACGCGAATATGCTAATGGTCATACGGTTATAAAATCAAATTTATCCACGCAAATGCTACCACACGCGACAAACACGTTAACATATAAACGCTTGAGCCCCTCACGATCATCCACGAACACCTACGGCCGCGTCCGATCTCGCAAACATTAATACTACCCGTTGATTAAGTGAACGTTTTAGCACTTATAAACTTATAAAAGCTAGCACACATGACATACAAACGCTCACGCGTTCGAACATGTTAGCGTACAAACACTCGAGCCCTTCGCGATGATATACAAAAAAGAACATGAAACTGCGATCATCCACGCACATCTAAGCTTAAGTTTTCACAGAGTTTAGCAAATGTGTTTTCGAGCGATTCTGGTACATCCATCATCTTTCTTTTTTATTTGTTCCCTAGGTATGTTAACTGTTGGCTTGGGGATACCGTAGAATATAAACAATTTGTTTCCGGCATTTATTTGTTGGCCGGCTGTCTACAGTGTATCAACAAATTTCGAAGGCTATGGAGTTGTAGTAGATGCATTTTCTTTAGTTTTTTTTTGCGCGTGGCTTACCGTAGTGTGCCGCTTAGTAACAGAACTGGTGCGTGAGCATGGAGTTCTTTGTATGTAGTTCACACCTTGATATGATCTGCCTTCGAAAGTCAAGTAAGACGGAATAGGTTGGTTCAGCCGCATTCGCATCACCCGTACACCGTTAAGAATGCCAGGGAAAAAATTTCTTCAACTTTCGTTTGAGACGGATTCCATTTCTACGTAGTACGAGGTGCCGAATAATGTAGGCGAATTTCCGTTCGATCATTATACACGAGGATCTTGATTTAGACGTTACCATGCTCGACGTCGTATTGCATGTTATTCGCTACGAAGCTTTCTGTCTCGGTTAACGAGTTGAACGTTATTAGTACTACTTGTCTCGTATGATGTAGTTGTATGTGTGAAACTTCAGTAAGAACATGTTCCATCTTCCTTTGATCAACTGTTCCATCCGTAGGTCGCACTGTAGTTCTAAGACGGGTCGGCGAAAAGTCAATTGCGATCGTGTTCTCCCGTAATGAGTGAAATTTAGTTTGTTTACTCATTTCCCTCGCAGCTGAGGGTAACGGAATTTTGCTGTTGGTATATGTTATACGTACACGTTAGAACGGCGCGGATTATATTTTTTGTTCATATGCTGTTCGCAAGCGGCGCGCTTTTTGACATCTGATCTATACGAGATGTGGAAGCAGACTGAGCGAACAAATAAACGCTCATGCCCACACGATCGTCAAGTCCCTACGGCCGCACGACTGAACCAAACACTCAATATCACAAGGAGAATCACAGCCCGCTGGAATTGGTCTTAAGCAGTGCTTTAGTGGGTGACGTTTCCCGTCTCGTCTGCAATTGTAGTGATTGGTTCTGACAGGGAGTCCTTTCGCGAACTTACAACTTTACAGCTTCAGTAGGACAAATTCAGGGTTTATGATATTAGGCATTTTTCTTCAAGTTAGAGTAATATTCCGTAATTTCCCAATATGATTCGATTCATTTTCGGCTTCATTTTTTTTTCATTTTTACTTTATCTTGTTTTTGCCTGTTATTTTTCCGTAAAATGATTTTTTTTACAACTATTGTAATATTTTTATGTTTGTGACCTTTTCTATTGTTTTTTTACGAAAGAATGATTGTGTTTATTTTGCTATAATTTAGATTCTCTAATACAAGCCGTTTTTGGTTGTTATTCATAGTTACATTTAATGCTTTTTTTCCATTCAATTTTTTCTATTTTTATGTTTTCTACGTTGTTCCTTTAACCATTTTCTTCTATTTTTTTTTCATTTTGTTCCAATTTTTGAATTAGTGTCATGTTTTCGTGAAATTTTCGATGTGTTCTTTTTTGTGATTTTTATTTTTATATTTCTATTCTAAAGGGATTATTTTGTTGTTAGTACCTCCATTTTCTCCTATACTTTAGATATTTTCATTTTGATTTCTTTATTTCAAACCAGTTTTGTCACATATTCGGAGCGATGCCATATGTTTCCCTTTTCTTTCTTGTACAGTTGCTCAAAATGTGCTTTGGAGGAACTTAATTGGATGGCGCTAAAAGTATTAATATTTGCGAATTGACATGCCAATGTTTATGTGTATAGGAAGCGCCATCTTTTGGCGATATTACTTTTTTAATAAATTTAACATAGAAGGCTCTAGAAAATGTAATTTTTAAACATCTTTTCTCTGTCGCTTATACTACCCATGATCGCATATTTGTCCCATTTTCTATAAGATGGGACTATCTTTATGGGACTGATTTGCGATCATAGGCAGAGTGTAGTTATCAATTTATGGGACGTTTTCTATAACGAACACCTCAAATTTTATTTTTGAGCGTAACATTTTTGATTCTAAATATTTAGATTATTGCTTTGAATTTAAAGTGATCTTGCAAATAACTGAAATTTCTGACCCCCACGTATTTTTTAAAATTTTTGTGAAACCTAAAATACTCGTCTGCAGCAAAGTGTAGGCGGAATCGACTGCAATCGATTGGAGTATACAAACGTTTAATTCGTCGTTTTGAATTTGGAATTATCTGCTAAATGAACAAAGATTTCTGTATATCTTAAAGTTAAAATTTTGGAGGAAGTATAATATTTCATATTTCCACAAATTTACCCAAATCCCTATAACCCAATCAATATGGATATTTTCGGAATGGTCTTGACGAGTAGGTGCTAGAAATTTATGTTTGACGCCATTTTGAATTCCAAGGTGGCGACTTCCGGTTTAGAGAAATTTGCTATAACCCAATCAATATGGGTATTTTCGAAATTATATTTACGAATAAGAGACAAAGGTCCATGTTTGACGCCATGTTTATTTATTTATTTCTGGGTACCATCTTGGATTTCGAAATAGCGTCAAATTTAAATTTCTGGCACCTACTCGTCAAGACTATTCCGACAATACCCGTATTGCATGGGTTGTAGAGAATTTTCGCTAAACCGGAAGTCGCCATGTTGGATTTCAAAATAGCGTCAAACATAAATTTCTAGCACCTACTCGTCAAGACCATTCCGAAAATACCCATATTGTTGTGGTGCGGGCCATAAGGAGTACAGACCCGTCTCCTCCATCTTTCCAAAAATCTACTAAGTCTTTTGCATTCAAAAGGACTTAAAATGTTTTTGCAAAAACCGTGTTAATTGGGAAACCCGCGCAAAAAAAATTTCCGAAAATATTCTAAGTTTTGCTTAAAGATTTTTTATGCGGATTTTCCAATTACGCGGTTTTTTACACGGATTTTTTAATCACCGCGGTTTTTTTACGCGGTACGTATCCGGACGCGAAAGATTCATTATCATGTAGGAACGGGTGTTGATATAATCGCACTTGAGACCACGTTGATTACAAATTCATCAATTAGCAAATTGAATTGATCACCGGAGCATTTTAAGCATGCGAGATTGCGGGCGTAGGTGTGTGCGGATGATCGCGAGTGCATGTTCGCATGCGTAACCAGATTTGTATTATCGTGGAGGGTACAAGCGATTTTGGGTTACCACATTTGATCGCGTGGATGTTTTTATGCCGCGGATGCTATCGTGTAAATAACTTTGCGTGCTTGATTACGTTTATTTAACTGTGTAGTTATTTACATATTCGCGTGGGCTTTTGAATGTTTGCACGGGTCGTCGTTCTGAGACAGTGAGTGCTTCGTCATCACTGGAGTTCCTATTTATTGCGCCCTGAAACCTGTTATCTAGTGTATATAAGTGCAGTATTTTAGAAGGGAAGCTTCGGACGAGTACGATTCACGATTTAGCGAAAACGGGTGTTTGTATGTTGGCGCTTATAAAATTCGTAAGCGCCAGCACGTTGATTTAATAATCGGGAAGAATTATAGGTATGCGTGATTGATCGCGTTTACGATCGGATTTGTATTATCGCGAATGCATCGAGCGTTTGTATGCTATTGTGCGAGTTGTATTTCTATAACCGTGTGGTCGTTTCCACATTTCCATGCATTTGTTCAATGTAGTTTTGGGAGGTACAAAGTTAGTCTCTGTGATTTCTGATAAATATCTTCTTGAGGCTAGATATAGCTAGATTATATCTTTCTCTGAGGCGATCACTAGTGTTAACACACGTGAGCTTCAGAATGTAGAAATTCACGAGATCCTTGAACTAGTTGTTGTTGGTTAGTTCTTTGTCAAACTCTCGAAAACTACAGCTTCGAATGAGCTTGCTAGATACGATGGAAGTTTTCAAGTTTAATAAAAACCTTCCTTCTGGGTACACAACACTCGGAAATTCTAGAGAATTCGTCTTACAACTCCATGCGGTCACCTAATATTCTATAATGTACCTATCTCTTTTCGCTATTTGTAACCATCCGTGTTTCGGGCAAAGTATGAAGCTAAATGCTAGGACAAAAGTTGGTAAAAACTATTTTTTCTCCATTAAGGAGAAAGTAGTTTTTTGCGCGTGAAGAGCACAAACTTATAACCAATTTAGCGTCCGACTAAGTTAGTGTCGGATTCTGATGAGACGAAGTCGAAACGAAAATTTAGTTTAGTTTTAATTTTCGTGATGCTTCGGCAATTCGAGACTGTATTTAATTTCCTGCAGTGATCCGGAAGGTACCAGGTGCCACAAAGTATTCGCGAGCCGTTTTTTCCCACACCAAACGCGAGCTATACAAAATAGTACAAATTTGCCGACCGTCATAATCGGTACCCTCTTTTTACCCAGCTCTTCGTGAAAGGCCAACCTCGGACGTTTTTCGCCGGCGGTTTCCAGACACACCATTTTCCTGTAATTTTCAGTGGTCTAATCTACCATCATCGCACTGATCGAATCGGGCAACTTTGACACTGCGCGCGTTCGTCCGCCACTCGGCAGTCTGATTGCATACGCGGTTAAAAAGGCGCTGATGTCAGTGTGGTCCTCCACTTAGCCACCAGATGCTAATTGCTGTGATCACGTAGAAATCATGTAATTCGATACGCGCGTCTCCACAGATGCCTCGGATTTCTCACCTTAAATCAGAGACCAAAGTGCCAAAGCGTCTTCCGGCAAGCACCACGGTTCGGGAAGCATAAATCATACCCGAGGAAGTCTTGTGAGCAACGACGAACCCCACCGATGAAGCCGTTACATAAAACACAAAATGTTATGATATTCAAATGGGCTCTGATGGTGCCGGGTATCCACACGTACCATTCAGGGATAGAATCAAGATTAAAATCTGGTAATAACGGAGAGGTGTTTCGGAGGCCACCCAGCAGCTACGATACCACCGGGTTCCGGGAGTGAAAGTTTTCCACCGTTCCGTGTCCAATGTCTGCATTGTAATTTGTTGGAAAATGTACCACCCCGTTTCACCCCTCCCCCGTTCATGATTTCGTGCAGGGTACAATCCTCGACAGCGACATGTTGTGATCGTAGACCCTCGTCGAAAGCCACGTTCAGGGCGAAAACACGAGGAACCGCCACCGCGCAGCAGCAGCTAGCTGGCCGACAAATTACGAGTAAATTATTTCATTTAATATCTGTTTATTTTGCCCATTTGTACCGATCGATCCTAATTTATGCCCGGAAAAGGGTTTCTTTCTTCGACACAGCGCTTGCCCTGTTATCGTCCCGATGGAATCAGCTTCTTGTAAAAATGTTAAATCTATGTACCAAACTATGGGCGGGTGATCGCCTCCTCCTCAGGCTACGATCGGGACCGGGACCGACCGATGGTAATTTATTTGTAATTGAAAACCAACTTCTCGGTTTGACAGAAAATCTCGTTTACAGCAGCTGAGATGAAGGAAAAACACTGCAATGACAACAATCTGCTGGGGCGCCGACCACCATCCACGCTGCCCGCCTATCGGGGCGCAATAGGAAAACGATCGACCAGCCGCAGCGCAGCCCAGCCTCGTGGTTCGTGTGGCAGCAACGGGGCTCCGCCAATTCTCGAATAAACATCGAACAAATTGATATCGATATTAAAATGCTAATGTCAACATGCATTTGGAGTGCTCTTATTTGCCTCATTCATGTCGATTTAGCAGAGAGAGCCGCCAGGGGAACCCGTGTGTGTATGCGCATATCTGCTAGCGTTAGGGATAAAAAGTGACCGACGACCACCTAGGAACAGGCGCATACTTTCTTCCCTGTCCGCTAGAGGAACAATTTCTGCCTTCGGTGCTGAGCGGAGGTGGCGGTGGTAATGGCGGCGGTCGCCCTCTGGATGTCATTTGGTGGTTTTACTACAGGTTCCCTTCGGCAGCATGAAATCGTTGAATCTTGATGTTTTGACGACACCAACGACAGATGGGCGGACGGACGGGTGGGTCGGTGTGGCGGTAGCGGGTGGAAGGTATGTGTGGGAGAGATCTCAATCTACATCACTGCGCGCCGGTTCGGTTAAAAAAATAAAACTGCTGTCGAGAAGGTGGATGTTAATGATGATGCAATAAATATGCTGCTTTATGTTGCTTATTAGTAATTGCGGTATTAGGTTTTTACGATATAATCTTTGACCAAAGCGGGGCCGATGATTTGTAGAATACAAAGGCGTCTGATTGCCATCTGTTGTGGCATAGAATGACGGGTTATGGGCTGTGTTTTACGATTCGTAAAAGAAATTGTGAAACGCGATTGAGGCTCTGAAAGTGTGTGGCCAGTGTCAATCTTAGACTTGATAGAAAGTCACATTTTAATTGTGTTGTCAAATAAGGACACAGATATACGCAGTTTAGAAAAACAGGAAAGAAATTTAATAGGCCCTCTCTTTTGTCCTTCCAAAGCCGCACATATTCAATGAACCCACACTGGGTCGGCGGCCTTCCGTTAATATATCACTTCAATAAACCTATTTCCACATATCCTAACAGATGCAGTCAAAAATGTACCTTCGAAACTATACAAAATAAATATTAGGTAACGGTAGCATAGTGCAACTTGCTTGCTAAGCCGAACCAAACATCTCGATTTCACTAATTCTCATCGATTTAAAATAAAATCCATTTCTTGCGGGAAATCAAGCTTGACTAGGGGTTTGCTCAGGAACACAAGCAGTGTCCGTCTCATTGGAGCTAGTGTCAATCCTGCGCTGGCTTAGTCCTGTCATTAACATAGTGTCGGATTCTGATGCGACGAAGTAGAAAGCTAAATTCTATAACGTAGTTTCAAAGTAAAAACTAATTGGTAAAAACTTGCAAATAATAAAAAGAATCACCTAAAAATAATTCTTCATTGAAACGATGAACGTTATTTTGTTCCACACATATAAAAAATAATCGTAGTGCAATTTTTGCTTCTGATTTTTTTTAAACTAACCTAGAATTACGTACAAAATACTGTCCACACGATAAGTAACAATTTTAAAATTTAAAACTCGAAATCAAAAGTTTCAATTTGCAGGATTCAAATTCCAATTTTAATTCTAATTTGTCAATTTTTATCTTTCATCTTTCATCGTTCATCGTTCATCTTTCATCTTTCATCTTTCATCTTTCATCTTTCATCTTTCATCTTTCATCTTTCATCTTTCATCTTTCATCTTTCATCTTTCATCTTTCATCTTTCATCTTTCATCTTTCATCTTTCATCTTTCATCTTTCATCTTTCATCTTTCATCTTTCATCTTTCATCTTTCATCTTTCATCTTTCATCTTTCATCTTTCATCTTTCATCTTTCATCTTTCATCTTTCATCTTTCATCTTTCATCTTTCATCTTTCATCTTTCATCTTTCATCTTTCATCTTTCATCTTTCATCTTTCATCTTTCATCTTTCATCTTTCATCTTTCATCTTTCATCTTTCATCTTTCATCTTTCATCTTTCATCTTTCATCTTTCATCTTTCATCTTTCATCTTTCATCTTTCATCTTTCATCTTTCATCTTTCATCTTTCATCTTTCATCTTTCATCTTTCATCTTTCATCTTTCATCTTTCATCTTTCATCTTTCATCTTTCATCTTTCATCTTTCATCTTTCATCTTTCATCTTTCATCTTTCATCTTTCATCTTTCATCTTTCATCTTTCATCTTTCATCTTTCATCTTTCATCTTTCATCTTTCATCTTTCATCTTTCATCTTTCATCTTTCATCTTTCATCTTTCATCTTTCATCTTTCATCTTTCATCTTTCATCTTTCATCTTTCATCTTTCATCTTTCATCTTTCATCTTTCATCTTTCATCTTTCATCTTTCATCTTTCATCTTTCATCTTTCATCTTTCATCTTTCATCTTTCATCTTTCATCTTTCATCTTTCATCTTTCATCTTTCATCTTTCATCTTTCATCTTTCATCTTTCATCTTTCATCTTTCATCTTTCATCTTTCATCTTTCATCTTTCATCTTTCATCTTTCATCTTTCATCTTTCATCTTTCATCTTTCATCTTTCATCTTTCATCTTTCATCTTTCATCTTTCATCTTTCATCTTTCATCTTTCATCTTTCATCTTTCATCTTTCATCTTTCATCTTTCATCTTTCATCTTTCATCTTTCATCTTTCATCTTTCATCTTTCACCTTTCATCTTTCATCTTTCATCTTTCATCTTTCATCTTTCATCTTTCATCTTTCATCTTTCATCTTTCATCTTTCATCTTTCATCTTTCATCTTTCATCTTTCATCTTTCATCTTTCATCTTTCATCTTTCATCTTTCATCTTTCATCTTTCATCTTTCATCTTTCATCTTTCATCTTTCATCTTTCATCTTTCATCTTTCATCTTTCATCTTTCATCTTTCATCTTTCATCTTTCATCTTTCATCTTTCATCTTTCATCTTTCACCTTTCATCTTTCATCTTTCATCTTTCATCTTTCATCTTTCATCTTTCATCTTTCATCTTTCATCTTTCATCTTTCATCTTTCATCTTTCATCTTTCATCTTTCATCTTTCGTCTTCCAACTTTCATTTCGAATGTTCAATCCCCAGTTTTCAATTTTCAGATTTCCTTCCGTATTTTTGGTTCATTCGTATTTGCTGAATATTTTATATTGATTGCATAATTTATACTTTCCGTGATACATCATATTGTTCATATTTATTGTACCTTTGTATTTGTTCATTTTTTTTTTAATTCTTTGTATTCTTCCGTTTATTTGGATTTGTGATTTTTTTTATTTTTTTGTGTATTCGTATTATTATTTAAGGCTATAGTAATTTGCGTATTTTGCATTTTTTATATTTTTGTAGCTTTAGTATTCATTTAGTTTCCCTTATTTTATTAATTTCTATTTTTGGGTAGTTTCTTAAATTGTTGCACTAGTTTTATATTCTATATTTTCAGAATACCTTCATTTATTCGTTTTTTTGTATAGTTGGTTTTATAGCATTTTGAACAGTTTTTGTATTTTATACTTTTTATAGCCTTGGTATTTTTGACAAGTTCTGCCTTTTTGAGTATTTTTGAATGCATTCGTATTCAAAGTGAAATCCCTTTTTTTATCCGCCACTTGGCGTATTTTAGGCAAACAAAATATGGACATCTACAAAAATGCGCATATGTTTCCTTGTTCGTTTTAACAAACTGAAGCTGCATGATTATGAAATTTGTGTATTTCGTGAATTTGGTGAATTTTACCAATATAGTTAAATTTTACGAACTTTGTGATTTTTTAAATTTTGACATTATGAATGTCTTCTTGACTGTCGAGCTTCTATTATCAGGAGTTTTTTCGGCTAATCAGTCATAAATTAGACAGCGAAAACAACAATATTGCTTTTACTTCCAACGTTTCAATGGATTTATTCCACCTTTATCAAGGATTAAAAACTTTGTGTTTTCTTGTAAAGTGTAATGTTGTGGTAAAACATGAACTGTCCTAATCAGTGCGGTAAAATATCAATTTCAAACGAAAATAATCGTTTCAAGTGAAACTTCGAGCCTTTCACTGTAAACATACCACCACTATATCAGTTGAGTTCGGCTGCCGTCTTCGTTTGAGTCACTCAAAGTTCACTGTCAATTGAATAACAGGTTCTGGTCATTTGACGTTTTTGCCTGTTTAGTTTCTATTGAGCACCAACCTCACATTAGCACGGTCTCAGCTAATGGAAGTGAACCATTCCAATGAACCACTCACAAATGAATATGAAGGAACACTCACTGACAAAAATAACTCCGACCAAGATAATAAATAATATAGGGTAAAGGCTATGATAAGACGAGGCAACTCAAGACGGATACAGGTACGAGCATTTTTTCTCTGTATGAGTGAGGTTGTATGTTTTTTCGATGAAGCTGATGAATCAGGAGGATATGAAAAAGAAAAGAATAAAACAAATGACGTAGTGGGCTTTTTTGCTTATTTTTACAGGTATAAAACAAATTCACTCAAAAATGACAAATGTTCCGAACCATTCTTTCTCTTCTTCTTGAAGAGTTTTCTTTCCTTTCTTGTGCCCTGCTGAATAATTGTTGACAGATGACTGTATGCAACTAGCGAGGTTGGCAGTGCAGCCAATTTCTTTGTCATATTTAGATATGTTGCTATAATACACATAATAATGACTGTTTTATTAACTCACATTTCGCCAAAATATATCTGGAACTAATCAATCCAACATTTTTATCATATACTACATGTTTCTAGCAAATTTGGCCGCATAACAGTCTATTCATCAGAATCAACTTTGCCACAAACATTGAAATAGAGATGGACGTACTACCAAAATACAGAAATATACAGAAATCGTATTACTAGTTGCCTTATCTTGACTTAGGTGTAAACGGGCGAACTCGTTAAAGGTCCAAGATGATAGATGACGGAAATCGATGGTTTAAGTCATTTTAAATGAAGGCGTAGTTGGTTGAGTGGTAAGCGTGACAGCCACCCATCCCAGTTAGTCTGGGTGCAATCCCAGCCGAGCTCGCTGAGATTTTTCTGAGGTGCAAAATCTTCCCTCGGAAGGGAAGTAAAGCCGTTGGTTCCCGGTCCATGAGTTGATGAGTCGATATCTAGTTACTATCAAATATCGTCCTCCCGTGATACTTGTGGAGTGCGCAGTAGTATTTACGGTCTCTAGCAAAAGCAAGTATCGGACTAACGTTCCTTCCGCGATCTACATTTGGGCCAGGCCGGCGCCGGTTTTGATCAATAAACACTTTAGGATTACAGGAGTTGCACATTGAAAGATGTTTCCCTAATCCCAAGCATAACTATCTGCTGATTCCCTGTGCAACTTCAGCTAGTCTAGATCGATAACGGAGTAGCAGCTAGGGGTGGTCGAACAAGGTCAAGCTCGAGCTCAAGTTCGATGGTTAAAGTCATTTTTAAATCAGAGATGAGGGCAACATGGATACCATTTGAAAGGAGGTTAGGCCATTTTGAAATCCAAGATTGCGGCCTATAGTGACCAAGAAACTGTGAAAACAACTATCAATATGGGTATCATTTAAAATAATCATAAAATACCGTAATCTATAAATTTAGGCCATTTTGAAAACAAAGATGGCGGTTTCGGGTAACCACCACAGTAAAAACCATGATCATTATATATCTATATCGCTTTGCAATGATGGTCACTAGATGATGGAAACTGATGATTGAGGACATTTTGCAATCAATCAATCCAATATGGCGCCTTTTGGTTACCTCAAATCAATAAACCCACCTTCGATACGATCTATTTATAGCATCCATATCGAGCAAAACCTTTTCGAATTCTTTCTGAAAAAGAAAAGATTCTCATATCTGTAGACTATGCTCGTAATGTGTTCCTATAGAACCAGTGTGGAAGGGTTTTACCTTTTCACCATGTCATCGGAATTGTACACAGGAAACTATTGGTAGAGGTGCAAAAAATAGCTGAATTACATATTTGATTTTAGCAATGAATTTGACAGCTTCGTACAATTATGACACTGATTATCATACTGCGGCTATCATATTTCTTTTTCAAAATTTCTTACATTCGCAGAGTTCAGACGAAAATAATGACAGCTTATTGAAACTGGTTGCAATGAAAAACGTTATTTGGTAGTACGTTCATCTCTATAATATTTTTGTTGCAAATTTGTTTCTGATGAATAGGCTGTTATGCTGACCAAATTTTCTAAAAACATGTAGTATGTGATAAAAATGTTGGATTGATTAGTACCAGAGAAATGTTGGCGAAATGTGTGTCAATAAAACAGTCATTATTATGTGTATTATAGCAACATATCTAAATATGACAAATAAATTGGCTGCACTGCCAACCTCGCTAGCTGCATACACTCATCTGTCATCTGGCACAAGAAAGGCATGATAACCAAAAATACGAAGCCAGTTGTCTCTTTTTGTCTTAGGTTTACCCGGATCTCATTTGACTGGTGCTCACTGGGTAAATTGAAAGCGGATCTATTCATTTGAGAGGATCAAACGAAGGAGGTTGAATATGAATTGCGACTCATTTGAAAGCAGCGGTGAGTGAAGTGCCATGAACCCAGCTTCAGATCAACAGCAACTGATGCGTTAAATGAATGTGAATGCTACCGTAGACGACTGATTGACTGCGTTCATTCAGTTTCGATTGAATGAAATGAAATTTTACTGCACTGCCTAATGTATACGCGTCATCTGATAGTGCTATTGTTCGCATATTCATGCACCTACTGTATTTTTTGAAATTTTTCTGCGTTTGAAACGATTCTGTTTCGCGGGTAAAGAAACGAGGGAAAAAAAAACGTTTTTTTTTTTGTTTTTTTTTTCCCTCGTTTCTTTACCCGCGAAACAGAATCGTTTCAAACGCAGAAAAATTTCAAAAAATACAGTAGGTGCATGAATATGCGAACAATAGCACTATCAGATGACGCGTATACATTAGGACAGTTCATGTTTTACCACAACATTACACTTTACAAGAAAACACAAAGTTTTTAATCCTTGATAAAGGTGGAATAAATCCATTGAAACGTTGGAAGTAAAAGCAATATTGTTGTTTTCGCTGTCTAATTTATGACTGATTAGCCGAAAAAAACTCCTGATAATTAAATTTTGACAATTTAGTCAATATTGTGAATTTCATGAAATTTTACAGCATTCTAAATTTTGTGAATTTTGATGTACGAATGATCTTTGAATATGCAAATATTAAAAAGTTTGAATCCCGAGTTTTAAAGTTCGAAGCGTAACATTTACATACCCATTCATTTCGAATTTACAATTAGGAATTTAGAACTCAGAACTAGAAATTTATGGAACTTACTGGATTTTCTAATTATTTATTCTTGGAATTTCAGGTTTTTAGATACTTAGATTTTAGAATATTTGGAATTTCGGATTTTTTAACTTTAAAATTTTCGGAAATTTGGAATTTTAGATTTTTGGTATTGTAGATCTATGGATTTTCATTTTAATTTTTTTAAAAGATTTTTAGGTTTTAAATTTTTGTTCGTTCGGATTTTTTTATTGATATTTTCAATGTTAAATTTTCAAATATTTGGATTTTTTGATTTTTGGATGTTTTCAATTGTAGATTTTTGGAATTGAGGATCTCTGGATTCTTAGAATTTTAGATTTCAAGATTCTTTAATTTTTTAATACTTGGATTTTTAGATTTTTTGATATTTTCAGTTTTCAGCTTTCAGTTTTCAGTTTTCAGTTTTCAGTTTTCCAATTTCAATTTTCAATGTTCAATGTTCAATGTTCAATGTTCAATGTTCAATGTTCAATGTTCAATGTTCAATGTTCAATGTTCAATGTTCAATGTTCAATGTTCAATGTTCAATGTTCAATGTTCAATGTTCAATGTTCAATATTCAATTTTCAATTTTCAATTTACAATTTTGAAATTTGAATTTTTTGAATTTTAAATTTTCTATTTTCAATTATTATGGATCTTAAACATATTTGTTTTATCCCTTGTTTTATTTAATCTTCATCTTATTAAATTTTATTGCAAAAAAAATCCTAAACTTAACGAAGGGGCCGATAAGCAACGGGACCTTACTGTACTTTGCAAAGCTTTTTAAAGCATTTTTAGTCCTTTGAAGCGTTTTTGCGTTTTGAAACACTTCTTCGCCTTTCCAATAATTTTTCTGATGTTCATAGTTAGGTTAAAGTGATTTAAAATTAAAATTGAAGCTTAAAATCTAAAATTGTAAATTTGCAATTTTGCATTTTTTCTGTTATATTAAATTGTTGTATTTCGTAAGTTTTTGTTAATTTTTAATACTTTTGCATACTGTATATTTTTAGTTGTAGTATAATTCCTTTACTTTTAATTTTTTTTATTTTTCGCTTTGTTTTTAATCTATTTTATTGAATGAATTGGATACTGTGTAGCTTTGTATTTTATTTCCTTCTGCATTTTTTTCTTTTAATATTTCATTTTGATATCACGATTAGTTTTCTCATACATTATACTTTTCGCATTTATTGTATTTTTGGACACGTTCAATTTTTGGAATTCTTTGTGTTCTTGCGTTTATTTGTATTTTTTTATATATTTTATTACAGTGAAAACCAGATTGTATCGGCCTCCGATTTTGTCTACCCCCCACAATGGCAGCTGTTTGATCCGACTTTCTCAGCCTAATATGAAATTCTGTTTGATGGTCTCTAGCAGACGAACCAAGCAAAATACGACTAAATCCTTTCTCGAGTATATTTTGGAAATAAGCAATATAAAAAAAAAATTAGGCTTTTTTTAAGTTTGATCCCTTATTGGAAATGCATACTAAATAATCAGAAAGGGTTATGAGGTTATATCTAGGGAATAAAGAAGAATATTTTAGCGGCTTCGGTTTATTGCAAAGATAGAAAAAAGTCTGTCAGCCAAAACTTAACGAAGGGGCCGATAAACAACGGGACATTACTGTACTTGTGTGTGTATTCCTTGTATTTTTGTGCATGGTACAACATTTTGTAATTTTTGTATTTACTGTATTTCTTGTATTTTTAAAATGATCTGCATTTGTTGCATTTTATATTGTGTTCCGTTTTTTATATTTCTCGTTTACTCTGACATTTTTGTATTCACTGTATTTTGTGAATGTGAATATATCTTTTTCGATATCTTTCGTGCATTTTTTGCATATTTCACAGGCTTTTTATTTTTTGAATTTTTGTGTATATGTTGTATATTTTGTATTGTTTGTATCATTAGTGCTTGCTGTACTCTTTGTGTTTTTCTAATTTTTTGTATTTGTTGTATATTTTGTATTATTTATATTTATTTACTATTTATATTTTCGTACATTTTGGCTTTCTTGTGATTTTTGTAATTTGTTTCCATTTCAATAATTTTTCAAATTTTAATTATGTTATTTTTTTCAGTTTTTGGCGATTTAATGTAGTTTATATTTTATATAGATTATATTTTGGAGTTCTTTAATATTTTTGATACTAGATATTTTTATGGGTTGTGTTATTATTATTCTTCAGTTTTCTTTTAGTGCTTGTTGTGAAGTTTGTATGTAATTTTTCTGGATATTTTTATTCTTTTTTGTCCATTTGTATATTTTTACATTTTCTTAAATGTCTTATAGTTTTGAAATATAAGAATTTTTATTTATTTTGCTTGCATTGTTTTTTTATTTTGAGTATTTTTGCACACACATTTTGCATTCTTTCTATCTCTTGAAAATTCATGTTATAGTTGTAGTTTTTTGTGTTCTCTTTGTATGTTTCGTATTTGTGGATTTTTTTTTTCTTAAAACTTCATAATCCTCTTAATTGTTCCCATTTTTCAGAGTCACATTTGGTCGGTGTTAAGTCAGATCAGACTAAGGACAAAATATTGATTTCGAGAAAAAACGGGTTTAAAGTTTGAATCACAGTATCCTCTACGTTATAATTGAAAATAACTTTTCGCCATATTTCTTGATTATGGTTACATATTTCAAATCTGGTAAAAGTTGAATGTAACTGAAGAAATTCTTTATCCAGTACATATTGTCATTATCTCATTTTTTGATGTTTTGCGACTTAGTACGGTCTGATTTAACACCGACCATATAAACAGCGATTCATATACACAATTATTTTGACACATCCTTTCATTTCTTCACAAAGTATACTTTTACAAAGTTTCCGTTATGTAGTGTTTCGTTCAAATTAAGCTTTGTACACCAAACAAATGAAATATATTGTACGCTTATTACTAATCTATTGTTTTTCGCGTAGAATAAGTAGAACTCGTCCAAAAATTGATTTTGAAACGCAGCATCGAAATCACGCGAATCTATAAATGAGGCCCGCACAACTCATTTCAGCGTCAATTGTATGTAAAATGCAGAGGAGAAAACATCGACTGCAAGTAATCGTGGTTCATAATTTAAGTTTGCGTTTGTGTGCGTACACGATTGCGCACAATAAACAAATTAGGAAAATTGGCGAGTTTCGTGGTCGTGGAATTCGATAGACAAAAATATACCTACGGCTCTACAGTCAGAATTAAATTGAACATAACGTTTTATAAAGTCCGTGGACATTTATGTTCAATTCTATTCTGACTGTAGAGCCGTAAATATTTCCCTAGAACAAAGGCAGTCGTAAAACACAAAATACAAAAATATATCGCTAAAAATAGATAACCAACTTTTTCAGTGTTGTTTGGTTATATATGTGAAAAAGATACGAAACATTTCAAGCTGTTAAACATTAAAGATGGTATTATTCGGTTACCCCTGAATTCACCTATCAAGGAAGTCTTATGTAGCCCGGACACACTGACGCAATAGAAGGTATTTGTTAGGATACTCTTCTTCTTCTTCTTCTTCTTCCAATTCTGTTTATTTTCCGTCGGCCTATTTCCGCTACGAGGCCAAACACCGACCCCAGAGAGGTGACACTCCCACTATCTGGATTGGATATCGACCCATCAACTCATGGACCGGGGACCAACGGTTTTACTTCCCTTCCGAAGGAAGGCGTGACCTCAGATTTTTCTCACCTCTGAAAAATCTCAACGACCTCGACTGGGATTGAACCCAGACCAACTGGGGTGGGTGGCGGTCACGCTAATCACCCAACCATCGGCGCTGTCTAGGATACTCCTTGCAACCAACAAAACAGGCCTGTTTGAGACTATAGAACCTCTTTTTCAGGTTAGAAATATCTGTCCTATATTAAAATGACCGAATATTGATGAATAATGAGCAATAATTAAAGAGTCTTAGTTTTCGAAACCTATGAGAATTAGGCACCGATTTGGACAGAATAAGCAAAGGTTTACGGGTGTTAAACTCGCGACAGTATCTGGTTTGTTTCGGTAACTCGTCGCACTTAACGAAAAATCTCTCAAATATCAGTAGACAGTATCGCAAGTTGTCAAATTCATGGCTACAAAACGTAATTCCCTTATACCAAAAAGTTTGGGAGAAAACCATAAAAGCAGAAAAAATTATATTTGTTGAAAGAAAAATCGATTTTTTCATTCTTTATTTCATAAGCTGTCCTGCATTAATACACGTTGCTATTGTCCTCGACAACAGCAACGTGTATGAATGTAAGTACAATTCAAATCAAATATGATATTTTCGTTATTTTCAAACACAATTGACATTGATTTGAAAGCTGCTCTAATTCGCGTCCTATTTCATTACGCAATATTTCTCCTGTGTATAGAAAAGTAAGAAGAAAATAATTGAAAACCAAATCGGTGCGTTAAGGACACAAAACCTAAAACTAAATTCGTTATGGAATTTGCGTTTCAACTTCGTCTCATCAGAATCCGACACTAACTTAGTGGCAAGACCAAGCTAGCGCCAGATTGATGTTAGCTGCAAAAACGGTGACAAAAATGCATTTCTTTTCTTGCAAAACATCACCCTTGACATTTTTTTTATGAATTTTATTAACAGATTTAGATTAGGGTAATTTCTTTGTACTTTAGGTTGGGGTAATTTCTTCTTATAATGATTACGTGTTTCCAAAATACTCGATATTACACAAAACGACATTAGGCATAGCCAGTTAGTGTAGAACCTGTACTCTATGCATCGTTAGTAAATATCTGAAATTTAGACAGGAAATACTGACTTCCATTCCATCGTGTGTCAGTTACAAGTGCAGAAACAAGTTAAATCAATCTCCGCCTTCCGTTCCGGTCCGTTGTTCCATCTCCTCCCCTTGACCCGGAATCCGGTCCCCTCGAGTCGAAAAACAAAACCCGCGATAGCACTCCAAACAATGGCTTACTTTTTATTTCTTACACATTTTCTCCATTTACTACACGACGGGTTCGGGTTTGTGTGCCAGTTCTAGCACCGCTGTTAGCTGGAAAACCCGTCCACAAAACGATACGCGGCGGTCGAACGAGCATAAATCGATCAACTTAACAAGCTCCGAACGCAAACCTGCCCGCCGTATCGGGGGAAATAGATTTGACTATGATGATTTGCCGGATTAGCGGACAGAGAGTCAGACGTTTGGGTAGCACAGCGGGGAAAACTGTGTCAGTCAGTCAGTCAGTCAGTGGAAAGGTTGCTGGTATGCGCTACATCGAATGTCTTGAAAGTGTTTACATTCATTTCACTTCCTGCTTTTGCAGCATATTTCTTTGGATGTTATTTGCTGGATCGATAGATGCGGAGATTGTCGGGGTTAACTTTTGCGTTAAGGGAATTTTCTTTGTTTTCTCAATTATATTTACACATCATCGACTTTTTTTTTGCTGATGGTTGGTAGATGGGATGGAAAGTTTCCATATTTTCAAACCGATTCATCTTTATTTATAGAACCGATCACTTCATCATCCCATTTCGATTCCATGTTTAATCTGCCAAATATCAAAACAATGTCATGTTGAATTCTGAACGGTTGCCATCTCAAAGCAACGCTGTTTATTTTGACAATCACATTTCCTTTGGAACTCGACGGAGCGTTGACGAATGGATCAACTCAGTAACGACTCAGCCCTGATGAAAGTCATCCGCGATCTTACCCCGTCCAAGAATCATGTGAATTCAATTAGCTCGCCGGTAATTCCAGTAGGACAAATCCGTGCCCGTGTTGAAACGAAACTTGATTTATGAAACGACTCAATTCTCTGGCCTTTCAACCTATGGTGGCCCGACCCGTGAGCGTAGATATCTGATATTCACTCTCGCTTGTTCCACAGTCACAGCAACAACAGCCTGCAACCTGCGGTGTGCGAAACAACGATCCGACCGAAGGTGTCACGACTTCTAAGGTATGCACGGTTAAAGTAAAAGTTCAATTGACTAGAATGAAAGACGGGACGACGGTTGTCATAACTTTGAACCGCTTGGCTGAGCCCATCTCGTCGTCGGTTTGACTACATGTTGTGAAGGTGAAAGAGAAACTCGCGCCCAGTAGTTGTTCAGATTTTTTTTCGGATGTGTTTAGCTCCTCAGATAAGAGAGAGACAACACACGCTCGCGACACTCGCGACAGGTTCGTGCAGTGGCAATAACAGTAACAATGATAGTTTTATAATCGTATGCGCAATGCTGATCAGCTCGACATGAGCTCTGGACTAGGCACCTTCCAACAGGCGCAGCAGCAGCTTCATAGCCGAGCCGACAAGTAATCTTGTTGGAGGCGTCGTGTTGTGAAGCCACTCACTTCCGCAGCCGCCAGACAGCCGTTGGCTGTGGTAGTCAGCAGGCAGAGTCTGTGTTGTCCCGATCTTGGAAAACTCAATTAATTCAGCAGCCCCCGGTGTGCAGTGAATCCTAACATGATAATGATTCGATGTGAACAACGACTGTCCTGGGTTTCATCCTGTTGGAGAGCACGGTGGGAAATAGGGTGGGAATGTCTAGGTCACATGCGGAAGTGACTGCAATTTGTACGAAGCGATTGTGTCGTAGCTTCTCTGAAGAATATGACGGGTGGTGTTGCTGGACACGTTGAATAAAATGACTACAATTGAGCAAATATTAGACTGGATTTTTTTTCTCGAGGTAGCTATTACAGTAATCGATCGAAGAGTGGCTTGGAGAGATTTCGTGCTTACCGCAAAATAAAAAAAAAACAGACGATTTGCATACTGACCACACAAACATCGTTGCTTGTACCTGGGAAGAAATTGCATAGACAAAATTTTAAAATATCACTAGTTCCAAATTCCGCATATGGTAAAACCAAATAAAATAGACTTCAACATTTATAACTATTTCACTCCACGAACTGACGGCCGGATCTTACACTGTCGAAAATCCAGCTCCACTGCTTAATCTCAGGTAATCTGAAACTAGTTTAGTGCACATGTAGCTAATGCAATCTGAACTGTATTTCCGAGACCGTTGACTTCGGTAGTTGGAAGCAGACTGGTTACGTGTTCCTTGTTTGTTGTTTAAAAATCTTAACATAGAAATTTTACGAATAAAAATTCTCAACTACTGGTTTTTCTAACTGCGCTTGTCGGCTGTCTACGTACAAAAACTTGAGTAAATTAAGGGATCATCCATAAATGACGTAGCATTATATGGGGGGGGGGGGGAGTTTTGTATTTTGTGATGATGTGTGACTACAGGGGGGTAGGGGGTCATGTCATGCTACGTAGCTTTTTTAAAGGGGAATAGAATAGAATTTAAAAAAAAAATTACCGTGACAAGGGGGGGCAGAGTTACCGTCAAGCTACGTAATTACCAGGGGGGTGTAAAGAGGTTTGTGACGAAATGCTACGATGGGGGAGGGGAGTGTTAAAAATCACTCAAAAAATGCTACGTCATTTATGGATCATTCCTAATGGGAAGCTGGTGGGAACTACAATAATAAAATATGTTATTTGTCTGTATCTGTGGAAAACGAAGAGAAATTTCGTTAGCAGATAAACCTTAGCGCGCATTTTCCCTAGAAAATTGGGCAAAACAATGTTTGCGCGTTATAGGTTTTGTGCCCTTCACGCGCTAATCTGGTTGTACCCATTTTTCTCCTAAATGTAGAAAAATTGATTTCTACCAAAACTTTTCTCATTAGAGAAAAATAGTATAACACACGATGCATATGTTATACAATGTTTCCACTATTTATTTTGTCTTCTTCACAGGATGTAATTATATATGTAATCAACAAACTTAACCAGATTCCTGTGAAGAAGACAAAATAAATTGTCGGAACGTTGGATAACATAAACATACCTCGTTTGTACAGCACTATTTGACAAAAAAAAGCCATCAAAAATATTTTATACGCATTTCATTGCTAGCCTAGGCTGCAAAAGCAGCGTGCAATCGTGCACGGTCGGTTTTCTCCTCAATATTCAACACATAATTGACGCTAAAATTAGTTGTGCAGGTTTCATTTATAGATTCGAGTGATTTCGATGTTTCGTTTCAAAATCAATTTTTGGATGAGTAGTAATATTTTACGCGGAAAACAATAGATTAGTAAGGAATGATCCATAAATGACGTAGCATTTTTTGAGTGATTTTTAACACTCCCCTCCCCCATCGTAGCATTTCGTCACAAACTTCTTTACACCCCCCTGGTAATTACGTAGCTTGACGGTAACTCTGCCCCCCCTTGTCACGGTAAATTTTTTTAAAAATTCTGTTCTATTCCCCTTTAAAAAAGCTACGTAGCATGACATGACCCCCTACCCCCCTGTAGTCACACATCATCACAAAATACAAAACTCCCCCCTCCCCCATATAATGCTACGTCATTTATGGATGATCCCTAATAAGCGCAAAACATTTTTATTTTCACTGATGAAAAAAGAAAATTGTCTTATTAATGTTTAGGGGGCTACGAAACACTACGTAATGTAACCTTTGTAAAAACATATTTAGTCAAGAAATAAAAGAAGTGTCAAAATAATCACGGTTAAAAATCGCAGTTCTTATGTATTCCTGGAAAAAAAATCGGAAAATCAATAATACAATGCGATCAAAATTTATTTGGTGCATACAAGCACCACTTTTTATACAAAGTGCACAAAACATGGTGTCATGGTACGCAGAAGTATTACCTTTGACCGTTTCATAACCTATATTGTATGTTTGCTTGGACAGCAGAAGTCTTCTGCATTACCGCTAATGCATTCAAAAAGAGGAAAGAAAACACATAACAAGTAAAAATAGAGCAAAGAGTAAAGAGCAAAGAGCAAAAAGTAACGAGTAAAGAGTAAAGAGTAAAGAGTAAAGAGCAAAGAGTAATGAGTAAAGAGTAAAGAGTAAAGAGTAAAGAGTAAAGAGTAAAGAGTAAAGAGTAAAGAGTAAAGAGTAAAGAGTATAGAGTAAAGAGTAAAGAGTAAAGAGTAAAGAGTAAAGAGTAAAGAGTAAAGAGTAAAGAGTAAAGAGTAAAGAGTAAAGAGTAAAGAGTAAAGAGTAAAGAGTAAAGAGTAAAGAGTAAAGAGTAAAGAGTAAAGAGTAAAGAGTAAAGAGTAAAGAGTAAAGAGTAAAGAGTAAAGAGTAAAGAGTAAAGAGTAAAGAGTAAAGAGTAAAGAGTAAAGAGTAAAGAGTAAAGAGTAAAGAGTAAAGAGTAAAGAGTAAAGAGTAAAGAGTAAAGAGTAAAGAGTAAAGAGTAAAGAGTAAAGAGTAAAGAGTAAAGAGTAAAGAGTAAAGAGTAAAGAGTAAAGAGTAAAGAGTAAAGAGTAAAGAGTAAAGAGTAAAGAGTAAAGAGTAAAGAGTAAAGAGTAAAGAGTAAAGAGTAAAGAGTAAAGAGTAAAGAGTAAAGAGTAAAGAGTAAAGAGTAAAGAGTAAAGAGTAAAGAGTAAAGAGTAAAGAGTAAAGAGTAAAGAGTAAAGAGTAAAGAGTAAAGAGTAAAGAGTAAAGAGTAAAGAGTAAAGAGTAAAGAGTAAAGAGTAAAGAGTATAGAGTAAAGAGTATAGAGTAAAGAGTAAAGAGTAAAGAGTAAAGAGTAAAGAGTAAAGAGTAAAAGGTAAAGAGTAAAGAGTAAAGAGTAAAGCGTAAAGAGTAAAGAGTAAAGAGTAAAGAGTAAAGAGTAAAGAGTAAAGAGTAAAGAGTAAAGAGTAAAGAGTAAAGAGTAAAGAGTAAAGAGTAAAGAGTAAAGAGTAAAGAGTAAAGAGTAAAGAGTAAAGAGTAAAGAGTAAAGAGTAAAGAGTAAAGAGTAAAGAGTAAAGAGTAAAGAGTAAAGAGTAAAGAGTAAAGAGTAAAGAGTAAAGAGTAAAGAGTAAAGAGTAAAGAGTAAAGAGTAAAGAGTAAAGAGTAAAGAGTAAAGAGTAAAAAGAGTAAAGAGTAAAGAGTAAAGAGTAAAGAGTAAAGAGTAAAGAGTAAAGAGTAAAGAGTAAAGAGTAAAGAGTAAAGAGTAAAGAGTAAAGAGTAAAGAGTAAAGAGTAAAGATTAAAGAGTAAAGAGTAAAGAGCAAAGAGCAAAGAGCAAAGAGCAAAGAGCAAAGAGAAAAGAGTAAAGATTAAAGAGTAAAGAGTAAAGAGTAAAGAGTAAAGAGTAAAGAGTAAAGAGTAAAGAGTAAAGAGTAAAGAGTAAAGAGTAAAGAGTAAAGAGTAAAGAGTAAAGAGTAAAGAGTAAAGAGTAAAGAGTAAAGAGTAAAGAGTAAAGAGTAAAGAGTAAAGAGTAAAGAGTAAAGAGTAAAGAGTAAAGAGTAAAGAGTAAAGAGTAAAGAGTAAAGAGTAAAGAGTAAAGAGTAAAGAGTAAAGAGTAAAGAGTAAAGAGTAAAGAGTAAAGAGTAAAGAGTAAAGAGTAAAGAGTAAAGAGTAAAGAGTAAAGAGTAAAGAGTAAAGAGTAAAGAGTAAAGAGTAAAGAGTAAAGAGTAAAGAGTAAAGAGTAAAGAGTAAAGAGTAACGAGTAAAGAGCAAATAGCAAAGAGCAAAGAATAAAGAGAAAAGAGTAAAGAATAAAGATTAGTGTAAAGAGTCAAAAATACAGAGTGAAGAGAGAAGTGTAAGGGGTAAAGCGGGACTGTTGTCTACTAGGAGGTTGAAACGGTATTAGCTTTCTCCGCAGAGCCTAACCTAGAGGACATGTTGCGTCCGGCGACAGAAACCAAGAAATTGTTTTTCTGCATATTTCGGGTTTTCTAATATATTAAAATAAATTGGAAAAGTTTATAAGGAATTTTTCGGTTTGTCCGTCGTAGATTAGACAGCGAAACCAGCAATACTTTTACCTTCAACGTTTCGATGGATTTGTTACATCTTTATCAAGGATTAAAATTTATTTTAATGTTAGTTTTTGTGAAAAAGATGAACCGTTCCAATATATTGTCAGCGTCAACTGATGGATCTGTCGTTCGCATATTTTCGCCCATCATTGTTTCCAATGAAGTTTGTTTGCGTTAAAAAAAAACTCGTTTACGGGTAAAAAAGCACTAAGGTTTATCCATTAAATGAAAAATTATAAGTGCATTTCATATCATTATATTTTATTCTTTATGAAAAACATTCCAAGTAACCATAAGTATCAAGCCATTACACAATATTGGCTATACATTTGCACTTACATTGCACAACAACTCTATCTATTTTTTTATACACGATGCCAACAAGCTCCATATTAGCATTGTAAATGCATAAGAGCGCAGCCGAACTATAGCATTATCGCCAGCTCTGTATACGTATGCGAAGCTGATATAACGCATACATGTTTCAGAGATCTTTAAAGCATGTATTTATGTAATGTATTTAGTGCTATTACAAAGCAAATATAAAGCCAATATAATACTAATGAAATGCCGAGGATTTATCCATTATATTATCACCTTTTGAGAATTATATTCGGCATATCTCATTGAATTCGTACATATGCAATATAGCTTAGACGACAAAAGTAACGCACTTACCGTGAACGGCAAAAGTTCAACTTCAAGACATACTAAAGATGATTTTCGGACAACAGTATCAGATCGTGTAAGATCCAAATTACGCTAAGTTTAAGTATTCATTACATACCAATAGAAGGAAGTGAAATAAATTCTAAACGGTTTTTAGTATTGCTCCTTTATGTTCATCAACCCGAAAAGAAAACCTAACAAAGATTTCAAAAACAATACAGAAAATGACAGCCAATTCAAGCTTTCTAATAGCATAATTAGCGCCGATAACAGGCTTTTAAATTCGGCAATATATATAATAGCCTTGGTAATACAGAAAACTGTCAAGCACTGCACTGAAGTGACAGAATATTTCGCCTTTTCTGGCATTATATAAGCATTAAATCAGTATTTCGGGCTCATCGGCTCCATAAATTACGTAAATTGCACAAAATTGACTCCCTCCTTCCCCCAAGTAGCAAACTGACACAAACTTCTCTATACCACTATTACGTAGCAAATGCTCTCAATTTTTTTTTCTTCAGTAAAACATGTTACTTACCATTTAAGCTTACTCCAATTCCCCCACTTGTCACAATATGTCACAACTTGTCGAACCCCCACCCCCTCTAAACGCGTTACGTAATTTATGAATGGTCACTAAGGCTATGTTTCACTGGTTATTGGTTACTCATGATGCTTGCTTCTCTTTATAGAAGTATAATAATAATACATTAAGGAAATTGCTAGTATGTCCGTCCTACCCAGAAAGTTTTTCAGTACATTTGATGCTTATTTTAGGCCGCTCAAAATTATTCTCATTGCGAATACAAATGTTGTACCATCAGTTTGTTTACCAGCATAAATCATTTGTTTTGCGACTATTTGGTGCTTTTACGTTACGTTAGTTTGACATTTGAATTAAAAATGCTGCTAGAAATTTTTTCCGTTATCGTATTTTAGGCATTAGTGGTCGGACTTCCACGGACTCCTAAAATCTTGAATCGTGCCAAAATTTCAGTATAATTTTCAATCGAATTCACTATCCTTACCTAAACTTTCCCTCCTCCCGTGACACTTGTGAAGCGCGCGGTAGTATATACGGCCTAAAACAATAGCAAGTGTCGGGCTAGCATTCATTTCCTTTCCTGCTGCGATCTAGGATTGGGCCTGTCCGGCTCGAGTATTGATCAACGAACAACTTGGGATTACCAGCGTTTGTACATGATTTGTTATGATCTATTGAGTCTCTTCGCAATTTCAGCTAGTGCCGATCAATAACGGAGTTGTAACCCGGTGTGGCCGCACCAGCTCGTACTCAATACTGAGAGAAAAAAAATGATATAATGCACGTGGGTCACATAATGACAAGGGTGGAGGGATGATAGGAGGGGTTTTAAAATGACGATAAATTTAAGTGGTATTTGATGAAATTTCCGAAAAATAAAATGCGGTCTAAGTACACCTCAGTCGAATTGCTTCTGTTAGATGTAACTCTCTGCTCCGACAAATTTTAAAATAGGTTGGCAAAACTGGCTTGTTGCAAACAGGCTCAAATCATCTTTATCTAACAACAATTATGAAACAAAGAGATTTAGACCGATTAGTCTGGCCTCTTTCATTCTCAAAGTAGTTGAAAGTATAATCGATCACTATATCCGGGATGTCAGCTTGGAAGTGCATCATGTAATACAACATGCATATCAGAGGAGAAATCTTGGAAGAAGATTAGTCATTGAGTACCTTTATATATCACGAACCGGATACACGCAATGCTTAGCAACCGATATCTGTGCTCGTCGTAAAGACATGTGGAGATGGGGAAACTGAGTGTCTGCGAATGTTCCCAAAGAGAGTGTGTTGTGATGTATACAGTGCTACCTAGCGGCGAACATACAAGTTAGTTGATTTTCTCCATGAAAGTAGTAGAAGAATTTTACACAAACTTCAAGCACTTGGTTTTTTTCGAATGAGGTTCAAATTTGGAGTGAAAACTTCTCTGGAGATAAAAGTCGACTCAGAGGTTGATCGATTCAGTTTTTCAAACATAATTTTGTGTCTGGTTGTTAATATATTGATACACAAAACGAACGGCTCAAAACATTCACTACGATTGAAACAGTTGAAAAGATTACAAATGTACCATCATTACCGCGCAAAATAGGACACGGCAAGTCCATAAATCAAGTGCAAAAGTTAGCCTTCCCCTTCCGTGCTCTCGAGCGTTTAGTTAATTCAATTGTTCCCCAAAACCACGCTTCACCGATCCAATCAAGTGGAAAAGGAGAAAATCTACACCAACCATCAGGGCACGACCAGTCGTAGTGAGTGTACTGGAAATGCCAAACGACAAAGCCACCAATATCGATTGCATTCCTAGACAGCCGCGAGTTGAGTCGGTGGTCGGTTCGCAAAAAAAAACGAGCGGCAGCAAAAAATGAAGCCATTATTGTATTGTGAACCACCGCTCTGTTTGTTTGTTTGTTCCAAATACGACTGCTGCCCCGGCTGACTCTTTGGGGGCAAGGGGGATTATGACAGCTTTTCAACGGTTGCTGCCCGGTAGCTGATTTGTGCAAGATATTTTCCAACCGCAAAGAACCCCCTGAAATAGGAGCAAATAACAGGACTTGTGCAACCATTCGAACGCGAAGGTGAACTGAATACGAAACAATAATAGTAATAATGAAGAAAAAAACAAAGATCACAGCAAAGCGATTTTCCTGAAAGGAGCTCGGCGGACTGCCACAGATTCTTCCGCGTTTGAACTTTCCACTTCCAGGCAGGCAGGCAGTGCCATGTTTTGTCGGGCTGTGACTGTGGTTGAGGCTGGACACACAATGGAACGTTTTATCAGATTTGGTGTCGGCCCCTGTCGATTTGAAATCGAGCAGCAGACCCAACAAAAAAGTAGCAGCTGTAGTGATCTCCTTTCTTTATGCGCGCTACCCGCCCGACGACCCAAGGCACTAATGAGCGAGCTTTCACTATCAAATGGGTTCAATTGAAATGTTTTCACGTTTTATGTGGTACTCGCAAATGAACTGATTTGTGGTTGTTTGGCCAACTACTAAAAGGACCATTACAGAGCTACAATGTTTCAAAGTGAAGTCACCCCCTACCGCCATCTCCAAACAGCTATCAGGCGTGAAAAGGAAAAAAACTAAGAAACCTCACAAATTTGATTACGACTTGAAAAGCGGCGTCCAATCACGGTATGAATAATGACCACACTGCAGGGGCTTCTTCCCACGGGGCTGACTGTTGTCAGCAGGAGCTCATCACCCCAATTAACCTGTGACGAATCACGCCGCTTCGAATGTGTGTTACCTATTATTATGACGCCTGTAACAGGTAGGAGGACCGGTAATTACCGGTGGGAAGCGTGATTTTGATCGATTTGAATGCTCAAGTGGTCAGATGAGTTGGGGTTCACTCATAACGATTTTCATCGTTGTCACATTTTAGTCTAGCTTCTCAACTCACGAACAAAAGATTTTCTGTGAACAAAATTCACAGAAAATATAAATGAACGACCCAATTGGAAAAAATATGAACGTCTAATAATATAAGGATTTGCGTTTTGACTTCGCTTTATCAGTATCTGGCAGAACCGACTGTTCCACTAGGTGAAATCCAAATTTAAAAAAATGCATGCAAACAAATGGTCACAAATGAAGTCCCGCAAGCATACAAGTTCTGATTGTTAATGAGCTCACAGTGAAACCAAAACATGGTTCGTCGAACAAATTCTAATGGGCTAAAACATCAGTAGAGCTTCAATTTTCCGAGGGTTTTAAGTATTCCGGATTTGTTGTACCAAACGTTGCTATGCATCTCCACTTTTGCCACGGGGACAAGTTTTTGTTAGTAGGGTCAGGTAAAGAGTCACACAAATCTGTTTTCACGTTGATAAGTGATACGATCTATGTCATTCTCAGAAGTAATATAATGTGTTTATTGCTCTGGGCAGCCGGCCGCCGAGAATTTATGATAGATTTATAGTTTGTTGGATACATTAGGAATTACTCGCTTTCTAAAAAATTCAACTTCCACTCCGGACAGCCGACTGCCGAGATTGTTGCTAATGTTTAATTGAATCAAACGACATGTGAACGATTTGATTATTCCTCTGAGAATTCAGACAATAAAATATAACCTATTATTTTGGCAATTTTATTTTATTCAACTTCATTATATATAACATCTGGCTGCAGCTTCTTCTGTACGGAAATCGACTCTTTCCTCACGTCTTCCCCAGATATGCCCTCTTTGGGATGCTTCCGTAGTGCTTGCTTCATAATTGCCTACTATTTTTCGATGAGCTACGAATGGTTCACTCCATTTGCCACATGAGCAGATCGCTTGCCAAATCATGTAGTTATTGGCAAACGTTGAAAGTTTCTGCTTCTTCACTTCTTTCGGAACATCAAACTTGTGCTGGGCGGTGAAGAAAAGTAGCCCCGGAAACCGCCGGAAGTTCGCCTTGACGTAAGTCTCTTCATCCATGATGAGACAATGAGACTTCGTCAGCATCTGGGTATTTTACCGTTCGTCACCATTTTTTCGAGTTTCGAGACTGACAGCGATGAAAATATAGTGTAAACAATACACTCTAATCTACTTTATCCCAAATTTTCAAGAGAAAAAAACCGAATGGGTTATTTTCTACATAGTTTTTTCTGTGATGCCGTTTGATGTGGGACACCCTTTAAACATAATTTGCGGCAGCTCAGATATTATTGAGAGGCACTTAATAGATGGAATATAAATCTGTATGTACTCGATAGAGAAACTTCCTCAACATTTACACGATCTGGTAGGGAAGAGGTGTTAGATGTAACTCTCTGCTTTGACAGTATTGCACATGAGTTGGCAAACTGGTTCGTCCGAACGAGCTCGAGCCGTTGCACTTAATATCGTTACATATTGTAATCTCGAATCTACAAACTGGGAGATTTAAAAATAGGGCTTGTTGACTAGGTTTGATGGGTATTTTCCAACTATTGAATCTCCAGATGATTTGGATGAGGTCGTGACAAAAAATAAGCTCATTCATAGAAGCACTAGAGGAACCTCTTGGTGGAATGCAGAAATTGTTAGACTCAAAAAATACTCGTCTGACGAATATGCACTGTCTTTTCTACTGTCACATTCCAGGCTGTACGAAGCCATCACTGACGATTGCCTCTAAGTTCTTTTCAGGTAGTTCTGCTTCTTGGTTCGTATAGTTATGACACCCGAATCGATCAAAGGGACGCTGCTCCGTCTAAGTCACCGAAAAGTATGGATAGAGCACAACAATCGCTCTTGGGCTACATCCGAACTATCGTACCTTGCAAACTTACACTGATCCAAAAACATTTCTGCCGGATAAGAGTTTGAAAATTGTGTTGCATTTTTTTCAAGCACAAACCTATTGTCCTAGTCAGGACCATGACTGGAACTTACAAACTCAATTATCACATGGTCATTGCTGAGTATAATTCGTGTGATCTTTGTGAATCCGATTAAGGAATTTCAAATCGTTTTACATGCAACTGCCCTGCAGAAATGCAATTACGTATTCGGATTCTTTATTCTTCATATATAGATGAACCAATGTACAGGGAGCTAAACCTCAAAGATACGTTATTGCTCCTAACCCAGTGTTAAAGACCTACAGGCTTTATTAGTAGGGTTCATTATTCCTTCTGGAGAGAAGAATTCAGAATGATTACTGCGATTGTATTATGTTAGTAGAAATAGGGAGACTATTCAAAATTGTGCTAGGGACCATTCATTAATTACGTAACGCTTTTAGGGGGGGAGGGGGTTCGACAAGTTGCTACATATTTTGCCATAGGGGGAAGGGAGAGTAAGCTAGATCGTTACGTAACATGTTTTCACCGAAGGAAAAATTTTTTTTGAAGGAATTTGTTACGTAACAATGGAAGGTTGGATGAAGAAATTTGTGACAATTTGTTACATGGGGGGAGGGCGGAGTCAATTTTGAGCAATTTTTGCATTACGTAATTTATGAAAGGTTCCCTAGAATTCGCGCGCTATTCGAGGCTTAAGGAGTCTCTGGGCACCCGGTCACCGTGAGACTCATTAGGAGCCTAAAAATTCGTTTTAGAAATCTCGTAACAGCGAATAACAAGATTTAACACGACTCAATGCGTTAGCCCAACTGAGCCGTGGATCTTTAACGTTTGTACAATAAATAAAACTAAAAATACTAAAAATGTCTGTCTGCCAGATGACGCGGTTTGGTGCTGCGTGTTGAGATCATATTCTTTGGCGGTGAGCCATTAGCTGCGTTATCCGTCACAGCTTGGGGGTCACTCAGTCTGCCTTCTCTCGCGTTATCGTTCACGTCCATGTCATCATCGGTGCTACTTTCTTGCTGTTCAAGGTTAAAGGTTCTTATTTGTTTTCTTGTTTTTACGGGTCGCTGTTGGTAGCTACCTATTTATAGATGATACTAGTTGTTGGTTTGGAAGCGGTTCTCGTGGTCATTGTCCCTTCATTCTTGCTTTCTTTGGGTTAACTGTAAGTGTCGGTTACTGCTTATTACAGTTGGCTGTAATAGATGAGTTTTGACTAGTTGCTTCGGCACATTTTTTTCAGAAGTGGGCTGTCGGGTTACAGAACTGGCATGTAGGGGTCAGCCCGGGATATTTTATCAGCGTTGTTTACTGATAGGTTACGCAATCCTTCGGTGATTTGCATACGATAGTCATGTAAGAAGGTATTGGTTTAGTGACTCGCATCATCACAAATTTTTTCAAAGTGGCATTCGTAATAGATTCCACTTCTCCGTTTTGCGACATAATTCGTTTGATGCAATCTTATCTAGCGTGCGGTGCCAGATCATGGATACGAACGTCCACCATGTCATTTTTCATATACAAGGGGATCTTGATTCTGATGTTCTTAAATTCGACCTCGTGTTGCATGTCGTTTTTCGCAATGAAGTTTTCTGCCTGTGCTGAACTTCTAAAGATGACGAAACGTGACAATTTTTGATGTGGTGTAACTTCCGTGAGATTAAGCTCCATTTTAACCTTAATTAGATGTTTTGCCTCCTGAACTATTGGTCTAACAAGAGTTTTATTACAGTCGATCGAATTTGTGTTATCCCGTAAGCACGGACGTTTTTCTTTCCTTTGGCCGATACATTTCACTGTCTAACCTGGAGCAACGATACATGTACTGTTTGTGCACTGAATATAGAACAAAGCGCTGGCTTACTTCACTAGTATTTTCACTGGTGCCTATAGCGTAGCGATTTTGCTTCTGCTCTGCCAAATCAAAAGATAGACTGAGCGAGGAAATGTCCGTAAACATACTTAATTCAAGTAGTATTTATACAGAAGGCAAACTAGTAAAAGAAAACGGCACTATAAAACTTAAGTCAGAGTAGTAAACAAACTGAGGCTACAATTTAAAAACTCGATTGTTTTCGCAACGAGAATATGAAATAATTTTGAGCGGCCAAAAATAAGCAATAACTCTACTTCCTTTGTATGACACGCACTTTTACGCGCACGTGAGAACTCATCGATAATCCGCTTTCTTTCCAATCTGCCGTTATTGATGGATTGAAGACACAAAACCTCAAACAGCCCTTCGAAATCCAAGTTACCAAATTGCAAAATGACGTGAAACTTCCCAAAATACCCGTACTGATTGGGTTAAAGATGATTTCGCGAAACCGAATTTCATGGATTCCAAATAGTATCAAACTAATGCTTAAAAATGACTTTCCAATAAATACGAAATAACCGGAAATCTAAAATACGTTTGTTCAATGCCAGAATTCAAGTTTTGCAGGAATCTTGAGATTTCGCAAAAACTAAACCACTTAGTCTTATTATGCTTTGGAAATATTTTCGTAGTTTGTGAGCCCCTTATTTTTGTCTAAACAACGGTTAGGGTAGTTCTAATTTTACCAAGATCAAAAATTTAACTTTTTAATCGTTCTAGATAGAGCCATACGACCTTCAGTGAAGTAGTAGAATGACAAGCTTTAGAAAAGTTTGCTGAAGACATGTCTATCTGCCATAGTTTTCATTTACAACAAATTTAAAATCAAAGAATAGGCTGTTTCTTAGTGTTTCTTAGAAAAACTGTTTTATTCAAATAACTTTTGTGGTATTAATTTAAAACTGAAGCGGTCTATAGATAACTTTAAGATTATTTTAAGGCGAATAATTTGTTTCATGGCACCACGTTGAAAAGTTACTAACGCTTTTTCGCCCAAAGTGGGGCTTTTTGGAATACCAATATTACGGGCAAACAAAATATTTTTTTTCAACTCCATATAAGGTCATAATTTGGCGTATAATATAGCACAAAATAGCGAACACAATATTTCTTTAAATTTTACAAAATTGATTTCAAAACACTACACAATTTGTTTGATGCAATCTTCTTTAGTGCGCGGTGCCAGATCATGGATACGAACGTCCATCATGTCATTTTCCATATACACACAGATCTTGATTCTGATGTTATTAAATTCGACCCCGTGTTCTGCACGTCGCTCTTCGCAATGACATTTTCGGCCCTGTGCTGATCTTCAAAACGTGATCAAAACAGAGTTTTTGACGTGATGTAACTGAATGTACGTAACTTCCGCAAGATTAAGCTCCATTTTGACTTTAACTAGTTGTTCCACCTCCTAAACTGTGGGTCTAACACGAGTTTTATTAAAGTTTACATTGATTATTGATTCCAAAAAATAAAAATTTTGATATTATAAATACTTATATCTTTTGAATAACAGAAGCTAGAGTTTTGAGGTGTTACAAGAAAATGTTCGCCCTCAAAAACTCTGAAAAACGTCTTAGGGATACGTTGAAAAAAAGAAAACTGCAAAAGTTATATTAAAAATTACTTTCTTGGTGGACAATAGGAAAGATATAGTTTCGTTTGCATAATAAAATTTCGCATTTCACAAGAGTTTTGTTTTATTTTAAATTTCGGCTAGGGTGGTTCTAAATTTATTCAAATCAGAAAATTAATGGTTCGAGATAGGTTTTCGCAGTCTTCCTCAAAATTGAAGAACATAAAATTTTAAAAAACTTTATTAAGGACACTAGAAATCTATGGCTTGTATTTTTTGTTTCACAACAAATTTACCGAATAAAATTAGGGTATTTCTTGAAAAAATCGTTTCCATTTTATAACTTTTGCACTTTTGATTTTTCATTAAGACGACTTTAGGAATATTTTCAGATATTTTGAACGAGAACAGTTCGTCTCAATGCACTGAACGTATGGCTTATGAAATTATATATACTTTTCACTAGAAATGAACCATTTTTTGAGTAAATTTTGCAAGATAAACAAAAATATTGTATTTGCTATTTCTCGGCAATCTATGCCACAAAACATGATACAATGGAGACCCGATTTTATCAGCACCCGGTTTTATCAGCCCCCGATTTTATCTACCTCCGGTTTTATCAGCTTTTCGACCCGATTTTATTGGCTTCATATGAAAATTGATAGTTGGTTGTTCTATGGGCTCTAGCAGACGAACTAAGTTGAGTTCGAGTAAATCCTTTCTTGGGCATATATTTCTTATCTTAGAGATCCGAAAAATACAAAAATAAAAATATCATTTTTTTAATTTTGCACTGTCAGACCTCTTTAAGGGAAACTTAAAGTAAATAATCAGAAAAGGTTGCAAGGCTATATCTAAGAAGAATATTTTAAGAGCTTCGGTTTATTAAAAAGACAGAAAAACATATGTCCCGATTTTATCAATGTCCCTATTTTATCAGCTTAAATTTCGCCAAGGGGCTGATAAAAACAGGTCTTTACTGTATTTTATATGACAACAACGGTATTTAGTTTTAAGTGTCTACAACTTAAAACACTTAAACACCGATAAAAAGTTCAATTTGAAATTTTGCTATAATTAGAATTACGCTAGCATCTGTTTAAATGATAAGGAGGTCCTTGCAAAGTGCAACAACTTTCCTAAACATAGAGTAGAATGGGTTTAAATAGTTATAGGGCATTATCTTGGCTGGATCAGCTGTATTAGTTACGTTTGTTCTGCGAAAACGCATTGCGTTTCGTTCTCATTACAGCACATTTAATCAATGTAAAAAAATATCAAGTGAGTTTTTTCTTCCGTAAAAATTGATACTGAACACGAGTTTTCTGTTGTTTTTTTTGTGCATAATTTCATATGAAAAACACCAAAACGGTGTGATGAAGACATACGCAATTGCATCTGTTCAAGATGGTACCAGTATTTGATCAGCACAATTCACAGTTCCGTTCGAAATATTACGTGCTCGTGTGAACGGAAAGTGCTCGTCATCAATAGAAGCGCGTCAGATATTTCGCGAGTTAAAAAATATAATAATTTAAGTGTTGTTGAAGTAGATAATCAAAAAAAAAACATGATCGAAGATGAGAAGGAAAAGGAATCTAAACAAAATTCTCGGAAGCACAAACGTAATCATCGCACAGCCAAGAGCCGAAATGCACAACTTCAATTCCACACTCTGGCGACGACGAGGACACCGAAGAAGTCATTCGAAAAACACAAAGCCGCAGCAGATAAAAAACATATTTTTCGATATTTCCTTTCGCGGTTTCATGATTTTTCGCATCATGTGCCACTTCCTCATTTGTCTACCTGAAGGACATCAATGGATTACACTTATTAGTTGTGTTAGCTAAGTTATTTAGTTTTAATAAAAAGTGAAATTTTTTGCTAACTTTACATTCTGGACCACTGTGCAATGGTTCGTCTTGAAGTACATCGACACCAGGAAAAGATAGTCAAAAAACTGATAAACATTCCGACAAGATTATTACAAAATAATTTTTTTAACCTGAAATTCTGAAAACATACTAAAGTTTGGTATTCAACTTACTCAGATTTTCGACGCTTTCGACCATCCCGAATAGAAAACGGAATTTACTCTGGCAACACTGTCCCAAAAAATTCACATTGTTTCTGACATCAGCGACTTTTTTTAGCTCGCCCCATAGGTCATAAAAATTTTACGGTGACATACAATTGCATCCAACTGTGCTAGATTAACATACTCTCCACAGTCCCCTCACGTAACTCGGTAGGACAAAAAAAATTCCGAGACGCAATAATCACATTCATCTCAATCGTTAGAACCCATAAACTTTACGATCACAATTTGTTTCTAGATTGCCCCTTCGGATGGGGACCTCCTCGAAGAGAACCAACCTTCTATTTTGTTTTTCATCATTTTTACTGCGGTATTCCTCCCGCTTTCCACGTTTAGACAATAATTTTATTTGATTCCACGACTCGCGCACAGCAGGACAATCAATAAATTACGTCTTTCCCAGTTTTAAAAATCACTTCCTCATGCCCGTTAAAACCGTATCTCGCTGGCACTTGGTTACGATTATGAACATCGAAACAGGACCGGATGACAATCGAAAGTAGAAGAAAAAACACAGAAGAAAAGCGAAGGTGTTTTAAGTCATTTAGTATGATCATAAATCATACGGATTTCCTTTCGCAGTTACCCACCCGAACGAACGGGGGGCGTCTGCCATTTACGAGTTGAGTACCACCCAAACCGCCGGGTCCCGTGTCGAGAGCGTCGTGTGCCAATGACATTGATTTTTCTCCATCATTTTTCTTTGTCTTCATTCGTCGTCCGTCATTTGTAACGAGACAAATCGCCCCCAAATCGAAACCGGCCCGGTCCAATCTGATCGCGGGTGACGAAAGATTAACGTGTGCAGGCGACGGCCAAGCTCAGACCGGCGGCGGTGCGATCTGAGCAGGAAAAACCAAACCATTCTCTAAAGGCAGCGGTGCGAAAATTGGGAACAAAACGCCGCACCGCGAGCGAAACCGATTTGTGGTTTGACCACAAAAGTTTTTTTTTTGGTCCATTTCGCCCCGCCGTCGCCGCCGGGTAGATACCGTGCGAAAACAAGTGCCTGCTGCGGCGGTGCGGTGCGAAATCAGGTTGATTGAAACTCATGACGAATCGAAGTTTGACCGATGTAGCTGTTTGTGTGTGTTTGTGGGCTAGAGCCGGACAACGATCGGTCACCCTTGATCAATGACGAGTCATTTAGTTGAATGGGAGAAATTTCAGTTGCAAAAAAAAAACAAATTAAGAAAACGAGAAAGCACGGTCTCGACAGAGGCTCCGCGCTCCACTAGGTGACTGGGTAATGGGAAAGTTTGACCTAATGGAGCGGTTTTGCAACCGTGGGCAGGTAAACTGAAAATTAGTTTTTGCTTGATTGAAGAAGATGTTTGCCAATTTAAATCATACCAATGAATGATTGGCAATTTCAGATTTTGATTAGATTTCAATGCACTTTCTAGTTTAATTTCATGGAAAGAATATCACATTTGATACTCTAAACCGTAAACATTATATTTTTGTAAATGAAATAAAAAATCTAATGGTACACTTTTTGTCACACGTTGAACGAACCTCCCACTTGCTAACGAACAGAATTTTTGCCACGAGCGTGCATAAATTTCCAGCCAGCTGATTTCCGCCGATAATTCGCGATTATGCAATGGAAATTATTTGCGTCGGAAGGTGCAAACACCGTAACGTAACGAAAAAAAGAAGAAAAAAACTAGCCACTGGTGAGCCTACACGTGACCATCCACAGCCTACGGAGTTACAGAATCCACAGCTTTAAGGATGGGATGATAAAGCTTGAACCTAAAAGCGTGCAACTAATTTGCATAATTGCGGTATTGGTTGTGGTAGACGCGATGCGAGTGTGTGAGGTTGTGATTTAATGAATTGATTAATTGTGGACTGTCCACCCTAGAGCTAGTGGCTAGTGGCGTTTCGTGCAGCTTCCTCATGATCTGTACAATGTTTCTTTTAACTAGTACTGAGTTGTACGGTAGGTGGCACTGTTTCTAACCCAAAAGGATAACGGAATGGTCAGGTTTTGTTCTAGAAATACTAAAGTCTCTAAAATATGATACAAAAACAAAAAAATCGCAGAACTAATACCATTTTAGATAATATAAAATCATCATTATAATTTAATAATTATAATGATGATATTGATGGAAGAAAACTTCAAAATTGTCCGCATAGTGCAAGTTATTGATAGGGAACTGACAGGTACCACTACACGATACAACCCAAACCTAGCATAAATCCAAAAATTGTGTTTAATCTAAAACATTACTATTTTTTATGATTTTACAATAATTAAAAACTTTAAAACTGTTTCCTTTCAATTAAAGATCCACTATTTAAAATCTTCTAGAATCAACACGAGGAAGAGCGATATGGCAACTGTACTTCATATTATACATCAATAAATCATTGATATATAATATGAAGTACAATTGCCCTATTGCCCTTCCTTGTGTTCTAGAAGCAAAGCAACCAAAATCAATTTTGTGAGTAATAAACGCGAAATAACTAGTAATAGTCCGAAGAATAGACTCGATTATTGACTCCTGCAAGTATGAGCTTACAGTATAAAAACGTATTAAAACGAACTCGTTCGTAAGGAAGCCGTTTATGCGTTTAACATAAAAAATCGGTTGAAAAATACTCAAAAAAATCGATTATTTGTTGGTTCTATGTAATTGTCTCTATCGTCTGGATCCATTCTTTTACGATTGAAAATTGTAATCGAGATGAAACAATGATCATGCAGCAATCTGTTTTCAATAAGATAATAGCATTGCCTTGGCAATTTTGCCAATAGTAATAAACGATGGCATAGTGCGATTTAAACCCTTTTTTCACCACTAGAACTTCGATATCCATTTAAGGGGTAGAATTATTTAAATCTAATAAAAAGATATCATCAAAACTAATAAATTAAATTTGAATTATACTACATTAAATGCCACTAACTATATAAATGGCAAATCATGAACCAGAATTAATCAAGTATCATATAGTAGCATACATTTCTCAGTCATAAGCGTAATTATATTTTCTAAGTTGACTCGACGAGTTTACTTCTATCCGTAATCTACAAAACATTGGTAGAAAGAAGTGTTGAATTAAAAAGTCTAAAAGCACTGGAAATAACAGACACTAAAAGTGGGAACGATAACAAATTGGTAGGCTAAAATTTGGTGTATTTTCATTAATCGTGCATTTAAATACTTGATCACACTCGCATTGTTGTCATTACTTTATTTTTTTTTTCTTTTTCCATTCAGGTGCCACAAAATGGCGTCAAAGCAAATGTTGTGCGCATATAAAAAAATCAAAATACTTCCACTCGGATTTGGTAACATCACTGCTAGGAAACTTGGATCGGAATCAGAATTCCACAGTAACCGGAAGGATAGTGGCTCGTCTTCCTAACTTTTCCTTTAACCCTTTCATGCCCAACTTTTTTCGAGTGCGTGTAGGGTTTCAAAACTATTTTTTCTTGAGAACGGTGGGGTCAAGGAACTCGAAAAATCTTTTTTCATAAAGATAGTTGCTTCCCTTGCAGTGCTAGAAGTTGCTCAATTTTTATCTTCCAATGCGCACTGCAATTATCCTAGAAATTCTACAATAGTCCAACTCCGTGGAAAACTTAGCCAAAAATAGTCTAAATTGATAAGTTTTATTAATTTTCACTAATATTGAAACATAACGAAGATATAGAAAAAATTCATTTTCCGTCGTCAACGTAAACTGTCCCTGGCAGCACTGCTCCATCGGAGTTCAATCAGACTAATTGCAATAACTTCAGTTCTAGAGCTGATCCTTGTAACTGTTAATACTCAAAGGAAAGCCAATAGTCACATTTATTAGCCTTACTTGTTTTTGTGAGCAAATCTTGCCTCAATCAGAAGTTACAGCTGTTTAAAATCGTTGTTGTCCACAAACAACATGGGCATGAATGGGTTGAAGATTTCGGCAACAAATTAGGAAAATCACTCACAACAAAGCAAAGAGCAAAGAAGCAAGCGGAGCTGTCAAAGTAAAAGGTTATAGTGACACCCAATCTAGATGACAAGCTAAATACCACGGCTAAAATAAGAGCGTGTTATACACAACAGTGTTTATCATTTTTGATAGCTCCGTAATGAACAATAAAACATGCGTCATGGCGGATTTTAAGTAACTCCCAGGTTAATACTTTTACGCAGCTACCCAAAAAGGAAAATTTTTAAATAGAAAAAATAGTTAGGTTGGCAGGCGATATGGACATGCGGGTTAAAAATGGACTAAAAATCGTGACAACTAGCACTGCAAAGGGATGTGTAGAAAGGCGCTTGTTACGTTTTTTTCAAAGAAACAATTGTTCCTTTCCCTTTTAATTGGACCTAGTTTCCTGCCACTACGGGGAAAAAGTTCAGGAACGGTAAACCTCCAGCAGCGTAAGAATCGTATCCAAGGACAAAAAACCCACCATTTTTAATGATTGATCTTTCTAAAAGTGAGATATATCTAATAACTTTCCTGCAAGTACATATATTAAGATTATGTCTTCGGCAAAGTTGTAGAGCAAGCTTTTTTCCAACAACTTTACTGAAGACACAAAATCTTTATCTTTAATATCTTCAACATTATTGCTTGTTGTTGGTAAATGACCATTAAATTCAGTCAATTCATCAACATAATTTTAAACATCGTCCTGAAAAGTTACGTATGTTCTGTAAAAGGGTTTGAATTAACAAAGTGGACAAGCTTCTACATTATAACATTGACTGATATCGTGTATTTTGGAAATAATTAATCAATTTTTGAAAAATTGTGTTTCAAATAGGTTGTTTGCATTGAAACGGCTGAGTTTACGTCAATAATGGTTTCGAGATATTTATCAAAAAAAGCAAGGCCTGTCATCTGCTGCTAGTGATTAATCCACCTAAAAGTGAGATTTTTCAATTATTTTTTATGCTAGATGAAATGATGTGACGTTTTTGGCGAAGTTGTTGAGATTACTTTCGCGAATATCTGTGCTGAACACACTTAGGTCTTTAAAAGCTATATCTCTTAATATTTTGATGACCCCTAAAAATATTTTTTTAAATTTTGTCAATCATTCCTGCGATTTTCATATATTCCACGAAAATATTCCAATCGTTATAATACACACTTTTCATTAACGCATAATTTTTCCTATTTCGAATATTTTCGAAGATATTGGAATTCTTTGAAAAACAATAGTTTTTTTCATACCATCTGTAACTCTACTGGAGACAACGAGAGCTGAGCAAAATCCCTTGAATGTTATAGGGTTGATGTAGCACTTCTAATTGCAGTTAGAGTTGGCGGCTCGTATGTGCCCATTTGAAACTTTCGCTAATTTTATCAAAAAAATCGCAATAACTTCAAAGTCGCAAAAAATAGACCAATGATCTCTTCTGTACAAGACAAAAAACTTTCTGGAACATGCTTTATCTACGATATTTAAGAAGTTACGCTAAAATATTTTAAGGTGTCATTCACAGCGGTCCATAACTTCGATTGTACAATAAATATGGATTGTTGGTCTTCAATAAAGATGTTTACAAAAACAAGTTCTTTAAAATTTCTGAAGATGTCATCTTATTTTTCATACTTAAAAAAATTGTAACAAATGTCACGCTTTAATGTTGAAGTTCAGTGATTAAAAAATACAAAAAAAATCATGTGATCAGGCTTCTGATATTCCAATTCCCTAGTAACAATTAAGGTTTTATGGTACTCTTGAAGCCTTCCTTAAAATTTAGATTGCACTTGTAGTGTGCTATAAAACTAGAAATGCTATTTGAGTTGGGCATTGTCGGTCGTCAGGTTTGATACATTGCATCAGATTTTGTACCCTTGCACAGAGGTTTTTTCGGCGAAAGAGGTGGAAAGTTATTGATGAGAAACCAGTAAAGGGTACAGCAATGATTCTTGGATGATTTATGATGACCCAAGTCCCTCATTTTGGTGATACAGTTATAGTGATTAATATAAATTGTCCATTTACATAATAAAATAGTCAGCGTATACTGTATCATGTTTGGCCAATTTTTGAGCGTTTCACTCTTTACATCGATAATATGTCTGTGACGAAAAGTAAATTCCAACTATGTTTGAATTCCTAAAATAGAATATATCACCATACAGTACCGCACCGCAAACAAGTTTTTTTCGAAAATCTCCTTGTTAGGCAAGCGGTTTACAGCCGAAGATTGAAAAGTGACTTCCCGATATGAAACTCATAACAAAAACCTATCAAAACTATATCTCATTGTGATAATACTTATTATAATGTTCTTTTATTGTAACTACTGACAAGACTAGATTTATAACACAGTTTAAAACGAAAATCGCAGTTTTAATTTGGTTTTTTTGATTCTGATCGGGTTCTGGAATCATAAAGGGCGTTACGATCAAGCAGACATCCAATTTTGTAGCTGCGTACATAATGATGCTTCTCGTTTGGTTTTAACGATTTAGTTTCAGTTATCAAAATGGCGTCTAAGTAAGAGAAACAACACATTCAAATTGCGAAAACACGAACTCCTTGAATTCTAGGTCAGCGAAATCGAAAAACGAGGCAGGAATATTTTACGGTAACTGGAAGTGGAAAGGTGCCAGTCACTTTCAAGCATATGAAACTGTCGAAGTTTGCTAAGAAATATCTGGTTTAGCAGGCTATCTGTAAGTGCGATTACGTTTTTGGTTTACCTCTAGCAGATAAGGGTCGGTTTTTATGACTATTTGAAGATTTTCTTAATACTGGCCAATCAAAATGGAATTTTATATGGTAAAATGCGAGTTTCTACCTTCAAAACGGTATCTCTCGGGATTGGCTCAAATTATATTGAGATTATAAGCGTTTTATGTAAAATTGTCTGGGAAAAACGACGGCATTAGCACTGCCGCTAGACACTATTATTTTTTCAGGGCATCTTGAACAATTTCATTCAAAAACATCGTGTGGTTTGATTCTAGAGTAAAATTGAGAGGACATTTGATTTAAAAAAATGGTTTTGGTAATTTGTTAATTGTTAAAACACGGAGTGCTCCCAAGGCCCGAGGGGTGGGTTCATTTGACACAAAAATTTGAAATCTTATATATTAACCTTAGACGAACAATTCCTCAGAAATTTGTTCAAATCCGTGAGGGTCAATTTCAAGTTTGCATCTATTTTTGATCACTTCGCCTGGAAAGCCCATAAAGAATTAAAAAAGTACGAAAATTCGATTTTGAGTGCATTATTGACAATTCTAGTTACGGACATTTCAGTAGCAAAATTACATATAATGTATAGATTTGTTACAGTACACTCAAATTACGGCTGGCAAGCAACCATTTCAGACACATAGAAATATTAGGCCAATAAAACTTGTTGGCCTTATCATTTGATCAAACAGCAAAAAATTACGAAAAAATTGTTCAGAAAACAAGAATATGATACTGCAAAGGCACCACGTTCGCTCGGGCAACGCGAAGCACATATGAAATTTAGATAGCTAAATATCAATTCTGTACGAACGGAACGGAAATCTCTGTGAAGGACCAACCAAGAACAATGAAACTCGTGCAACAGAAATTATTCTATATGCAGATAACATTCAATCAAATCATCAACAATGGAAACAAAACAGCAAACCAAAACTGTGAAGCACATAATCGCGGCCGTCATCGAACAATTATTTAATGACAAGACAAACAATGCAACTTACGCGAGTTTACAACAGCGTATGGCAATGCTAAAGACACCCATTAAACGTTAAGATACAATTATATTGCCACAAAAAATAAGTTGTTAGCTTGTTACCAGACCAAAACAGATTAGAACAGTTTTGCACCCGTTTGAATGGAAAGAGCCGATTCTGAAAAAAAAACTCATTGTTGCACATCCAAACGTGCGTTGTCCCAGAAGTGATATAGAGAACAATCGTTTTACTATATCTACAAATCGTCTGCCCGATCAGAAATTTGTTTGAAATATTGACACTTGCTTCAATTGATCATGTTATTTCGAAATTATTAGGGCCTTTAATACTTTTTACATTTTTATTATTTTTATGCGTGTGATATTTTTAATAATTCATGTTTTGAATATTTGGAAGATTTCAGATATTTTAAATATTCTTGAAATTTCAGACACTTCAATATTGACGATATATTCGATATATTTGATTATTTGCATATTTTAAACATATTAGATACTTTGCATATTTGGGATATTGAGGGATTACATGACCGACCACAAAATATGACCAACGCCGATTCGAACAAAACTTGCATGTAATTAAAAAACACGTTTAAAGTTATCGTTAGAAAAACTTTTTTAGTGTTAGCTACTCCATAACACAATTACATTTAAAATGTTTCCTTTCTGTTTAAATTTTTTTTGACAAAAGAAAAAAAATTAAGCAAATCGGGTTTGATTCTTTACATAAATTTTTGCTCTTGTCAAAAATGTCACAACTTTTTTTTCAGTATTTATTTTTTAAGTTGTCATTCCCGGTAACTCTTTCTCACATAGTTTATCTATACAAAACACGATAATCGAACAATTTTGTTTTGGAAAATGCTGCATGCAAACACATTTACGCCCTTTTAAAAATTGTTCTTGTGTTAAAATCTTCTAATTGCTAGAGGGAATCATAAGGGTTCATAAACCGAACACAAACTGCAAAGTTTTATTCGATTCGGCGTTGGTCACAAAATATGCATTTTATTTAATTTGTGCATTTTATGATAGAAGGACCAATGCAATCCTTGTAAAAAATGTTGGACCTCATTTGATCGAAATAGTGAACAATACAGAAAATCTTTTTTCTGAAAAAATATCTTGTTTCGCGAGAAAATTGTACCTGAAGAGTGACTTTTTTGTCTCTTTTGCACTGCTAATTTAGAATATTTATCAAAATGAATGTAATTGTATTCTCTAACCTTAAATGACGAGGTGCTGCTGTAAATCAACAAAACAAGTGCAAATAGAAGAACTAGTTTGAAAATTGATCGTAGTGCGAAGATAAACATAAGTTAACTGTATGCCATTTTATCTTTTTATATTGTGATGACATTCAATTAGCAAGGGTCTGAATGGATTGAAGTATTTTTTTAAATAATAAGAGTCATAGCACTCAAGGAAGAGCAAGGAGAAAGTTTAGAAAAGCGCGGAATAGGGTCATATGAGCAAGCTTCTAAGTTTCCCTACGACTTAACCCTTTGTCTTCTACCGCAGGAGTCGGGATGTTTTGGCAGTTGTATCAAATATGAATCACTTGAATCTGCGGCCCACCCAGACAAGTGTAAGTGAACGGGGTGTTTGCGAGATCGCGAAAGTAGGTGTGCGTGGATGAGCGCGAAGAGCTCAAGGGTTAGTACGTTACGGCGTTTGTGTATAAGCGCGTAAATGACTTCGACCATAAGACTGTATAAACTCGATTTTGTCACCATGTGGTTATCGGCTTATTCTTGTGTGTTCTTGATAGATCGCGCGAACTGCGAATATCAAACTCAATGGCCAGTGTGCGGATTAGATGCTAGAAGGGAGTGAGTTTCCCAGTATCACTAGAGTTCCCGATCATATCGCCATGGAACTTGTTATCTAGTGGATATAAGATGTCCTGGTACGCGGCTTCATAAATGTTATGATTGCTTGCGCGTATCGATTTTTGACCTATTTGGATGTTCAAAATTGATAATGTACTTTGATCGCCAAGTCCGGATGTGTTTTACTGTGATGCATTCCAATGTTATTGCGAAACCAGATATTGGATTGTATCAATATTAAACTATTGACACGGAAACAAACCAGCGCCGTGATTGAAGTTTAATTATAGATAAATATGAATTTTTTCCGTTATTATTTGAAAATTCCGTTAAATTAATGAATGAAATAATACCTCCAAGTGTGACTTAAAGGCTTAGGAAAGTGAACATTCTTGTAAGCATAGATGCCAAGTTAACGAAGTAACAGACGGATACGTGGGGGGTCGAGCAGGCATGCCTTTATTAACATTACTTGGCGCGAATCGATTTTGTTATCCTAGAGCAATATTGCTCGGGCCAGTCTGCATGTTTTCTATCGTTGATACATTTCAGAGTTACATTAGAAATCTGCTATTGCAAAAATTACTGTGGGATATGAGGCATTTTGTGGACATGGAACAAATTCCAATGCCGATTGAAGCCTATAACTAGATAAACGTGAAAATTGAGCAAAAATGGACCGCTGTAAAGCCACTCAATTTTTTGCAGATATTTTTTAAAAATCCCGTTGTATGGTAATTAAATGTGATTAATAGATTCAAATGTAACGTAGTGATGTAAAACTCCGAAGGCTCCGTAAAGTGGCAAATAGTCGAAATTTCTTTATTTAAAAAGGCGATCACACTGAAAATGTAACGATAGTAGTTATTTTGGTTATCTTGTGTCAGGATGTTTTATTTGCTCCCACCAATCACCTTAAAAGAACACTTACCCTACCGACTCAGTAGGCTACCATTACAGATAGCACACGCCACCGGAATGATATGCCGGTCGCGATAATAATAACATGTAATCGGGGGCAATTAATTAACTCGGATACTATGCGCTGGTCTGCTGATGATGGCTTTCGCGTTTCAGCTAGGAACTGTTTGGTTCGGTGGGTGCTGTTGCTTCCAGATCGTTTCACGTTGATCGATCTTAATTTTGTGGCATGCTGCTTGCTTGTGCCGCGTGCTCTAATCTCTTCCCTAGTCCGAGAGCCCCCTTTCACCGCAAATAGATATTGCCGAGGAGAGCTGTTTAGTGTGTTGGCAGATCGTTAGTCGGTCAAATTAATCTTCCGCTTGATTTACTGTCTGGAATGGAACGTGGCCTTAACCGCCGCAAACTGTCGGTTGTCGGTATTTTAAACTGATTTGCACTGATTTTTAACGATGAGTTACAACGTCGATGACATGTTCAAATAGCAGTCCCATTCCTAGTTCGATACAACTTGATTGCCTCTTCAATCCGAGCCAGTTTGAAACCATTTTGCATTAGTGCATTTCAGCGGAAATTGTCACGATAAATTACCAGCAAAGCCAAGGCGGAATTTGTTATGGCTGAAGAGACGACATGACAGTCACGAATTAAATCGAAGAAGATGCCATCCAATGAAGACGTCTGATTTCAATTGGACACTGTGAAAAAAAATCGATCGAAGCGATCACTCAATTTGAGCGCAGGCTTGATAACGAAACTGTGGCTGCTTCAAGTCAACATTTCATGAAAGTCTTATAAAAATAAACTTTGTAAGCAGTGTCCCAGCAGCCAACAGAAGAAACCATCTCCGGTGCCAACCTCGAATCGTCGTAACGGGACACAGTTGCGATCGCTCTTCGATGTCACTGGCGGCGCGGTTCACTCGTCGTGATCGAACCGCCATGTATTTAAATCTTTACTATAATGGCTTCACATAAGATTTCCTTTTTTGCTCGTTGTGTGCCAATGTTAGCGTCTAATTAATGTACTCGACAGGCCGCGGCGGGCTGGCGGCGGCAGGGTGAGCAGGCAAACCCTCCGAGAACATTAATTTCAATGTTCTTATTTATTTATAATATGGCTCTTTTCCGTATTATTTATTTCTAATAACGTCCTCCCATTCGACCCGGAATGAAAAATGGATGACGATCTAATCGGGGCACCGCCGGCAGGAACGGTTGGGGTGGCTGGTTGGTTAGGGATGGAACATTTGCACGCCTCTTCAGGAACCCGGGGGTCTGACGCCACTCCTGTTCCTGCTACCCCGGAGGGTACTTACATCGAAGAGTAGCAGCAGCATAGGCACAGCATGAGTTTGCTCTAATCTAGGCGACTAGGAAAATCGGTTGCCTTGGGAAGATCAATCTGGTTTGAAAAGTGCCCCCCCCCAGTGATTGTGAAGAGGTGTCTGAACTTCGAAGGGTAAAAATATGAACGGTGTGCCCCACAAAAACGAGTCAAGTAAAGTTCAATCGATCGACGGTTGCGCACTACTCGCCAACGCGATTTCGTGACGACGATGAGGTGATGATGAGTCGTAATCGTGATGCGCTGGGAGCTTCTGCAGAAGCTGACTGCTGGGTTGATTATTTGATATTGTACTTTATTTAGTAGAGTGATGATTTTAAATTTAGGCTGAATCAGTTCCTTCATTTCAGCATCGTATGTCTGATTCAAAATTTAAAAAATCACCACCATACCCTTAAACTTGATTAAAATGAACCTACGGGAAAACAAGGGGTCTCAAACCCAAATGAAGGTGTACATTTTAATAACCGCAAAGGGCAAGCCTGAATAATAATAAAGGAAAATTTCATTTAAAACATGAAAGTAAAGCAAGCAGTATTAGTACTAGACCAAGTTTATCTCAAATAAATATTTAAATTTTGAATTATATTTTTTTAATTGTCACAAGGTTCTACTTTATCGACTGGTTGATTATTTTACCGACAGCTTCCTAACTAGTCTTTCTCGTATAAGCAAGCCTAGCCTAATCTCCGTTCTAAAATTAAAACTGAAATGCGCACTAGAATATTATCGAAAATAACATTCAATTAAAATTTCTTCAAAATTGATGTAAATATTAGTGCGTTTAGATTGAGGAAACATTTTCGATCGAATTGCTGTAAAATGTTTCTACTAAACTCAACACCCATTTATTTAGAAAATGTGAAACCATTTCTCAAAGCAACCAGAAAATATTTTAAGAACATTTTAGCAAAAATTCTAGAAGGAAAAATCATAGAAATTTGCTGTTGGTTTGGATATGTTGTCTAACTGGCTGCACATTGGCGTCAGTTACCGACGAACAGAAAAGGAAACATTAAAATTCAACATCTCTAAATTAGTTTGTCTGCCCCCAAATTCGCACATCCATTTATTTTTCTTTGAGAAAAAATAAAGGTTGCATACTTAGAGGCGTTTGGCTCTAATGCCAAAAGACAAGAGTTCGTTTCCCTATACTCGTCATCGACCCAGAGCTTCTGTGTTTGGCTAACCGAAACAGCACTCGGTACCAGCCAATTGTTTTAAGCTCTCATATATGTTGTGCGAACTGTTTGGATTTAATGACTAACTGGTGCTAATTTGATGTTGGTTTGGATAACTGACAGCAAGTTGGTGTCAGTTACTGACGAGTGGTAACATTCAAATCCAATTTCTCCATTTTAATGTCGTTAATACATTTGATATTTCCAAAAAAATAAAAATTAAAAAATTAAAAAACAACTTTTAAAAATGCACGAAAATTCTAAAAATATCGAGCAAAAAAGGGATGGGTACAGCATAGTTGGTAAATTGATTACCTTTGTACGCAGCTCTCTTGGGTTCAATTCCTAACCCCTCTCATAGGTTTAGATTTTTCTAAAAAGGATTTATCTAACCCGAGAAACGGCGGATGACATTTTTCGAAAAATTTGATAATATAATAATATTGACTACAAATTCTTTAAAATCTATTTCTATTCCAACTAGTATACGATGAAAATCAGTCCAATATTTTACTAAGATTTTTTTTATTAAATAATATCCGACTGATTTAAAAGATATTTTAGACGAATATTGAAATAGTTTATAGGAGCTGCAGTAGATTTTACAACCGAATTATTGAATGTGACAATGCAGGACAAGAGTTCAACGACAAGTTTTCGACGGCACTGATGATTGCATAGCAAGCGTAACTGCTTCTCACTCTACTGGGTCTGGGTTCAATTCCAGTCAAGTTCGTCAGGGATTCCCGAGTGGAAAAATCTCTCTGGTCACATATTCCCTCGGTAAGGAAGTAAAGCCATTGGTTCCGCCGGTTCATGTGCTGATGGACTGTTAGCTACGGTTCATAAAGAGGACGGAAAATAAAATATGAATTTTAGAAAAATAGATAAATTTGAGAAAATACCCTATAACATGATTCACAAAATTATACATTTGTCTAAAAATTGAAAAGTATACCAAACTAAATATAACTTTTAAACAAAGCTAAAACTAATCGTAAAAATATTTACAATTTCTGACATAGGTAAGAAAAATTTGGATTTTCTGATATTTTAATAAAATGTTCATGTCTTTTAACCTCGCCATTCTAGGGTACATTTTCTTTTATTAAAAAAGTCGAAATATATTACGCAGATTTTATACAAAGTTCGTAGAAATCTAAACAGAAGACCGACTGCCTTAATGATTGCCTTCAACGATTTCTGTAAAATTCAGAAAAAAAATTAGACTTACGAATAAAAATTAATTTTTTTGAATCAAATTTTAGACCACAAATTTCAAAAATGTAACGTTTAGTTTGGAATCAAAATAGAGAAAAAATTGACTAAGTTGACCGAAAAATGTCTGCGAACCAATTAATACCTAAATTAATCCTATTTGGTCAATCAAGACTTCCACAAATATTTAAAAAATGACAGGCTTTTTACAATTTTAAATAGCTACAAGTTTTATCCAAAATCGCGTTCGATTATTTGTACTAAATTTAGAAAAATAATAACGTACTCTGTGAAAAATATCGATAATCCAAATCAAACTTAGAATTAAATTTAAATTGTTGATGCAAATTAAATTGAAACAAGTTTAACAAATTCCTGAACAAGGGTTTTCGTTTCGATTTCGTCTCTTCAGTATCTGCCAGACCGACTTGGCCGCGAAAACGGTAACACTAACAAAGTTTACAAGCAAACAACGTTCCGCGAGCTTAAAACATCTGATTGCTAATGAAATTGCTAAATAACGAAATTGAAACATCAAGCTGATCAAGTTTCTGTATCGTCTTTTCAGTAACTGGCAGACCAACTTGGTCACCAGATAGTTTTCGGATTGTTCGTCTATCTGGTGGTTATGATTTTTAAAATAGCTTCAGGATGAATCTATTCGGTAAAAAAAAACTTTTTAAAAATAACAACAAAATATGGCCATATCTAAAAGTGTTCAGTTTCCATATGACAATGCCGCATTCGAACAATAGTTTCTCAAAATTTTATTGCAAAATACTGGAGCAAACGACAGAAAATCTCGAGAGGCGCCTTGTAAATAAAAACTTGATTTGCGATGTACATCATAACTCAAAATCTACTGGACCAATTTAAAATTTTTCCCAGTATCTAATCACATGATTCAGCACGGGATTACGGAAACTTTCATTTTTTTTTCTCCATGTCAAAATTTTTCGTTGATCTTTGATTTGCCAGAAATTCGGTAAAAGAAATCGAATTAAGCGATTCATAGTGATCACTGACCTTAATACCTCTAAAATTCGTCCACCCCTGCGAGAAGTGAAGCGGTTGTTAAAAGAATAAATCTATGTTGTATTACAAAGTTACCATTATTCAGCTCTAACATGTGCGAAATGTGATACTGGCACAATTCCAAAACTGACTCACGCTAGATGAATTTATCAATAAGAACAACATGAAATTTTTTGACGATATGGAAAGTGTTTGTCTTCAGTCAATGTCCCTATAATTATTCAACACTTGAAAAACATTTTAAGACTTTTCTTCAATAGGTCCAATCTACAAAAGAGAGCCTCTCTTTGTTTACTTTATCTTCCGCAAATTACTCGGTCACCTTTCTGATTTCCCCTCAACTGTTTGCGTAATAAGCTAGCAAAAACCTTGGACTTTATACTGATAAATTTTTAAAAACCATAAAACTATGGTTTTGCAGTAATAATCGAAAGAAAAAGCGAAAAAAGGCCTCTCATTTGCACATTGGACCTAATGAAAAAATCTTCAGTTAGAAAAAAATGGACTTTTGGCTTCAAAGCGCTATGAAAAATTCTAATATCGAGCAAAAACTAAAAGTTCCGGGAGTTTTTGGAGAATGCTGTGAAGAAGAACTGTGTGAAATTTCAAAACGATGGGTCAAGTAGATTTTGAGTTATGAAGTACACCGTAAAACAAGTTTTAGATGATGCGCCTCCGGAGACTCACTGTCACTCGTTCAATTTTCAGTATTTTGCAACGAAGTTTTGACAAAATATTGTTCAATTGGGTATTACCATTATTACCATATCCGCAGATCATTGATGCAATACGGTGAAGTGATCTCCGTGAAAGACGACAATTGAAGATTTCTGATATTTCCAAAGGTATTCGGACGGTGAAAATGCGGTTAAACCATTTTCATTTTTCCTTCGTTACCCTGGAAACTGGAGCACCCAATACACAGACCACGCGGTGCACCTACGACTAACAAACTTCCACGTGTCAATTCTGTGAACAATCTGCGCACTATACACAAAAAACCATCAACTATAAACCCTTCAACACCCAAAGTTTTTGAATCGAACTATTTACCTATTTTAAAAACTATTTTCTTTAAATATACGCAAATATAACATTTTTATGTACGCAAATAAATTTTGTTATATAACTAAAAATATTTTACTGTAGCTCAAAAAAAAAATGCGATCATAGCGAAATGTTGGAATTATCGTTTCGACTTAGTCCCGTCAGTTTATGGCAACCAACTTCGCCACTGTTTAGGATTCAACTTCCAGTTGGTGGTCAAGTCCGCTGCCTTTCACTGAGCTTAGCTCAGGTAGACTGCCCGTAGTTTCACTTCGTGACCAAGTGAGTGCACTTGCACAATGAACCAAGAATGACGCTTGGACGGAACAAATCATTCTCACTCTGCATGTATCACTGACTAAACATTTTGTCAAGTCGGCTACCACTGATGAGACTAAGCCGAAACGTCAATCTTGATAAATAAAAATTTACCAATCGCGCAGTAATTAACAAAAATATAAAAAAATTGTCAGTTAGTTCAACACTAATTTTCCAAAATATTGCCAGAAAGTCAGAAAAATTTGCTTCAACGCCTTTTTTTCTATTTTTTTATTATATGACTGTATGAAATATTCCTGAATATTTTTTAGTTCCCAAGCATTTTTAATTATTTTTGCTTCGATTTTGCTAAATATCTGGGCAAATTGATTTCATCCTAAAATTTGTATTAGAGTCAGTAGTATTGTATTTGTTTAAAAATGGTAACATGTAAGTTATATACAATTTTTAGATTATGTAAAAAAATCATCTTGAATATCTCTTGGAGATAAGATCTAAATTAGTTTACGTCCGGTATTTGTTAAAATAAATTTTAGATTTTCAAGTATTTTTTTTATATTTGAGGCCAAATTCCAAAAAAAATTGTTGCGCAAAATTCGTTAATAAATTTGGTGAAATTGATATAAACGATGAGGCGTAAATTAAAGAAACTTCTTGACAGATAAAAATGTTGGAATTTTTAAACCGATGTATCATACAAATTTAAGGAGTTCTATCACCATTGAATTTTTTAAAATTGGTCTTGGTGTACTTTAGAGACTTGAAAATGATGTACCATAAAGTCGAAGGCGACATTAATTGTATAACGTTCATATTTTCAATTTTGCCGCAACGCCTGGTATGTATACTCCACGCTTGCTGAAAACTTTGGCCGCGTTTTTCTAGAAACTACATTTTTTGAGCTGGTCGGAAACATAACTCGAACAAATGATTTTTGATCTTTTTTGAAATTTTTACAGCATATTCAAAATGTATTTCTCCGGCGACTTACGTAGGATTTAATTTTTTTTATTGGTTAATTTTTTTTAATCAACAATTTTGCATCGATTTTAAAGACATTTTCAGCGTTTTTCACTAAAAATAGCGCCATTTCGCAAAAAAAACAATATATCGAAAAAATCCTACGTACGTCGCTCGCTATTGTTATAATAAATCGGAAAAAACTTTAGTTTTGACCTCTAGGTTAAAAAATACGCGAGATTGGTTTCCGACCGTGGACTCTTTAAAAAAAAGAGCCGTCTACGGGAAAAGACTGCATGGCCGCAATCTTGTGACAAAATTACATGAAAAAAATATTCATCTCGATTCACCTCCTTATTGCGCCTAGAAAAATTCCTGAAATATGCCTATTTTTTCGTGTTCTACAGTGGTGTAACCCCTTAGCCACACGTGGTTTAATTTTTTCAAAAAAGTTTTTAAGAAATTCGAACAACAAAAAAAAATATTTCGCATGACAGCCAAAAAAATACTAAACCAATTTTAAATTTAGATTAGTCCTTGAGAAGAATTTATAAAAAAAATTTGTTTTACTCTACTGATATAAATTTTATAAAAAATGCTGCAGAGTTATTAGCGGAAAAGTGGTTCTCATTTACACATAGAACCTTTTCAATAAGTATGCTAGAATTGTCCTTTATCGGAAATGTGTTGTCTAATCCGGCTAAAGCACGATTTCCTCACGAGCATGATGAATTGCTTCAATTTCGGCAAGCATTTACTAGCATAAACGTCTCCATCTACCGCCTTAGCTTTGTTTGGATGGATCAGAGGTACTGAAACACCTTTCTCGAGTACCGTAAACCGGGGTGACATTGATCAATTTTCGAAGTAATCATTACGTATTTTTAGGCGCAACACATTTTTTTTAAGTTTAATATTTTTAAACCATGTACTGATGTATGGAGAACATGATTGGATGGTTTAACCTAAAATTGTCCGCTTACAGCTATTTTTTCAAAAATGATTTCAAGTTGAAGTCCGTTTTCGTATTTTGGGGTGACTTTGATAACTTACATGTTCTAAAACTAAATATAACTTTTAAACAAAGCTAAAACTAATCGTAAAAATATTTACAATTTCTGACATAGGTAAGAAAAATTTGGATTTTCTGATATTTTAATAAAATGTTCATGTCTTTTAACCTCGCCATTCTAGGGTACATTTTCTTTTATTAAAAAAGTCGAAATATATTACGCAGATTTTATACAAAGTTCGTAGAAATCTAAACAGAAGACCGACTGCCTTAATGATTGCCTTCAACGATTTCTGTAAAATTCAGAAAAAAAATTAGACTTACGAATAAAAATTAATTTTTTTGAATCAAATTTTAGACCACAAATTTCAAAAATGTAACGTTTAGTTTGGAATCAAAATAGAGAAAAAATTGACTAAGTTGACCGAAAAATGTCTGCGAACCAATTAATACCTAAATTAATCCTATTTGGTCAATCAAGACTTCCACAAATATTTAAAAATGGATGGTTTAACCTAAAATTGTCCGCTTACAGCTATTTTTTCAAAAATGATTTCAAGTTGAAGTCCGTTTTCGTATTTTGGGGTGACTTTGATAACTTACATGTTCACCCACATTAAGTTATTGATGTCAATGTTTTTCATTCAAATGTTTGTTTAAACTAATTCTGGAAAGATACTCATTGTTAAATAGATGTTAATTGTATAATACCATGTATTTCAATGTACTGTAAAAGTCGAGTAACCAAAATTCGTATAATTTGTGTCCAACTAGAATTAAAGATTCTGGAAACCTTTAAATCTGATAAAATTCTTTTATTTCAATGTACAAAAAGTTTCATTCATTTTAACATTTTTGGAATATTGAACCATAAAAAAATGTTTCGAATTTTAGATTAAAATAATTTGAAATAATTGCCAACTAGTTTCACAAAAAAAATGTCCTAAAACTAAATTTGGCACATCGCAATCTAAAGGAAAATAAGCACTCGCTTGTAATTTATTACTCTTGCTCAAATCGGAGATTTATTTGTTTTATAAAAAATAGACGCTTTACGAAGCTTCGTGAAAATAAGGTAAAGTCAAATTTCGGTTTTTTGTAGTTTTGTTCCCAAAAACCGAACAATATACTCAAAAAGTATAACAAATCAGTATTTTATATGTTTAGAGTAAACATAATTTCAAATTAAAATGATTCGGTAGACTATTCTGGTTCAATAAGCGATCTACGAAAAATGTTTCGAGTGATCAAAGTCACCCCGGTGGTCCAAGTCACCCCGGTTTACGGTAGCCCGCGTATTTAGCTTGTCTTCAATGTTATGGGACGAAAATGTCAAGTACGGTTCATCATCGAAAGTGACGAGTTTCCATTCGCAAAGTGTTTACGGTGTAGTGTACGGGTGCAAATCGGTATTTTTGCTAAGTATATTCTGGTGCTTGTTTACGGTTATGATATACTACGTTGCTTTTTTTTTCGAAATGCAGTGGACAGTCAATACCTAGTTTTCGTGTCGTATTTGCGTATTAATATCCACTGATTTTTAACATTTGACAGCACAGTCTGCTCTGTTGTGGCACTTAATTTGGGTGTTTTTTTTTAATTTCCGGTTTTTTGCCATCAACTTCCCATATTTCAAGTCCAATGGTTCAAATAACGACATTGAGCGCGACGTTCCGATGAGCTAAAGAAACATGCAAGCACTTATTGCACAATTGCTGGTAATGTCTTCCCAGTAAACCCAGCCGAACAACGAGCCGTAATTCCAGTTGGCTCTGATTCGTATTCCGGCTCCCTTGACACAACCGATTCTAATTAGAATCAGTTCAGTCACTGGAGACGGATACTAACTAGAGCCTCTTATAATTTCGGATCCTTTTCCAGTTGGACTTACTATGTTCTGTGTTAAGGCGTCTCCCAAAACCACTGACCGCTGAGGCACTTTAAAATGTCGTTTGACCGCTTTCTTAGCTACTGCGACTCGTACTTCACGAAAGCTGGGTTCGTATACACGATCAATTTACTCGTTCAAAGTTTCCCCCAAAAGAACAGATTTTCAAGTGGAAAATTTATGTTGTGAAGTCCAGATTTGGTGAACCTGTTGGCCCTATTATTTTGGAATGATCGGTGGATTTTCCGGATGTTAAAGTCGGAATGACAGAAATTATAACTAGAACTCCCTCAAATAAGTGTATCACGTTCACGTTACCACCCTGTAGTCCAAAGTCTTTCCGATGACACATTTATCATTCTTTAACTGCATGCCGTTAAACAGGTACCATTGTTCAATATTAACTACGTCATCTTGAAGTGCAGCAGAATCCAGAAGCAACAGAACGAAAAACTTCTAAATCATCGGCGAGGAATTATTCATTAGATTTAATACTGATGAATATGTCGTTTATGAATGAAACGAAAAGTAGCGGCCCTGGGTGACTTCCTTGAGGGACGCCGGTAGAGTATATTAAGCAAACTTGAGCGTGTGAAATCAACTCTTACGAGCGCACAACGACTCGCTAGATAGGATTTTAACTATTTAGTTAATCCCGGAGGAAACACTAGTCTCTGTAGTTTCAGATGAATAATGCTGGTGAGGTATTTTATCAAATCTTTAAAATATGTTGCGTTAGTTTGTTGGCGCTGCTCGACAGCGGATTTAACAAGCAGCTGATTATTGAGAAATTTTGGCCAACCTCTAGACATAATCTAATTTTCAGTTGAAACTAATTTGGTATGAGGTAGGAATAAGATAAAAAAAATCCATAACTTTCATACTATTAAGAAGAGGTTCATCAAAAAAATTGCGCAGGCCATTGTTCGAAGTGGCGTCAGAACGGCATGGGAAGCTCTCAGCGCGTCTCAGGTAGAAACCTTTTCATGGCATTATTGGACTAATCGTGAGTTATCAAACAACCACAGAAAAGGGTGAAAACCGAAAAATTCTGCTCAAAATCGTTAGTCACATTTTAGTCTGCCATAATGGAATCGCCATTTTTATTTTTTTCTAATTTTGATACATATTAACTCAAATTCGTGTTTATAAATCACAAATCCTTTTTCTCAATTTTGGCGGAAATACCACTTATTTTTTTGATGGGAATCCGCCATACTGGACCAACCATTTAAAATTTCGTAAAATTGACTTCAGATTCGCAATCAACGCTATTCAAAACTTATAACTTCATGTAATTATTACGACATATTGATAATCTATCACGAATAAGTCATTGAAAGCATTATCAAAACTTTAAACGCGTTTATCTCAAAACATGATTTTTCAAAACTGCGTACAATCTCATTTGAAAACGGTTAAGACGATTCAAAGACTTCATCTTTTGACCCCTCGAAAGAAAACCTTTTTCATTGGAGTAATGAACAATAAAATCTAAAAATTCTTTGTATTCACTTAAAATTATTAAAGATTATGTACTTTTGACACAAATATATAATAGGATCCCCTTAAGACGGTGGTCAACTATTTTCGTCCGCGTGCCTTATCATCTATTTTATAAGTGCTATCTTTGAGAACCACCTTAATTATGCAACTAATTTTTCCGATCTTATTTCATTGCAAATAAATAAGTAGTCTTCATTATATTATATTCAGAATTACACATATTCTGTCGTATGTAATTTTAAATGTTCTTTGATTTGATGGCATTGTAAGGGAACACGTATCCGCCGGTTGATGCCAATCGAGCTGACATTTCTTTGTTTGTTCAGTGTTTATTTGACCAACCTGGAAACTAATCCACCGGGTACTGTGCGTGAGGAATACGCATGATCTTGCCTGAGTACATGCACTATATTATTGATTATCATGTTAACCATATTTCTTCCAAAATATCCTAGCTTGATTAGGTTAGTTTCTTTTCGTTCTTATTGTTTCCAATCTTGTTCTAGTAATTATTGTGAAAAATGGCGTCATCGATTAAATACTCGACATAAAAAGCTGGTTGTTTCAGGTATTCCGGTAGTACTTATTTTATACCGCCCTTAAGCACTAGCGGCCGTTAGTTCAGTGAGCCATTTATGCGATCTCCAGAGGAGTAGCAACGCGCGCGAATACCACTCGGTACCTTATTGAAATGTTTGCGGAGAAAGAAATCAATATATAAATAATGCTTGTATTGCGAAGTCTTCAATTACATAGGTATTACATATATTACATATATCCGACTGATCTCTTGAGATGCTAAAGGTAATCGCTTTTCATAATATTGAATTCTTTTTGGAAAATCTTGTTTCGCCGGAATAAAGAAACAAGGAATAATACAATTGTTCACATACCGTCTGATTCTATTAAACGTAAGCAACTCTCCCGACTGTCGGCAGTTCGGAGTTGAAGTTGTTTTTTTTGCAAACCGGGTATTCCCAAATTAATTCCACAAATGAAAAATCTATCAAGTTCTCGGCAGCCGGCTGTCAAGAGCAATAAACACATGATAATACTTCTGAGAGTTGCATAGATCGTATCACTCATCAAGGTGAATCCAGGTTTGTGTAACTCTTTACCCCATCCTACTAACAAAATTCCTTTCCGTGGCAAACGGGGAGATGCAGAGGTATACACGGACTCCATAACAACGTTTGCTACACTAACATTCCTTTCTATCCCCGATGACTGCAAGGACGTAGCCGGCGCCGTTATTGACATTTGAACGTATAGAACTCTCGAAACGTGCACATTGAGCATGGATAGCTACTCCCAGGCCCCATCCGTTGATTCTCTGTGCAATTTCGCTTGTTCTGGTCAATCACGCAGTAACAACTACGAATTGTACGGTCATCATGCTCATGTTTGATTATAGTGGAAAAACGAGCTAAAAATCGATCTCAAAGTTTGATATCGCCCCATTACGTCAAATTTGAAGTTTTTTACCCGTTCTTAGGCCATTACGCCAATATATTTAGTTTACTTTAGAGCCTTATTATTAGTTTTGTGTCAGATCGATCCTGAGAAAGCAGGCAGTACGCAGTTTTGGAATTCCACGCGCACCTAACCTTGGACAAAACGTCACCGCGGGCGTCATTTTGTTTTCTTATGTTGAAAAAAAATGTAAATGAGGACGAAAATACTGTTTTCTTCTGTGTATATCCATTGGCCCACAAAAAAGTTCCAAATTTCTCTTAAATTTTGGTCATTTGATTGAGAACCTCCCCTTAATTGATGTTGAACTATATTTAGATAATATAAGTCATGGAGCCTTCAACCTAAATTATGTCCCGATAAACCTTGTTGAATTTCTCCAACTTTTAAACAACTTATCAAACGGCAAGAAATAGATCATAATTGTGAGTTGAACAAAAGCACTTATGAGAAAAAAATGACCCCGGAGGCAATATTCGAACCTGCAACCTTTGGGACTCCGATCCAAGTCCCAAGGGTTGCAGGTGTGAATACTGCCTCAGGGGTGATTTTTTCACAGAATTGCTTTCGTTTAACTCACCATTTAGATCAGATTTCCCCGTTGAATACCATCAAAAGTGTTTAGGTATGTAATATGATGCAAAACTGCCAGTTTCACATTTGAAAAAAAAGAAAAGAACACGTTGCTCATCATCTTAGTAAAGTTCGCTATTACGTGACAAAGTTGCTGTCAAAAGGCTTACATTAACTTACTTGATTAGTTATAGACGCCAAATTAGAAATATCGCTACAAAGTGCGATACTTGAGTATCTTTTACTACGAAGTTGAACAGCCTTGCTTTTGATAAGAAAGAGAATTGGGGGGCTGGCTCCAAAACATAATTGAGGCAAACAATAACTTCAGAAAACTGTATGACATTTTGCTGACAAAATCCGATTGAAGAAGGAACATGTTGTAAGACTTTTCTAGCCGCATGTGTACCAGTTAGTTGGAAATTAACAACAAACTTAAAAAAATATCTTGATCGGCAAGCAATTTGTGTCTGTGGATTAAAAATTTAACGTTTCGCTGCTGCTGATCATTAATCGGAATACTGGGTTAGGTACAAGCACTTCTCAAGCGTTACAAAATAGTATGTCACTGTAGTAACAGATAAATTCCTTCTTTTTAGATAATATCGATTTTAGAATTTTTAGTTTAGTTGATTTCCAAACGAAAACTCAAAAACTTGGTTAATTAGTAACTAGCAAAGTGTTATTATTCCTGATTCAAACACAACAGTTCTGGTGTCCGATTTTCATTCAAGCAATCAACCGCCTAGTGCTTCTAAACCTCAAAAGTTACAGTTTCGCCTGTTTTGGTAGCACTAGCACCACCCTACCGGAAGCAAGTACACGCGCAGTTACCAGCGAAAACCGATTAAACTACAAGAAATAATTTCCGTTGCGATTGCATCACAACAAATCACCTAGTTCGGGTCACGAAAGGGGTCGTAAAAACTACAATCGAAAGAATTCAAGTCCGAATGTTAGGCGTCAGTCAGACTGGGCCCAACCAGCAGTCGTATCAACTTATAATAAAATTACCCACAGATAATCTGTCGTTGGTTCGCGACCCAGAATGCGCGTTCACTCTTTTCCGGAAAAGCAGTGGTTGGACGTATGAGGCAAAACTTACCTGTAATGAGAAAAAAAAACGAATAAAAATTAATTACCTGCACTTGTTAGTTGGACGTTTCGGATAATTGAAAATTTCTAATGAACAATGCTGCAGTATGAAATAAAATGTCCCGTTCCGGTGCCAGTTAGATAACCGCCTGTCTATCTGAGCTCAATCGAGAAAGTGGTCCCCAAAATGGACAAAGTGCCATCCTGAGCCTGACGACAACTAGTCCGGCATCAAGATCTCCGGTCCGGTGTCAATCAGAAGAAATGAAAAAAATAACTCTTTTCATGCTCGATTTCAGCAGCTAGCTACAGTACAAACTGTTTCGGGCATTCGAACAAACGATAACGATCGTCGTGGGTACCACACGCGTTAGTGACGGTTCGTAAATCAACACCGGTTCAACTGGAGTGGTGGGTATCGCTTTGAAAAGTTCATCTAAAAGCTTTGCCACGGAATTAGTATAGTAGCGCTACGAAAGCGTAACACGATTTTGAAGAGATAATCATCGGTTCGCTCGAGAGCAAGGCGTCAAATGAGGTTTCACTTTTGCTGGAGCCCGAACCCTGTCAACCATCCCCTGAGCCAAGATTTGGTCAATTGACAATTGCACCGAGACGGGACACCAGTTATCGAAAAAAAATGAAAGCTCCGTCAAAGGTTACCTCACCTCTTCGAATAATGATAGGTAATCCTACGCCTCATTAGAGTGTTTTGTTTGGTCTGTTTTGAACGGAATGTGCGCACCCAAAAGCAAAGTTCGCCAATAATGAGCCGAAATGAGTCGGTAAACGATGACCCAACTCCTTCGAGGGTAGATCTATTATTATGCAAATGCGAAGAGGGAAAAAAACAGCTCAAAGATTACCACACCGACCATTTCGAGTTGATCTTTCACCTCTTGGGCTACCGTTTGAAGCACAGCCTCTGAGAGATTATATGGGAATGCTGGTTGCTGCTTAAATTGATTCGTTATTTGCAGTCGGTTCGTTGTGCCGTCGAGAAAAAAAAATTTTTCGCTAATGAAGTGTTTGATGGGGACATTTGATGGATGTTATTATCCTTCGGTTGGAAAGGTTTAACCGATTTTTGCCTGATTGGTGGTTATTACTGAATGGAATATTCGAGGAGGCTTTTAAGTAGGTACCCGGAACCGATGACCACGACTGAATGTCGATTGGAGGAATGATTGAATCTAGCTCCGTTGCGTTTGACATTCGATATATTGGGAAGGTAAAAAAGGGTTGTCCCTAATTCGTGAAAAATGTATTTTGCTTTCGTAAAAAAAGCAAAAATTAGCTCTAAAATAAAAATTTGGATCAAATCAAATGAGTGTATGCAGAGTAAAATACCTAACTAAAATAAATAAAGTTGGATTTTGCGTTTCGAATTCACCTCATCAGTAACTGGTGCCGTCTTGGGAACTAGTCAGACAAACAGTGCTACAATCCATTGTGGCACTTGACCTTTTATTTCAACAGGCTACGTAGCTCATTCTTAGTATTCAGGACTGTCGGAGGTTTAGTGCCACGATTCAACTGACCAGTACGAATCCTTCCCGGGTGGGGCTCAAACACACGACGAGAGGTTTATGAAACGAGCATCTTATCCTCTGAACCACAACTTAGACACTAAATCCTAAACGTTTCACGTCTTATGTGAACACCTAAACACCAGTCTACTTCCATCCAGTGAATACAACGGTCACGAATAGTAAATCAGAGAAATATACCGTTAATCATTCGAAATTCAAATATCGTGATTCTTGTTTCTGTGCAATAGAAGTCAACAAACGCTATTCCTGTTCCGACTGTGACGAATATATCGATCGTGATGACCTTCAGTGATAGTGAGGAGATTTCTTTGCGGCGTCATTGCGCTGCAGTAGTAGATTTTCGTGATCCCAAAGCTAGACCAGCCATAAAAATCCCCGTGTATTATGAAGATAACGCAATCGAGGTACGGCTAAATGATCTTCTCTGCATATACTCGATAACCCTATTCGCCAGACATTGACAACGGCGTTCGAGTGTATAGAATGCGGCTGAAGCACCCTATTCCTTCTTTCGTGACCTGGCTCTACATGTGCTCAAACCACGCTGTGTACTTATGACAATCAGTCTCCCACTTGCCAGTACTGTAAAAAATCTACACACCACGGGAATTTCTGCGCTGGATTACAAAAAAAACACCTACAAAGAAAACAAATACAATGGTCTCAGTTTTTTTTTCATTTCGTTTATTTAATAGGCACAAATGCGTTAGCTTGGCGGTGCCGAATTCTTTTGTTTTTACATTTTGAATATCTTAAAACTAGGAGGTTACAATGTTGAAATATTTTTTTATAAAAGAGAAAAAATTTACAGCTATCTTAAGACTAGAAAAAAAAATTCTATATATAAGAGAGGGGGCAAAAGATTTTTTTTTTTATGAAAAATTTTAAAACAAGAAATTCAATAGTAATGGTCTCATTATCTTTCTTTAATTCACAAATTATCTAAACAGCTAATATGTTTAACCATCAATAAATGCAAAATTATGTATGACTACAGCCAGTACATCTGAAATAACAAACAGCACCGTCAACAACGAGACAGGAAACTAGGAATATAGCTTCACGATCGTAATCTGTAAACTGAAGAAACAAACCATAGAAATCAACAATCTCCAAGAAGGCAGTAGCGATGACATTATGGACGAAAGCGACAAACAAGGAAACCAACAATTATTCTTGAGCAATCAATTGAACAGCAAATTATATGTGATATGCAGCATAACTCATATTTGAACAAAAAAAAACACGCTTCGCAACATATTAGTAAAGTTGGCTAATCCGTGACAAAGTTGTTACCAAAAGACTTCAGAAACATCGCTACAAAATGTGATATTAGAATATCTTACACTCAGAAAGAAAGTTGAATAGCTTTTATTTTTATTAGAAAGATAATTGGAGGGTTGGATCCAAAACATAATAGAGACGAACAATAACTGTTTTGACATTTTGCTGACGAACTTCGATTGAAGACGGAACATGTTGTAAGCCTTTCTTGGTTCTACATTCTACTTGGAAATCAGTAAGGAACTTAAAAAATATCTTGATCGGCAAGCAATTTGTAGCTGTGTCTGTGAACGGAAAATTCATTATTTCACTGCTTCTGACCATTAATCGGTATTTTGATTAGGCCGAATCACTTCTCAAACGTTACAAAATAGGAAGCGGACTGAATGACCATCAAGCGTTATCAGGCAACGCTGAAAATACACCACGGCGACGAAAAAGAATCTCCGCGGGCACATTAAAGGATTTCTATTAATTATTAGTTGTAAATATTGAAAAGATGCACGGCTCCGTTAAGGTCATGCATCGGGTCATGTGAAATAAATGAATCATAAAATAAAAAAAAATAGACCTGAATAACTGACTGGTCTCGAGTGATGTCTCTGGAAGGCAGCACAGAAGCTCAGGTTTGCTGGCGAGAAAACGAAGTCTTAATTTCGTTTGTGATTTGGAATATGTTTTTAAGTAGTTTTAGATTTTTTGTATTATTGACTATAGAAATAGTCACCAAGTGTAATAAAAAATTTAGAAAAATAAAATATAAAACAGATTATTGCCAACTAAGAAGTACATTTGCGTAGAGAATCAAATTTTGTTAGAGACGTGGCGTCTTTAGCAAAGTTGTTAAAAAACTAATGGAAACCCAAGACCCATAAATATATCAAAATATGTATATTCCTTGTTTGGACATGAGTTTTTGTTATTTTCTATTTCAAGGATTTTTATGAACGTGTCCACTAAAAACAGACAGAGAAACAATGACCGGAATGGTGAGAATGAAGAAACGGTGAAAATTCACCTTTATTGGAAACACTGAGAAAAGACATGTCCTCAAGCAGGAATCGAACCTGCGATCACCGAGTCCCTACTTGGGTGCGTTAGGCACTACGCCATCGACGAACTGTGATGATGCCATCACATATTCCCAACAGTATTGTAATCACCGCCGCAGCCTCCAATACCTTCTAATTAACCCATCGACCCCCGAATGTCTCCTATAAGCAGATTGTCACCTCTCCCTCTCATCGATCGGGCCAAATCTCTCTCGTTATCTATTGTTAGGTCCAGTGGACTGCGCTCAAGCTTGAGATATTTATTATCACTGTTTGCCCCCTTAGTTAACTCAGTCGCCGCCAGACTTTGGCAGTGAATAGAGCTATGGAGGGGCATGTTGATGTCTGCCTTCAGAGCCTATCGGCAGACGCTAACGACAAATCCAGCCGTTGATGGAATTTATATATTCCTTGTTTTGACGTGAGTCTTTGTTATTTCCTTTTTCAAGAATTTTTATTAACGTGTGAAAACAGACCGAGAAAGAATGACCGGAACGGTGAGAATGAAGAAATTTGGTTTTTATATGGTATCATACGGGCCCTGGTGATGATGTTTTCATGGGTTGAACCCATTACAAACGCTTTCAAAACACCATGCAGTGGTGGTGAATCTGGACCATGAGCATGAAGGAATTATGGACTTTTCGTTTGCTCGGGTATTCAGGATATCGAAGAATATTACACTATTTGCGAAAAATCTTGAAACCTGCCGCGTTTATGGCAGAAACGTAATAGCGAGATAGATATGACTACACGTGAATGAATTGCCATGTATCATCGCGATGGACTGGAGCGTTTATACGTTACCGTGTTTGATCGCGTGTGCGTTTGTATGTCGCGTGTGCTGACGTGTACGTAACTTTGCGTGTATAGATTCTATTTTATAACTGCGTGTCTGTCGCATATTCGTGTGTGTGCTTGGATGATCGCGCGTGCACATAAAACAATTTGTTGAACATGATAACGGATAAATCCCCATCCATCTAGATGATGCACAGTGGCGAAACTGGGCTTTTAGTTGTTTTGGATTGCTGAATCCATTTCTGCTATCAGGTTTGAAATTCCATAATTCTTTTTTTCGACTACTTTTATGTAAACCCATTTGACGGCATTGGTCGTTAAAGGGTTAATATACACGTTAATAATAGTAGCCAATCACATTGGACAGCAGAAATGGTTGACAAAAGTAGCAAAAAACACCAATTTTCAGCAACATGATGTTATTTAGGCAACCAATTTGTAAGAAGATTTATGAGCTACAGGGCGTCTCCATATGAGTATTCCCAAAAACATAGATATAACAACTTCTGCGAAAAAATGCGCAAGATGAGGCCTACATATCTTGAAACTACTCTAAATTTTGAGTCATGCTCATGATAAGTGACCCATGAGACTCTCTCAAAAATTGTAAGACGTAAAACGATAAATTACTGACATGACATTGAATTTCTCAATTGCTCTTTCGTGATGCAGAACTAAGGTAAATGATATCTGTGCGAAAAGCTCACACCTATAGTTTAGCATATTCATTCTTCTTTCCAAAGAACTTAAAACTACTTCAATCGGCCCTGTAGTTCTTGAAAAATCGCAATTTGAAGTTCGATGATAGGTACGAACAATTCTCATGAACTAAATTGAACAGAAATCCTCAACATCATTTGTTGAAGCTGCTGTTGAAAATTCATTTTTCATCCGTATCGTAAAATGTTGAGATAATTTTATTCAAACTGAGAAAAATTAAAATAAATACTTACAAAAGAATTACAAGACATTGATTTTTGGGGTTTTGTCACTCGTCGTGCCATTCTGTGCGATGTTTTGCCGAAGTACGAATACATGTCTGTGTCCGGGAACACCCAATGGTGAAATCCACAGATTCGTATCACAAGACGGTGAACTGGTCACCATCCCGGTGACACGAACTCACCTAAACAGCTATATACCTTCCTGCGTGATCATTTGGAACAAGTCACGTCTTATGCACAGACCACGCTAGACACATACAACAATCAAATTATTGGGCGTGCTTTTTTTTATTCACGTTCCACTTCTCAACTACAACCAAAATAAACACTTAGACGGTGAACACTTTGAAATTTTCGAAATCGAATTTGTGGGTCAGATGCTCAATGTCATTGGAATGTAGGAAACTCGAGATCTGGTGTGAATCCGAAATAGTAGCATAGTATGGACAAAAACAACAATCGGGTAAGCAGACATCATCGTCTTCAAGCGTTGTCAGGTCACGTTGAAAATACCATTCCGCCGCGGAAAAGAATCTCCGCACGGAGTGAAAAATTACGTGCAACGGGTTCAATGGTAATATTACTTTTACTTTGTTGTTGTAAATATATAAAATCCACAAGACTCTGTTCAAACCTAGAACTGAGCCGCGTTAAATAAACGAATTTTTTTTCGAGACTAGTCCTACTGGAGCTGTAGAGCTAGGTTCTCGGAAGGGCTCCCCGTCAGAATCACATACTACAATTTGCAGACGAGACAGGCAATGTCGCCCACTAAAACACTGCATTTGGCCAATAGTAGCGGGCCGTGATTCTGAATGTGATATTCATTGTACGGTTCAGGTATGTGCGGGCGTAGGGACTCGCGATCGCGTGTATCATCGCGAAGAGCTCGAGTATTTGTACGTTAACGTGTTCGATCGCGTGTGCGTTTGTATGTCTCGTGTGCTAACGTGCATGAATTCCATTCTATAACAGTGTGCCTTTCGTATATTCGCGTGTGTTCTTGGATAATTGGATCGTGAATCTAATACTTTATTTTTTGGAGTACTGGCTAAGATGCTAAAATAGTGTGAGATCCTCCATATCACTAGAGTGCCCGGTGACGTCGCCATGGAACGCGTTGTCTAGTGGATATTTTCTTTATCTTTTGATTGGTCCCACTGAATGTATGGACCTAAGTTTTTAGGACAGAGAGTAATGGTTTCAGAACGTGACAGATTCATGGGCGCGCGAAAACGGACGTTTGCAGGTTCGTGTTTGAGACAGCGTTTGAAACTTCGTGAGTGCTAAAACGTTCTCCTTATTACCGGGATGTTACTAAGTTTGCGCGATCGCGAACCTAGATGTGCGTTGTTAATCGTGAAGGGCTTAAGCGTTCGTATGCTAACGTGTTTGTCACGTGTGCTCGCGTTCATGTGACTTCGCGTGTACAAGACTGGATTTTGTAACCGTGTGGCATTTCCTATATACGCGTGCGGATGATCACGCGAACCTTCATTCTGATAGTTGGTTTGTGGTGTACAATTCACATTCTGACAGGGAGTAAGTTGCCCCATATCACTAGAGTCCTCGGTCATGTCACCATGTAACGTGCTGTCCAGTGGATATGAGAGCTTTCTTTTTTTAATTGATCCAATTGAAGGCATGCACCTGGTCTGCTGATATCAAGGATAGAAACATCCGGAAGTGACCGATTCATGATCGTGCGAGTGTGGGAGTTTTTAGGTTCACGCTTGAGACCGCGTTTGAAAATTTATAGGAGCTGAGACATTCACTTTATCACCGAGATGTTATCATGTTTACGAGATCGCGGGTGTAGGTGCCGGGGATGGTCACGAAGGGCTCAAGCATTTGTATATTAACGTGATTGTCACGTGTGTGTCACTTCGCGTGTATAATTTCGATTTTATAATGATGTAGCGTGTATTATTGTTTGATCGCGTGCGGACCGTGAATCTGATGCTTAATTTTTAGTGTATGGTACAAATGGTAGTCCGTTTCCCTATGGGGAAACTATAGGTCCAGGTCATGTCACCATGGAACGTGTTCTTTAGTGAATGTGAGCGTCACTATTTTTGGTTTGATTGGTTCAGACTGATAAAACTTTCGGACGTGACCGTTTCATGATCACACGAGGTGTGGGTTAATGTTTGAGACCGCGTTTGGAAGTTTAAAGATGCCACATAAATAATGGAAAAGCAAACTAATAGATGCACAAAAGAAACAGACTAATGAAGTAGAATAGAAAAACACATGTAACATACAATCAAACTCGTCTAAATGCAGCAAATGTTGTATATTTATCATTAACGACAATTGCATGCTGTTAGACTTTCATCATGCTATGCTGGCCAGGAATGGATGACTCTCGTGCGTCGTTAAATTTATTTTACCCTAATTTATCCAGCCCGACTTTCCCCAATGAATAGAACCAAATGCTCAGATTGATCACCAGAAGTATTAGCCACTATTCCATCATATACGTCAGTTCTGCATCCATTCCCTTACCCAACTGTCAAAGCAGTGTATCCGTAACTTTTTATCATAATCATAAAAAAACTAAATACATTCAGGAAACAACCACAACCAAACCAAAACTTGAATGTAACGGCATGTACTTTTTAGCCTGACCCGGTTTTATGGAAACTAAAATAGTATTATGAATACGAGGTTTATTAATCATGAACTCAGTAGCTTGGCCGGATTACTTAAAGTGATTTTTCTCATGAATTTATGAACAGGTTTTTTTGAACATTAAAAATGTCTTACTCCACTATCTGGGGCTAGGTGTCATTCTAAAATCTAAACTATCTCCCATGTAACGAAACTATGTAAGGTTTGCACGCTTATAACTCCGATATTACTAGATGGATTTTAATCATTCATACACCAACCGATTCAGAAACACCTAACTTAAATATTGGTAATAATTTAATATCTCCCCAATAAAAGTAGACTTTTGGAAATTGATAAAATTAAAAAGTTTACGAAAAACGGGAAAAATACCATTCGTGAGGCAGATTTCTCAGACACAGCCGTCATTAGAGGGCACCTTAGTCGCTCAATCACACACGAAAAGTCATAAATAGAAGCGACGCATGCCCGTTTAAATCAGTAGTAATATCCCATACGAGCAACATCGTCTCCGGGCGATGCAATAAGCGCTATCGATTTTCGGCAACGTTGGCATTTGCACACACTCGCACCTAAGTGACTAAACCATATACGGTTAGTTTATAAATAGAGGTGACGCGTACACGTTTGAATCAGTGTTTGTTCTTATGTCGAACGGGTAGGATCATGGCTGCAGCGTCTGGACGCTACACTAAGCGGTAGACGCTATGCATTTTCGGCAGCGGTGGCCGTGTGCGGATTTTTCGGGTACCAGCACAGAATGAATTGCAAAGTGGGTGGGTGGGGTGGTTTGGATTTAATTCAATACGGCAGGATGCGACTTATGTGTGCTGCTTGAGAGTGTTGCGTTGAAAAAAAAAATTATTTTTATTTTTTGCGTGTGCGTGTGTTGTTAATCCATGTTTACGGCGTTTTGTAGATGCGTAGGGTAAAGAGCCTATTGGCTTTCATATGTTTCATATTTCGGTTATATGTTTTTTATCGGTAAGGCATCTGACAACGTGCTTCTGTAGTTATTGTACTGTTCAGCAGCGTTTATATAGGAGAGTACACTCAGGTCTTTTTCCGTGTTCTTTTGCGCGGTATTTTTTACGCGGATTTTGAAATTTACGTGGTTTCCATTTACGTGTTTTTTGAAAATTTACGCGGTTTTCATTTACGCGTTTTTTAAATTTACGCGGTTTTCATTTACGCGGACTGTATCCCCCGCGCAAAAAAAACCTGAAGGTAATTGCATCGAAAACAATCACATTCCCAACAGAACTTTTTGTTTTCTAATTTCAAGCACTTTGTTTCGTACTACACAAAACGGAAAATTTTAAAAAAGAACTTCCCGTCCCAGCAGCAGTTTAAGTGGGTGTCTTTTTCGATTAAAATTCAAGCCATGTCTTAAGCGTTACTGGACTTAAAATTGTTTTCCCAGTTTATGCAGTCAGAGTATCTGTCCTGCCCTATGTATTTAAAACACAGTTCTAATCGCGTTTTAAAGTATACAACAAATAGAACGGTTGGGTATACCAATTTAAATTTTAAAATAAATCTGTTTTAAATTATGAAACAAACCGCTGTACTGAAGATATAATTATTTCAGTCCGATTACCACATAAAACACCTATATAACATAAAACGCTGCAGAATTGGTTTAATAATACAATGTTTACACTACAGAGTTATAGCACGTTATAATAATAATCAACAAGAAAAATGTCACCAAGATAGCATAAAAACCCGTTTTAACTGCACTACCAGTTGTATAACAATGTAATTTATCAAATAATTTCATTTGGTCAACCAATAATCGATCAAGAAATACTTAACCTTAAGATTGTTTACTTAAGTTCATTAGTACATTATTGAAAATTTAAATGGAAAATGAACTTTCATATTTCATGGAGAATCTGTATATTTCCGTTGGCGGGCGTGGGCTTCCTCATCACAGTTCTCAATATGGATCTTTTCTTTTGAATATATTTTCTGGACAGACCAGCCTATTTTTACTAGATGGATCAGCCAAATAATGCCAATCACCCAGTGAGATACTTGATTGATTGTAATAATAGATTACCGTTAAATGACGTTCAATAAATTATGTTTTAATGGGGAGGGTATATAGCAAATTGTAACATATGAAAACAGGCGAGTGACCAAGAACGTGAGTCGATATGTGTGATAGATAAAAATCATTTGCACGCTCTTGAAAAAAGCTTCATTTTTAATGTCACCGTGGTCGTGTCCTGTACACAACCCTTTAATTTTTCGTGAGATGCGTTTTAAATTAGTTTGGTCTTCAGCAAAGTTATTTAGCCCATTCTAATACATATTTTTATTGAGAGTACAACTCTTCGAAGCTTACAAAAAATATTATATAAAAAATTCTGAGATTAGGAAATAAAAATCGTGAATATCATTTCATATATCTACTGCAAAAATAAGGTTTTCAAGTCTTCAACAAATTGTTTGTAATAGCATTCTCAACAACTTTGCGGAAGACACCAGTTTCCAGCGAAATTAGTCCGAAGAGTTAATTCATCATAATTACTTCTAGAATTATTCGTTTAAAAATGCTAAAGTGGCCGTTATTTTAACTATACCAAATGGAATACGTAGATTGAGAATTGTGAGGAAATGGCTAATAATATGGCCCTTAACACATTTTTATTGCACCCCATGGTGCATTTTAGGCTGTCAAAATGAAGACACAAACAAAATGTTATGTATTTAGTAAACCGAAACTGTTAAAATATGTTTCTGTAGTTTCTAGAGGTAGTCTCACAACCATTTTTTGTTATTTAGTATACATTTCTCTTAAAAAGGTGCTGAGATAAAAAAATCCAGAAAGGATTTATTTGAACTAGACGTAGGTCAACTGCTACAGACCATCAGATGCACTTTCATTCGAGGCCTACAAATTTCGATCAAAAGACGACAAAATCGGGTCTTCACTGTAAACATCAAATGATAAGATTTAATTCAATACGTTTCGTGCAGCCAAACTAGCCAACTACAATAAATTGTTTTAGACCGACGACACCGGTCAAGGAAAGTGTCCAAAGTAAACGAAGATAAACTTTAAACCAAAAAATAGTACCTTTATTCTTATAGTTAAGTCTTAAAAATTTCAAGATTAACTTCAACACCATTGCACTGTCCTGTGTATTGTCAATTACAAAGTTCAACCTATTCAGTTCCAACGTGTATGGAATGTGGGTCTGAAATAATTTGTCAATCTAATCCAATTAGATGACTTCATTTTTAGGAACAACATAAAATACTTCATTAAACATGATAACGCAGATAGATCCCATCCCATTTAGACGATGGTGTAGCCGAGGTACGACTACACGGTCTGTCTCCGGGAACACCCGATAGCGAAACCCATGTCGCAAGGCGGTGAAATGGTCGCTACCCAGGTGATACGAATGCGCCTGAACAGCTCTAAACCTTCCTGCGTGACTCTGGAACGTGACACCTCTTATGCACAGACTACGCTATGCACATATGACAATCAAATTATTGCATGTACGTATTTTTTTTTTCACTAATCACGTATCAGTTTTGTGAATCAACCGTGCACTATGGAAAGCCATTGACGGAGATCCCCAGGGAAAGAAATATCAACTACCACCAAAACAAACACTCAGACTTCAATATCCAAAGTAAAATCACAGAAAATTGATGCAACGTCGATTAAACCATCAACGAATATTGAATAGGATTGCATTGGAATGTATGCGAAAAAGGTGAACGTTGAACTTTCGAAACGGGTAGTGTGCAAAAGCTTTAATACCTTGAAAAACATCCCTATGCCAAATTTGAGCTTATTCGGACATGATTAATGGGTGCCGCAAAATCGTCAAATTTTCAAAATGTTCATCAGTGAAAAATCACCAAACGGTAAACACTTTGAAATTTTCGAAAGCGAATTTGTATGTCAGATGCTCAATGTCATAGGAATGTTGGAAACTTCAAGATCTGGTGTGAATCGGAAATAATTTAGTTGTTTAGGACAACGAAATGCACATCCATGGTATGAGTATGTAAAATTTACTATAAAGAAGTTCAATGAAATTTCGTAAATATTGTTCCATATCTCGATATGTTCCATAAATAGAACACTTATGACTTCAACGTTTGTTTCTCAACAACTTTAATGAAGACACAACATCATAATATATTTTTTGAAGAGTTGCCACACCTCTACGACTTATTTAACCGGGCCAACCCATAACTGGAGAGAGTACAATACTTGAACATCATTTTCTTCATAAAACTTATATATTTTTTGAGTATTATAGATGATTAGATGGCGGTTTCAAGAAAATCTTGGACTATACATATTTGGAGCACCATCAGATGTTGTTTTAAGTTTGTTAACATGACGCCACCCACGTTACGACTTGGCATGACTAATCTGGTTGAGAGGGAAGTCAATATATATTCTCCACAAGAAAGAAAATTATGTGCAAGAATTTGGTAAAGAAAGATATTAGGGGTTTATTTAGAGCTTTAGTTCTCAAGAGAGGAAAGTATAGGTTAAACGAAGTATAATGTCATATGAGAAAAGTTAAATTTTCTTGAGGTATACCAATTACCAAGGTCTACAACATTCCCTTGAATAGAGTAAAATAACTTATACCTAGCCTCAAAGTCAGCACAACGGAAAATGAATGCAATATCAGCTAAGCCATTCTTATCAAATTTAAACTGCTATATGGATAATGAATTGATAATCGATCCATCCCGATTTGTGAAAGAAGACATGGAATTGGACTAAAACGGTTAAAAGTGTACAACTACATCACACACGTAATTGTGCTATCTGAAGCCCTGAATGTATATAAACCTTAAATTAGAGCTCCAACTGCATTAAAAATCCCAATAGACTCTACAACAACAACAATCGTGCTTTTTATGTGTTAACTCAAACAAAAGCTTTCCAATTCTCGTAAAAAGTCAGTAGTTTATCACTTGTTTGACCATCATCACTCAAAGCTACCCTTGGCAATAAAACACCATAACCTTCTCCGTGCAGGAAATCCAACCCGTTTTGTTTCCCAGGCCCTCCCTATCATCCACGACTATCATATTTGCATGTGTAATCAGCGTAAATTCGATTTATCATTTCACACTCGCGGTTAGTAACTTATTCGCAAAACCGAGCTCGGTGCGCTGCGGCACAACCTCAACATAACATTAGCTTTTCTTTCCCTCTCACTGGAACTCGCCTAATGGTTGGGAAGTGGTTACATCAGAGCTACGTCGAGTCTATAAAAATTGAACAACAGCGTCTCAAATGGCAGACCAATTGCAGGACTCTCGATATCGCAACTAAGCTTGATTGTTAAACAAATTTCTCTCTGGTCAACCACGACTGACCACAATCACAGGCTCTCCGCTGATAGCCGAATCAGCATCATCGTTGCATGCTGTTTTGAACCGACGAGGAGGCGGTCCGTTTGTAAGCAACTGCTGCAATTGCACCTAGTAAAGAAGGATGTTTCAAGTTGTGTTTTGTTTTTTTCCCCTCGAGCGATACTTTCCCCTTGGTAAATTCGATTTCATGCTTATTGTTTTTGCGTGTATCTGAATACTTTGATACTCACCAATCAAGTGAACCCGCTGATTATTAGATAAAACAAGAATCTGCTTCTCCGTACAAGGTCTATAATTTGCTTTTACTAAATGATAAACACAAGTTTACGCTTTTCTTCGTTTATCTCTGCTTCCGAAGGTAACGTTTAATCACCGGTAATTAATTTGATTCGTGTAATCGTTACGAACGTTGTTGCTACGCCGGTAGAGAAATCATCACTCACTGATCCAACAGCAACTACGCACAGTTATCTTTCTCCTCCTACAAATGGATAAGTTAGTGCGCATTCCAGGTATCGGCACTTTTTTCTGTTCGTTGAATAACCACTCCGTTCGTCAAGAAGGTGGTCTTTTGGTTTCGGCAACATTCAGTACGTTCGGCCGTTTGAGGATCAATTTTTCAACATTCACCGGAAATTGGAAAGTACGCAGTTTACACTTCGGTGCAGATTGTGCATTTCGTCAACTCAATCTCAGGTGATTCGATCAAGCAGTAGCGGTGTTGATTACCACTGGCAAAATCTGAACGTTTAATCAATTTTTCGCGAGTTCAGAGAAAAACAACCAGCTTTCAACCATTCTTGAATTTCGGCCAACGACAACCTCGTTGATTCGAAGTATCCATCGAATGTGCAGTGAAGTACGAATTCATTAAAACCATCATCACGTTCAACACCCGGTCAACACCTCGCGAAAACGGGTCAGAAGAAGGCAGAAGAAGGCAGAAGAGGGCAAAAAAGTCAATTTTGCAATAACGGCCCCGTGGCCTACAGAGGGGATAATGAGTACATCCTTCACATGTGCGTGTGGGCTTCAGTGGCGTAGGCAGAAATTTGGTGTAAGGCTTTTTGTTCAACATGTTGTTGAATTGCGAAAAAATCTCACTCATTTATTATTCATTGAATTTACAAAATATTCGTGATAGTACAAATTGGGATGTGAATTTGCATAGGCTGGCTCATAGGTCAAATCAAAAGCACATCCACAGCGAATGCGCTAATAAACAATTATTACACGACCTTTGAAACGAAAAGAAAAAAAAAACTTACAAAATTAGCGAATTTGGCAAGCAATTTGCATCAGTGGATTTCAAAACCAAAATATCGAAATGCTTAAGAACGCAATGGTAAATAAGACGTAATTTAACTTCTGACCGAGTTTATTTTGACTAGCTATTAGGCTAAGGAATTACTAGTTTGGCTGCACTTGCTGATGTTTGAAATTGAAGAGACAACATTTAGTTTGGCAAGCGAACTTAACTTGTTGTATGAAAAGCTAAACTTGCATGAGAACTGATACTGTACAAAAGCGATTCTGAGATCACCATGAATGTTTTGTTTTGTTCAAAGGTTTTCGCTAGATTAAATGAAACTCTACATTTTTTCCCAGAAGTCAAAACATCAAAACGTTATTAGGATAAAAATGACATCGAAGCGGAATTCCATTTATATTTTTGTTATATTAGAGAGAATAGATTGAATTTTACATTAAAATAAAACATTGAATGTTTTGCATGTTTAATAATCGATTCTTTTAATGAGAAATGAGTTCTAATTTATGAGAATTTGAGAAATTCTGGCGAATAGACAAACACAGTTTAAACTTATAAACATCCGTTGAAAATTATGTAACGGAATGTTGCGTACGATTTGGAATTCTAAAAAGCGCAGTCATTAGAAAAAAAATGGTATCAAAAAATACCGGGGCTCGAACCGACAATCACTAACTGGGTTATTTGCTAACCGAGTCATACCGATACGCTGATGCTTGGTCGTAAAATTACACACATAAACTTCAGCTGAGTTCAATCTAACACAGCCTCGCCAAAATGCGGCTCCCAATATTCTAGGTTTGAACATATAAAAATCCATAGTCAGATTACTAATGCTTTATGGTTTATGTCAACTGTATTAAAAATATTTCTGTAATGTGAATAGTTGCTGTGTGAGGATGGCAAGGCTTAGATATAGCTCTAAAATAATCTGGGGGCCATCAAAATTCGATAAGGATCCGTTCATAAATGACATAGAGTGCGTTCGGAATTTCGTGATGATGCATGATTACAGGGAGGAGGGGGTGACCTCATGTTGCGTAGCTTATTCTTTAATATTTAATAATATTTTTAATATATGTAAACTATCAGTAAAGTAAGCAAACGATTCCGCCTACCACTTTGTTGCTTATCCACTGCACAAACAATATAGCGTCGTTACCTCCGGTTGTATAGTCAAACAAGCGATTTACTCATATTAAACACGCAGTCCACGAGGTCGAACAGCTACTAGAAGTGGATATGGAGCTTTATAGCAATAATACAGACATACAGGTACACCAGGACCATTATCTGTAATGGTAACGTTGAGAAGTTTAGTCAAGACAGAATACACTAAGGTTTTTTTTACACGGTTTTTTTGCACGGTTTTTTCTTACACGGCTTTTTTTACACGGTTTTCGCAATTAGCACGGTTTTTTTTGCACGGTTTTCGCAATTAGCACGGTTTTTTTTTGCACGGTTTTCGCAATTAGCACGGTTTTTCGCAAAAATATTCTAAGTCCTTTTAAAGGCAAAAGACTTAGACGATTTCTCAACAATTTTTTTTGCGCGGGTTTCGCAAAAATGTTCTAAGTCCTTTTGGAAGCAAAAAACTTAGACGATTTTTGATCAATTTTTTTTTGCGCGGATTTCGCAATTAACACGGTTTTAGCAAAAATCCTTATGAAGGCAAAAGACTTAGACGGTTTTTGACCAAGTTTTTTTTGCACGGATTTTGAAATTTACACGGTTTCTGCTTTTCCATTTTGAATGCAAAGAATTTCGAAGATTTTTGGAAAAGTGGAAGTGATTGCTTTTGGAACAGCATTAACGAGTAGATGCCAAATGTTCATCTCTGAGGCCATTTAGAAAACCAAGATGGCGACTTCCGGTTCAGTGGAATTCTCTGAAACCCCATAAATATGGGTATTTTTGGAACGGGATTGATGAGTGGACGTCAGATATCGATGTTTAAGGCCATTTTGAAAACCAAGATGGCGACTTCCGGTTCAGTGGAATTCTTTGAAACCCCATCAATATGGGTATTTTTGGAACGAAATTGATGAGTGAACGTCAGATATCGATGTTTAAGGCCATTTTGAAAACCAAGATGGCGATTTCCGGTCCAGTGGAATTCTCTATAACCCAATCAGCATGCATATTTTCAGAGCGGGCCTAATAGAGCGCATGATAGAGATCAGTGTCAGAGGCCATATGGAAAACGAAGATGGCGACTTCAGGTTCATTGGAATTCTCTAAAATCGAATCAATATGGGTATTTTTGGAATGGAATTGACGAATAGACGCTAGATATCGATGTCTGGTGCCATATTGAAATTCAAGATTACGACTTCCGGTTCTGTGGAATTCTCCAAAGCCCAATCAATATGAGTATTTTTGGAACGGGATTGACGAGTAGGTGCCAAATATCAATGTCTGAGACCATTTCGAAAATCAAGATGGCTACTTCGGTTTAGTAAAATTTTCAATTACCACAACAATGTGAGAATTTTTGTAATAGCGTTAATGAATAGATCTCGATACTCCCCACGCATTACTTCCTAAATCCGCCATATTTGTTTACATTGCTAGTTTGGAACCGTTGTTTTGGGTTCGATTGGAACTTTTGGCTTCAGTCTTCGCGCATCTCTATAAGCATCATCTCTGTTTTAGTGTACATCTCATTCATCTTAAGGGGGCGTCTGGTGTAGTGGGCAAAAAATCGGCTTCTTTTTTATCCGCTTAGTTGTTAGTATTGAGCCTCTAGAATAGTCTCCCGCAATCTCGGTGACCACGCTGAACTTCTTTTGTTTTAAACAGCCATGCATTCCTCGCGCGTATTTGCTGTGACACACGCAGATTTCAATCTATCGGCAACAATTTTCTTAAGACTGACAGTGATAAAAATTCAGTGTGAACAATACATACACTTTAAACTAATTCCACTCAAATTTTTAAGAGAAAATACCAAATGGATTGTTTTCCACGTCATTTTTTCCGTGATGCAATTTGATATGGAGTATCCTTTAATAGCGTTTTTTCGAAACCGCGTTTTTCCAATTAGTGAACACGATAACTCAAAAACTAATCAAAGAATTGACTTGATTTTTTTTATGAAAATGCACAATATGTGTAGCCTGTCGGTGAACCACAGAAAACAGAATGAAAAAATTGTTCTCTCTATTATTTTGAAGAAAAGTGCACGAATTTTACAGAAAAATATGAGATTTTTCGGTTTACATGAAGCCATTTTCCTAAACTCGAACTTTTTTTTGGGTTCATCGAGTAACTACAAGTCTAAGCTTTACAATTTTTACTTAATTTCCTGTGTCAAACAATTTTATCAAGAGTCATCGTGTTAGCCGCGGCGCTCCTCGACGTGGAAATGGTTGGACGTCTACTCTTGGAACGCTCGTATGTGTGGCTCTGCGTGGCTGCCGACCCTATTCTGCGCGGCTCGTGACGTGAGACGACTAATCTCACCTCACTCTACGTGACTTCACCCAATTCTGAAGAGTCACTTCGGGTGACGTGAGACTCCCATTTAACCGCAATGAGGAATCTCACCTCACCCGAGTCGACTCTCAGAATCGGGTGAGAAAAGTCACGTAAAGTGAGGTGAGTTTCGTCGTCTCACGTCACACGCCGCGCAGAATAAGGCCGTGCAAATATTTTTTTCGTACAGAATAAACGTACAAATTTAAAGCTTAACATTACATAAAAGATGCATTGTTTCCTTGCCTTCAAAATCGTAAAACAAAATAACTTTCGGTTTGAGCACTTTCCACCAGACGCCCCCCTTAATAATAAGACCTGATTTTTGATTCGACTTTGAGTATCGCATGAAGATTCGCTCGATGAGCTCTAGCAGACGAACCAACTCAAATTCGAGTAAATCCATTCATGAGCACATTTTTCTTATCTTATAAATGCAAAATATACAAAAATAAATGTATCTTTTTGTTTTACGCTGGATATTTATACTAAATAATCAGAACCATCTTGGGTGTTACAATGACGTCAGACCTCTGGCAACTGCATATTTGTCAATCCAGTTCCAAAACACTCCATGTTGTGAGTTATACAGAATATCGCTAAGCCGATAGTCTCAATGTTGTATTTCAAAATGGCCTCAGACATTGATCTCTATCATGCGCTCATTAGGCCCGCTCGGAAAATATGCATACTGATTGGGTTATTGAAAATTCTGTTAGACCGGAAGTCGTCATCTTGGAATTCCAAATGGCCTCTGGCATCGATATTTGGTGCCTACTCGTTAACACTGTACCGAAAACAAACATATTGTTAAAGTGCGGGACAAAAGGAAACCTCAAGATCCGACGTTTCCACTTTTCCAAAAACCTAAGGAATTGGAAAAAGCAAAAACCGTGCTACTTGCATAATCCGTGCAAAAAAAACCTGTTCAAAAATCGTCTAAGTCTTTTGCCTTCAAAAGGACTTAGAACATTTTTGATAAAACTCCGAAATCATCCCTTTTCCTAAAATCGTCTAAGTCTTTTGCATTGAATGTAACGCGGTTTTTTTTGCACGATTTTCGGAATTAACGCGGTTTTTTTTTTGCACGGTTTTCTGAATTAACACGGTTTTTTACATTTCTTACAAAAGAAATGTATAGGATTCGCTCAAACTTTGACAACTTTTTCCGAGGCCCGGAGGGCCGAGCCTCATATACCAATCGACTCAGCTCGACAAATTGAGACAATGTCTGTATGTGTGTGTGTGTGTATGTGTGTATGTATGTATGTACAAAATGTCATGTAATTATCTCAGCAATGGCTGAGCCGATCTTAATGAAATTAGTTTCAAATGAAAGACCTAACGTTGCCATTTGACACTATTATTTTTGATTTTCGATATGTTGTTTACTTTCTGAGATATGGGCAATTTTGTCAAAACACAGTAGGTTTTTTGCAAATAACTTTCGAACAATACAATATTGTCCCACAAACTGCACAAAAATAAAAAGCTTGTAAAAATACCTTTCTAACAAGCTATAGATTGTCTAAATCCGTGCACGAGCGGCGGAGATATTAGACATTTTGTATTTTTAGTCCTCGCTTACCAATTTCCACTAGCTAAAAATGAGATTGTTTCATACAGAGTATTGCTTTACTGGTGTTTTAGGGGCAAAACTAAACCGATTTTGAATATCGGGGTATGAAAACACATCTACGTGATTCAAGGAATTCGATGTTAAGAACATTTTGTGAATTACCTTTATAATAAATTAACTATTTCTCAAAAATCAATATATGAGTTCACTTCAAAGACAAAATAATGTGTTGATAAAGAAACAGTGAGTTCTAATATTTATTCCTTGGATTAGGCATTGCGTTCAATCATAAGGTAAATGTTGGATGGTATATCAATACACAGATCAACAAGTAATTCACCTAGTAGTGAGATAAAAGATTTCTAATATAATTATACTTGTGGCGTCACCGAAAGCAACTGTATGTTTGAAGCCCAAAAATCTAGCGAGAATTTAGCTCTTTTGCAAGATTTAGGTTATACTGGTTATGGAGCAAAAATTACTGCTTACATTATTTATGATAAGAATGTAAGAGTCAATATATCATAATAATATACCTATAAAAATAATGTCACTGCATTAACCATAATTTGCCATTCCTCACACGCCCCCCCCCCCCCCCCTCATCTCTCTCTCTCACTCTCTCTCTCTCTCTCTCTCTCTCTCTCTCTCTCTTTCTCTCTGTCTTTCTCTCTCTGTCTCTCTTCTATCGCATCTATCTAGCTATTTCTGTATGCATTTCTAAGTTGTGTGATAAGATCTTCTGCCAATCTGAAATATTTATTAATTGTAATTGCGAAGGTTTGAGAAAACAAAACTATTTTTTGTCTGCTGCTACGTCAACTCAACTTTAATTCAATTGTATTCAAAGCCTGTATCTACACTATAATTAAGGAAATTCATGGCTATACCAGAAAAATATTTGGCTTAACTGGGTAATATGAAAGTTTGACGATGGAAATTTTCAAAAGAGACATTCCACGTGCGATATTTAAACTATTCGTATCTCTATTGAATTTTGAATGAAATATATACTCAAAGACTGAAAGCTGAAGCCAGGATTTCGAAGACAAAATACATGAGAGGAAGAGGTTCTAGAGACGACAATGTGAACCTCCCACCCGAGTTCGGATTGACGGTGACGAAATCGAGATGGTCGACGAATTCATGTATTTGGGCTCACTGGTAACCGACGACAATGATAACAGCAGAGAAATTCAGAGACGGAAATCGCGGGAAATCGTGCCTACTTTAGACTCCAGAGGACGCTCCGGTCGAACAAAATTCGCCGCCGCACGAAGTGGATTATCTTCAAGACGCTGATTAGATCGGTGGTCCTCTACGGCCACGAGACCTGGACTATGCTCGTGGAGGACCAACGCGCCCTTGGAGTTTTCGAACGAAAAGTGTTGCGTACCATCTATGGTGGCGTGCATATGGAAGACGGAACGTTGCGCAGGCGAATGAACCATGAGTTGTATCAGCTGCACATTCGTTGTATTGGTACGAACTTTCATGAAAAATAACGGATCAAAGACCAAAAATATCCACAAATTAGATCCAGGAAAAGAAGTCCCCAAAGTACCCACTCTCGATGGGGATGCAACTTCAATGTGTTTTCTAACTTATCGTCGTCCATATTTGGATATACTGAGTAGTTTGAACCATTTCTTTTTCACAGTATTGGTCTGTATAGGACTTATTTATCCATATTTCCTGCACGAGAATTCCGAACGAAACAATACAAACACGGCTTTTATGCAATCGACATAGCCTAGACATTTCACACTATTTACTTCAATGCAAATAAAAACTTTGAAATATCTACCTGTTTCATTCACGAATCGCATTCTCCCTCTGTCGTTCTCTGTTCAAGGGGCTTGAAAGCACATGTGACCTTGTCTCACTTTACTATATTCAATTGCGCGTTAAAATACTGGACCAGTACATTCTGTTCTGAACATAATTTTTTTTTCGGGAATATGTGACCAAAAAGTAAACTTTGAATTCGTCAAGTAAAGAAGCATGAAAACAAAAAGAATAAAACCAAAAAAGATGGAAGCCCTAGAAAGTCCATTGCATATTTATTAGCCTTTTCTCAGAAGATGGGATTTTCAAAAACATTTCAAAACTTTCTGATGCAATGGTTTTCAAATTCGTACAATCCGGTTTATTCATTTTCTTTATTCAAAAATGTGTTTGGCTTCAAATATATGACCATTTCATTTTAATTAATTATTTCATTCCGCATCTTTTTATTCGTTTTGTTCATCTGCGATCATTTTACTTATTTTATTCGTTTCATTCTTTGGATTCACTCTGATCAGTTTATTCTTTTTGTGCATTTCACTAATATCATTCATTGTTTTCATTGTATGCATTTTATTAATTTTTTCCAGTTTATTCATTTTGTTCAGTTACTTCATTTTAATAATCTGACTACTTTTTCAGTTTTAATCATTTCATCCAAATAATTTATTTGGTTCAATTTATTTCTTTATATTAATTTATAACCTTTTAACATTGTTCAATTTTTCATTTTAATCAATGCATTTAATTCTGCTCATTTTCTTCTTTTTATTCATTTTATCACTTCAGCTCATTTTGTTTATTTGATTCGTTTGTTTTATTTATGCATTTCATTTATTTTTTACTTTATTCATTTTGTTCATCCATTCTTTTTATTCATTTGATCCATTTCATTAATTTGATTCATTGTATTCACTGGATGAATTAAATCAATTTGATTCATTTAATTCATTTGATTCATGGGATTCATGTGATTCATTTGATTCATACGATTCATTTGATTTATTTGATTCATTTGATTCATTTGATTCATTTGATTCATTTGATTCATTTGATTCATTTGATTCATTTGATTCATTTGATTCATTTGATTCAGTTGATTCATTTGATTCATTTGATTCATTTGATTCATTTGATTCATTTGATTCATTTGATTCATTTGATTCATTTGATTCATTTGATTCATTTGATTCATTTGATTCATTTGATTCATTTGATTCATTTGATTCATTTGATTCATTTGATTCATTTGATTCATTTGATTCATTTGATTCATTTGATTCATTTGATTCATTTGATTCATTTGATTCATTTGATTCATTTGATTCATTTGATTCATTTGATTCATTTGATTCATTTGATTCATTTGATTCATTTGATCCATTTGATTCATTTGATTTATCTGATTTATCTGATTCATTTTATTCATATCTTTAATTTTATGCATTTCATGTTCAGTCATTCGTTTTATTTCATTCAATTTGTTAGTATGAGTCAATTTATGCTATTAATCTTATAACTATTTCTAAATATAATCTTAATTTTTATGTAATAACCTAATCTAATTTGATTCGTGTATTTGGATCAAAATTATAATGATTTCCATTAATTTGTCTACTCATTTTATGAATTTAAAAACCTATTGTTTCAATTTTTGCTTTACTTTTTTATTTCGGTCGTTTTGTTGATTTCTATAATTTATTCAATTTATTCGAGATTTTATTCGTGCAAGACTTGAAACTGTTTTCATCCCACTTCTAATTGGGTGCCTACTTCTCGTGAGTTCTGCAAACTAATCCAATAGTGAAATGTGTAAGAAATGTCTCATCTCACTGCTAGGTGGATTAAATCGGTTTTTTACACGGATTTCGCAATTAACGCGGTTTTTTTTACACGGATTTCGCAATTAACGCGGTTTTTTTTGCACGGTTTTTTTTACACGGTACGTATCCCCCGTGTAAAAAAAACCTTAGTGTATTTCATTCCGTTGAACAACATACAACACTATATCCAGCATGACAACAGGGTAAGGTATTTTCGATGAAAAAATATGCTTCCGCAATAAATTTTTTGACGACACAGAATGTGTCAGTTAATTAAGCACATTTCACATATCTTTTTAGCAAAGATCCGATTTTAGGAACTCTATAGAAAATTCAAAAATCGAGAAAAAAGCTTCTATGGTTACTTGGTGAATTATATGGAATATATTGTACAAGATCTCAAAATGATAGGTCCGATGGATTTATAGCTATCATGTACAACGTAAAACAACAATTTAGTGGAGGCGCCTTCGGAGATTTACCATCCATTTTTAATATTTTACAAGAGTAAGAAAATATTTCTTGAATGTTGCTTTACTATATGGTAAATTTGCTAGTATACTAGTAATATCAGTATCGCAAAAAACTGTTAAAAAATGTCTCTTTTTACCGAAACCTTACCATCCCCTTAAAACCAATCCAGTTTAGATCGAGAACAATAAAATCGAAGCACGTTCACCGCGCACCAAATCAGACCACAAAAGATGCATGTTGGAATACACAGAAGTGGCACCCGATACGAGTGATACTTGGCGAAAACTTTTCACTGAGGCTCACAACGGTGTTAGTGTGTTAGGTATGTGGCTACCCAAACCTATCTGTTCCTATCCCAACACCAACAAACAGCTTTCAACATACGCTGCTAAAACACTATCAAAAAGCTTTCCAATAACTGATGCATTTCATAACTCGAAACCTACTGCCAGTTCCAACTGCGCAGTAACAACTATTGCGCCTAGTACCTCCAAATCAACAACCAGCAACACAAATAAATAAACTAACGTCGATGATGATGTACATACAACAGCGACTTGTAAGAACAAGAAATAAACAAGATTATACGATACCATTAAAATTGAAAGTAATATTTATTTTTTTAAATAATTTTGTTATGTACTCTATTAGTTCAATTTATATGTACATATCTACAATTTTGTTTGGTGCATTTGTGTTTATTTGCTTCCTTTTTACTATTTTTGTATTTCAATACTTTTATCGAATGTTTCGTATATTCATGACTTTTCATATTGATACTAACACCACATTGGCCGATTGTCGGGGACTACCCCAGTTGCGAGCCGACACCGAATGTGAGCCACCCGCCATTTTTTATGCGTGAGTTTTTCTAGCGCTGTCAATTTTTTTCACACAGCGTTCTATCTCAATATCTCAAGTGCACTTCGAACCAAAACATCTAGGGTAATGAACCTACTTTCGCCCAAAAGGTAGTGAGTTTCTCTTACGCTCAAACAGAAGTGTTTCATCATTCTCAGGCCATTTTTGGTATTAAATTCATTATTAGTAACGAAGCGAAGATTGTAGCTCGCGTAATTAATGAAATAGTGCAGTACCCTACATACAACGACCAAAGTGGGCTCTTTATCCTATTCTAATTGCTGTGCTATAACCAGAGTTGAAAAATCCGAAAAGTAATTTTCCAAATTTAAGTGATTTATTTCCAGTCGAAAGCCATAAGCTGCTTTCTGTATTGGAATGCCCTAAACTAACGTCGATTATTTGTAATGATCAAATTGGCTGAAAATTTAGAAATATTAAAACAAATAAAGTTCATTTAGAATCTGGACATTTTATTTATTCATTATTTATTTATTCCAAGTGTTTTTTTACGCGATTCGGGGGTGAAACATTTGTCTCGATACATGCGCTATCGAAAAAATGTGCTAGGTAGAGGTAAGAAAATTGATGTTCAAAATCCAAAACAAAAACTTCTTTCCCGCTCCTTTCGCGGCGATTTAGGTAAATCTTGCAGTATGTTGAGAAATTCTTTTGGTAAACGATTCCCCTTGCTAATAGAAGGACTAATATAACAATTTTAGAAATCTACAGCTACGGTGTGATACTTACCGGGTAAAACGCTGGGATTTTATTCATTCCAGCAAACACATCCTTGCTCCAAAAATTGGAAATACTTTTCTTTGTTATAGTTGAAATCCATTAAATTATACAAACTATTAAATTACATATTGAAATTACCTGTACAAATGAAAGATTGCAATGAACCAAGTCATAAAATAAAGTAATTGTTCCTTTTCCTAGTTGCCAGAAGGACCAATTCAATGAACAAATAGCACATTAACCAAAAATCCCATTTATCCTACACAAAATACGAACGTTCCACTCAGACTACACAAGGCGTATTTCCACCGCATATTCAATTTATGTGTTTATTTGTTTGTTCAATTTTTTTATTTATTCGCCAAGCAATCGTAGACTACATTACACAAACATACTTTTCACATAGATACTATGATATCACCAAGAGTAATACTTTTTCGATGTTGTTCAAGACATATTAAGATCTATTATTCCGGAATACTCGTTAAAACACAGTCATCATCTGGTCTAGACGTCTGAATTTAGCGTAATCTGAATGATGATTTATTGCTCACGTTAAAGCCAAATAAAAAGAAGATATAAAATTTTTCATTTCAGTATTTACAGTTACGAGGATCAGCTCTAGACCTGAAGTTATTGCAATTAGTCTGATTGGAGTCCGATGGAGCAGTGCTGCCAGGGACAGTTTACGTTGGCGACGGAAAATGAAATTTTCATATATCTTCGATATGTTGCCATAAATTTAAAAATAGATAAAACTTGTCAATTAGGGCTGTCTTTGGCTACATGGCAATTGGACTGTTGGAAATATTCTAGGGAAATTGAATTGAGCATTGGAAGGTAAAAATTGAGTAGTTGCTAGCACTGCGAGGAAAGCACCTATTTTTATGAATAAAAAGCCTTTTGGTGTTTTTTGACCCCACCATTTTTAAGGGAAAATAGTTTGGAAATGCAAAAAAGTTGGGCATGAAAGGGTTAACTTTAGGAGTATAGTCTATTGCTATTTGACCGCACGGGCGGACATTTGGCCGAACGGACGGACATTTGGCCGAACGGACGGACATTTGGATGAACGGACGAACATTTGGCTGAACGTACGAACATTTGGCCGAACGGACGGACATTTGGATGAACGGACGAACATTTGGCTGAACGGACGAACATTTGACCGAACGGACGGACATTTGGCCGAATGGACGGACATTTGGTTGAACGGACGGACATTTGGTTGAACGAACGGACATTTGACCGAACGGACGGACATTTGGCCGAACGGACGGACATTTGGCCAAACGGACGGACATTTGGCCGAACGAAAGGACATTTGGCCGAACGAACGGACATTTGGCCGAACGGACGGACATTTGACCAAACGGACGGACATTTGACCAAACGGACGGACATTTGACCGAACGGACGGACATTTGACCGAACGGACGGACATTTGACCGAACGGACGGACATTTGACCGAACGGACGGACATTTGGCCGAACGGACGGACATTTGGCCGAACGGACGGACATTTGGATGAACGGACGAACATTTGGCTGAACGTACGAACATTTGGCCGAACGGACGGACATTTGGATGAACGGACGGACATTTGGCCGAACGGACGGACATTTGGCCAAACGGACGGACATTTGGCCGAACGAAAGGACATTTGGCCAAACGAACGGACATTTGGCCGAACGAACGGACATTTGGCCGAACGAACGGACATTTGGCCGAACGGACGGACATTTGGCCGAACGGACGGACATTTGACCAAACGGACGGACATTTGACCAAACGGACGGACATTTGACCGAACGGACGGACATTTGACCGAACGGACGGACATTTGACCGAACGGACGGACATTTGACCGAACGGACGGACATTTGACCGAACGGACGGACATTTGACCGAACGGACGGACATTTGACCGAACGGACGGACATTTGACCGAACGGACGGACATTTGACCGAACGGACGGACATTTGACCGAACGAACGGACATTTGGCCGAAAGGACGGACATTTGGTCAAACAGACGGGCATTTGGCCGAAAGGACGGACATTTGGCCGAAAGGACGGACATTTGGCCGAAAGGACGGACATTTGGCCGAACGAACGGACATTTGGCCGAACGGACGGACATTTGGCCGAAGGGACGGACATTTGGCCGAACGGACGGACATTTGGCCGAACGGACGGACATTTGGCCGAACGGACGGACATTTGGCCGAACGGACGGACATTTGGCCGAACGGACGGACATTTGGCCGAACGGACGGACATTTGGCCGAGCGGACAGACATTTGGCCGAACGGACGGACATTTGGCCGAACGGACGGACATTTGGCCAAACGGACGGACATTTGGCCGAATGAAAGGACATTTGGCCGAACGAACGGACATTTGGCCGAACGAACGGACATTTGGCCGAACGAACGGACATTTGGCCGAACGGACGGACATTTGGCCGAACGGACGGACATTTGACCGAACGGACGGACATTTGACCTAACGGACGGACATTTGACCGAACGGACGGACATTTGACCGAGCGGACGGACATTTGACCGAACGGACGGACATTTGACCGAACGGACGGACATTTGGCCGAACGGACGAACATTTGGTCGAGCGGATATTTGGCCGAACGGACGGACATTTGACCGAAGGGACGGACATTATGCCGAACGGACATTCGACCGAACAGACATTTGGCCGAAAGGACATTTGACAATTGACAGTTAGCTGAGCGAATATTTGGCCGAGCGGATATTTGGCTGAACGGGCATTTGGCCAAACGGGCATTTGGCTGAATGAGCAGCCGAGTGTTTAACAAAGAGAGAGGAAAATATCTAAACTTAGCTGTGAAGCTTTCGGGGCTTTTCGTCTTAAGTTAAATTTTTATATCTTGATTGGATGAATCTCTTATTTCATTTCTTTCAAATTTTTATTAATGTTGAATTTTCATAGCAATGTATATATGTTATCCAAATTGCGTTTGTCTACACTGTCAAACTAGTGCGAATTTGAGACGAAAACTCTGTGACTTTTTCCTTCCGAATCCGACCGCTTGCGCTGAATGGTGCTAAGACAATAGTTTTTATTCGACTTCCTTCAACCCCTTCGCACCACAATCGTTATTTTATGCTCCGTGATTGAGTTTTCGCAACAGTACCGGGAAACACTAATCTCTTGTTACGATGTTATGAAAACGGCTCCACACATATTCATCGACACGTCCGGACATTTCCGCCAGTGAGTTATCGCTTTTCAAGAGTTTTGTTTAATAATTAAGATTCTTTGCTTATTTCCTTATTTTTATCATGAGCTGTTCGTTCGAATTATATGTAAAACATTCTATCCTTGCAAGCAAACCTTTAATCCACTCGTTAGCCCAGATTACTCAAACATAGGGGCTATGAATTAGGATAAGTCAGATTGAGCGGCAGCGATGTCGGACAGCAAGCGATCTGAAGCGATGCGGCGTAGCCACAGTAGGCGGCAACGTTATTTAATTATTCCATTACGATAGTAACACAAATTCTTAAAGAACAATAAACTAACTAGTTTTGGTGTGCGACAATTCTAAATGTAAATACATGTTATAAAAGGCTCCTAAACCGAGAATCTGTAATAATTTTGCATTTTTAGTGGAATTTTCTAGGTGGGCTACAACCGGGGACAAAAACTTTGTTAGCCAGAACTGCTCATAACTTTTTTGTTTCAAACATTAGTTTCCAACTGAACGATCACCACTCTGTTGTCGTTTGCCGTTTATCACGTACAGTTACCATCAGGTCCGCCCGGACGAGCAGCAACGTTACTTCAGCGGAAAGCCAGACTGAGATCTCACTTTTCAACGTCATTTCGATGGGCTCGCGAGGCTAAGGACCCCAGCATCAAGACTGATTTTTCCCATCTGTAATTATACCATTCAAGTCGTTCTTCGCGTCCATCGCTTTTATCGAGTGGCTCGAAGAGAGATCTGTGCACTCCATTGAACTCTCATCCTGCTGTTGACTTGATTAGAATAGATCTCCTGTTTTTTGTTTAGTTTCCTAGTGAACGGTACGGTTTCTAATTCACCATGGATCAATGAATGTAGCAATTTCTATAATTTTCTACGCGCGCGGGGATATCCCCCGCTGAGCTTTTGCAGCAGTTGTTGCACCAGGAGGGGACCATCCCTCCCGCTGGTCCGAGATCTATATTTTATTTAATAATGATCCGGTAATGATGATAGTAATTATCGATCATGTTCACTCCTGCTGGACGCCGTTGCAGCCACCATGAAGCAAGGTTGATTTCTTTTTGTGCAAGTTGTACCCGCCCAACGACGCACGGCGTAAGGAAGAAAGTGTCTGTCCACTGCGTCACGAGCTACGAACTCTCATCCATCCGACAGACAAGGTGTCGGATGTAATGGTTGTCGGGACTTCAAATAACCGTAATGATAGAGAGCATCGTGGTTCATCATGTTAGTGCTAGGTGATGGCTTCTTTCTCGATCCACCGATGGTCCCCTCCGGTAGGTATGGTCGCTCTATTAGTTCGTTACCATTTTTGATATTGATTTTGCCCCCTTGAGCTCGGATGTTTCCACTGCGGTCAGTATTGCGAAAAAAAGTGTGTAATTATGCAAATTATGCTCGAAGGCTGCTCTGTCGTGTCGCTGGGACGTGAAAAACTGCTGCCCTGCGGGGGTGATCAGTGGTTAGCTGAATGGACAGACCGACCCTTGATTTGTGACGGCTCGTTGGGGATTACATTTATGGAGTTGCTCTCAGTTGGTTTATTGACACCGGATAAATGTTCAAAATTCCCCCGATTTGTTTTTTAAACTGTTGTATTCTATTGCTATAAAAATGATCATTTATTCCAAACTGCCGCAATTTTCTTTTCTACCGAAACTCGCGCAGCTCTGGGGTGTAAACCACACCTATTTCAGAGGAAACCCGATGGGCAATGCTGGTGGTGGTGGTTTGCCTCACAACCGTTTCTGAAATCGGAACCCCGCCATTCTGGACACCGTTTGACGTTCTGCAGTCGCCGTTGGTCATTTTTCAGCACCCGTGTGAGTCTGGGCGCTGCCACCGCCGCTGGTCTGCGATCGTCATCCGGAACCCATAGTACATACATGAGACCGTCTCACACGCTCTTGATTGATCGTAATCTGCTAGGATTTATGTGTGTCTGCCCACTAAGCTGTGACGTCTAGTCAACGCAGTGTCGAGCGCCATGTATGGCAAAAGTAGCAACCCGATCCGAACGCTTAGTACACAACACTGCAGCAGCAGCAGCAGCCAGCACCCGAGCGAAAGATCAATACAAATAATAATAAATTGAAAATAAATTGATCGATGAGTTGTTTGAACGGTTAATTATATGCATGTTTGCTTTCAAGATTGTGACAGCTTCGGGATCGGATAGTCGTGTGGCTCGTGAAACCCTGAAGCTGCTTGCAATCGTCGATAGAAGCAAGCACGGTTACCGTTGCTGCGGTTGGCATCCACAGTTTCCCCAAGCACTTATTTAGGTGCGGGGGAGAGATAATATTACTACAAATAATTGGCGTAATTAATTGTGTGTGAGCTCTCTATCTATCCGGCGGTGGCGATATGACGGACTAGTCCATGACAAGCAACGGTGAAGTCGATGAGTCACTTTGCTAGTTCGGACCCGTTTGGTTTGCCCTGCCCTCGTCAGGATCTGAGGAGCTTTGACGTATGTATTCTGTGGCAACAGCTCAGCTGGACAGATTGGCAGTAAGACTCAAGCATGATTAGCGGGTAAGGAAGGACGGTTTATGTTAGTTCAATGGATTAGAAGTGATTGGCAGTCTATTGAGTTGGCGTACTGACTTGGATTACCTTTACCGAGTTGACTTTAGAAGTCAAACAATTATGCTTTGAAGTGTAACTGAAGTGGGTGATCTTCAGTTGCTGTTTTTAAGTTGTTCAACAATCTAATCTTAATAGCGGTCTCTTCAATATTGGAAAATAAATCAATACAAGATATATTAATGCAACATTATAGGTTGAATTTCGGTTCAAGAAACTCTTTTTCGGCTCTATTTACTATTCATATGATCAGTTAGGGACTGATATCTGATAAGTTTATATTTCATTTGTAAAGTGTTTACAGTGAAGTGTACGGTAGCAAATTGGTATTTTTACGAGAAGATGTTTCTTCATCATCTATCCGAAAGTTTTAAGCAGACAACACATTTTGGGTTGCATGACATTAGAGCTGAAGTTATTTCACTTAAAAGCTTTTATTAAATCGACTACCTCCTGTAGACAGCTACCAAGGAAGCCGTCCATCACGTATCGTACAAAATAGTTCTTTTCAAGATTATCAAACCATATATAAAGAATGAACCCTGTACAATGGATAGGAATTTCATCCCTATTAGCGACAGTCTGCTCGACGTTGTGAGGATGATTTTAGCGAATTGCACACGGAATTCGTCATGTTTAATTGCTGATTATCTAGTAAGAGTTGCTTAGAAAATGTTAACTATGAAATCATAACAATCCGACTCACATTAAATACCTCAGCGGTATCTTCATCGTTGATCGTTCATGATAAATGATACGGCAAACAGCAAGCGTTGATACTTCACTTACTTAACGGAAGGATGACAATTCATTAGACTTTTCCGTAGGTGTCGCAGAGTTGGAGGTCAACGATTCGCTCTAAGCAAGCGATACGATCTATAAAACATAGTTTATTATTTAGTTGCTTAGTTAGTCTTTCGTATACACGATCATTTGCGATCGAAAAAAAAAAATCTAATTTAAATATAAAAAAACTATTTAAAATTTTCAGGTTTTAAACTCTGGGTAGCCGGTTACCGAGAGTATCCTATGGTCGTGGAAATATTGAATAGAAAATCGAATATTTTCTGCGTTATTAACCAGATCACTATTAATTAGACAGTATTAAGATAAGTTTCCTGTTATCTTCTCTACGATATATTTATTGGGTTAAAACCACCGAGTGATAACAGGTAATAAACAAATAGTTATGATAACGCGAAGTATAAATCTAAGGAAATTTTGTTTTCTATTCGGTATAACGGGTGTTCAAAAAAAAAATGAGAATGATTTCAATACCTTTCTGTAATTGAATTAAAGTGCGTAAATTTATTTCTCACCATGAGAATTGCTCTCTGGACTCCCTAGAAATGGGTGGCATGTTTTTTTTCACTCGGTTGCTGTCAGGTCAACTGTAGATGGCGTCGAAACAGCAAGAGTAACTCCGCGAGCGTGTTGTACGGTTTTACGAAACGCATGGTCATCGTGGAAAAAAATTTGCGGTTAACCACTTTAGAGACGAAAATGTGTCCGTGAGTTCAGTTTACCGGATCCTGGCATCCCTGAGCGTGGAGCGAAATGCCGGTAGTTGCCGTCCGGCGAAGATAATCACGCAGAAGAAGAAGGAAGTGTTGAAAAAGTTGTTCGACAACAAGGACGGAACGAGTTAGCGTGACGCCGCACAGTGGGACGGAATCAAAAAAGCCGGACATTGATATTTGCGACGAAACTATTGGTTATGGCACTTTGATGTCTTCGGAAAGGTTTTTTCGTTTGTTAAGTAGTTTAATATAATGTTGGAAAATTTTTATTTAAGGGGGTATATACGCAGATAAAAAAAATAACTTTGCAAGTTGTTCCTAAAATTGATAGCCATGTATGGAAAGTTTGTAGACGAAATGATTTTATGAAACTTTGTTGAAGTAGCGAAATAGCTATCTGTTAAGCGAAAAAAGTTATTGAGTGAAATTGAAGTACATGTCGGAATACCCCCTTAAAAGTGTTTTTTCATTGTAACTTTTTTATTTGATTTTTTACAGTTTCTCGATGTTCTAGAAAGTTGTTGATGCTTTCAAAACACACCTTTTTGCGGAATACACCAACTCGCTATCTCTTAGTTTTTAGGGTGTATGTCTGTTTTTTGTTTTTTTTTTGGCTAACTTTAAGGGGCTATGGTTTGTAGAGTAGCAGGTAGTAGCAGCTAAAATTATTTTTTTGATGTTCAGTAAAAAATACCCAATTAATACATATATAATTCATAGCGGGATCTAATAGGAACAATGCGGGATAAAATAGACTAGCGTTTCAATAATTTATTGGTATTATGAATCATGAAAAATAAACAATTATGCGAAATGGATAAACATTTGAAATATTATAGTTCATTCCATATATTCCGACATTCAAAGCTATTTTTTTTTGTTATTAACATGCTCATAAGTCATCAGTGTCCTGCCAATAATCTTCTTCGTCATTGGACGTCGTTCGTGTCACGCTCACGAAGACCCACACTCCAGCAAATGACAGTTACTATTCCACCGACATGTCGACCCCCCCCCCCCCCCCAGGAGTTAAATATAAGTTTAAGCATAAATTTGAAAAAAAAAGTGATGCTGTACATCGTCATATCTGACAGTGGGATCTCCAAGCCGTGGTTCAAGCCGAGTGGTCTGGCCATAAATCAACAAGTGTACCAGGAGGAGTGTCTTGAGAAAATTCTTCTGCCGTCCTTAAAGGAGCATCATGCAGATGGGAAGTACGTCTTCTGGCCGAACAAGGCGTCTTCCCATTACGCCAAGAAGACGCTGGAGTATCTTGAGCAAAAAGATACCGTACGCGCCGAAAAAAAGGAACCCGACCAAATTTCCCCAGTACCGTACCATCGAGGTTTTTTTCGGCTCCTTCAGTGCCCTAGTGTACAAAAATAGTTGGCGGGCCAAAGATACGAGCAGTTGACTACCAGGTTCCGGAATTTTATCCGGAAGATGGACGTCAGTGCCGTCCAGCGTTCTTGTGAGAGCATCGTGACTAAGTTGTGTCGTGGCTGACCAGGGCCCCTTCTCCAATATTCATTGACGTTTTTATTGAAGAATAAACATTATGTTGTTAATAAAAAATACTGAATTGCTTGAAATTCTTTATTGTTTTTTAGCTACATGACAGAAAAAATTCTAATTTTTTTTATCGAACACATGTTACGAGCGATAATAGCAAAATTATTGAAGAAACCTTAATTTAATCGCCATCACTTGTAAAAACCGTCTTTTTCAGGACGACATCTTGACCACCTGGAAACTGTTCCTGGAGAACCTTAGAAAACGTATATACTTTTCGGTCATTCCAGCTATTTGGAGTCATAGATTTATATGAAATGCGAAGTTCTTCAAATCATACACTCCTACAGCGCCCTCAATCTCGGTATGGCCATTCCGGCAGCGGTTCCGGATGGAAATAAATAAATAAATGACGCTATTTAGAAAACAAATATGGTGGTTTCCGACTACCACAAAACAGTGTAAATCATCTTCAATAATTGTGTCATTGTGAAGCGGGTGGTGAGTAGAAGACGGAAATCGATGATTGACACCATTTTGAAAGCAAAGATGGCGTCTTACGGATACCACAAAACAATGAAAACTATCATAGATATGGGTATCATTTGGAAAGGAGTGGTCAGCGGAAAGCAGTACTTGATTTTTGACCTCTTTTAAAAATCAAGATGGCGGCTTGAGCTAACCACAAAACAGCGAAAACCATCATAAATAGCACTGCTTAACACAAGATCGAGGAGCAGAACAAAAAAGAGCAAAAGTTTGGGATCACAGGAAACCACTGGTTAAGAAATTTTTGAAAAAAAAATGCAAAAAGTACCTAATGTTTGATAATTTTTTAAGAAATAAAATGGCTTAAACATGTGCACCTGTCTGCAAAATGTTTATTAAGGTTTCATCTATGAAATAAAAATTTTCGTATGTATGGTGTCAAAAATGGCGTCCAAAATGGCGGCTCCAGCAAAAGGTGTTTTGAAAACCGACCTGATCTGCGGACACGATACAGGTCGCAATTCGTCGTCTAACATGCAGAAAACTAAAACGATCTTGTAGATTATATTCCGTAGAGGCGCTACAACCTAAAAAACATGAAAAAAATCGATACAGAAACAAAATGGCGGCCATGTGAAAATAAAGTATCGTTTTATCGCATGATTTTTCCACTTTGGCCGGCTGTAGAAAATCGTTAATGATCAAAATATTGCGATTTTGTAGGTTACAGCACGGGTCGGGACCCGAGAAAAGTGTCTTCTTTTAGGCGGGCAAAACGCGAAGAGGATTGGTAGAATGGTTCAAAAACAAGAAAGCGCGTTGATTCGAAAAATCTTGTTCCGTGGAAGCCGCCATTTTTGACACCTTGCACTCGAAAATTTTTATTTTATAGATGAAACCTTAAAAACATTTTGAAGAATAGCGCCCATGTCTAAGTCATTTTACTGCTTCAAAAAAAAATACTAAACATTAGGTACTTTTTGCCGCAATTGTATACGAAGATCCCCTTAAAACCAAAGGTTGTAAGGAGAACTACGGTGGTTCTATAGGAAGGATGTCAATGAAAATGTTCATCTCAATCTTAAATCAATATAAAAATAATGCCAGGGGTGTGTTTCTTTCGTAAAAAATAATGCTGAACAAGAGCTTTGGTTTTTTAATATTTTCAACATGAAACATACACTTGGGGACACGATACGTCACCACTATAATTTTGAATTATTTTAAAATAGTGCGTAATTTTGTGCCGAAAGTTCCAAATCAAAGTGACGAGGTCATAAAGAACGCAATTGCATCTTTTCAAGATCGCACCAGTATTCGATCAGCCTCTAAACATTTCGAAGTTCCGTTCAAAACTTTACGTGAACGTGTGAAAGGAAAGTGCTTGTCATCAATGAAAGCGCGTCAGATATTTCGAGTGAGTTAGTAACATAATAATTTTTTTTTTTTTTTCATACGTTTATTTGACACGGCATTTGCAATAGCTTTTTACGCCAGTTTCTTTTTTTACATAGCACGTTACAAAAATCCTTAAGACTAATTTTAACTATACTAGTACTTTGTCTAAAACTAACACTGAAATCACTTTATTGTTTGCTTTTTTCCTTACATTGTTGTATTTCATACTGATCTAGTATTTTCGGGTGTATTTATTTACTTTTTTTCTGTTATTGTCTAAATTTAAAAACTAAATATTCTAGGACCCTTTAATTGGTGAATGATTAGCCTTGGATGAGAGTATGAGGAGATGAATTTAATTAAATTTTGACAGACGCTGTTTTTAGAAAATGATAGATAAGTTCCATGTATAGAAGATCGCGATACGCCAGGATGTCTCTAACAGGAACATGGATTGGTCTTCCTCGGACTTGTAAAGAATCTACTAATTGTGATCTGGCTTCACGATATTCAGTGCAGGACCAAACAACATGCTCAAAGTCATGGTAACCTTCTCCACAAGCACAATGATTACCCTCAGCGAGCCCAATACGACGGAGATGCGCATCTAAAGTATAATGATTGGACATGAGCCTAGACATCACACGGATGAAGTCCCGACTTACATCCAATCCTTTGAACCATGCCTTCGTTGATACTTTAGGGGTAATTGAGTGTAGCCATCGTCCCATATCTCCATTGTCCCAAGATGTTTGCCAACTAGCAAGTGTCCTCTGTCGAGAAGCGCTATAAAATTCATTGTAAGCGATGGGTCTTTCATAATATAATAATTTAAGGTGTTGGTGAGGTAGATAATCGAAAAAGAGAAGTAAAAGGAATCCAAAAAAATGCTCCGAAGCGCAAACAACCATGTGACCGAAATGCACAACTTCAATTCCACACTCTGGCGACGACGAGAACACCAATAAAGCCATTTGCAAGTACAAAACCAGACGCTGACCAAGATGTTGTTTCAACACTTTCTCATTTTCTTTCCTGAATGAAGTCATTCGATTGCATTTATTAGTGTTATTAATTTTTAAACAATCTGCAGTATCCATACTCTTCGACAAGTTGAACCACTGATTTTCTAGGTATGTACATTGTTTTATTTAACTTCAGATTTCAAAAACAAAAAAAGATGAAAAATAGTTAGCAAGGCATACAATCGTCATTGCCAAAACGTTGCCAGATGTATAATCTTTCCAACGAGTGCTTGTTTTTCAGAATCAGTGCAAAAATACCATCGCACGAGCTTGCCAAAGAAAACTGACCTACTTGACCCCACTCTGCTCTACATATTTAATACGCGATAACTTTAAACGCGACTATTTCGGAATGAGGGTGTTGGAACTCCGATAATTTTTGATATTTTATTTTGTCAATTCAACTTGTTTTTTCTTTCTTTTTAGGTAGTATTACCAGCAAATTCTTTTACCTTTTCAAATAAAATTTGCACAAAACCCATGAAAAAGTCACGAATTTAGCTACTGTTGCCCTCTTCTTTGTATGTAACCCCTTCATTACCGGGGCGTTTTTGTGTTTGCACAATTTTGGGCGTAGTTGTGCAGGGATGATTGCAATTGCAGGTTTGTCTTTGTGTATCATCGCGAAGGACTCGAGCGTTTGTATGTTAACGTGTTCGATCGCGTGGATGTTGGCATAGAGCTGGTGCTAGCGTGTTTGAAACTTTGCGTTAATAAATTCGATGTCATAACCGTGATGATCACGCGGACCATGAATCTGATGATGAATTTTCAGTGAACGGACCAGATGCTACAAGAGAGTGTGTTTCCCCACATCACTAGAGTTGCCGGTCGTTTCGCCATGGACCGAGTTGTATAATGTATATCCGCGTGATTATGACCAACCGAAGGCCTGTACCTAGGCTGCTAGGACCGAGTGTGGCGACTTCCGGATGTAACCGATTCACAATCTCGCGAATACGGGCGTTTGTAGGTTTCTAGCGCGAGATCGCGTTTCCAAATTTATAAGTGCTGAAACGTATGTTAAATTATTGTATGTGAGCGTGTTTGATCGCGTCGGCGTTTTTGTGTCGTGCGTGCTAGTTTGTATGTAATTTCACGCGTATAAATTCGATTAGTGCAACCCTGCTGTCTTTTACATATTCGCGTGGATTCATGAATTTTCTCGCAGACCGCGAGTCTGATGCATGATTTTGAGTGATTCATACACATATGTTAGAACTGAAGGCATTGACCCTGGGTGCTAGCACTAAGGCAAGGGGCTTCCTAACGAGACCGAGTCATGATCGCGTGGGAACACGAATGATCGCAATTGAATGTTTGAATTTGTGATTATGGCTGCATTATCGCGCTGAACTAGAGCGTTTGTGCTCGCGAACCGCAAATTTGAGTGCACATATTTAGATGGGAGTGAGTTACCCCATATCACGAGAGCATCAGGCTTCGGCGCACTATGACTTCTAGTATATAGTTTGTGTTTTTAAACCAAGATTGAAGGCATGGACCTGGGCTGATAAAACGAAAGGTAGAAGCTTACGAACGTGACTAACTTATGTTCGCATGGGATCGGGCCTGGGTATAATCGCACTTGAAACGGCATTTATAAATTCGTAAGTACTAACACATTGACTTGATTATTGATATTCTATGAATGCGATATCGCGGGCGTAGATGTGCGCAGATGATCGCGGTTACATGATCGCATGCGTGATTTGTATTATCGCGCGGGCGTTTTTATGTTGCATATAACTTCGCAGGATTGAATTCGTTCATATAACCATGTAGTCGTTTGCTTATCGTGCGTGCTTTTTAACGTTCGCGATTGCCGTCATTCTGACGTTTAATTCCGTGTGTGTGTGCGGTTTAAATGAAGGAAGAAAGTGAGCTCCACCATCTCACTGAGGTCTGCAACTATGACGCTCGGAAATTTGTTAACTAGGGTGTATAAGTTCCGTTCGTCCGGTCGTTTATACGATTGCGAGATCGTGGGAATAGGTTTGAGTGAATGAACGTGTTTGAGGCCGGGTTTGTATTACCGTGAAAGCCTCGAGCGTTTGTATGTTACTGTGCGCGTTCTTTTATTCACGTTGGAATTTGAATTGCATTTCTTTTACATATTTCCGTGTTCTTTTGACTGTCGATGAGAATGAATTAACTAAAGAAGAAGCAACACATTATTTAGGCATTCATTTGGTAAACGTTAGACGGGATTACGATTCGTATACTACAAACGAAAGGTGAAGAAAGGCACACAGAACATGAAAAAAGAACATTAGTATTCCAAACACCTCATATATAGTAGCCATTAGTGTGCTGATCCAACATCTTAAAGTAACTTTCTGTTAAGGGTGAATACAAAAAATACAATTGTCTTCAGTGGAAATATGAATAAATATTTTCCTAAACAGAGATTAAGGAACAAATAGTATTAGTTGTTGTTAACTTGCTACTGCAATTTTTTCTTTAAGATTCGCCGTACACGTTTTTCCATGGGGAAGCAAATTTTTCCTTGCAATTGGTTATTTTAATTTTTTTTTTGTCGATCGAAGGGACTACTTTTAAATACTTCTAATACTAATAGCTTTTATTCGAATTAAGGTGTCAATCAATTTGACGTGGAATAACTGAACGATAGACGCAACCAGTTCATACATAAAAGAAAAAAATAAAAGGTCTCAGGTGCCTACCCTGCGTAATCCCGAATAGCACGTGACTCGAAAAGGGAATTCTTATGGTACGCAACTTCAGCTTCGTTTTTCAACTAATAATAAATGAAGCGCATAGAAACAAAGTAAAGCCGCGATTTTACAGCCCGTAGCGGAGCTTGACCTTCTACTTCAACAAATTTCACAGTCGTTACTGAGCGTACAGGACAAATGTACGATTATCGCACAGCGAATCCTACTAGCCCATTCTCCCGACGAAGCTGCAATCACTTTCCCTTCCATTACATAAACTGCTGGTGGCAACAACATTCGCGGGGCAGTAACACTTTTACTAAATCTACCAGGCCAGAACTCCATAAAAATTGCCAACGAACGGCGGTCCATTGATCATCATCATCATCATCATCATTTCCCCGCGGATTACAACATGCTGATGTGTGTGTGGTGGATACGTTTGCATATGCAAACTTTGCAAGCAGCGTACCCACTAAGTGCCCGAGACAGCCACGGCCATCACCCCCTGGAGGAGAAGCGTCAATTTCGTCATAACGTTAATAGCTCGTAACGGGCGATTCGCTTCGGTCGTGATTCTCGGCTGGCTTGGGGTTTTTCGCGGTTTTTCCATTCGACAAGTGGTCGGTTGGTCGGTCGGTACACTCGGAGGCTACCATCCGTGCCGCGCCTGCCTGCCTGCCAGCCTGCCAGTAACGGGACCGATTTCAGGTTGCTATTTTTGCCAGTCGATTGAATTGTAATGGTAATATTATTTTAATGAAATTTCACTGGCCACGTGCGTTAGGAGGAATCCAGGGCCAGAGCGCGCTGGAGGAGAGTGGAGGGTTCGTCGCTTGTCGAGCACTCGGTTCACCCGGTGGTAGAGAAAATGCAGTTTGAAATGAGCTAACGAAGTTACGTCATCGGTTTGGATCGGAATAATAATAAAAATAACAACAATCCTAATAAAGCACTACAACACGAGAGGAGGATCATGTGTTTGGCTTGGGTAAACCAGGGAAGGGAAGAGTGTTGAGTGCGACTTTTATAGAGCCCTCTGAATTAGATAACATTAAGTGCGAACACACAAGTCAGTTACACGGATGGAAAGTTATACTGTAAATTGAGGACTATCGCGAACGTTGATCTGAGTCCAGCTGGCCGGAGCTGTTCCGTGAAGTGTCCCAAGCAGGCGATCATTTATCAGCTGTCGTTAATCTTTTATCTTTACGATATTTGTACTGTTTTGCACCATTGACGAGGCAAATGTGATTGGTTCGAATCGAACAAGGCAGTAAAGAGTCTTCTCAATATCAATAGCTAGCTGCATTACGTAACGGGTGGACGAACTCTTCTCGACGGAATAAATTCGCATCTTCAAGTACTAATCAAACCCTCCGACGAAACTTAGCCGAATGAGCAGTTATTTGACGAGCTTTTCTGCAAACAATTGAGGTCTCTCGTTTGCACTCATGTTTTCAAAAACACTCAGCAACCACCTGGTTTGTGGCGTGATTCAGTCGCGCAGCTTTAAGCAAAATGTTAAAAAAGCCATTAAAACCACCCGGCCGGCGGTCGGCGTAAAATGAATGCAATAAAAAAATACGAACAATAAAAACAACCGATCACTTCTTCATCGTGGCGGTCTTTCGTTTTTTTCTTGTTTCGTTCAGCCACATTCTCAAAACTCATTTCGCGAAAATGAAAAGAACTTATACAGCTGGTGATTTTCATGTTGGCCCTGGTCAAGCCGACGCACTGAACTACAAGCTGGTGTTGACCCATCTACCGCACAGCGGTAGCGGTGAACGGGTAAATTTCTTGGAAACAATTTAAAAACCGCGGTTGGGTAATCCCCTGAAATTAACCTTGCGCTTCGATGTAAAGGTGTTTGTAGTAGTTTTTTGGAGGGTAGAATAGTCTTCAATAATAATGACCTTGGGTAAAACCCCGATTAGAAGCACATCACAATATTCCTGTCAAGAAGAACATCAAACTTGCAGTACTATTTCAAACTAATAATCCATTACACCAATGCCAGCCTTGGATTGCCAAGACACAACGAAACGGGAATCCTTTAGTAGGGATCGAATCTACAGAGCGATTTCAGCCTCCAAATTTGAAGCTTCAGATCTTCAGTGCCAATTGATGCAGACATAGCGATAAGGGTTAAGATTATCATGTAGTAAAGCTCTGGTGCGGATCGGCACCACACCGAGTTGGTAGGAGGATGGTTGGCGGATTTGTCCTAAGGCGTATCACCACCGATAGCCGTTACAGCATATATATATAGTGGTACAAGGGGCTTCTGAGAATGAAAAAAGAGCAAGGTCTCATTTTGATATTGATCACTTTTAAGAAGAGGTAGATGGGGGACAAATAGGAGTGAACACTACTTGCCAGTACATTCCATGCAGCAACATTGGGTGATTTTCTCGGACCCGAAGAGAACCCAATAACTGAGACCTCAATAGTCGGTGCACGTCCAGACAACATGCTACCATATCGTGAAAACCATCGCCACAAGAACATAAGATCAATACGCCGGAGATGAGTATCCAACGTGTATTGATTTCACATGAGACGGGACATCACACGAATGATATCCCAAACAACACCCGTTCTTCTAAATCAAACTTTCACTGATTTCTTCTGATAATACAGTACACTGGAACCTCCATTTACGAACCGTAACGGGGGTTAGTAAATTGAATTAATTCGTAAGAAAAAAGCGTCAGTTATTTAGGATTTAGCTTCACGGAAAAATCCGTTCATAAATTCATGCACAAAAAACCAGGATTTCGTGAACTGAGCGATTTACGAAAATCGTGACCAAGTTCCTGAAATTATGGATAATAATCCTCGTATTCATGAAACTATGTGTGTTTTTACAAAACTCGTTCGCGCAAAAATGTACATGACCTTACGTTGTAATTTTTGGTTGGGTTACTGTGGTTGTTCCCTGGACATGTTTAGCTTTTGTTATGATTCTTGTTAATACTTTGGGGATACACTGGTTTGTAGTATATCAACTAAAAAGATGGGCATTATTTCAGGAGCTTAGTTGCGATTTTCGTAATTTCTCATAACGTTACTGTGATATTATATTCATGAGTTTAAAGTCGGATTTTTCTGAAAGCACGTAGCACGTTTTATGTTCATGATTTCAGGACTGTAGTCACAATATTCGTAATTAATGTTCACGTTTTCGTAATATTTTATTCACAAGTTCCGTGATGAATTTTTCTGACAGAGTAATGTGACTTATGATCTCAATCACGATTTCCGCAATTTCTATTCACGTTATCGTGATATTTTAGTCACACGTAGAGTGATTTATGTTCATGATTTCAGGATCATAGTCACGATTTTTGATATTTCAATCACGAGTAGTGTAATTTAAAGATCTTAGTCACGTTTTTCGTAATTTACATGGACATTTTTAGGATATTTTAATCTTGAGCTAAAGTTCGAATTTGACACGTGCAGTAATGCGGCTACAGTTCATGTTTAATTACCATCGGTTCAATATGATTTGGTTCATAAAACCGTAAATGATTAGCGGTATCTTGTTTTTTGAACTGCATCACAAACAAGATTCGTGGTTCTATAATATAGCTTTGATGCTCAGCGCAATTATTTCAAGAACACGAATGATCAGTCGTGAAAATTATACTATGAATCATGAACTAGTTCACGAACACATGAACGACATTTTTTTGATTTTGTGAATTATTTCACGGCCACACATAGTCAGGTTATTATATTATATTATTTACTATTATATTAGAAATCATAAATCAGTTCACGTTTCTATGAATAAGATTTCAACTAAGATGTGAACTATTTTAAGAGCACGAACGGTCAGTCGCTAGAAATCATTAATCAGTTAACATGTTACATGAATTACATTTTTCGATTTTGTGAATTATTACACGAACTCGAATGGTAAGTCGTGACTATTATACTAACAATCATGAACTAGTTCATGAATTTATAAAAAATATTCATGGTTTTGTGAACTAGTTCATGATCATGAATGGTGAATTGTAACTAATTCGCTAGAAATCAGGATTCAGTTCACGTATACATGAATAACATTGTGTTATTCTGTCAACTATTTCACGAGCACGAATATTGAATTGCGACTATTATATTTAGAATCATGAACTAGTTCACGATGATTGAAAGTATGCAAGAATAATGTTTCGGTTTTCGTAAAATAGTTCACCAGTGAAATATGTTTTCCAAAAGCTATGAATAAAATCATGATTCAACCTTTGGTTTTATGAATAATGCTCATAAAGTTGTGAACTAGTTCACGTACAGAAACTTGATTTAGTAATGGTGTGACTGAGGTTCACACAACAATAACAAATATCTTCATAAATAAAAGCGTTATTTGGGCGTTACTGACTGAAAATGGAACATAATTTTTTTTTAATTTCGATTATAGAGGTTTTAACCTTAAGGTCATTCGCCTCTTCGGGTTAGAAAAATCTCTTATGAAAAATTTCTAACTCTATGTGCGGGGTCGGGACACGAACCTAGGTGCCCTGCATACATGGCAATCGATTTACCAACTACGCTACGCCCAACCTCAAAAAGGAACATAATTAGAAAACACATGATTTTTATTCATAGTCCTGTTTACGTAACGTAAAAACGAGATTGTTCCAGAATTCATGGGCACTTTATTCAAGTTTTTGGAAACATTTTTTCCGTGTAGTAAAAAACACCTCACATTCAGTTCATAAAATTTAATGAATATAACATACAAATTGGGTATTTTCAGAACGGGCTTGACGAGTAAATGATAGAAACGGGTGCTTGGCGCCATTTTAAAATCCTAGATTGCGACTTCCAATTGAACGAAATTCTATATAACTCTAACCATAAACGTATTATTCAAATTGACTAGACGAGTAGATGATGGAAATCGATGAGTGACGTCATTTTGAAGGCCAAGAGAGCGACTTCCGGTTGAAGCAAATTTTCTATAACCATATCATCACTGGGCCGTAGAGAGAAAATACGGGCCCGGGGGGTCCAACGTACGGGCCCCCACCACTGTGTATTGCCTGAGTACAAAAAAGTCAATGTTTGAAATCCATTGGAGTTCACTGGTATTATGTATAGTATACTGAAATTTTATATTTATGTACCATTTTGTTGCTCTAGTTGTTTGTAGTGCCAATGAAGGAAAAAAACGTAGAATTTTTTATACTTTGGGAGTTTTTATTACTTCTTCGACAGTTTTGGTGACTTTGAAAAGCGCCATTTTTGTAATAGTATTTATAAAAGTAGAGAAATGACAAGATTAAAAAAAAAGATAAAAAAAACTAGGAAAACTAAATATTAAAAAAATGAATTCAATAAATCAAAAAAATCGATTTCAAATTGGCGAAATTTGAAGACAACCTCATGACTGCTAAATAAACCATTTATTGTTTAACCCTTACAAGTCTAATCATATTTTTGTTTCGATTATAGACATTTCAACCTTAAGGTCATTCGCTTCTTAATTCAGGTTAGGAATTTTCCTATAACAAATCTCTATTCCTGTGTGCGGGGTTGGGATTCGAACCCAGGTGAGCTGCGTACATGACATTCAATGTACAAATTCCGCTATGCCCGCTCGAGTCTGATCTTGTTTCGATGCGAGATTTACGTTGATATAAATATAGTTGATATCACATATGCAGTAGTTTAGAATTTTCGCCATTCTAGCTACCTCATACACAAGATATTGAATTTTTAATTGTATTCTCAAATAATTTTTTGTCGAAAAAGTATTTGTCAAAATTTTAGTTTCTGTTAAAAATCCGGGCTCCCTTCAAAACTCCGGGCCCGGGGGGAAACACCCCGGTCCCCCTCTCGATCACTACATCTATACCTAACCTGACCAACTCTGAGGACGCCATTCTGCAACGAGGCGCGATTGTTCATCACGGTTAGGCACACAGCTGCGTGGTGTATGGATTTTTTCGTCGGAGTTGGTCAGCTTATTTATATCTATACATTAATTTTTTTTTTCATTCTCAAAGGCACCCCCCACTCTCATATTGTGACAAATGTCAAAGTAAGCTCAGATGCCAAACTGCACATCATTTGGACAATTCTAGACCCCCGCCCACTTAACTTGAAATTTTTTGAAACTGGTGCTATGAGAAATTATGGACGAAAAATATATTAAATGCCGTAACTTTTGAAGTAGCGCTCAGAAAATTAAATCCATACCTCTTTTTAAAAGAAATAACCTTAGTATTTCAATGGAGATATTTGCTTTTCGAAAAATACGGGAAAGTGGGGTACTGGGTCATTTGGTCCCAAAATCCCCTACACATTTTGCAGTTTTTCTAATGTGAAAAAATCTCAGAAATCGAAGGGAGCCTTTTTGACCTTTGTCTACATTACTGTTCGACAGTTCTTAATGCTTATTGCATTAAGTCAAAGATTGTTCCGATGAAAAGTCCAGTAATTAGTATTTGGTAATCGTCAGTAGGTTGAAAATCCAAGCTCAACAAGCCGTCGGCAACCAGGTTCTCTAGCAAAGGTGACAGAACGCGACTCAGAGGACTGTATATCTATGCCTGTCTCCGTAACGAGTAAAGGAAGCGATTACTAAGCATTGCGTTTATCCATCCCGATATACATCCAGATACCCCATGATCGCGCGACGCTTCCAAAAGAGACTGGAAGGAGAAATTTTCAAAAGCACTATCAATATCTAGGAATACACTCAAGCTAGATTGCTTGAGCGAGAAGGCCTTTTCAATGTTGTGAACGGTATCGTGAACGAACAATTAATATACTCACTATAAAATAGAAGGTAGTAGAATGACGCCCAATACATACCTGAAACGAAAAGAAAAATTATAATAACTGTTGTTAAATTATAATTAATAACTGTTATCAGTTAATATGTAAGCCGAAAAACAAGATTTTTGTTGGCAACAACAATTAACTAAGTCAAGTGCATTGTCGTGATTTTGGATCTGCCGGATATCTTTCAATTAATATCTTGTTTTAGACTAGATTATCAACTGTTTTCATTTAATTGGTGTGTGAATAATAGAATTGTTTGCTGAATATACGATCTGATACGCAATCGCGTTTGAGAGGAAAGTGTGCGGAGTCGGTCAAGCTTTCGTAAGTTTTTGTAAATCGGTTGACAGATTACGACGTTATAGCTCATAACCTATTTTTAGGTAATTTGGCCCAGCTCGTATATTTTATATTGTATATTTACTACAAAGTTTTATATACCAAGATTAGAAATTAGATCAAATAGTAATAACCTACGCCAAAATAGGAATTCATTCCTATTGCAAAAATCGAAAAAAATGGGTGGTCCGAACCGGCGCAGGGTTGGCGTAATTCGAATTTTGCTAGTACTTTTTCATACATGATTAAACAGTCATCAACCCACTCAGACAAGACAATGCGTATTCCCCACGCACACTAAATACCCTGTGGATTAGTTCCCTAGTTGGTCAAATAATCACTAAACAAACAATGAGATTAGTTTGCTCAATCCAAAGAAATCATCACCCGGATAGAAAGAACAAATCAAAGAACAATTTACATACATTACATACGACAAAATATGTCATGTCAGAATATAATAAAATGCAGACTGCTTAATTGTTTGCAATAAAATGAGATCGGAAAAAATCGTGGGTAACTGAAATGGTTCATTTTCAAAGATAGTACTGTTGATGAATCATCCAACAGAAATAGGTGATAAGGGACGCGAATGAAAACAACTGACCACCACCGATAGAATGGAGATTTAGCTAATAAGCATAACAATACAACTTTACGTATCCATTACTACGGAAATTGTAATTCTTTCGAGCTCACCTCCCATCAAAGTTTATAGTGTATTGTTTAAAGAATAAAGGAACCCCTTTCTCTTATTCTTGCCATGCGATTCATCGTATTGAGGGGTTTGCTTAAGAAACACTGCGGCTTGTTATTTCCGATCTTATCGCTAAGGTTAAGACTTTCGAAAGACGCCTCTATTCAGTTTCATCGTGTGAGTTTATGGCAATATAGTTTGATAATTTTATCAGTGAGATTATAATTATAATTATTGGAGCAAATAATGTTTAACTACGGGGGTCAATTTTTACGATTATCTTAAAAGTAGGAATAATTAGAGGGCGTGATTGAATTTTGTAAAAATTCGGGGACATTAATTAGAGTTATTTTTTGTAATAGTAGAGTTGGGCATTTTCAACGAGATTATATAATATAATAGTTAAACTCTCGCCAAACATATGATTACGGCTTAAAAGCCAACTGTCAAAATTATCTTTAAAAGGAAATTCCGGACAAACCGTTACTCGTCAATCACAGATATTGGTAGTAAACAAAAGAGAAAACTTTTCTCTTTCATTAACTGCTATGAACTGTGTTTAGCCAGTAACGGTTTGTCCGGAATTTCCTTTGAAAGAGAATTTTGACAGTTGGCTTTTAAGCCGTAATCATTTGTTTGGCGAGAAATAGAAGAAACAGGAAGAGCTAAATGCTTCGGGAAGATATTTGAGGGGGGGGGGGGGGGTTCATTTTGTTTTTGTAACGCGCGTGGCTTTGTAAACGTTACCGTTCATTTTTGATAGAACGAAGTCTTACCGATATGGATATTATCGGTTAGATTCTTTTAAAAGATAAACCATATCTATTTTTTTTTTAATTTTCCATGTATTTTTAATATTTCTGCTTGAATGTTCTAGGTTGCAATAAGGCATTTTAGTCTTCAGAAAAAAATGTTTCAATGTACTGGAATGAGTTTCAGCAGCACTGTATCATATGCAACGTATCGAATTTCAGATGATTTTTGATCAAATTTTAAAACCGACAGCAACAGACTGAAAATTGACCATGAAAAAGACTCCAACTGAGGGGTCGAAACGTAAACGACAAAAATATTTTATTTTTCAGCGCAATTCAAGCTTGATTGAAACTAATACCAGTATTCAACGTAAGGACTTCCATCATAGCTTTTCACCAAGAGTTTTAACCTTGAGTCAATTCGATCGATGACGATGAGAAATCTTATATGTAAACCTTTCACTTGCTCGGTAATCTGTCCATCGCAGCCACACCGAAGATATTTCCGTCTAAATAAATAAAATGTTCCGAAAACGGATGGTACAAAACCGCGAGGATCACTTTACCCACACGCTTGGGTATCCCAAAACAAACATAAAGCATCGCTAAAAAACAGTACCATAAAGCTCCTGTGCAAATGAAAGGCATATAGGTAACTTTTTTTATTGATTCCTTTCGAAGAGAAGGGCCACCATCAGCCTCTCGAAGAGCTCGATTCGGTGTCATTAGCATAGCTGGTGGATGCGCATTGGTCGGATCGCGATGATTGGAAACTTACTGTGTGCTGGGGGGAAGATATCCCATGAAGAAGGGGGTTCGGTAGTTATACAGCTCGTTAGAGAGCACTCATCACCCTCCTGGCACAAGGGGGAAACAATAATGAAGATATCAGCAACCATACAACAACCATCTCGTGGGGTTGTAAACATGTCTTCCAAAATTGCTAGATGCCAGCCAGGTTCTCACGTAACCGTCACAGTTGGAAACAATCGTTTGGGTAAAATATGATCACTCAATTTTCCGTTTAGTATCTTCATCAGTCGCTGACGGTTGTCCCTATCGTGCCGTCCGTGTAGAGCTGGTGTCGAAATTAATGGGTTTCTAGCGTCATGTACCACTCATGCAGTCACCTCTGTATGCTAAGCAGCAGAAAAATATACCGTGCTGAGAAAAACTGCAACTTTCCATCATAGAAAGAAAAAAAAGTTGTCGGCGTAGATTTATCGGCTATCTGGCGGGACTTGTTATGGCGTTACCGTTTCCCAGTGTGTACCGACCTTCGGCGGGTTCCCTTTCGAGGCGTATGGGAGCATCATGCCAGGACCTAACGAGTTAGGAAGTTATTAATGATTAATTTCGTCCGACACTGGCAGGTGCCTTCGAATCGATATAACTCACAACTGCAACGCTTATTGATTAGAGTGTATGCCGGGACTAGACACGATCCGACGGGGGTTCCTCGGATGAAAACTGATCATGACGGAAAGAGCAGGAAGTAATATTTTAAACACAGTGATTGATTTTATTGGACCCGAACAACAAGCCACAATCAACACATTCGTATTAGAAAGTGAAGATCTCTGCCTCTACCACGCCACTAGTCGTTGTGGTGGTCAGTCAATCCGCCCTTTACGGGAGTTGAGCGAAAGAAAAAAAAAACAAAACAACAGTGCACTGCAAAATATCAATCAAAAAACAATCAAACCTGTAGATATAAACCACACATATCTACCTACCCGATTCAGTGTGTATTGATAGATAGAGGAGGCAGCCCATCGGGGCCCAATTGATTGGGACGAAGAAATGGAAAGTCAGTCCCTTCCCCTGCGGGAGATCCGGCTAGGTCGTACAATTTATTGGACCCTGCGGGCATAGCTCGGTTAAGTAAGGGCTCTACCCGTCTAACTCAACAAATATGCTTATACAACGATGGGGGACAGGGAAAGTTACGCAATCTTTTGGAGGAGTACAGCTGATAGGGTTAGGGTAACAAATCAATCGATTACAGAACTTCCTTGTTGTGATTTAGCTCTGTTGTGTGGGCATAGCCGGAGTGACGGAGAACTACCTTAAAACAGTCAGCTCAATTATATTGAAATTAAATTAAATTTTCATGATTCTCCAAATAAAGTGGACCTCCGTCAAATTGTCATATTTGTCTAGGTTTCGCTTTAGTCCGGGTTTGATTGCGGTTCTTATGCGATTCGTTTCTGACCATATCCCGAAATCAGAAACAATAACAATGCTCGACGACCAGTTTTCAGCACCAAGGAGATTAAAGGTAACAAAACAGCTAGTCCGAAAGCGGAACTGTCCCGCTGAAAGAGTCCTCGATACTGAACTGCTACCAAATGAGTGGAAATAGAGTGATATGCAAAGAGATGGGCAGTGAATCATGAAGTAGCGATCGTCTCGAATGTCACATACAAGACTATAACAAAATCTGGAAAGGATTGTTGAAGATCAAAGCTTGGATGAGATCATAAAAACAACGAAAGAATGCAAAATCAAAGAACATAAAAAATGGGAAACAAAAATTGACAACAAAAAACCAATCTAAACATGTAAAATTAAATTTTAAGAACATACCAAAAACACCAACAAGTTGACACAAAGAAACAATAAAAACCAGAAAAATGATTAATAAAATGATCATATTTAAAAGTGGGATAAAACAAATTGCAAAAATGAGAAAAATCAGAAACGAATAAAATAAAGATTAAAAAAGTGGAAGATATGTAGAAAAACCTGTTTTAATCCACCTAGCGGTGCAATTGTGCCTTTCTCATTTCTCTAAACTATGGCACGGAGGCTTTTTATGTTCAACATAATTGTGGAAATGTCCATTAGATTCTTAGTACACTTTGCACTTATACACAATGGCATGCCAGCCACGAACTTGATGAGCTACGTGTCGACGGTGAAACACTTGAAACAAAAAAATATCATACTCCATTAGCCTAATCAGCATTAGATCAATGTTATCTGCTTGCTAACTCATTTTGTCATGCGGGGATGGGTATGTGAGGAGGGCGAGAGTCCCATGAACGAACGACTCCCCAGCTTAAATTGGTATGCTTTGTAATATAGTGGTGGTTTAAAGATAATGGGGTTGAAAGGGAGGGGTATGAGGTGGTGGTCTGAGGGGTGATTTAAGGAGATTTTTAAAGGAGGGGAGTGAACAGTAGAGGGGGGTGTAACCCCTCTCCGTAAACCATCAACTACGCCCCTGTTAAAATCCAGAAACCTTATGCGAGTCGAAAAAAAAATTTGGCCGGGATTAGGTTGACGTTTTTCAGAGTGATTGCATAACCTTTCTATATGAGAAAGGCAAAAATGTGCAAAATCCAAAAAAGTGAATCTTCGTCAATTTTTTTTCGTGTTTGCATCAAATCTCGACGTTTTATGCAC